>NC_045607.1:10443750-11182500 GCF_009762305.2 Zalophus californianus
GTTTTCCATTTTGTCACACAAGATATTAAAAAGTTGCATGGTCAAGGCATTGAGATTTAAAATCAGTAAATTTTACTGCTTTGTCAAGGACATTCTTAAGTTAAAATGGCTTTTTTTTCCCCTGTAGTGTGTAGTGGTGGTAAATACAATGACTGTCAATACATTTTGGTGGCACTGCTTTGATTAGTGCTAAATCCAGCAATTTAACCCACATTGGCTTTGTACCATCATTGTAAATGTCAACATAGTGAAAAAGGCAAATAATGTCTTATAATTAGTACAAAAATAGTTTTGACCTTGCAGACTCTCTGAAAGGGTTTTGAAGACATCTGTAGATCACACTCCGAAAACCACTGATACGGAGTCCAAATGTTAAGAAACTCTAGACAGGGGCACCTGAGTGGCTCAGTCAGTTAAGTGTCTGACTCTTGATTTCAGCTCAGGATATGATCTCAGAGTTGTTAGATCGAGCCCCAAGTTGAGCTCTGTGCTGGGCATGGAGCCTGCTTAAGATTCTCTCTCACCCTCCCCCCCCCCCCCCCACAGCTGTGTCTCTCTCCTCCCTAGTAAAATTCTAGGCAAATGTTTGAAACTTATCTAATCCCTTAAGGGTTAAGACTCATAGGGTTGCAGTGGGCTATGAGAAAGACAACCCCTGGGGTATTGTTTTGGCATCCCCTTGGGGCTTAGCATAGTATTAAGGGGCTTGCCTATAGTGGAACCTCAGTGAAGGTTAATCAGTCAATGCAGATTGCCTAATTATTGTATTTAGCAACTTTTTTCTTCTATACCTTATGAACTCAATTTTTTTTATTTTTTAATTTTTTTTAAGATTTTATTTATTTGACAGAGAGACACAGTGAGAGAGGGAACACAAGCAGGGGGAGTGGGAGAGGGAGAAGCAGGCTTCCCATGGAGAGGGAGCCCGATGTGGGGCTCAATCCCAGGATCCTGGGATCATGACCTGAGCCAAAGGCAGACGCTTAATGACTGAGCCATCCAGGCGCCCCCTCAATATTTTTTTTTTAAGATTTTATTTGTTTATTTGACAGAGAGAGAGATCACAAGTAGGCAGACAGGCAGGCAGTGGGAGAGGGAGAAGCAGGCTCCCTGCTGAGCAAAGAGCCCAATGCAGGGCTCCATCCTAGGACCCTGGGATCATCACCTGAGCCAAAGGCAGACGCTTAACCGACTGAGCCACCCAGGCACCCCTGAACTCAATTTTTTATGTTCTTGTATGTACCATGTATTTTCTGAGTCTTACTGATTTCCTCTGTTAGTATTGTACAATATTGTTACCATATATATTTTTTCTCCTTGTGGGGGGGATAAGAAGTAAATCACATGGCATTTGCTCTTTTATGATCTTGGGAATATAAAAGCAGTTAAACAACATACCACACAATGTCCAGATGCAGAGGCACTATTAGCATGGCATAGGATTCAGCATTTAGTAGATGTTTGTAATAACTACCTCCTCTTGAGCATCGTTTTGGTGTCAGGCATTGTGATTTGTATATATATAAACACACATATGTATATATAAATATATGTATATTCAATATAAGTATAAATCATAGGTAAGTTTATATATATACTTAAGTGTATATATTTAAGTATATATATGTACATAAAATATATAGATATATTTGTATACAGATATGTATATATGCAGATTGTATATATAAATTTATTTACATAAATATAGAAATCATTCACATTTAATTTTCTCAACAGTCCTGCCAGGTATTTGGTATTATACTTACTTTGTATATAAGGAATGAGACTCTAATAGGAGATAGATTTGCTCAAGGTCACAGAACCTTGGTCTATCTGGTGCCAAACTTTTCAGTAAAGGACTAGGTGCTCAGAGGGGTGAAAATAATATGGGCTGGATTGGGTAGAATTAATTATTTTCTCAATGCCAGATTCTCCTTAACGCCTTCCCAGATTTCTCCCCAACATCTCTTCTTTCCTCCTTGGTTCTATAGCATGTCTCATGGTGTACCTTATTTTAGAATTGTATGCAAGGCTTTTCTACTCTAATATAAACTCAGTGAAAACGGACCCATTTTATTTAGATACACAGTATATCAGGCACTTGATAAATGTTTATATTAAACTGTAAGTGCATGTCCCTTGCTTTATTCATTGTTTATCTAAATAGTATATAAATGAAGTCCTTTAAATATATCGATTTTAAATAAATGCAGTATTTCCTTTTGAGATGTGAATAATAACCCTGTAATCTATCTATTCTAGAAATTGTATTGTGTATCTATTTTGGGGGGGGTGTCAAATGTCTTATTTTCAACTCCTACGTTAGAAAATCAATGGAAAATGTGAACATGTTTTGTTCATATTATTGTTAAGCCATAGAACCTCTTTGACTCCTTAGAGCTGGCTCTACAATAAGAGGATGGGGGGGAAGCAGACTTGAGTTGATACATTTATTTTTTTAGATCAAAGCACATGGAAGAAAGTTGTAAAAGTCTAGCTCCTTTTAACAAAGGAGATAGTTTGCAGCTTATAAATCAATTTAGAGATCAAAGCGTCTTCTGTAAGATGTCTATCACAGTAAAATCAGTAACTGGCACTTGATTATTTCTGTTTTCAAAATAAACAATGATCAGAAGTAGCCAGTTATGATAATTGCTCTATTTTTGTATAGACTCTATAAAAAGATTATTTGCAGAGTAACATCTGTAAAAGGGACTAACTATAAATGCATAGCTAGCATCTTGAGTGGAAACTTGAGATTTGAGTATAGGAGGGAGAGTGGTGGTCATTTCTTGGTAAGCCACATGCAATTTGGATACCTTTGCTTCCTGATATGCCCTCAGCATATCTTTTGTTTCTAGGAAGTTCTTAGGACTGAGGCTCTTCCCTTTGGGGCTTTCTTACCACCTTCTCAAATTTTTGTTTCCGCGATGGTGTCTTAACTAGGTTATGTGAAAGCAAACTCATGGAAGGAATTTATCCCAAAGTTCACTTCTTAACTCTTTCAGAGATATTTGGTTCACAAATGAATTTGTGAAAGTTTTGGCTGTTAGGAGTAGAATCTTTATTTGTGCTGCTTCAGGATATGGAGGTGAGGAGAGGGCGTTTCTGTCAAATCACAGCTAGTCCATGTAAGTTTAAGGGGATAAGAACTGCCGAGGAGGTGAGAAAAGTAACACCCTTTCTTTGTGTTATCTTAATGATCCCAGCAACCCTCTGATAAGGTAGTGTTACAGTATTTGTCTCTATACCAAGATATTCTGTTCCCCTCCACTGTTCTCCATGTACGAAAATAATTTAGTCACGTGAACATATTAATTGAACAGTAGTACATATTGTTGAATATATCAGATCAACTAGGTTGTGTTGTTTGATTCAAATATTAAATTCTACAGTTGCTGAAGGCACTACACTCCGTGAAAAAGCTGCTGATTCGGGTACTTTTCAAATTTGTGTACGTGTACTGGGGCTAAGATTATGTAGAAATCTGGCTCATTTAGGAAGTCAGCTTCTAGGCATGGGAGCATGGCCTTAAAATGATTGTAAACTTTAAAGAAAATGTATTTGGAGTGGGATTTATTCAGACACTGACAGGCAGTAAAATTTAACATATTAAGGGTTTACATTTTCGTTGAATATTACTTTAAATATGGTTTAGACATGTATACTGATTACAATCTTTCTTATTTAAAATAATGCATTTTTTAAGGATTTATTTAAAAGTGAATTCCACTTTTCCCCTTGGTCTCTTCTGTGGTACTATTCTCAGCGTTTTGCTCCTTTCAGAATGTTGGGAGGGGCTTATGTGCATTCTAAATATGTGGACTTTTTTTACTATGGTTTTTAGGTGTTTTGCCTGTTTTTACTATTACTACTGATATTGAGTCTTACATAAACTTCTTTTTAATGGGGTGTATAATCAAAATAGACACTGGCAATCTAGGAAAATAGAAAAGTAAAGGCTATTATCTGATTATTAGTAGTAAAAGGAAAACCTAACAAAATAATGCTATCTGAGTTCAGAATAATAGACAGTTTGTGGGGAGAAAGGTCACATGAGGGAATCTTGTGAGCCACTATAAATATTCCCTAATTTGTTCTGGGTGGTGGTTATGTGTTATGTATACATATGTAAAAATTCATCATACTTACGATTTGTTTACCTTACCATATGTAAATTTTATCTCAGAAAATAAAATAGTTATCATCATATCTGAGGCAAATGTGGCAAAATCTTGATCATGACTGTATATGAGTGATGTTTCATTTTACTATTATTACTTTTTTTTTTTTTTTAGATTTTATTTATTTTTTGACAGAGAGAGAGAAAGCGAGAGAGGGAACACAAGCAGGGGGAGTGGGAGAGGGAAAAGCAGGCTTCCCGCCGAGCCGGGGGCTTGATGCGGGGCTCCATCCCATATTATGACCTGAGCCGAAGGCAGACGCTTAACGACTGAGCCACCCAGGTGCCCCTATTATTACTGTTTTTATGAAAATTTGAAATATTTCATGATAAAAATGAAAAAAAATCCTGTCACTCTAAGCATGTCAAATTATACCTAATTTATGAGAGCTAAGTTTTTTTTTTTTCTTTTTTTCCTTTAACCTGTCATTTTTCAGGTTTGGAATTTTGTCTTTTTCTTGGATGTTACTGGAGAAGTATAGAGAACGAAGTCTTGTTTTTCTGATATCACTTGTTTAAAGAGGACAAATCCAATCTTGCTCGTGAAACCAGCTTATATGTAATTTTTTTCCATTCTTGAATCTGACTGGAGAAAAGCCAGACCACTTAGCTCTTTTAAGCATATGGTAGTTCTAATTAAACACCAATTTTAAAGGTTTTGTCTTTCATAAGCCTACCTAATATTTATTGAAGATTTGCCATGTACTTGATATTGTGAGAACTGTCTTGTAGGGTCATGTTACTATTTCATTTTGCATTGAGGACCCAGAGAATCTGAGTTCTCATGGATGAAGTAAGGAGGGCCCCCCCATTCTTGGCCTCTAAAGGGTACCTAAGCTGCCAGTGTCAGTATAAATATGAAGGTAATTATCATTTTTTGTAACTGACTCTTTATTGCCACAAATAGATCATCACTATTTTAAGAGACATTCATGTACTGTTTTAGAAGTCTTTTTAGAGCTTGTATTGAATGGTTTTTAAAATCTCAGAATTATTTCCAGCACTTTCTTAATAACTTAGCAACATGGCTTTGTCCTTTAAAACAAAATCTGGAGTAAAGAGAAATATTTTCATTTTCTTGTTGTATGAAAAAAGGCTATTTGTAGGTCATCTTTTTTAAAAAGGCAAGAAATTCTCTCTCCAAACCACATTAGAACCCATGCCAACTTGGTACAGGGCCCTTACCAGAGTCAGAGTAATGATGTAAGAATTTGAAAGAGTACATAGTACAGCTGCCAAAGCTCACACTGTTTAGTATCAACACCATCTGTCTTCCAGAGTCCGCAGCTCCATATTTTTTTTCTGTATGTACCGACTTATAATCACATATATTTATCTCTTTGGGGGTGGGGAAATAAAGAGTTATTGTTTGATAAACTTAGTGCTTTCTGAGGTAATGGTGCTCTTTTGCCTCTCATGTACTTCTGAGCATTCCTCCCTGACTAACTCCCAAGTATTTATTTTCCTGGGTAGATTCTTCCAAAATGTGACACAGAGGGGCAATTCACACCTTGCCTAGTTTATGTTTTGCAAGGAAACCCTTCCCTTGCATGGTTCTCTATTCAGGAAGACCCACGTGCTACATTCCATCCATTTGCCAAGTCTTGGACTCTTATCCAAAGTACAGTATTTGAGTATGCAATTACACATACACATACTGGCAACAGCATACTTTTTCCTGGCCTCTCTTAGAGAAAGCTCAAAGCCAGAGGAGCAAATCCAGATGTTCTTCAGTCTGGCATCCTCAATTCAGAATTCTGGATGGCAAGACTTCATTTGGAAGTGTACCAAGCTTACTCAGCACCTGCTTTTGCTAACCATCACATTTATATGACCAGAGATTCTGGAGTTTGCCTCCTTTGTTGAGCAGAAAGAACACCATATCAGAGCTGCATGTGAAGTGACTCTCCATCATTTGAGAGAAATATTTGATTTGCTTCAGCAGGCATGCAGAAGAGGCTAGCCTTGCTGTGGGAATAAGTCTGGGATGAGAGCAGGTGCAACTGCAGCTGCAGCTTCTTAACCAAATCTGGCCTTGTTTAATTTTTAAATAGTCTAAAACATTTGGCATCAGTATAAGTGAACCATTATGGACTCTCTGGCACCTAACATAGTACCTTGCACAAGGGGGGAGGTGCTCACTGACTATATCCAGTCACCATTTATTGAACACCTTTCATGTGTACCAGACTATGTACTAGAGACTGGTGATGAATAAGATCTTTTTTCAAGAAACCCACAGCCTTGGTAGGCATAGACTCTTAAAATAGATAAATTACAATTCACCATTTTATTTGTTGTTGATGCAGTTTAGTATTTTATTCACTTGGTAAGTTAGCTACAGAAACCAATCCACAGGATTGACTTCATGACCTTCTAAGAACAAGCATGGGATTTCCCTTCCAATTCTAAAGTATGGTTACTTGCTTGCATTTTTGCCTCTTTAGATACCTCTTCTAACTTGTCCAGGGATGAAGATTTGTGGAGCGTGGAAAGAAAATGCTAGTATAATGCAGGAAGACATTTCTAAGACCTCTTCCAGAATTGGTTATTCTGTTTTAAGTGATGTTTCTTTTATATAAAAATGATGTGCAGTTGCATCAGTCCTTCTAGATATGTTGGTTATATGTAAGGTAAGACTAGGAAAAATGATTCCCTTCTTTCTGTGGAAAGTAGGCTTCCTTCATCTGAATTTTTGCATAATTAGGGAAGAACCAGAAAGCACTTTTTTTTTTCACAACTGTTTCTGGATAGATGAGGTCACATTTATTTAGTAATGATATATTTCCTGTGTTTTAACTTGTTTTTCTTTCAGCCACCCTGCCTAAATTTTTGAGGATGAGTATATGAGTATTTCCATTGGGCTTTTCTTAACCATAAAAAGAATGTTAAATTGCTTTCATACAAACTAATTTTCTCATTTCTTTGATGGAAAACAGTCTCAGACAAACATGTACTATTAACATAAGAAAAGCTAATACTTATATAGTACTTATGTTCCAGGTTTTGTTTTTTTAGGGCTTTATATATAAAGTACTTTAAAGAAGGGTTGTCTAATCCTCATGACAACCCAATAAGACAGGTACTTATTCTTTTTCCCATTTTACAGATGAAAACAGGAAGGCAAGGTATGCCTGAGTGGCTCTCTCGGTTAAGCATCTGACTCTTGATCTGAGCTCAGGTCTCGAACTCACAGTTATGAGTTCAAGCCCCAAGCTGGGCTCCATGCTGGGTATGGAGCCTACTTTAAAAAAGAAAAAGAAAACAGGAAAGCATAGTGAGGTAAGTAACTTGTCCAAGATCATATAGTTAATAAGTAGCAGAGTCAGGATTTGAACTCAGGAGTTCCAGACCCATTGTGTTCTTAATCAGTGCACTGTCACTTCATACTCAGTTTGACGTTGAATGATGCAGAATTCCCTCAAAGTAGGGGACAATGATATCTACCATTTGAGTTCCTCCTGTGTAGCTTGGCATTACACATGTCATTTTACTTCTTTTCAGTCTTATGGGTATGCGAATTGGTCCCATATTACAGATGATAATATCGGCTAACATTTATGGAGCACTTCCTATGGATCAGGCATCGTACTGAGTAGTTTACTTGTGTTATCTCAGTAATTGTTCACAGTTCTGTAGGTCATTACTGTTATTCTCAAAGGTGGAGAAGGTCACTTGCTTGGAGTCAGATAGCTGAGGAGGACAGAGCTAGGATCTGAATGTAGGTTTGCCTGACTCCAGACCCCAGGCTTTTAACTATCATGTAATATTTGGTGAGAAGGAGTACTTAGATAGATAATCCAGTGATGAGGTGAGTGTCAGAAGACAGAGCCCAGCTCCAAATCTTGTTCCTCATCCTTAATCCTCATATATTGTGTTGATTAATTGTGACCCTTGCTTTTCTTACTTCTTCATGTTCTCATAATACGGAAACTTGATATAGGTATCAGAGATGGCCTTCTTGTCTGAAAACAGAAGATTCTTCTCTAACTGATGTCTTCATGATATCATGGCATTTAGTGAACTTGGTCTTTTATTTAAGCCTTTGACTTTTTCTTTAATTCCATTTGTTGGGACTCATCACTCGAGAGATTTCTTTCTATCTTCATAGGGATTTCTTAAAGTTACAGTGGGGACATCTTAAGCATCTGTGAGGTTCTATTTTTGAAATACTGTAGTTTATCTTGCCTCCTTAGGATTGTAAATCTATTTTCTTTACCACCTAAGATATGGTTGGTGTTGAACATTTTTGTTTATTTTAAATTATTTTTTATGTAGAACCTTTATGCTCTCAAATCTCACTCCCTCCCTCCCATTAGCAAACTCAAACCTAAATGGTTTCAGAAATGAGTATGTTTTCTGTCCTTTCTCTCTTTCCCTAAGTGTCTTTTTTCTGTCATTCTAGATTATCTCTTCCTTCTCTCCAACCGGTTGGTCACTAAGATTTAAAATTAAGTCTAACTCCCAAATACAGATCTATCACTCTAGGAGTGATAGATCTAGTCAATATCACTAGATATCAGAAAAATGAAAATTAAAAAAAAAATGAGGGAGTACTGCATACCCACCTGAATGGCTAAAACTAAAATAGCAAACAAATTGACTACTTGAAGTGTTGGTGCGAACAACCCAAATACTCAACCTCTGTCAGCAGAAGTGGAGCATAAATTGAGGCAAACATTTGAAAGCTCTTCAGTAATATCCTTGGAAGTTGAACATAGACAGTTTTATTTCTAGGCATATACCCAACAAAAATGGGTAAAGTATGAACTGAAAGACATGTATAAGAATGTTCTAGTAGCATTATTTGTAATAGTCCCAAACTGGAAACAACTAGATATCTCTCCACAGTAGAATGGATAAATAAATTGTGGTATAACCCATAAAATGGAATACCACATGACAGTGATACCAACAGACTATCACAACATGTAGCAGCATGGATGAATCTCCTAGACAATATGTTGAGCAAAAGAAGCCAGACACAAAAGATTACATAATGTGTGATTACCTGTATATAAAGCTCAAAAATAGGCAAAACTAATCTGTGGTTAAAAAAAAACAAAACAAAACTAATCTGTGGTGATAGAAGTCAGAATGGTGGTTACTTTTACTGACAGAATATAATGACTGGGAGGAGGCATAAAGGAAGTTTCTGAAGTACTTATGTTCTCATCTTGATTTGGGTGTTGTTGATTCCACAAATGTGTTTGTTCACTTTGTAAAAATTCATTGAATTATATATACATTGGAGATAAATTGTGTTTTAATGTATGTTTATACTTGAATAAACAAATTTATTATTTTTAAAAGCTAAGCAATTGCTTGGTTAAAAAGTTTGAGGGGCAGCACAAGTCTCAAGACTTGTGTTAAAATACCATCTCTAGTTAATGGCTTTGGATTAGTCACTTAAGAGTGGCCTTAAAGGGGCGCCTGGGTGGCTCCGTCATTAAGGTCATGATCCTAGGGTCCTGGGGTTGAGCCCCACATCAGCCTCCCTGCTCAGTGGGAAGCCTGCTTCTCCCTCTCCTGCTCCCCCTGCTTGTGTGCCTTCTCTCATTGTGTCTCTCTGTCAAATAAATAAGACCTTAAAAAACAAAAAATAATAATAGTTTTCATCAAGCTTTAAAAAAAAAAAAGAAACCCATGACATTGATGGAGGAAATGTTAAGTAGCATAACAACAAGTAATAAGGTAAGATATTTGGTGCCATGCAGAACTTTGGTGCCCTACAAATCAGATCTCTTGTAGCCATGTTCATTTTACAACTTGGTAAAAGAGCAAGAGACACCGCTCAGAGGTTGAATAGAGCGAAATGTTAAACCAAACCAAACGAAATAAACAAAAAAACCCTAGCCTCCTCTTTGCCTTTTTTTAAAAAATTGTGGTAAAAAACATAAAATTTATCATTCAGTAGTGTGTAGTATATTTATAATGTTGATCAACAGCTCTTCAGAACTTTTTCATCTTGGAAAATGGACACCCTGTACCCATTAAACAACTCCCCATTTTCCCTTCTCCCAGCCCCTGGTCACCACTATTCCATTTCTGTTTCTGTGAATTTGACTACTTTAGATAACCCATATAAGTGGGATCATACAGTATTTGTCTTTTTGTGACTGGCTTATTTCACTTAGCATAATGTCCTCAAGATTCATCCATATAATGGCAGGTGACATCTTTATTGCCACTACTGTGGTCCAAGTCATCATCTTTTCATCTGACTGCAGCAGTCCAAGTGGCCCCCTTGCCTCTAGTCTTGCCCACCTCTAATTCATCTTCCACCCAGTGGCTAAATTCAAATTTGACTTTACTTCAGAACTTGATGCCCTATCTTTAGATAAAATTTAAATGCTTTAACCTGACATGGCTTTCATTTGTTGGGCCCTAATAAACTATTTCCTAAGCCACATCATTTCCTTATAGCTCCCAAACTACATATACTCTCTGCTTCATCCATTCTGAATTTTTTCCTTGATCATGCTGTTTTATGTTCTCAGTATTTGTTGACGGTGAATGATGAATGAATCATGACTTTTACTGAAGGTTACTATGCTTGTCAGCTGCCTCTGCATGGAACTAACTTAGAGACTTAATGTCAGAATGTAATAATTTAGCAATAAAATACAGATTTCCCATTTTTAGAGCTTTTCTCAACTAAAATTGTCTGATCTGAAAACAAAAGAAACTGAAGAAATATGTTGACCAAATTCACATGAAGGGGAAAAAACAATAGGGAATTTTCTTTATATTAAAGTCTTCGTTTCACTTGGCCCTTTAATAAAGAATACATTAAAGCTTCTCTCTCTCTCTCTCACTGTAATTTAATTAAGTATTTATTGAGGACCTCCTATGTATTTAACCTGTGAGTCAACAAAGTAAAAGTCTGCCAGAGAAGTTTGCACATCTTGAGTAGCTATACATATTTCAGTAATTACCCAGTTCATATCACTAATTTAGTTTCTCAAGTAGTAGTTTCTTTTATTTATTTTTTTTAAAGATTTTATTTATTTGAGAGAGAGACAGAGATAGCGACAGAGAGCACAAGCGGGGAAGAGAGGGAGAAGCAGGCTCCCTGCCAAGCAGGGCGCATGATGCAGGGTTGGATCCCAGGACCCTGGGATCACGACCTGAGCTGAAGGCAGATGCTTAACAACTAAGCCACCCAGGCGCCCCTCAAGCAGTGTTTTCTGACTGCTGGATGGAAAGTAGCTAGTGTTCGGAGTTCACATACCCATCATAAAACCAAGTATGTTGTATGTTCTTTTTTTTTTAGCTAGTTAGATTGAGGAGGAACTAGCACATTAGACTCTCAAATGGGATTGAAATCACCCTCTTTACACAAGTTTAGTGAATTACTGCATATGGCTGGAATGAGTGTCACAGCTTGAGCTTGACAAAGGAAACCCCTTCCTGCCTTATAAGCCTTCTCTATTCCCCCTGAGCTCCAGCCACATTGCATATATAGTTTCTTGAATATATGATTTGATCTCTCCTGGCAGTGCTCTGCTCATACTATTCCTTATGCCTGAAAAGCTTCTTATCTTGTTCTGTTCTTTTCTACAAATTCTACAAAATCTTTCAAGACTCATCTCAGATGTTTCTCCTCCAAGTTGTCTTCCCCTTACCAGGTTAAGTGCTTTTACTTTGGACTTCCATAATCCTGGGCTTTCCTTTATCATATACTTAGAGCACCGTATTATCTGGTTTTTTTTTTTTAAGATTTTATTTATTTATTTGACAGAGAGAGAGCACAAGTAGGCAGAGAGGCAGGCAGAGGGAGAGGGAGAAGCAGGCTCTCCACTGAGTAGGGAGCCCAACGTGGGGCTCGATCCCAGGACCCTGGGATCATGACCTGAGCCGAAGGCAGCCACTTAACCGACTGAGCCACCCAGGCGCCCTGTATCTGTTTAAGGTTTGTCCCTACTACTAGACTGTGAGCTCCTTTTGAGGTTTAAGGCATCTTTGTGCTTATCTTGCTGCCGCTTAGGTGCTCAGTGATTCTTTGAATGAATAAATTATATTGTTATTGAATGATTGATAAAAAAGTGTGTGACTGAAGGAATAACAAAAGCCTAATCCCAAACCTAGTGATTTCTAATCATAAGTTTTGGGCAATGCAGTCCTTGTTCCTATATAGGCCTTGTTCACCAGCAAACTTGGACATCTGTCTGACTCTTACAGATCCCTAAAGGGAAGAGAACTAACAATAATCGAACACTACTTTGTGTTGGGCACTAGGGACTTTGTCATTTAAAACTTTCTTTTAGCTCTTTGAGGAACTTAGTATTTTCCCTTTGTACAGCTAAGGCAACTGAGGCTGAGAGTATTTTAGTTAGAAATTGAGTAATGAAACTTGGATTAAACCTTGTTATCTTACCGTCTGTGCTTTTTTCCTCCGCATTTTGCTGTCTGCCCAAAATTAAGGGTCTTATCTGGTATAGCCTAGTCATCTGTTATCAAAAGTTAACGGGCCCCTGGGTGGCTCAGTTGGTTGAGCGACTGCCTTCGGCTCAGGTCATGATCCTGGAGTTCCAGGATCAAGTCCCGCATCAGGCTCCCTGCTCAGCAGGGAGTCTGCTTCTCCCTCTGACCCTCCCTCCTCTCATGTGCTCTCTCTCTCTCATTCTCTCTCTCAAACAAATGAATAAAATCTTTAAAAAAAAAGTTAACCACAAATTTTAGGAACTGTTATAGTTTATTTGAGAGAGAGTGACCACAAGGAGGGGGAGGGGCCGAGGGAAAGGGGGAAGCAGGCTCCCCACTGAGCAGAGAACTGGCCTCTGGGCTCCATCCCAGGACCCCATGGTCATGATCTGAGCCCAAAGGCAGACGCTTAACCCACTGAGCCACCCAGGTGCCCCTAGGAACTGTTTTAAAGTAGAATGAATGCTTTAATAGAGTATTAATGATAATTTTACTTTGCCATTTACAAAGGGCTTTCACATTCACATATGATAATCTAGAGATGCATTCTTTTAAGATATTATAAATTCTTACAAACAGCATTAAAATATTGGCACAGGGCATTGGCGCAGTGGAGACTGTAGTGTCTTTTAGCAAATACTGTATTTCTCCAAATTAGACTAAATTGTTTATAGTTCAGTAAATTTTTTAAAGAAATCATACAATTTTTCTACTTGAAGCCTAATAAATATATGATATCTAGCTATTTTTAGAAGTTCCATGCAAAATTTAGACTGTATATACTTGCTAACATCCCAGAAATCTGTTTTCATCGTATGTGAAATTGCATTGTATTGCCCCATGTTCTTGTGATTTTGGAAACTAATTCTTTTCAAAGTCAGGAGCAGAAAAAATTTTATCTGGTCTCTGACAGGAAAAAAATTTAAAGGAGGGAAAGTCCCACCAAACCACAGAAAATCAAACTGCTATAGTGAATAGAGCAGGTTCCTAAGAGCCAGTCATCTGCGTTCAAATCTGGACTCTGTTGTTTTCTAGGACTTTTGACAATGGACAAATAATTTCTTTCCAAGTTCAATATCTTCATCAATAAAATAGAGGCTAATAACAGTATCAGGTTTTTTAGGTGGTTTTGATTATGAAAGGACATGTTTAGAAAGTATTGCATAAGGTCTGATACATGGTAGGCCCTTGATAAATGTCACTTGCTATTATTTGGGAGAGGGTGTATTTCTGAACCATTTTAGGTATATGCAGGTATCAAAGTCTTTTAGCAGATGCAGAGCTTTCTCAGAAGTCAGACCTTTCATATTGAGCTGATCAGCTTTTATTTCTGGAGCATGAAGTTTGACAATTTCTCTCTCCTGTGTGGTACAAATATCTGCAGGAAACTGGGGGCATTATTTTCTGTTAAGGAGAAATCTCTCTTGTAATACTCAAATTAAGCAGGATTTACAGGGGAAATTACAAAGAAATGAAAAATGATAGTAGTTTTATTAGTTATTTTGTGGAAAGTAGAAGGTATTTTTCTTCCTGTCAATATTTGAATTCTTCTTGATCATAGGTACTTAGGTAAACATTACTGTGTGCTGGTATGAAGCTGTGTGAGTAGAATCTGTTCAATTGCATTATATGACTTCGGTTGTTTGTTGTTATTGTTGTTGTTTTTTCCCTCTTAAGGAATTTTGATTTTTAAGTTGATCACTCAGTACAGTGTTCTGAAAGGTTTTCCTTTTCCAGCCGTGGCCTGAGATATGTGCTATTTCAACAATTAGGCAGGGCAAATGTTACATGATGTTAGAGGGCCAGATTGTGAAGGATTCTAAAGGCAAGCTTTTTTGAGGAAAGAACTCTTCTTAACAACTTTGGTTCTCCTACACATATAGTTTCTGAAACAAAGTTGTCATTCCATAAAGATTTTTTTGAATCAATTATATTCTTGGTTATCTTGCCTTGGTAAGAATTTATAGAATTTTCTGTTACATTTGGGGAATCAAAAATATATATCCATATTTATATCTTTGCTCCTAAAATTTGAAAATAATTTCTGTGTGAAAACAATGGTTTCTGTGCATCTTAATTTATCAGCACATTTTTCGATTTTGTTTTTATCCCAAAGGTGGAACTGATTCTTGATTCATGGTATTGTTTTCTTTTTTTTTTCTTTTCTTTTTTTTTAAGATTTTATTTATTTATTTGAGAGAGACAGATTGAGAGATAGAGAGCACGAGAGGGAAGAGGGTCAGAGGGAGAGGCAGACTCCCTGCTGAGCAGGGAGCCCGACATGGGACTCGATTCCGGGACTCCAGGATCATGACCTGAGCCGAAGGCAGTCGCTTAACCAACTGAGCCATCCAGGCGCCCTCATGGTATTGTTTTCAAATAATGAAACACATCCACAAGATTATTTTTGTTTTGTTTTGAATTGATTGTTTTTGTTTCTGAGACTTTTGAAACCTGATGTTAAACTTCCCTGTGTCCTCTTGAAAGGTTTTCAAGATTTCTGTCAACTGCTCAACATGTTTAGGGATATCTGTTTTATTTCACTATGGAGATTCTTCTACTTTCTTCCCCTATTTGAATTTTCCTTTAAAACTCTCTTCTCCTGAGGCATGTGGGTAGCTCAGTCTGTTAAGCATCTGACTTCAGCTCTGGCCATGATCTCAGGGTCTTGAGATCAAGCCTGTGTCAGGCTCCCTGCTCAGCTGGGAGTCTGCTGGAGATTGTCTCTTCCCCTCTTTCTCTCCCTGTGCCCCTCCCCCACTTGTGCGCACTCTCTCTCAAAATAAATAATAAATAAAATAAATTTTGGGGCGCTTGGGTGGCTCAGTCATTAGGCATCTGCCTTCATCTCGGGTCTTGATCCTGGGGTCCTGGGATCGAGCCCTGCATCGGGCTCCCTGCTCGGTGGGAAGCCTGCTTCTCCCTCTCCCACTCCCCCTGCTTGTGTTCCGTCTCTCGCTTTGTCTCTGTCAAATAAATAAAATCTTTAAAAAAATAAATAAAATAAAATAAAATAAAAAAAACAATCTCCTCTTTTCATTATTGAACAAACTTTATTGTATTTGGGTAATTATGTATAGCACATTCTCAGTGTTTGTGAGCTTAGGGTGAGACAAGTGCTATCAGTCCCTGTTGGTAGGAGCATAGATTGGTCAGACCAAAAGAAAAAAAAGATCAGGAATGTGGATAGCAATTTTTGTATAAATATGTTCACTACAGTATTATTTATAATAGAGAATAGGTGGAAACTACCTGGACAGCTAAAAAGTATTTTTTTTAAAAAGATGTTTTTTATTTATTTGACAGAAAGAGACACAGCGAGAGAGGGAACACAAGCAGGGGGAGTGGGAGAGGGAGAAGCAGGCTTCCCACAGAGCAGGGATCCCCATGCCGGGCTGGATCCCAGGACCCCGGGGTCATGACCTGAGCCTAAGGCAGCCACTTAACTGACTTAGCCACCCAGATGCCTCTCCCCTGCCTCTGCTCATGCTCTCCCTCACACTCTCTCTCTCAAATAAATAAACTATTAAAAAATAAAAAATCATTTTTATGACTTTTTTAAAAAGTTTATTGGATGTGTATGTTTCTTCCTTTTTCTTTTTTAAGACTTTATTTGAGAGAGAGAATGAGCAAGAGAGAGAGAGAGAGCAAGGGAGCACATGAGCAGAGGGAGAGAGAGAAACAGACTCCCCTGCTGGGCAGGGAGCCTGATGCAAGGCTCCATCCGGGATCCTGCTATCATGACCTGAGCTGAAGGCAGACGCTCAACCAACTGAACCACCCAGGTGCCCCCATTTTAATGACTTTTTAAAAATACTTGTGAACAAGTTAGAATATAAAATTATAGAGAATTGATTCCATTGTGTATGAACTACATCAAGATATTAATGAAGATTTTCTCTGTGAGTGGAATTGTGGATGACAAGTTTTATCTTTTTCTTTATTATGTAGATTTTCTGTATAGATCATGTATTATATGTATAATGACAGAAGAACTACCAGTATTTTTTAAAAAATCACTAATATATTAAATAACTACAAAATAAGACTAGACGGAATTTACTAAATGTTGACAGCGGTTATCTTTAGATAGACTATGAGTAGCTGTTTTGGGATTATGAATAACTTTTTTTGTGTTCCTAGTTTTTGTGCTTCCCAGTCTATCTGCAGTAAGATGAGATGAAAAATAAGTTATTTTATAAGGTATATCTGCAGTCAGCTAGGAATTTGCCTTCAGAGAATTTTCTTTATGAGACTTTTGTAATAATCTTTAGAGGAAAGACATGCTTTCTTTGCCTTTTTTGGTGGCTCTGGTAGATTTGATATCCTGAATCTTTTAAATATGTTTTTTTCTGTACAATTTCTGATTAAATTGGCAAGTAGTAATACTACTAGTGATAAAGTGTCCTACCCTTTGAAATCTGTGTGATTGTGACCCTCCATTTCACTATTGATATGCCAACTTCAAAGTATTTTTCCTTTATATTCTTGCTATCTTGTATTTAGCATATGCAGCTAGGAGCTCTTTAATAACCAGAAGTAGCATTTCATCTATAAATGGCTTATTCTGCTAAGCTGTTAACACCTGAAACAAATATTTTAGATACACTTAAGCCGTTCAAACCTGTTATTTTAAAAAACTGGAGTTATTCTCATAGATGAATATGAAAGCAGGATGGATGATAGTAATAGATATTTATAAAACTATAGCTCCTATCTGTCGAGCATCTGTGGTGTTCTAGGCACTATATCAGACACTGACAAACATTATGTAATTTTCACAACAGCTCTGTGAAGTTGTATTACTTTACCTTTTTTCCCTATACAGGAGGCACCTGTGGTTCAGAGAGGCAAATTTGTCTAGGGTCACACAATCAGAGAGTGCTCAAGCTGAGACTAGATTCAAGTCTTTGTGACTACAGTGCCCAAGTATGGGACCTTTGTTTTGTTTCCTATTGTATATCTAGTTCCTAGAACAGGAGCTTTCATATGCTAAGCACTCAACATATATCCTTTGAATGAATGAGCTGTATACCTAGAGGCTTCTAAGTGGCCACCCAAAAGAAATTGTTCTGTTCTAATAATACAGAATTATATAGAGAAGTGAGGCTGAAAAAAATATAATGCTATTAGCCAAATGGAGGTACTTATGTCAAAATCTAGGTCATAATAACAAATGATCAGATTGGGGATCCTCTTTTTTGATGTAACTGTCTAATTTCTTCTGAGTACATATGCTAGATCTCTTTTTTCACTTGACTTTGGTATCCAGTGAATAAAGAAAAGGCAAAAGACACATGATACTGAATCTTTACCAGTGGAAAAAAATCTAGGTGGAAACTCAGGTTCTATTAAGTGTCAGAAAACTAGAATGGGAATTTCTTGATTGGGACATTGGGAACCTCGGTTTTTGTGGAAACAGCATTATGCCGTTGTACATGAATATACTTTATTTCATTGGTAACAGTAACTTCTTTTTATAGGTCTATGACAGCGAAGACTAAATTCCAATGGGAAGAAAGGTTAATATTTAGACATCTTGTAAGTATAAGTGATTCTAGTTTTTAAGATGAGTCGTTACAGAAGCCTAGTTGTGACTCTAACCTTTCCTTCTCTTTGTATTTATCATGGATGTCTCAGATATTCTTGGTTGCTAAAAACTAGCTGAGTCATGGGTTGAGTACTCTGAGTACACTAGCTGTGTGATCATGATGGTCATAGCATGTGCCATTAAAGGAATGCTGGGGGCTACAAACATAGTATTAGGGAAGGGGGTGAAGGCAATATGTATCACATTAAATCTCCAGTGTATCATGATTCCTGGAATGTCATTTCATGCCTAGACCCCTTTACTGTCTCCCCTACAGAAATTATCTTGTTCTTAATCATCCATCAAAAGGAGACTGAGTTTTTGCATGAGATAGTGGTTTACCACAGATCTGAGTAATGGTCATTTGAAACCAGCCTATGTGTTTGAAGGTATTTCATTTCCTTAATGGTTTAAAAACTATTGAGATCTTGTAGTTTAGTGTATCTCTTTGCTTGAATCAAACACAGCTGAGAGTGCGTTCTTCCATATTCTTATGGACTATGTTAGTTCAGCTTCAAAAGATGGCCAGGCACTTCTCCCAAATCACTGGGTTCATTCTCAAAGTTTCTCAGATCCCTACCATTTTTTTAAATGATAGGGCTCTGGCCATGGTTATCCTCGTTTATAGCTTGCCAGCCTCATGAGGGCAGCTAATTTATCTGTTTTGTTCATCACTCAGCCTAGGTCTAGCACTGTGTATGATACATATTGGGAACTTAATATTTACTGGATGAATGACTAGAAAAAGAAGGTTCTGCTTGATCAGCATTTAGTAAGAACTCAGAAACACCTGCCTGCTGAGGAACATTTCCTTTGGTTACCTTTTGTGATTTCTTTATGTATGCTAATGGTGTCCATGGCAATCCTTGCAATCCATTCTTACCTATCTTTATTTAACTATCTTTCTTGTCTGTCTGTCTAATCTATCTGATTAAGCAGTCCTGTAAAACCTTTTATGGTAACTAGACTTTGCACAAAGAGACTGAATTTGAATACACTCCGGCCAGTCCAAATTTCTCACCTCTAAGTGCTATCTACCCTTTAGTCTCTAATATTAATGGTTTTTTTTTTTTTTTTTTTTTTTTTTGGACCACTGCTAACAAGGACTCAGAAATGACTTGTTAAAAGTCACCTAGCTAGGGGCGCCTGGGTGGCTCAGTCGTTAATAAGCGTCTGCCTTCGGCTCAGGTCATGATCCCAGGGTCCTGGGATCGAGCCCCGCATTGGGCTCCCTGCTTGGCGGGAGGCCTGCTTCTCCCTCTCTCACTCCCCCTGCTTGTGTTTCCTCTCTCACTGTGTCTCTGTCTGTCAAATAAATAAAATCTTTAATTAATTAAATAAATAAATAAGTAAAAGTCACCTAGCTGGATAGCAGCCGAGTTAGGATTTGATGTCCTCTATCTAATCCAGCCCGTTTCTTGGAGACAGATCTACCTTTGCAGGTGTCTAACTATACCACACTATCTCCCTTACAGTTCTTCATCTTTTTTTGAAAATCTGCTTTCTTTACTCTGAAAGATTATGTGGCATGTCCAACATTTTTCAGTTATTTGGCATTAAGAAACACCTACTATTCCTAGTTCTACTGGATTATTTTCAACTTTAAAGTGAGTCTACAGATGTAGTAGGAAAACATCTTACCCAGGAATTCCTTCTATGGCTTTGATTTTAAAAGTAATGAATTTTCTTTCCCTTACATGCAGGAGGCTGTTTTCTTGATTGGGGGCAGTATTTTAGAATTTTCATATTTTTGTTTTAATCACCAAGAAGAATGAGTGGAAATCTTATTCCAAAACCAAATATTATTTCTTAATTTAAGGAAATAATTCTTACATATTTAATAACATTAAATTAGTATCAGTATTAAATTACATTTTGTAATATTAAAATCTGAGGTTTTACCTCACTTTTCAGATAATTATCCTGTATTTATTCAATCAACTTATTTAATATTCATGTTCCTATTTTAAATGATATATTTTTAAAGATGTTATTTATTTATTTATTTATTTATTTACTTATTTGTCAGAGAGAGAGAGAGAAAGAGAGCACAAGCAGGGGGAACAGCAGGCAGAGGGAGAAGCAGGTTCCCCACTGAGCAAGGAGCCAATGCGGGACTTGATCCCAGGACTCTGGGATCATGACCTGAGCCCAAGGCAGATGCCTAACCGACTGAGCCACCCAGGTGTCCCGATTTATTTATTTATTTTAGAGAGAGTGTGGGGGGCAGGGAGTGGTGGAGGTAGAGGGAGAGAGAGTCTTAAGCAGACTCTGCACTGAGTTCAGGGCCAATGTGGGACTCTATCTCAAGACCCTGAGATCACAACCTGAGCCAAAACCAAGGGTCGGATGCTTAACTGACAGCATACACAGGTGCCCCTAATATTTATGTTTCTAAGACTTAAGACTCTTTGTGCAGTGTTGACAGCTTTTATCTTCATGTTTGTTTTAATTAAAATTTAAACAAAGAATGGCCTGTGCTATAAATCAGCCTGGAACCCTTCTATTTCCATTTATGTTTGGGAAGAGTCAGACAGTGAACCAGACCTCAAGACCTTACTGTGTTTTCACAGAATTGACATTTCCATGAGTGGTTTCCATGTGCCAGGATGTTCAAGATGTTTTATGTATATGATCCTTGATCTTTAAAATGACTGGCAGGAAGGCTTTAATATTCATATCTTATGCATAAAGAGTCTGAGACAAAGAAAGGAATTGACTTATTCAGGATCACGTAGTAAATAAGTAGCAGAAACAGGATTCCAACCCATGTTCACTTGACACTAAGACCCATGATTCTTGCACCTAGCAGGCATAGGATGGGTTGAGAATGACATCAAAATTTAAGAACCTCATATCCATGTTTATCATGTCCAATTTATTTTAATGGTATATTTGAAAGTTAAGACGTGGTCATGAAGGAATCACTTGGATTTTTTTTTTTTTTAACCACTAAAGACTTGGGGAGGCACCACTCATTGCATCTGGTCTTGACCAGATACCAAGTTCACAATAATTAAAGGCAATAAGGCATTGGATGTTTTACCAGTTCATTATTACTATAATATAATCTGAGTTACTTAAATGTTCCTTGAAAAAAAGCCTCAGTCCAGTACTTGAAAAAAAGATTTTTATTTACAGTTTTTCTCTGTGCTTCAGTCATCTCAGCAAGGGAGAATGAGGTTTCTTATCATTGCATTTCTAAAATAACCTTTTCCAGGACACCTGGGTGGCTCGGTCAGTTAAGCGTCTGCCTTTGGCTCCGGTCATGATCCCAGGGTCATGGGATCGAGTTCTGCATCGGGCTCCTTGATTGGCAGAGAGCCTGCTTCTCCCTCTGTCTGCCACTCCCCCTGCTTGTGGTTTCTCTCTCTCTGACAAATAAAATAAATGAAATCTTAAAAAGAATAAAATAAAATAACTTTTTCCATTTTCTTAAACAGGCATCTGATTCCCTATTTGGAAGCCTTTTTTTTTTATATTCACCCAACAATGTATGCATCCCTTGGTAGAGTTACTTTTTAGCTATAGAACACTGTCCTTCTATATAAAACCTAAGCTCAAATCCATAAATATAAGACTCTGAACACACAGGGACTTTGCTGGTTATTTCAGCCAAGTATGACATGAGATTGTTCTAGTATAAAAGCCAGGCTTCATGGAGCAGTGTGGTCACATATTGGCTGGGGAAAGCTGTCTAGCATACAAATATTTCCATTTTATTCCAGCTGATTTACTGAATGGCCAGTGTTAGTATTTTAGGATATCTGTTTATGACAGCTTGCTTTGTGTGTTGAATAGTATTTGTCTATCTACAAGGAGTCACATTATAAAGATTTAGGGGGGGAAATATATTAATAAATAATAAGCTACTCTTTTTAAAATTCCCACTACATGCCTGGCACCTTACTCTGGATGCTTTATGTACTTTATTTATTTTTTTGAAAGATTTTATTTATTTATTTGACAGAGAGAGAGACAGCGAGAGAGGGAACACAAGCAGGGGGAGTGGGAGAGGGAGAAGCAGGCTTCCTGCTGAGCAGGAAGCCCGACATGGGGCTCGATCCCAGGACCCTGGGATCATAACCTGAGCCAAAGGCAGCCGCTTAACCGACTGAGCCACCCAGGCGCCCTTGCTTTATATACTTTATTGTGAGTCCTTCCATACCTCATGCAGGTTATCTATTTCCCCATTTTGTAGATAAGGATACTAAATCTCAGAGAGGTGGATTAATTTGTCACATATTCTCCAGCTAGTAGGGTAGGTACTAGTAATCAAACCCAGGTCTGACTTATTTCAAGACCCTTGTTCTTTGCTGTTCCATATTGTCCATGACAGTCATGTGAAGGAGACCATAGAATTATTTGCTTCATATGTTTAGGAAGAACTTTCTTTTTTCTTGATTTTTATTTTTTATTTTTAAATAGGCTCCACGACGCCCACTGAGGGCTTGAACTCATGATCCTGAGATTTAAGACCTGAGTTGGTATAAAGGGTTAGACCCTTAACTGACTGAGCCACTCAGGTGCCCCTAGGAAGAACTTTTTGATACTAAGTACCATCCTGGAACATTTTAATTACTCTGGCAACTCTTACCTGTCTGCCACTACTGCCTTAATATTCTTCATAACCTCTTTATTGTGGACCAAGAAAAAAGAAACCTTTGGTATCAAAATGCTTTTTTACACATATTTCAAGTATCATGGTGCTAGCTGCCTTGTCATACTTGTCATATTTTTTACTTAGAGATTAATTTCTTTCATGTCCAGCTGGATGTGTAGTTGAAGATAGGTGTTCTGGATTGAGCAGAGTCTAGATTATTGCTGTCTAGTAGTATTTTTTTTTTAAAGATTTTATTTATTGGAGAGAGCCAGAGAGAGAGCATGAGCGGAGGGGAGGGGCAGAGGCAGAAACAGACTCCCTACTAAGCAGGGAGCCCGTTGTAGAGCTCAGTCCCAGGATCCTGGGATCATGACCTGAGCCGACACAGACACTTAACCGACTGAACCATCCAGGCGCCCCCAGTAGTACTTTCTCATAGAAATATCCTATATCTGTGCTGTCCAGTATGATAGCCACTCGTTACATGGGGCTAGTGAGTGTTTGAAGTGTAGCTAGCATGACTGGAGAAATGAAATTATTTTATTTAATTTTGTTTAATTTAAATTCAGATAAAAATAGCCCATGTAGCTGGTGGCTACTGTACTGAACAGCAGCACAGTTTGAGGTCATAACGAATGCTTGTGTTTGGTGGGTAATGATAGAATTTGAAGAGATCCAGTAATTGGTAGTTTAAAAGTTGCTGATTTGTTTTCCAGCAGCATTAAATTTAGCAGGCATTCGTCTTAAGGCCATGGGACCAAAGTAGAACAGTACATGTTTCCAAGACACTTTTTGATCATTCATAGTCTCATTTGATGAATATTTCAGGTATGATATCATTTAGGATTTGTGTCTGTGAATGGATCACAGAAGAAAGGCTGGAGAACAAAACCATTTATAACTTCCTTGTGTAGGGTCTCTTCCTGTTGAAATGGACACCATTCTGGCCTGTTGGTGCTCAGGTTGCAACATGAGGGCCTGGATGGGAACCTGTGCTCATTGACTGAGATTGGAGAAATACGTCTCTCCCCTCACCTAGAATGTCCATTAATTTTATTTTTTAGGTCTAAAGAGAGGAAAGTAGAGGCAGTTTCTAAATTTAGCCATAGAGCTACAATAATTTGATAACCAACAAAAGAAAATGTAGTTTTCCTTTCTAATATGCCAAAATAAATCCTTAGGGCTTTGATTTTAGTTCTTTGTTTTGGAAAATACAACTCAGAACTCAGAAATATTCTATGTAAGATTAGTTTTTAAATTGATATATATCTTCTGGAGAAACTTTTGATTGAATTAAATAATAGATTTTATATGATATTTTGAAGAAAAATTTGTTTCCCTGGAGTTTTGGTATATTTGGTTTCATTTTGATTGGTCTTATGAAATAATTTGTAAAAGATACTAATTATGTGTCACTTGTGTTACTAAGCATATTTCTTCTCTGACATTTTATTTGCAAAATATTCTTCTCCTTTCTATCAAAGCTTACAACTAATCAACTCTGGATGCTTTTGATTTTTCTGACTGTGCCAGGGCATTGAATGAAGTTCCCTATAGTGAGAAAAGAGAGCACATGGGACTCGTGACTTTATGTACTCCAACAATAGAGCTTTTATGACATTGGAGGTGGTTAAAAAAGCTAGAAGTAGCTCTTAAACATGGCATCGCTGTGTTGCCTTTTTTTTTTTTTTTTTTTTTTGTATTCTCAGAGCTGCCAGGAGTGTATCGGGCCTGTAATTTCCTGTTCTCTGAATCCCCCATCTTTCTGCAGCTCCAAGCTTTGTGTCCCACAGCCTGTGACTCTGTGCTAACAAATCGCTATTGTCCAGTGGGGCGAATGGTGGCTGGAACTAAAGAATTGCTGTCTGGTTTCTATTCAAATCCAGGTAGTGAGATATATGAATGGACTTTTCGAATCGTCATGTGAATAATGTCTGCTCGGCATGAAGGCTCAGAGCCACACTAGGAAAGATTAACTCCTAGGCTGACCACTAACATCCTTTGTGGTAGAAGGTAGAAACATTCCCAAGTATCATTTCATTCACACTTAATTTTCCATTTTATCCTCCAAAAGTAGGGTTAACCATTCAATTATTTGGCTACTTTTCTCCCAAGTTTTAGTGTTTCTGTTGCTAATATGGAAGTTTGGGAAAATGCTAAGTTGTTTTTCACTTAGAAACACTGTATTATTTTCTGTCAAAAGTTTTCTGCCTTACATTTATTATGGCATAAAGTTCTCTTTATAGTATACATACAAAATGAGAAAGCTGCTTTTTCCAAGAAACCAACCCTTGAAAATGCTTTTTAACCAGTGAAGGGAAAAATCCTTTTTTGTGTGTGTGCATTCTACTTATTTACATTTTCCCCCCAAAGTCCAAATTTATACAAAGAAAATAGAAACAACTTCAAATGCAGTATACTAACCAAACAAACAAGCCTTATTCAAATTAAGAACCAACTTAAGCATTTGTAAGTATAGCAGAATCAGGATTTTTTAAAATCAGATTTGGAAGCCAGACTTGAAGTCATAATTCTCATTTATCCTTGGGAAACTACTATTTTATCTTTGTCTTGTATACCTGAGAAAATGTCCATAGGCTAGAAGTGCCATGCTTTTTTACACTCCTTCCATATCACAGGTACTATGGAACGGAGAGCCTTTTATGTTTCTTTTTGTCTTAAACTCAGACAGCTTTGTAAGCAGTAGTGTGTAGATTACAAGAGTTAGACAAAAGCAGGCGCGACTGAGAAGAGTTGCGGGCGGCGGGGGGGGGGGGGGGGGGGGGAAGCTTGGGGCACTTCCTGTCACTCAACACATTCCAGATCACTAAAAAATTTCCACACCCTTTGCATTCCCTCTTGCCCACCCCAGATCCCAGTATTTTCTGATTCCATATGTTGTGGTATTCATCACACTCCTCTCTATCACTGGGCTCTGGCTAGACTGCTTCAGAGGAGATGCATTCCTTTAGATTGCACAAAGCATAGCTGGGAAAATGGCTGGCAGTTTCAGAATCTAGTCACGATCGCACGCATGAGCACCTCACACATCCATGCCCCTTCCCCCCCCTCCCGCCCCTGCAGCTGGCTGACCTGTCTCACCCACTGCTGGCCTATCGAACGGCCAGGACTGTCTGGTTTTGGCTCATGCCTTTGTCCATGTCTGGCTTAGTTCCTCTCTGTCTACGCTTGCCACTACCCCCACCGCCCCAGGCAGCACAAGTGTTTGGCCACACAAAACTACAGATAGAAAAGGTGGTAAAGACTTCAAACTTTTTTCTCCAACAGTTTATTCTTTTGTGAATTTCTCCCTCTTTTAACTACTCTGTTTTAAGAAAACAAATACAAAATTAATTATCTAAAGGCAAAGAATGCAAAACAACCTTTGTGTTCCTTATAATAACTGACTTCATAACTCTCTCCAGCTGCGTTATGGGGTGTGTATAAAAAGCTTCTGTTCTGAGAACAAAGGAGCACGTGCAGAAATGAGACTAAAAAAATCCACTGACAGTATTTCACTACACAAATTACTTAAAAGATTTTAGTTAAGCTTCTCAACAGATTCAATGTTAAAATGGTTTTTAGTTTAAAAAAAAAATTGAAAGTGCTTACCCAGTAAAAGAACCGAAGTAGTCCTGAACTGTTACGTAAGACTTTTTACAGTTGGATCTTTGTCAAAAGGGGGTGGGGGTGATGGGAGAAAGCAGCAACAACAATCAAAAAAGTTCGAGCTGCTGTGGCTAGAGGACAACTTCTGTGTTTCCAGATAGGATTCTTGCTGTAGAAATGGAACTTCCAGCCAGCACAGCATCCTGTCCCGGTAGAGAAATGAGTTTGTCAGTAAAAAAAAATTAGATACTGGAACCCAGGCTAGACGAGGTATTGAACCGCGCCAGATTTCCTTGCAGCCCTGTCTGCTCAGCTCGCATTGAACTATATATGACCCAGATGATGGACAGAAGCACATTCAGTCATGTGCACTCTGGAAGAAAGCGGATTTGCTGGTCCCTGGCAGTGCAGGGGTTTGTCTTCTGATTGGGCTGTGCCCTGATCAGTGAAATGTGAAGCCCTCACCATTCAGAGGCCGTAATTCAGGACTGGCAGTTTGAGTGTCTGGCTGCCTCTAGTCACTGAGAGAGACTTTGAAGGTGTTGCTTTTGTTTGGTGGCATTAACCACCGAGAGGTTCCTTACACCTATGTACTAGTGTCAGGAGCAGTGCTAGTCTTTCTGAAATGCAAGAAGGCAGCTGACTTTGCCTGAACCCTGTCATCTTATTGTTGATGAACTTGGCCCAAACTTAAACCAATTATTTGATGTGAGAATTGTTGTGATCCTAACCAAGGTTTATGTCCACACCATACCCTGGCCTTTATTTTAGGGTTTGATAAGGTGAAAATAAAGGTGTATTTGGCTTCCTAGATGATACAAATTGCTCTTAATGAAAACTAGATGGATGGATAGAAGAGAAGTTAAGTTTTGAATTCTGGAGTCTTTGAACATACTAGGAAGAAACTTTATCTCTTATTATCCCTTTTGTGAAGCTGTCACTCTTATCCCAGTCTTTAGTCACCTAGGGGACTGCTGGGGGGAAGCTTCCAAAGTATAGACCCCACTGAGCTGTGACATAGCCTTTAATCATGCAAGACAGCCAGAGTCTACTCTCTCCAGTCTGTCTGAACTAGGGTCCTTGGGATTTATTTCCCATGTGTCTGGGCCACTAGGAAACCAGGTCATTGAATAGTACTGTCAGTTGTGACATTTTTGTTTAGTATATAAAAGTTGTTTGGTTTAATGCACATTAACATGATTTTCCTTTTTTAAGTTTCAGGCAGTAAAGTTGTGTTATGGGACCTTGGTACTGATATATGAAATCCACTCCACATGGGCCAGTCATTTTTTTTCTGGGGACTTATCTCTTTAGGAATTAGCTTAGATAATCCTTAACTGGCTTTTAGACATATAATACTTTGTTTTTCATTTCTTACACTTGTAGAAATAAACCTGTAGTCACTGTATAGAAACTGTCTATTTTGCTGTAAATTCCGGGTTTGGATGTTTGTGCATTTGTGGTTTCTTAGGTGTTGACTACATTATACAGGGTCCTGTGTTTGAGGACTGCCCCGAAATTCTTCTCATGTTTTAACCTGGGAAAAGCTGGCTTGATATGCTACTAGATATACGAATGACCAAAGTCAGAGAACAGAGGATGCGTGCCCTCTCTCTTTCTATAAGTCATAGAACAATTATTCTTTTTTAAATTGTAAAATATACATAACACTTACCATTTTAACCATTTTTAACTTTACAGTTCTGTAGTATTAAGTAGATTCACATTGTTGTACAACCATCACTGCCATCCGTCACCAGAACTTTTTCATCTTTTTCCCCAATTGAAACTCTGTATATAATACTAACTTCCTGCTCTTCCCTCCCCTCCAGCTCCTGGCAACCACATTTCTACTTTCTGTCTCTGTGAATTTGACTACTCAAAATATCTCATATAAGCAGTGCTTGTCTTTTTATGACTGCCTTCCCTTTGCATAATGTTCACTGTGCTCCTCCATGTTATACCATGTGTCACAATTTCCTTCCTTTTAAAGGCTGAATAATATCCCATTGTATATATACCACATTTTATTTATCCTTTCATCTGTCAATGAACACTAGTTGCTTCTACCTTTTGGCTATTAAGACAATCATTCTTGACCATTCTTCTGACAGTCTTATGAGGGCTTCTTTACAGAGCTGCTCTGACCCATCTCGGAAGCTATTCCATTTTATAAGTTGGAAGGGTTTTGATATACGTATCAACTCTAGAGACTAACCAGGCCCTAATATCAGGTTTGCTGGAAAAGGGCAGATTCGTTTCAGCCTTCCTGGATGAGATAGTAGATACTACACTCCTAGTAATTCTTTGATACTTTTTGTTTATGGGTTTATCTTTCCTATTACACTTTCAGCTCTTCATGGATAGGGACTGTAGCCAGTTCCTCTTGAATTGTGTCTGTGCCCTTGTGTAGACTCAGGACCTATAATAAAGTAGACATTAATATTAGTTGGAAAAAAGAGGAATGAATAATAATAATAATTTTTATCGGGTTTTATTATGTACCAGACACTGTGACAGGTATTTTATATACATAAGCTTATCTAATTTTCAAAATAACCCTATGGTATAAGTACCATTACCTTCATTTAACAGATAAAGGAACTTGCCTCAGACCTCACAGCATGTAGAAGATTTAATGGGGATTTGAACTCTGTCTCTTTCAGCTCCAGATCCATTATACTAGAGGCAAATTTCATGGTCTTCATAGGTGATGATCAGTGGGTTTTAGCCTAAGCATTGATTCCAAGTCAAATATTCTTTCAGTGGACATCAGGAGCTATAGCCCTATGATAGATATAGTTCATGAGTAGATTCTCAGAGGAAAGCTTGGCCCATTAGTAACTTGGACCTTTTATAGATTTTTAGCTGAACAATTGCTTGTTGAACTCAATTCAGAGATATTCCTGTGTATGAAAATTCTTTATCATATTATTTTGAAAGTGCAGTTAAATGGAATATACTGGAACAAATGCACTGATCTTCATTTCTCATTTGGCAGATACATACCCACAAACATGTATATAGGAATACATATACCATATGTTTATGGTATATATGTGTATATGTATATAAGTGAGTGAGTAAAATCTAGGTGCTAAGGAGAGATCAAGAACAAAACAAAAGATTTTTTTTTTAAAGATTTTATTTATTTATTTGACAGAGAGAGACACAGCAAGAGAGGGAACACAAGCAGGGGGAATGGAAGAGGGAGAAGCAGGCTTCCTGCAGAGCACGGAGCCTGATGGAGGGCTTCATCCCAGGACCCTGGGATCATGACCTGAGCCGAAGGCAGCCGCTTAATGACTGAACCACCCAGGGGCCCCAGATTCTTTTTCTTTTTTTTTTTTAAGATTTTATTTATTTATTTGAGGGAGAGAAAGCGAGAGACAGGGCACGAGTGGAGGGGGATGGGCAGTTAGAAGCAGATTCCCTGCTGAGCAGGGAGCCCTGATGGGGAGCGGATCCCATGACCTGAGCTGAAGGCAGCTGCTTAACCAACTGAGCCACCCAGGTGCCCCCAGGAAAGATTCTAATGGAACTTACATTCTAGTGAGAAAACAGAAAATAAGTTAACAAAGTAAAATGAAGTAAAACAGAAAAGCATGCCATGAAGAAAATAAAATAAGGAATCTGAAATTGACCAGCAAAAAGGAACCTTGTCAGTATTTTTAAATAAGGTTGTATTCAGATATTCTGATTCTAATAAGATTAATTGCTAATATTTGGCCCACATTATTTTTCAAATTCTCAAGTACTGTGAAAAATACAGAAGATAACATTATACACACCTGATAGTCTCATTTTATAAAGGCCAGTGGCTTTCAGTTTTTTTGACCATTTTCCACTGTAGAAAGATTTTATATTGCAACTCATTATACACATATTTGTGCGTATGTATCTACATACGAATATATATATACACCTGAAACCATAGTTTCATGAAATAGTACTTGTCCTTATTACAAGTAGTGTCATTTTTACTTTAAAAGAAATGTTATTTGCAAGCCAGTAAATTGGTTTTACAACCCACTGGAGGGGCAACCTGAACTTTGAAAAATGGCTCTGAGAAGTTACAACTTGTCCAGTGTCACATAGCAAGGAAGTGGCAGAGCTAGGACTTGAATCAAAGCTTGATTCTAAAGCCCTTATTCTACCACATTATATAGCTTCCCTAGTGATACTAACCTTTAATGAAATGGAACGATAATAAACCACAAATGACCTTTAATAACTATTATATAAAATGTAAATTTCCTAAAGCAGAGGCTACAAGAAGGAGCAAAAATAGTATTCCTCTGATTGTTATCTCTGCATTTTTCAAAGAGCTGTTGGCCACTTGGAGTTGTCTGTCCATATCTTGAACAGAATGCAGTTGATAGTACTCATTAGTTATGCTGGGAACCCACAGGTTCCCAAAGCATTTGTACCTCATTACTCAGCCTAGCCCTGAGCTCATTGTGGTTCTTAAAATAATAGCAGTGTAAGACTTAGCTTCTGAATGTGAGAGTGTGGCCTTCAAAAGTGAGGTGTTGCTGTGCGACTTGGAGTCGGGACTCATATATGGGAAAAGATACCTAGAGTCTGAGTTCAGCCCTGCCCTCTCTGACCTGGCTGTGGTACTGGTTAATTTTGTGCAAGGGAAAAATCATGCCCTCCTTTCTCCCTGGAACACAAGGCTATATCAAAGGGAGGAGGAAAGGGAATTAATACGTTTTGTCTACTGTGAGCCATGCACTGTACTCTGGGCACTTCTGACATGGGTTTTTAATTCTCAAAACAGTTCTGTGGGAAAAACAAAAAACAGTTCTGTGAGGGGGATGCTATTTTCCCTATTTTGCAGAAAAGAAATGTTGAAAAAGAAGTAACTTTTTTTTAAAAATTTTATTTATCTATTTGAGAGAGAGTGAGAGCTAGACAGAGAGAGAGCACACACACAGAGGGAGAGGAAGAGAGAGAAGCAGATTCCCCACTGAGCAGGGAGCCCGACCTGGGGCACTATCCCAGGAGTCGAGGATCATGACCTGACCCAAAGGCAGACGCTTAACCAACTGAAGTACCCAGGCACCCCGAGAAGAAATGATTCTTAAGAATCACAGTCAGGCAGTGGCTGAGGCTGGTACAGGAACTCTACTATACCTTAACTTTCCAAATCATACCCTTCACCTTAGAGCTAAACGAGAGCTCCGAGCTAATGAGACTGTGTAGATGGGATATTTGTAGGCCTTGGAAATGAAGAGTTATGTCATAAGATGGAAGCCTGTGAATACCTAATTGTGTGGAAATAGAGCTGCTTTCTTACTCCTGTGCAGTGTAGGGTTTGCCTTGCTAGATTTTAGTCTTCACCCAGGGGCTTTGCAATGAAAAATAGGAATTTAATCTGCTAGTTTCCTTTATTAACCAGCTGGATTGTTTTTTGTTTTTTGTTTTTTTTCTCCTTTTTCTGCCATGACTTGGTCATAGTTTTTTTTTCCTTTTGGGGCAAATTAGCTTGGCTCTCCAAAGCTTCTGGACCTCCTTATTTCTTGGGTAGGCAAAAATAGTCAGGTGCCAGTGTCTGCTAGGGAAAAGGGTAAAATCACATGGGCAGGATTGGAATTAAGGCACAGACCCTAAACCATTACTCCTATGGCTGCAGGAATATGCTCTTTTTTTTTTTTTTTTTTTTTTTTGGTGAAAAAGAGACTGACCCAATGTTAATCACTTGATTGTATAATTAAAGCCAAGGATTTTGGATAATTTCTTTAGATACATATATCTGAAGGCCTATTTTTTTCTCTTCCATCTTGCCTTCCCATGGATCCCATCAAGGGTAAAGATGGCAATGTAGATTAGACAAGAAGCGATGGAACCACCATGGGTCAGACCCTATGGTAGGTGCTTTGCAAAACTGTTACTTTGAATTCTTAAAATATTCTTATTAAATTGGTATTGCCATTTCCTCTTTTTTTTTTTTTAAAGATATTTATTTATTTATTTGAGAGAGAGGGAGAGTGTGTGAAAACAAGCCAGGAGGCGGGGGCAGAGGGTAAGAGGACTCCCGCGGAGCAGAGAGCCCGACGCGGGGCTCAATCCCACGACGTTGGGGTCGTGACCTGGGCCGAAGGCAGACGCTTAACCCACTGAGCCACCCAGGGGCCCCCCATTTCCTCTTTTATATAAATGAGAAAACTGAGATATGGAGAAGTTAAATAACTTTTTCAGGATTCAGAAGACAGAACCAGTAATCTAACTCAGATTTTTTTATAGGTGGTTTTATTTTTGTGGCTCCAAAGCTCACTCTTTTTTTTTTTAAGATTTTATTTATTTATTCGACAGAGAGAGAGCATAAGCTTTGGGAGCAGCAGGCAGAGGGAGAGGGAGAAGCAGACTCTCCACCAAGCAAGAAGCCCAGTGTGGGGCTCAGTCCCAGGACCCTGGGATCATGACCTCAGCTGAAGGCAGAAGCTTAACTGACTGAGCCACCCAGGCATCCAGAGCCCTCTCTTTTTATTACCTGTTTACTGTCTTCACTAAAGCACTTTCATTTATCTCAAGGGCATTGCCAGTGTTCAGAGAATGTTGGCGGTGACTATATCCCTTAGGACAGACTTTTTCAGAGTTGGGTTATGAAGACTTCATCATTTAAAATTCGGGCCATCAAGGGGTGCCTGAGTGGCTCAGTCAGTTAAACGTCCAACTTTTGATTTCAGCTCAGGTCATGATCCCAGGGTCATGATCTCAAGGGCGTGAGATCGAGCATGAGATTGAGCTCTGCCTTGGGCTCTGTGCTGGGTCTGGAGCCTGCTGAAGATTCCCTTTCTCCCTCTCCCTCTGCCCCTACCCCTTCTAAAAAAATTCAGGCCATTAAAATCTTCAGGAGCTGATTATAATAACATGGATGGACACAGGACCATTGAGACCACTTTAGTCTGATTTCCTGTTTGTAGTGGCTTCTAGTAGGCCTCTCTAAGCAGCCCTATTAACCTTTTATATAAAGATCTTGTCCAGGAGATATGTGACACCAAAATTAACACACTTTCTAAAAGTTTACATGTTCACCATTCACATTAAAATCACAAGTGCCCGTTGAGTAAGATGGCAGAGATTAATTAATTTAAGCAATTTTTAGGGAGCCTTTAACTTACACATTTCTGAATATATAGTTTTCTTCTTTATAAAAATTGTAACCTCTCATTTTTCTCTAGGCTTCCGAAGGCAATAACTATTAATACTTGAAAACTTAGAAAATTGGTATTTTTTTCTTTCATACATATTTTAATTAATGCATTTTATTTTTTTAGAGCCGTTTTAGGTTCATTTCAAAATTGAGTGTAAAATACGGAGACTTTTCACATACCCCCTGTCCCCAACATACATAACCTCCCCCACTGTCAACATCAAGCACCAGAGTGGTGCAGTTGTTACAACTGATGAACCTATACTGACACATCATTATCACCCAAAATCCATAGTTTACTTTAGGGTTCACTCTTGGTGTTGTGCATTCTGTGGATTTTGACAAATGTATAATGACATGTGTTACCATTGCAGTATCGTACAAAATTGTTTCACTGCCTTAAAAATTCTCTGTGTTCTGCCTGTTCATTCCTTGCTCCCTCCTAACAACTGGCAACTACTAATATTTTTACTGACCCCATAGTTTTGCCTTTTCCAGGTGTCATACAGTTGGAATCATATAGTAAGTATGTGACCTTTTTTGATTGGCTTCTTTCACTTACTGATAGGCATTTTAAGTTTTTTCCATGTCTTTTTATGGGTTGATAGCTTATTTATTTTTAACAATGAGTAATATTCCATTGTCTAGATATACCAGCTTATCCATTCACCTACTGAAAGACATCTTGATTGCTTCCAAGTTTTGGCAATTATGAATAAAGTTCCTGTAAACATCAACATTTTTGTGTGGATGTAAATTTTCGGTTCATTTGGGTTAATACCAAGGAGTATAATTGATGGATTATATGGTATAAATATATTTAGTGTTTTTTTTGAAATTGCCAAACTGTCTTCAAAAGTGGCTATACCAGGGGTACCTGGGTAGCTCAGTCAGTTAAGCGTCTGCCTTTGACTCAGGTCATGATCCCAGAGTCCTGGGATAGAGCCCTGCTGAGCAGGGAGTCTGCTTCTCCCTCCCCCTTCTGCTCCTACCGCCACCCCTGCTCATGCTCGCTGTCTCTCAAATAAATAAATAAAAGTCTTAAAAAAAAAAAAAGTGGCTATACCAGTTTGTATTCTGACCAGCAAGGAATGGGGGAGTATTTATTACTCCATATCCTTATCAGCATTTGGCATTGTCAGTGTTTTGGATTTTGGTGTTTTGGATAGTAGGTGTATAGTGGTATTTCATTGTTGTTTTAATTTGCAATTCTGTAAGGACATACAACATTGAGCATATTTTCTTTTGCCTACTTGCCATCTGTATATCCTCTTTGGTGAGGTGTCTGTTCAAGTCTTTTGCCTATTTCTTAATTGGGTTGTTCATTTTCTTTTTGTTGAGTTTTAAAAGTTTCTTTTATATCTTATATAGTCTTTCATCAGATGTGTCTTGTGCAAGTATTTCCTTCTAGTCTATGGCTTGTCTTCTCATTCTCTTGAAATTGTCTGTAGCAGATGAGAAGTTTTTATTTTTAATGAAGTCTAGCTTATCAGTGATTTCTTTCATGGATCATGCCTTTGGTCATTGTCATACCCAACGTCATCAAGGTTTTCTCCTATGTTATCTTCTAGGAGTTTCATAGTTTTGTGTTTGACATTTAGGCCTATGCTTCATTTTGACTTAACTTTTGTGAAAGGTGTAAGGTCTTTGTGTAGATTCATTTTTTTACATGTGGATATTCAGTTCTGGCACCATTTGTTGAAAACACTATTTTTGTTCCATCATATTGCCTTTACTCTTTTGTCTTAGATCAGTTGACTATTTTGTTGGTCTATTTCTGGGCTCTCTCTTCTATTCCATTGATCTATTTGTTCTTTTCCAATATCACACTGTCTTAATTACTGGATCTTTACAGTAATTCTTGAAATCAGTTAGTGCTAGTCCCCTGAACTTTGTTCTTCTCCTTCAATATTGGTAGTGTTGGCTATCCTGGGTCTTTTACATCCCCATATCAACTTTAGAATCAGTTTATCAATACCCACAAAATATTTTGCTGTTTTTTTCTTTTAAGATTTTATTTATTTATTTGACAGAGAGAGAGAGAGCAAACACAAGCCAGGGAGAGCAGCAGAGGGAGAGGGAGAATGTGGGGCTCGATCCCACAGCCCTGGGATCATGGCCTGAACCAAAGGCAGACACTTAACTGACTGAGCCACCCAGGCGCCCCTGTTTTTTGTTTTGTTTTGTTTTTTTAAGATTTCTTTACCTATTTTAGAGAGAGAGAGTGGAGGGAGGAGTAGAGGGAGAGAATCCCCAAGCAGACTCCCTGCTGAGCACAGAGCCTGACAAGGGGCTCAGTCACACCACCCATGAGATCACAGTCTGAGCCAAAACCAAGAACCGGACACTCAACTGACTGAACCACCCTGGCACCCCTTGCTGGGGTTTTGGTTGGGATTATGTTGAATCTATAAGTCAAGGTGGGAAGAACTGGCATCTTCACAGTATTGACTCCTCTTTTCTGTGAACATTGAATATATCCCTGTTTATGTAATACTTCTTTGATATTTTTCATCAGAATTTTGTAATTTTCTTCATATAGATCTTGTACATATTTTGTTAGATTTAATACCTAAGTATTTCATTTGGGAGGGAGTGCTAATATAAATGGTAATGTATTTTTTTTTTGTTATTTTTTTATTAACACATGTATTATTTGTTTCAGGGCTACAGGTCTGTGATTCATCAGTCTTACACAATTCACAGTGCTCACCATAGCACATACCCTCCCCAGTGTCCATTACCCAGCCACCTCTTCCCTCCCATCCCCCCCTCCACTCCAGCAACCCTCAGTTTGTTTCCTGAGATTAAGAGTCTCTTATGGTTTGTCTCCATCTCTGGTTTCATCTTGTTTCATTTCCCCCTCCCTTCCCCTATGATCCTCTGTCTTGTTTCTCAAATTCCACAGATCAGTGAGATCATATGATACTTGTCTTTCTCTGATTGACTTATTTCGCTTAGCGTAGTACCCTCTAGTTCCATCCATGTCATTGCAAATGGCAAGATTTCATTTTTTTTGATGCCTGCATAATATCCCATTGTGTATATATATACCGCATCTTCTTTATCCATTTGTTTGTTGATGGACATCTAGGTTCTTTCCATAGTTTGGCTATTGTGGACATTGCTGCTATAAACATTGGGGTGCAGGTGCCCCTTCGGATCACTACATTTATATCTTTGGGGTAAATACCCAGTAGTGCAATTGCTGGGTTGTAGGGTAGCTCTATTTTCAACTTTTTGAGGAACCTCCATACCGTTTTCCAGAGTGGCTGCACTGGCTTGCATTCCCACCAACAGTGTAGGAGGGTTCCCCTTTCTCCGCTTCCTTGCCAACACCTGTCATTTCCTGACTTGTTAATTTTAGCCGTTCTGACTGGTGTGAGGTAGCATCTTATTGAGGTTTTGATTTGTATTTCCCTGATGCTGAGTGATGTTGAGCACTTTTTCCTGTGTCTGTTGGCCATTTGGATGTCTTCTTTGCAGAAGTGTCTGTTCATGTCTTCTGCCCATTTCTTGATTGGATTATTTGTTCTTTGGGTGTTGAGTTTGGTAAGTTCTTTATAGATTTTGGATACTAGCCCTTTATCTGATGTGTATGTCATTTGCAAATATCTTCTCCCATTCTGTTGGTTGTCTCTTGGTTTTGTTGACTATTTCCTTTTTTTTATCTTGATGAAGTCCCAATAGTTCATTTTTGCCCTTGCTTCCCTTGCCTTTGGTGATGTTTCTAGGAAGAAGTTGCTGCGGCTGAGGTCGAAGAGGTTGCTGCCTGGGTTCTCCTCAAGGATTTTGTTGGATTCTTATCTCACATTTAGGTCTTTCATCCATTTTGAGTCTATTTTTGTGTGTGGTGTGAGGAAACGGTCCAGTTTCATTCTTCTGCATGTGGCTGTCCAACTTTCCCAACACCATTTGTTGAAGAGATTGTCTTTTTTCCATTGGACATTCTTTCCTGCTTTGTCGAAGATTAGTTGACCATAGAATGGAGGGTCCATTTCTGGGCTCTCTATTCAGTTCCATTGATCTATGTGTCTGTTTTTGTGCCAGTACCATACTGTCTTGATGATTGTAGCTTTGTAATAGAGCTTGAAGTCCGGAATTGTGATGCCACCAGCTTTGCTTTTCTTTTTCAACATTCCTCTGGCTATTCAGGGCCTTTTCTGGTTCCATACAAATTTTAGGATTATTTGTTCCATTTCTTTGAGAAAAGTGGATGGTATTTTGATAAGGATTGAATTAAATGTATAGCTTGCTCTAGGTAGCATAGACATTTTCACAATATTTTTTCTTCCAATCCATGAGCATGAAATGTTTTTCCATTTCTTTGTATCTTCCTCAATTTCTTTCATGAGTATTCTATAGTTTTCTGAGTACAAATTCTTTGCCTCTTTGGTTAGATTTATTTCTAAGGTATCTTATGGTTTTGGGTGCAATTGTAAATGAGATTGTGGTAATGTATTTTTAATTTCAAGTACCATTTGTTCAGTGCTGGTTTATAGGAAAGCAATTGTCCATTTATTAACCTTGTATCCTTTTTTTTTTTTAATTTTATTTATTTGACACAGAGAGAGAAAGAGCAAAAGAGCAAGCACAAGCAGGGGGAACAGCAGGCAGGTGAGAAGCAGGCTCCCCGCTGAGCAAGGAGCCTGATGTGGGCCTCCATCCTAGGACCCTGGGATCATGACCTGAGCCAAAGGCAGCTGCTTAACCAACTGAACCACCCAGGTGCCCCTTAACCTTGTATCCTGCAACCTTGCTATCACTGCTTATTAGTCCCAGGAATTTTGGTTTTTTTTTTTTTTTTTTTTTTGTGTGTGTGTGTGTGTGTGTGTGTATGGATTTTTTCAGATTTTCTACATAGACTGGCATGTCATCTATGAACAAAGGCAGTTTTATTTCTTCCTTTCCAATCTGTATACCTTTTATTTCCTTTTCTAGTCTTACTACATTAGCTGGGACTTCCAGTACAATGTTGAAAAGCAGGGGTGAAAGGAGACATCCTTACATTGTTCCTGATCTTTAAGTATGATGTCAGCTGTAGATTTTCTTTACCAAAATAAGGAAGTTCCCCACAATTCCTAATTTGTTGGGAAGTTTTAGTAGGAATGGGTGTTGGATTTTGTCATGCTTTTTCTGCATCTACTGATATGATCAAGTGATTTTTCTTCTTTAGCCTGTTGATAAGATAGATTATATTAATTGATTTTTAAATGTTGAACCAGCCTTATATATCTGAAATAAACCCCACTTGGTTGTGATGTATAGTTCTTCTTTACATTGTTAGATTTCAACTGCTAATACCTTGTTAAGGAGTTTTGCATCTGTATTAATGGGAAGTATTGATTTGGAATTTTCTTATAAGGTCTTGGTCTGTTTTTGTTATTGGCATAATGCTGGCCTCATGTAATGGCTTAAGAAATATTCCCTGTTTCTAAATCTCTTGTATATTCTGGAAAAGATTATAAAGAATAATTTCTTCCTTAAGTGAACCCATGTGGGCTTGGTACTTTTTTGGGGGGGAGGTTATTAAATATTGATTCAATTTCTTTAATAGATAAAGGCCTCTTCAGATTATCTATTGCTTCTTGTGTTAGTTTTGGCTGATTATGTCTTCAAGGAATTGGTCCATTTCATCTAGGTTATCAAATTTGTGGGCATAGAATTGTTCATAGTATTTCTTTATTATCTTTCTGATGTCCATGAGATCTATACTGGTATTATATCCTCTTTCATTTCTGCTATTAATAATTTGTGTCTTCTCTCTTTTTTTCTTAGTTAGCCTAGACAGAGGCTTATTGATTTTATTTCTCTTTCCAAAGAACTTGCTTTTGGTCTTGTTGATTTTCTCTATTGATCTCTTGTTTTCAATTTCATTGATTGTTTTTCTAGTTTTTATTATCTCTCTTCTACTTGTTTTGGATTTAATTTGCTTTCCTTTTTCTAGTTTCCTAACATGGAAGCTTAGATCATTGGTATTAAATCTTTCTTTTTTTCCAATATATAAATTTAGTGCTTTAAATTTCCCTTTAGCGTTGTTTTTGATGCAATCTACAAATTTTGATAAGTTGTATTTTCTAAATATTTTAAAATTTCTCTTGAGTTTCCTTCTTTGACCCATGTGTTATTTAGAATTGTGTTGTTTAATCTCCAAGTATATGATTTCCCAGCTATCTTGCTGCTATTGATTTCTGTTTTGATTCCATTGTGATCTGAGAGCAGATATTGAATGATGGCTTCTGTTCTTTTAAATTTGTTGAAGTTTGTTTTGTGGCCCAGAATGTGTTCTATCTTGGTGAATGTTCCATATGAGCTTGAGAAGAATGTATAATCTGCTGTTGTTGGATGAAGTAGTCTATAGATGTCAATCATACCCAGTTGATTTCTAGTGCAATTGAAATCAGCTGTGTCCTGGGGCGCCTGGGTGGCTCAGTCGGTTGGGCGTCTGCTTTCTGCTCAGGTCATGATCCCAGGATCTTGGGATCCAGCCCCACATCGGGCTCCTTGCTCAGTAGGGAGCCTGCTTCTCCCTCTCCCTCTGCCTGCTGCTCCCCCTGCTTGTACTCTCTCTCTCTGTCAAATGAATAAACTATTAAAAAAAAAAATCAGCTGTGTCCTTACTGATTTTATGGCTTTTGGATATGTCCATTTCTTTTTTTTTTTTAAGATTTTATTTATTTATTTGATAGAGACAAAGAGAGAGAACATGAGCAGAGAGAGGGAAAAGCAGACTCCCTGCTGAACAGGGAGCCCCATGCAGAGCTTGATTGATCCCAGGACCCTGAGATCATGACCCAAGCCAAAGGCAGATGCTCAACCAACTGAGCCACCCAGGTGACCCTGGATATGTCCATTTCTGATAGAGAGGTGTTAAAGTCTCCACTAAAATAGTGGATTCACCTATTTCTCATTGCAGTTCTATCAGTTTTTGCCTTACATATTTTGACACTATTGTTAGGTGCTTATCTAATAAGGGTTGTTATGTTATCTTAGAATATTGACCCCTTTATCATTATATAATGTTTCTCTTCATCCCAGATAATGCTCCTTGCTCTGAAAAATGCTTTGTCTAAAATTAATATAGCTACTCCTGTTTTCTTTTGATTGGTGTTCCTATGCTATATCTTTGTTCATCCCTTTACCTTTAATCTACATATGGGTTTCTTCTGGCCAACATATTGTTGGATCTTGTTTTTGGATCCAAATCTGACAATCTCTGTCTTTTAATTAGTGTATTTTTTTTGAGGAAGGGAGGGGCAGAGGGAGAGGGAAAGAGAGAATCTTGAGCTGGCTCCACACCCAGTGTGGAGCCTGTTGTAGGGCTTGACCTCACAACCCTGAGATCATGACCTGAGCTAAAGTCAAGAGTTGGACACTTAACTTACCGAGCCAGCCAGGTGCCCCATTGATTAGTATATTTAAACATTGATGTTTAATGTGATAATTGATATAGTTGGATTAATATCTACCTCTTTGTTACTGTTTTCTGTCTGTTGTCCTTCTTTGTTCCTGCTTTTGTCTTCCACACATTTTCTCCCTTTTTAATTTTAATTGAGCATTTCATATGATTCTATTTTCTTTCCTTTCTTAGCATAGCAATTATATATTTTTTACCTTTTTTATTGGTGGTTGCCCTAGAGTTTGCAATATACATTTACAACTAATCCAGGTCAGCTTCCAAATAACACTATACTGTTTCACAGGTAGTACACATACCTTATAACAAAATGTTCCTAATTCCTCCCTCCCATCCCTTATATCATTGTTGTAATTCATTTCAGTTATACATAAATATACATAATAGAATATGAAAATAGAATAAGAAAAATAGAGGTGCCTGGGTGGCTTAGTCAGTTAGATGTCTGAATCTTGGTCTCAGCTCAGGTCTTGATCTCAAGGTTGTGAGTTCAAGCCCTGCATCGGGCTCCTTGCTCAGCAGGGAGTCTGCTTCTCCCTCTCTCTGCTCATGCTCTCTCTCTCTCTCGATCTGTCACTCCCAACGTGGAGCCTACTTAACTTCTATTTTTTGTATTCTTTTTTTTTTTATTTCACATTCACCAATTCATTCTCCAGTGTTCTTCCTTTCATTATATAGATGTGAGTTTCTGACCTGTATTGTTTTCATTCTCTCTGAAGAAATTTTTTTTTTTTAAGATTTTATTTATTTGACAGAGAGAGAACACAAGCCAGGGGAGCTGCAGGCAGAGGGAGAGGGAGAAGCAGGCTCTGCACCGAGCAAGGAGCCCGATGCAGGGTTCGATCTGTAGGACCCTGGGATCATGACGTGAGCCAAAGGCAGATGCTTGACTGACTGAGCCACCCATGCGCCTAATTTTTTCTTTATCTTTAATTTTCTGAAGTTTGAATATGATATGCCTACGTACTTTTTTGGTATTTATCCTGCTTGGTGTTCTCTGAGCTTCTTGGATCTGTAGTTTGGTATCTGACATTAATTTATGGAAATTCTCAGTCATTACTGCTTTATTTATTTATTTTATTTTTAATTTGTCAGAGAGAGAGCACGAGAGCACAAGCAGGGAGAGCAGCAGGCAGAGGGAGAAGCAGACTCCCCGCTGAGCAAGGAGCCCAATGCGGGTCATGATCCCAAGGTATTGGGATTGAGTCCTGCATCAGGCTCCTTGCTATGTGGGGAGCCTGCTTCTCCCTCTGCCTGCCGCTCCCCCTGCTTGTGCTTGCTCTCTGTCTCTCTCTCCCTCTCTCTCTGACAAATAAATAAATAAAATCTTTAAATATATATATATTCTTATTAAATAAATAAATATTGCTTCTCTTCCTTTCTCTCTTTTCCTTCTAGTATTCCCATTACATTTCCTTTTGTTGTCCCACAGCTCTTGGATATTCTCTTCTTTTTGTTTGTTTGCTTTGGTCTTTTTTCTCTTTGTTTTTTAGTTTTGGAAGTTTCTACTATCATATCTTCAAACTCAGAGATCTTTCTTTAGCCCTTCCCAGTCTATGTTTGAGCCCATCAAAGCCATCTTCATTTCTATTACAGTATTTTTGATCTCTAGCATTTCATTTTTATTCTTTATTAGAATTTCCATCTCTCTGCTTACATTATCTATCTGCCTTTCATGTTGTCTGCATTTTCCATTAAAGCCCTTAGCATATTAATTATAATTTTTTAAAGTTCCTGCTCTGGTAATTCCAACACTCCTGCAATATCTGATTCTGATACTGGTTTTGCCCCCTTTTTCTTTTTAAGATTTTATTTATTTATTTGAAAGAGAGAGAGAAAGCAGCAGCAGGGGGAGGGGCAGAGGAAGAGGGGAAAGCAGGCTCCCCGCTGAGCAGGAAACCCAAAGAAGGGCTCAATCCCAGGACCCTGGGATCATGACCTGAGCTGAAGGCAGATGCTTAACCAACTGAGCCACCGAGGTGCACCCTGGTTCTGCCTTTTCAAACTGTTTTTTGCATGTTAGTTTGCCTTGTGATTTTTTTTGTTGAAAGTCAGATATGATGTACTGGGTAAAAGAACTATGGTAAATAAGCTTTTAATAACACAGTGGTAAGATGTAGGGGAAGGGAAAGCATTCTGTAGTCCTTTGATTAGGTTTGAGTCTTGGTGAGCTTCTGCCCATGGACGGTGGAATTCGAATACCAGTACTTCTCACTTTTCTTTTTTTTTTAACCTTTCAGGCAAGAAAGAATGGCTGGAGGGGGCTGGAGTGTTGGGTATTTCCATTTATCAGGTAGGTTAGGCTCTGATGAAACTTCAGCAAGTTAGGCTGCTCTGGTAAAATAATTTATCCTGAATGCTCTGATACATTTAAAAATGGTTCCTTTTCCCCTCCCTCTACTAGAAGCAACAGGGAATTTTTCTCTGACACTCATTGTGATGTCCTGGTAGAGCTCTTAAGACTCATGAAAGTATGGGACCCTCCTGTTATTGGGCCCCCCTGGAGTTTTTAACTCTCAGAGCTGTCCACACTTAGCCTCCAGCAAGCACGTCATCAGTTGTAGTTAGGTTTTCTTATTTTGGCACTGGTTCCCATGGAGTTCTCTGCTCATGAGTTTCTGCTTTGGTAAATTGTGATTCTCTGTTATCTGTATCTGTCTCTCCAATTTTGGGGGCAGTCGTTTGCCAGGTGATCTCACTTCTCTGCCAAATCTAAGAAGAGTTGTTGATTTTTCATTTTGTTCAGCTTTTTCTTGTTAGGACAGGGTGGCAACTTATAAACTCTTTATATGGCTGTACTGGAAACTGGAATTGACACTGGTTTTTAGTAGAAGTTGGGATAAAGATATCATGTCTTTTCACTTTTAACTTTATCCAAAAAATTGTCATTTAATTTAGAGAGCTTCCTGATGAGACATTTGGTTTTTGCTCCCGCCTTTGGAAATTTGGTATATATACGTTTACTCCATGACAAAATGGGAGTCCTCAACTATAGGGAGAAAGCTCACCATTTAGATTTCTGCAGATTCTTTGTTTGGAAAATTTTATTTTCCTCATGACCATCCAAAGAGTTCAAGGCTTTGTTTTTTTTCTCAGACCTTGTCTCTGGAAATCCTGGCCCTTAGCATAACTCTTCTTTGTGGCATCTGCTGCTGCACATCTATAAGGATCACATTATCTGAATCCCAAATTGTAACAACAGATCTCACATAAGATTTTTTTTTTACTTTTAAATAGACTTTTTTTGAGAGCAATTATAGGGTGTTAGGTTTGTAGCAAAATTGAGCAGAAATACAGTGAATTCCATAAATCCTCTTCCACACATACTGTGCAACCTCTTCCCATTAATATTCCACATTGGTGTAGTACATTTGTTACAATGAACCTACACTGACACAATATTATCACCCAAAAGTCATAGTTTTGTTTTGTTTTTTAAGATTTTATTTATTTTGGGAGAGAGAGAGAGTGAACACAAGCAGGGGGAATGGCAGAGGGAGAGGGAGAAGCAGGCTCCCCACAGAGCAGGGAGCCCAGTGTGGGGCTCCATCCCAGGACACTGGGATCATGACCTGAGCCAAAAGGCTTCCGTCATTAAGTGACCACTTTCTCCTCCCTTCCTCCCCTGCAACCATTTTTTAAAGCTTATATTTACTTACCACTTTATATGTCAGAACTATGACAAATGGTTCTAAACCGGAGTTTATTTGGCAGTGTTTGGAGACATTTTTGATTGTCACAACCTGGGGAAAGGGGATAGTTAGAGACCAGAGATGCTGCTAAATATTCCTATAATATGCAGGGCAGCTCCCCCATAGAAAGGAATTATTTGGCCTGAAATATCATTAGTGTAGAAGTTGAGAAACCTGAATCATGTTAATTGTGTCACATCTTTAGTTCCCACAATAGCTATTTACATGGGTTGTTTTTTTGTTTTTGTTTTTAAAGATTTTATTTATTTATTTGACACAGAAAGAGCACAAGCAGGGGGTAGTGGCAGGCAGAGGCAGAGGGAGAAGCAGGCTCCCCGCAGAGCATGGGGGAGCCTGATGTGGGACTCGATCCCAGGACCCTGGGATCATGACCCAAGTCGAAGGCAGTCGCTTAACCAACTGAGCCATCCAGGTGCCTTTACATGGGTTTTATTATCCCCACTTAGAGATGATAAGACTGAGGCTCACATGGTTTAAGTAATTGAGTCAGAGTTACACAGCAAGTAAGTGATGGAACCAAGTTCAAACTTAGGTCTGTCTGACTCAGTCTGAGCTTGTAGTCATGATAGGCAGTCTGCTCATAAATCAGGCCCTTAACTTTTACCTGAACCATGATAATGGGCCCCTACCTGATCTTCTTGCCTCTTGTCTCTCCATTTAAGTCTGTCTTAAGCCCAGCATGAGGCTCTAATTATACTGTCTCTCTGCTCACAGTCTTCCATTTCATATAGAGCGTAGCTTTGGTTTTCCAGCCTGGTATTCAAGGCCAGGGCCAGTGCAGTCAGTCCCTGAACTATCTTCCTAACTAATTTTCCACAATTCCCTTCTTTTCAAAGTTTCTAAGACATGCTTTATTTTCTCATATTAGCTTCTTTATATTTTTATAGTCTATAACATTGCTTTTATAATTTAAAAGGTTATTTTTAGTGGCAGAAGAGGGTAATTGAGAGCCCCTCTGACAATTTAGGGATTACAAAATAAAGTGATCCTATTTTTACTTAAGATACTGTATGCATGTATCGTGTGTGTGCATAAAAAACATCAGGTAATTGCTTTACATACTGAAAGGGCTAAGTGTGAGATCTGGTTCTGTTGGTAACTAGCTATGAGACCTTGAGCAAGTAACCTAACTTCATGAAGTCTGTTGCTTCACCTGGAAAATCATGATGGTATCTAGCTCACAGGTTTTTGGAATTCAGTGACAGCTTGCATGTAAAGTGCTTAACACAGGGCCTGGCACAATGTTGAGTGGGCAATGAATGTTAGGCTGTTATAGACCCCATTATTGTTACTATATTATTTCACTACTTCTTTAATTCATTCACACCTCTGTATCTCTAATAATATGTGCTCTGGAGTCACAATTTTTGCATTTAAAAATCCTGCCTCTACCACTTACTAGTTGTGTAAACTTAAATACCTAGGCATCATTTGCTTCACTTTCCAGTCTATAATAAAATAAAACTTGTTCCATAGGGCTCATTTCAGTACTAAATGAGATAATATAGATAAAACACCTAGACTAGGTCTGGCCCATTGTTAATGCTCAGTTATGTCAGCTTATTATTACCACTCTTCTAGCACTTAATACTTCTTACCAGTGTTACACTCATTTGTATACTTGTAGCTCCCTTATCTGAAGGTTAGCTCCTTGAAGAGAAGGATTATAAAATACTCATTCTTGTGGCCAGAACATCGTTTTAAGCTTAGTTACAATGTCAGTTATATTTTACTTGATTAAGGACTTTCATAGACATCACCTCATTTGGGCCTCACAAAAACCCAGTGAGTTAGATAGACAGAATGCTAGCTAAGTATGTACATAAGTAGGACAGGCGGGTTTGGATAACTCTCATGCTTTAAGTATCGAGTCCTTCCTTTATGTTCTTATGTGTGATTTTCATAGCTATCCTGAAAGGTAGTGTTTATTAATACTATAAATATAAGGGAGCTGAGGCTTGGAAAGTTTCAGTAACGTGACCAAAATCAACCAGCTAATAAGCTTCAGAGCCTGGACATGTTTCCACAAAGCCTTGTTTCCTCATTACTGAATTTTCGTGGCCAGGTGTCACATTTGGTGGTATCGAAGCCACAATCTTATTCTGATCCTGTCTCTGTTTTTGGAAGTCTGGCTACCTTGCCTCCTGAAAGCTGTTAATGTCAAATACTGAAGTAATGTCAGGAGAGAGAAAACCTTCGGACAAGGACCAGTGGAAAAATTGATCTTAGGTTCTTAGCTATCCCTGTGTTTTAGAGACTGTTAAGAAAGAGTAGATGAATGTACTCAGTTTGATGCCAGTGATTTCAGGGGCTCCTTGAACTTTTTTATACCACTCAGTTGGTTTGCTCTAGAGCCAAGTGAGAGTGTTCTGAAACTTACATTGTAACCTGTAGTATATTGGAAGAGCCCTAGATTTTTTGAAGTCAGGAGACCTAGAGTTGGAATCCTTTTTTGGTGAGATTTTGTGTAGTCTTTGAATCCAAACAGCTCTGATTTGAGAAAGTTAACCTCTCTTGAGCCTTTGTATATGTACAATTAGGCGAAAAATACCCATATGGGAGAGTTTTGAACATTAAATGCAGTAAAGTATATAAGACACCATGCCTGTTACATTGTAGGTATATAATAAAATAAATAAGCTGTAATAATGATAAATGTATGTTATTAATTACAGGAAGAAGTTTAACTGTTTAGCCTGGTATATAAGACCTTTCCTGGTCTGGCCTTCCTCAGCATCCTGTAATCTCTTCTCCTGCCACTCACTATTGTGTGTCTTAAACTCTAGCTACACAAAATCACTCATGTTTTCAGAACAACCAATGCTTGTATGCTGCTATGTCTTTGTACATGCTACTGCTTTTGCCTAGAATGCACTTTCCACTCCCTCCCCCTTCTCTGCCTATTAGAAGCCTTCTCCTTCAAAACTAAGCTCAGTGCCACTTCTGATTGTAAAGTTTCTACCAGATGTCTCCTCACTCCCACAGATTTGTTCACTCCTGCTTGTGAGTTCCCATTAGCACCTTGTTTGTGCTTGTGGCATTGTAGATCATTTCCTGGTCTGTTTCCCCCATAGTTTCTGGAGGACAGTGACCTTATCTTAGTATTTCTCTAGAATCTGAGGTAACAGAGTTCATTACTATATCCCACTTGGGGCTTCCCTTTCAGTTTGAGTTCTAGATGTGAAAAATGTGATGGTGGTTCTCTTTGTTTTAAAACTCTCTGAGGTATAGGCAGTCCACATAGAGGTTAATCTCATTGCTCAGATTTGGACATCACCATGTGTGCAGTTTCTTTAATCCTCCTCTAGCTATCAAAATGGATTTAGCAGTTGGCATCCTCTTTTTTCTGTCTGGGGCAATTGGAGCTTTGTAGAATTTGGCCTGGGGGATCAGTGACCTTGCCTCCCCGATTTAGGATGATCCTGGGGCATAGGACTGGATGTCATTGAGGACCTAGCATGGCCTCAGTGTGGGCAGTGACAGTACTGGGGGCCCTGCTTATGTTTATTCAGGAGACCGGGAATTAAATTCAGCCTCTGATTTAATTTTCTGTGACACATTGAGTCTGTGTTTTAGTCTACAGAACACTACAGCTGTGCCCTAATTCTCCCCACCCTACCCCTTCCCTACCTTGTGATCTTCATATCACTACCTTTTAAGGCATTGCTATTCTTGGCTGATAGTCTTGCATTGGAAGTCATCATAGCGCAGTGGAAAAGACAGCTCTGAATCATCCTTGTAAACAGCAAAAATCACCACTAGAAAGGATCTGAGAGGAATGCCATGTGTTGGGATCAGTGTTAGGCGATCCGTTCTTGGGACTCGCTGGTGTTTCTCTACCAAGTGGGAGAGAGATCTCAATGAATAGGAACAGAGTTGCATAATTTGTGTAATGACCAGTCTGAAGAGCAGTAATTAAAATGGTAACAACACTATTCTCTGAGGGCCTACTCCCCATCTAGCTCAGTGCTAGGTACTAGAGGCAAAATAGGTTGGATAAGGGACTGATTCTGGAGAAATTTGCAATCTCCAGAAGGGAAGACAGATTCATAGAACTAGTTGTCATATTGCAGTATAATCAGCTTAGTAATGCTGAGAGGTACAGGATGCCGTGAGCACTGAGGAAAGACGTGTCTGAGACTTAGGAGCAGAAAAGGCTAGGCCATTTCTTAGAAAGAAATCCTGTGTTTGACTTTTCTATGGATAGTTTGACCTTTGCCCCACCCTCATAATCCATTGTTTGTATATTTTCCCACCCCTCCCAGGCCAAGTTAGGTCTCTTCATTGTTACACATATCTCTTGCACTTATCACAGTTATCACACTTATCACAATTAACGTTAAATATTTCTTTACATAATTGCTTTTTTTTAAATTTTTTTATTGTTATGTTAATCACCATATATTACATTCTTTACATAATTGCTTAATGTTTGTCCCTTCTACTAGCCTGCAAGAGCAGAGACCATGCCAGTTTTGTTTGCTCTGAATCCCTATCATGAAGATTATAGGCACCCAATAAATACTTGTTGAATGAATAATTGAATCCTCACACTCATCAAGTCCTTAGATTGTCTCAACAATGTATAGTGTGTCTGAGGTTTAGGAAAGAACAAGCTTATAATCTTGAGGGAGAAACATCCCATACCAGATGAATTGTCCTCACAGTGACATTGTTAGGTAGCCAAACCTGGGTCCTTTATAAGGAAATCCTTTAGGTTCTTAGCCACAGTGCAAAGTAGGCAACTCTGACACTAGACTTTCTTTCTCTTGCATTTTCCACTTTGTCAGTTTTTGACTAATGATGCAGTATTCCCTAAAAAAGCAAACAAAAACTCACAAGAAACAAAAAAACAAGAAACAAGTGCTAAAAATGGCTGACATAGTATTTTGATTCCCAGTATCTTACCTAACAGCTCCTCAAACTCAGTATGTGATTGTTTTTCTTTGAAACTGCCAACTTTGCAAAGGCATTGCAAAGGCATTGAAGTAAGCTAGGTATTTCTCCAGGTTTAGTCAGCATGTATTGAGTATACCAGATGTGAGGCTGAAACTTTTTACATTCTTTCTACTTGGCTTTTGAGGATCAGGGTTTGGAATTGACCTGGGCAGGATCTGTGCCTGCCATGAGGAGATGCTGCTGAGACTCTTGTCAGGAGGGTATCTGTTCGGGGCACCTGGGTGGCTCAGATGGTTAAGCGTCTGCCTTCAGCTTAGGTCATGATCCTGAGGTCCTGGGATCCAGCCCCACATTGGGCTCCTGGCTCAGCGGGGAGTCTGCTTCTCCCTCTCCCTCTGCCCTTATCCGCCTGCTCATGTTCTCTCTCTCTATCTCTCTGTCTCAAATGAATAAATAAAATCTTTAAAAAAAAAAAAAGGAGTGTATCTGTCATTAGCTCACCATTCTATCCCTCACATCTAAAAAAGTACCAGTTGCAGAATAATAGGTACTCAACTCAATAAGTATTTGAATGAATGCATTTGTAGCCTACATAGCACACAGGCTGTGTACCTTGACCTCTGTCCAGTTTTTTCAGGCAAGTATCACTTTCCTCTCTTCTCACCAGAACACTTCCCACCCTTACTCATAATAATTACCCCTATGCTTCTTTAACAGTCAATAGAAAAGATATCGGAATTTCTTCTATTTACTTTTTAGGGTTGCTGAATCCTTGGTTAGATGGAAAGATTGCTTATGAAATTGAGACTGAAACACCTCAAAACATAGCTTAGCTGGAAAGGGGTGTGGTTCTGTCTTCTGTTCAACATGTCTGGAAATTTTGAGGCTCAGAAAATCCTAGAGCATCATATCTGAAAGATAGCCTTATATGGATATCTCCTACAACTTTCTCATTATGCACGTGAGAAAACTGAGGCCCTGGAGAAGAATGCTGTGCCTAAGATTATCTAGAACCCAGTGAACCCAATGATCACATTGCCTTGTTGTTGTTTTTTTTTTCTTACTTATTCATTCACTGTTTTCTTTTTTTCTCTTTAAATTTTTTATTGTTATGTTAATCACCATACATTACATCATTAGTTTTTGATGTAGTGTTCCATGATTCATTGTTGTTGTTTTTTTTTTTAAACACATTGCCTTGTTTTTGTTTTTAAGATTAAATAACTCTGGAAGGAAGAGTTCACAAAACAAAACTTTTTAAAATGGGCTTGTGTTGAAGTGGTAATTCCAGGTCATTCATGACACTTCTGTTATAAGCCTATTAAAAGCAGTACTTCGCAAATTTGGGAGATTTCACAGTCCTCACCAATCTTCAGAATTCCAAACCCTTGTCCTAGTCCAAAAAGAAAGCAGTAACTCCTGGAATTGAACAGATTTCAGTTTTTCATCTTTACAGGAGCAAGTGCCAGTAGAGTTGCAGTGATCTCTGGGGAGAGATTCTTGGCCCCATTTTCCTTACAATGTATGCATCTGACAGCTGGCCCATCATTCTATTTTTAGACATAATCTATGGGATTACAGAGTGGGTTCATTTTTTTTTTTTAAGCTGTGCTGTAGAAATGCAAGCTGTGTGGAAAATGGTTGTTCTTTGGAGCAATTTGGAGACTATATTTAGTACATAGATTTAAAAAAAATTTTTTTTATTTGATCAACTAATGTAGATTCCTCCATACAGGTATTTCATGTTAAAGTCAACTTCCAGTTGTGACTGTATTCTAATTAATTCAGGAGAAATACATGCTAAAATGCAGAAATACCAGAAGTGGAAGTAAGTTTTTGCTTATTTAGTTAGTTAGTTAGTTAGTAGGCTCCACGCCACGTGCCAATTCAGGGCTTGAACTCATGACCCTGAGATCAAGACCTACGCTGAGGTCAAGGGTTGGATGCCTAATGGACCTGAGCCACCCAGATGCCCCAAGTTTTTGCTACTTTGGATCTTTTTTTTTCTTTTTTTAGATTTTATTTATTTATTTGACAGAGAGACACAGCAAGAGAGGGAACACAAGCAGGGGGAGTGGGAGAGGGAGAAGCAGGCTTCCCGCAGAGCAGGGAGCCTGATGCGGGGCTTGACCCCAGGAGCCTGATGTGGGGCTTGACCCCAGGGTCCTGGGATCATGACCTGAGCCAAAGGCAGACCCTTAATGACTGAGCCACCCAGGTGCTCCTGCTACTTTGGATCATATAACTAATTTTCATCTTCGTCTCTCTGGGTTATAGGAGGAACAATAGACATATTCTTTTATTTGTTTGTTTGTTTGTTTATCAGAGAGCACAAGCAGGGGGAGCATCAGCCAGAGGGAGAAGCAGGCTCCCCAAAGCAGGCTCCCCACTGAGCTGGGAGCCCGATGTGGGACTCGATTCCAGGACCCTGGGATCATGACCTGAGACAAAGGCAGACACTTAATGACTGAGCCACCCAGGCACTCCTGCTACTTTGGATCATATAACTAATTTCATTTTCATCTCTCTGGGTCATAGGAGGAACAATAGACATATTCTTTTATTTGTTTGTTTGTTTGTTTATCAGAGAGAGCACAAGCAGGGGGAGCATCAGGCAGAGGGAGAAGCAGGCTCCCCGCTGAGCTGGGAGCCCGATGTGGGTCTCAATCCCAGGACCCTGGGATCATGATCTGAGCCAAAGGCAGACGCTTAACCAACTGAGCTTCCCAGGCGTCCCTAGACATGTTGTTTATAGGGCTTTAAAAGCAGTTCATAGTAAGCATTCATTAAGCACCTACTGCCATTTATTGAACACATCTGTATCCCAGGAACTGTGCTTGCCTGATATATTATTTACTTTCCAATAACTGTAAAAGGTAAGGGATTGTATCCCCATTTTGTATGAGAAAACAGAGACTTTAAGCAATTCAGTAACTTGCCCAAGGGTCAAAAGTATGAAATAGTAGAGGAAGAATTGGGACCCAGGTCTGTCTATCTCAGAATCCATGCTCTTTCCCTATAGTAGGCAACCTCTACTGGTTTTAAGAAGAAGCTGATTGGCAGAACTAGAATGACTAAGTTCAGAAAGGTGTAATAATTCAAAATGTAATGCTGGGGGTTTTATGTAGTTGCTATATTATAATATAGAATTCACAGATAGCTCTGTGCTCCTATCCGTTTTGATTTAGAACTGTCATTTTGCAGGTTCTGTTACTTTATCTCTTGATTACATGAGTGAAAAAAATTTAGAAAACATGGTTTACTACTTTAGCATTTCAAAAGTTTATCTGAAAAAACCTCTTGCTTTTAGTTCATAAAGTGTTTACAATTTAACGAATGATTGAGATAAAGTCACCCTAAAATTTGGAGGGAGAAAAATCAGTATTACTGGAGGTTAATCTTTCCTCTGCTAGTGTCTGCTTTATCTAGAAAATGCTAATGATTTAGAACTTGGCAGGCATGACTTTGTTGTTCTTTGCATTGGAATGTCTAAGAAGCTGCAACTACAGTAGTGTTTATCCAACATTGTACACAGAATGATGTGTTAAGACAACAGTAAGAAACCATTCTAATTCTCCCAGGAAATGAAGGAAGTTAGAAACAGCTGTACATCTCAAGGAAGTGAGAGGCCTAATAAGACCTTGATAGCTTTGGGAAATGTCCTTGAGAAAGGAAAAAACACTCAAAACTTGGAGTCAGGTCCTAGTTCTGCCTACTTGGGCAGTTGGCTCCCATTTTGAGTGTCAATTTCTTCATTGTGATAAAATGGGGTAATGATATCTTCTTACAGAGTGATTGTGAAATCATGTTTATGTGGATTTTTTAAAGATCAAGATGAAGGAGTATACTTTGAAACTTCACCGTGATGTAATTCCAACAATAATTACATTTAAATAACCAGCAGTCACACTTTGTTACCTTCATTAGAAGGAAAATACCTTCTAATGTAGCTAGTTTTCTACTTGGCCTATTTTAATGTAGTCAAAATTGAGCTTATTTGGCCCAGTAGCAAACAATTCTTGTTTCCTTACTCATTATTATTCTGCAGGTTCCTGTCCTTGGTTGGTGGGCTCTGCACAACAGTTCAAAATGCAGAATTAGTTTCCCCTTTCAAGTGTATGCATTTGTGGCAGGAAGAATGTGAAATAAGGATGAATCTGGAAAGGCCATCTGAGGTGGGTAAAGGGAAGCACTGCATGAAACAAAGGCTCTTTGGCCTAGCTTTGGCTTGACTTGTCACTTGCACTTGAGGTGGTCAACACACAGAGGATGTGCTGACCTGTAAAGATTAAAACCAAAGGCCAAACAGGGTTCCCCCAACACCATCTTTCCCCCATCTACATTTAATTTATTATGACCACTGTACTTTCTGTTGTTTTCCTTCAAAAAACAAAAACAAAAACCCTTCTTGGGCTGCCTGACTGGCTCAGTCAGTAGAGCATGCTACTCTTGATCTTGGGATTGTGAGCTCAAGACCCACATTGGGTGTAGAGATTACTTTAAATAAAAAAAAAAAGAGCTGAGCCGCCATCATGAAAGACACAGTAACTATCCAGACCAGGAAGTTCATGACTAACCGACTACTTCAGCGGAAACAGATGGTCGTTGATGTTCTTCACCCCGGAAAGGCAACAATACCTAAGAGAAATTTGGGAAAAACTAGCCAAAATGTACAAGACCACACCAGATGTCATATTTGTTTGGATTCAGAACCCATTTTGGTGGTGGCAAGACAACTGGCTTTGGCATGATTTATGAGTCCTTGGATTATGCAAAGAAAAATGAACCCAAACACAGACTCGCAAGACATGGCCTGCATGAGAAGAAAAAGACATCAAGAAAACAGCAAAAGGAATGCAAGAACAGAATGAAGAAAGTCAGGGGGACTGCAAAAGCCAATGTTGGTGCTTGCAAAAAGTGAGCTGGAGATTGGACAACAGGAGTAAAGATGCTGCAGTGGCTTTATCTGTGGTGATTGTGCAGATTTTTCATGAGAGGATTAATAAACTAAGAATGTTAATGTGGAAAAAAAAAAGAACCTTCTCCTGTTTGTGAAGATGTCACTCTTTACATCCAATCTTTATAGAACTGCTCGCTTTAACATTCAGCTGAAAACCACTCAGCCTGTGGATTTCCAAAGGCTGCAGTAGCCCAGTGCTTCTTGTTTTCTACCTTTTGAGCTTTTTGCCATTCCACATCTAAGAGTGGGTGGAGGAAGGAAAAGAGGTACATCACCTTCACCTTTTGGATTTTTTTTGTCTTTTTTTTTTAAATGTGGGTAGAGACTATTTAATATATCTGTCTGTTCTGTAGTCTGAGACAGGTCAGTGGTATCTGTCTGATCCCAGCTCTCCCACAATTTTTTTTTTTTAAGATTTTATTTATTTGAGAGAGAGACAGTGAGAGAACACGAGCAGGGTGACGGGCAGAGGGAGAAGCAGACTCCCTGCTGAGCAGGGAGCCTGATGTGGGTGGGGCTTGATCCCGGGACTCCAGGATCATGATCTGAACTGAAGGCAGATGCTTAACTGACTGAGCCACCCAGGTCCTCCCCAGCGCTACCACATTCTAGTTGTGTGATCTATGCCAAAGCATGTCATCTCTGAGCTGTTTTGTCATTTGCACAAATGGGAAACTTTGTCTTTGTTTTAGAGGTATTAACTGTTGAACAAAGCAATGTGTGTGAAACACCTAGTACAGTGCTTATTGGCACAAGGAAGTACTCAATAAATGTTGTATTCTTTTCTTCCAAAAGCGTTTTCTAGATAGAGCAATACTGAATCTTGCACTTAGTCAACAACGAATGTATTAGTCACTGTATTAATCATTCCTATAAGGATAGCTTCTCAATCTTTTCCTTACATTCCATTTTATTATTGAGAAAAGCCTTTTAAGTTCCAGGCAGCTGGCTTAAAAGGGACTTTGGGAACATATATAATTTATAAATCAGGATCTGTTAATGCTGGAGCAAAAAAATCTCTGGAGATAAACCTCTGGATTTAATTTGTGTAGGACATTTCTGTTTATTATTAGAGCATAGGATGGTCATTGTGAATTCTAAACAAAACTGTATCCTAGTTTTACTAGCCAGGATTCTCCAGTGAAACAGAACCAACATGGGGTGAGTGAGTGTGTGTGTGTGTGTGTGTGTGTGTGTGTGTGTGTGTGTGTAGGTAGGTAGGTAGGTAGGTAGAGATTTGTTGTAAGGAAATGGCTCACATGATTTTGGAGTGGACCAGCAGGTTGGAGTCAGGAAAGCCAATGCTGCGGGTCCACTCTAAAGGCTGGCAGGCTGGAGACCCAAGGGAGCTGATTTCCCAGGTCAAGTTCAAAAGCATTCTCCTGAAGAATTCTTTCTTGCTCAAGGGAGGGCAGTCTTTTTGTCTGTTTAGGCTTTGACTGATTGGGACTAGGCCTACCCACATTGTGAAAGACAGTCTACTTAAAGTCCACCAGTTTAAGTGTTAATCTCATCCAAAAATGCCTTCATGGAAACATCAGAATAACAGTTGAGCAAGTATCTGGATACCCCTGACCCAGCCAAGTTGACACATGAAATTAACTGTCACACTAGATTTAACAAAGAATACAAGATTAGAGATTCTTGTCAATATTGGTCAACATTTTTGTGCCTGTTAATAATAATATGGCTGCAGCTCTTTCCAAAGTATTTTCACATACATTACCTCAGTGAACTTCATAGCAGCTCTTGTGAGGTTATCAGAGTAGAGATAAAACTCCATTTGTTTGAAGAGGGTATCAAGACAGACAGATTAGGAGACTCGGTCCAGTTCTCACAGCTAGTGAATGGCAGAGCTGCAATTTGCCCAGATCCTATAACTTTAAGCCCAGGTATTTCCCCCTTGGCCGTTCTCTCTGTAGCCGCTGAAGAATTCTGGAAATGGTTTTGAGAATGTTGTGGCTTTTCTTCTTGCAACTAGTATCATACTCTTCCTTCGAACCATTTTGTGATAGAAAGTTAACAAAATATATGTTGGCAGAACCTAAAGATCTTCTTTTCAGATGACTCTGATGATTCCCTGAGGCAGAAAGAAAGGGGAGGGGAGGGAGGGAAACAAAGTGGGGAGAGGGAGGGAGGAAGGACGTTAGCAAAAAGAGTAATGTCAAAAAGTAATTAGAGCAGGACAAATGGATTGTGCTGCCATGTTCAAGGCTGTTATTTCTGTAGGCAGTGAGGAGGAAGGGCACTAATGCAATGTGACGGATCTGGAGCAAAACCCAGGGCACTGGGCAAACTGTAGAGACTCAACCAATGGCAAGGCTCAAATTGCAAGGTTTGACTGAATAATATTTAATATCTCAAAGAGTTGTTTCATGTTGTTTGGAGAAACTATTGTGTCAGGGGACCTACTTTCTTGATTTCAGCTTTTGGAAAATAGCCTCATACTTCTATGTAGGTAGTCAGTGTGTCCTAGGATAACTCCCATCTCAGCATTCTGTCTTTGCATATCCCCAGGTTAGGCAGGGACATGATGCCAACAGGGATTTTGGAAGAAAAGATGCCTAATATGAAACTAATTAGGGTATTAGTTATTTAGAGAGAATGAAATAAAGTAGTATTATCAATATACAACTTGGTATTGGAAAATCGACCTATGAAATGGCAGAAGGTAATAGATTCATCTAAGGACAGGATGCTTTGATTTGCTAGCCTAGCCAATCTGTGACTGGGATCCCACTGCTGCCACCGCGTACAAGGAAACTGCCGTAGCCCTCAAGAAAAAACAGTATTTCATTTGCCTAGAAGAAAGTCTTCACAAATAGATCTACTCTCTCCTCTGTAAGTCACCATACCTTTGAGGTCTATTATTAATTGCTGCCACTACTATGGCATGTTACTAAGAGCTTATGCCTCAGTATTAGTACTTAGACATTCTTGCGTTCATAATCTAGCTCTGCCTCTAGCTCTAGCTCATAAAGGGAGCTGTTAGCACTTGGGAACTTGGGGGCGCCTGGGTGGCTCAGTCGTTGGGTGTCTGCCTTCGGCTCAGGTCATCATCCCAGGGTCCTGGGATCAAGCCCCACGTCGGGTTCCCTGCTCCGTGGGAAGCCTGCTTCTCCCTCTCCCACTCTCTCTGCTTGTGTTCCCTCTCTCGCTGTGTCTCTCTCTGTCAAATAAATAAATAAAATCTTAAAAAAAAAAAAAGAACTTGGGAACTTACCTAACCTCTCTAAACCTCAGTTTCTTTATCTCTAAAATGGGGATAATAAGCTTACTTTCACACTTCTTATAAGATTTTGGTGAGATGATACACAAAACATTTAGCACTGGTGCCAGGCACAAAGTAAGGGCCCAGTAAGGGCAGGAAAAAAAGACATCAGTAGGGAGTTAGACATCTGTTCTTCAACTCTCTGGTCTAAGCAGACATAAATGGTTTTTCCCTGAAGACCCCACAGTACACATAGCCTGATATAGGACTAGAATGATTAAACCAGGCTTTCTTAATAAGCAGCAGGAAGGGGAAATTAAAGCAGTATTACGATTCTAAAAAATTGAGCTCACAAAGTATAGATAATTGCTCTTGGCCATCTGAAGAGAATTGCCTTTCTTTCCTAGCTCTTAGCTTGCCTGAATTGCTGTCCACTCCCCACCACCACTCCCATCCTATAACCCTGTGACAACTCAGAACTGACCAAAGATCAAGTCTTGACACCCTACCATTATTTCCTTACCTTTCTTCAACTAACTTCATTTTAACAATTCTTTTCCCTTTTTTGTCATGCCACCCTCTCTGCAGAGTCCTGACTGCAAAGAAGGACGGAGAGAATCCTGCCACCCCCTACAGAGACACACCTCTTATTTGGCACACTGCAGAGGGAAATGTATTTCTGGACCTTTACATACTCTTTGTTTGGTGCTGGGTTCATAGCCCCCTAATTATGACTCTCTAGTTTTGTTACAATGTGAGTCTTCTGAGCTACCCCAACAACCATGGATTTATGAATAGTTTTCCAAGGTATCTTTGTCTATGTATAAAATCATGTAAAAATTGAACCCACTTGTAGGTTGTGCCTTGCTTGTTCAGGATCTACATCTCTATGAGAAGGCCCCAGGAGCCAGAGTTGAGTCATTTCCTGCTTTTTGGTTAGATTTTCCAGTACTTTTCTTGGTCTGCCCAAAATTTCAAAACCCCGCCGTTTGTTTATGGCTTGTAGCTTTTTCCAGATAGACTTCACCTTCTCTAGGTACCCAGATCATAAAGAATATAATATTAGGTGTGAAGACAGGAATAAATCCCAAATATGTTAGAGTGGTCCAGGATTTGTAATTTGCTGATCTTGTATGTTTTCTAGTTTGAACAAAAGAATGTTCTGTAGGGCTTATGGTTTGAATTTTATCTCTTGTCCTTTCTCTGCAGTCTTTTTGTACAAAATGAAATACGGGATGCATTTAGAATAATGTTCAAATTAAGCTTTTTAAAATTTACAATTATGGGGCGCCTGGGTGGCTCAGTCATTAAGCGTCTGCCTTCAGCTCAGGTCATGAGTCCAGGGTCCTGGGATTGAGCCCCGCATCGGGCTCCCTGCTCCGCGGGAGGCCTGCTTCTCCCTCTCCCACTCCCCCTGCTTGTGTTCCCTCTCTCGCTGTGTCTTTCTCTGTCAAATAAATGAATAAAATCTTTAAAAATAAATAAACAAATAAATAAAATTTACAATATTTTTCGTAGACATTAGGAGCGTATATTGAATCCCCACTATGTGCTGAGCATTTTATGAGTTACTGAACTGAAACTTCCTTGTTGCTTCTGGGAGTGATCTCATGTTTAGCCAGAGTGTATAAGGGGGAAAAAACATCTTTAATGAAAGATTTCTTACATTCACATTTATTCAGAAAGTTAAAGAATTTTTAAAAACTCCTGTCCTTCAGTATTAAGGTATATGTAGGTGTAAGTATCAGTATATGGTGATTATCCCTGGAATCTTGCAGTCTTTGCATATTTTTACTGCCATTTATTGATGTACTTATGTTTTGGACCCGGGCTTCAAATGCTTACTTACTAGCAGTGGCTGTGGGCTCGTTATATAACTTCTCTGAGCATCATTTTTTTTTCTCTTTGAAAGGCATGATCCTTACTTTGTCTACTTCACATGATGTTTGTGAGGGTCACATTGGATAATGCAAGTGAAAGTTCCTTTTCCAAGGAGCAAAGCATTTTATGAGAATGAAATAATGCATGGTTCAAAGGATCTTTTTTCCAGCTTTTTTTAAATGACTTCATTGAGGCATATTTTACTTATATAATTCACTCTGATTGTACAATTCAGTAATGTTGAGTAAATTTACCCAAGTTGTATAATCATTACCATAGTTCAGTTATAGAGCATTTCCATCATCCCAATAAGATCTCTTTTGTCCTCGTATTGTTAATCCTATTCCCAACTCCTGTTCCAGGTAATACCTAATCTGTCTCTGTAGATTGCCTTTTCTGATCTGTTGTATAAATGAAATCATACAATACATGTTCTTTGTGTCTTCTTTCATTTAGCATGACAGCTTTGAGATTTGTCCACGTCATAGCAAATATGAATAGTTTTGTTCTTTCTGTTGCTGAGTAGTATTCCATTGTATGGGTATATACCTAACATTTCATCTATCTATTCGTCAGTTGCTGGACATTTAGGTTGTTTCCAATTTTTTATTATTATGATAATGCTGCTATAATCATTTCCATACAAGTTTTTGTGTGGGCATATGTTTTCATTTCTTTTTAGTATAAAGATATCTTCTAATTATAAAAGTAATACATGCTTGTTTTGGAAAATTCTTTATATACTGAAGTATAAATTTGGTGCATTAGTCACCTCCCTAATCATGTCTCCAGATGTGGTGATGGTAGTAATGATTAATAGTAGTAATGACTCATCATCTTCTGAGTGTTCTGAGCATTTACTGTATGTCAGGCAGTGTTCTGACATGTATGCATGTGTGTTCATTTCAATTGATTATTTCATATATATATCTTTTTTTAAAAATTTTATTTATGTATTTGACAGAGAGAGACACACAGTGAGAGAAGGAACACAAGCAGGAGAGTGGGAGAGGGAGAAGCAGGCTTCCTGCCGAGCAAGGAGCCCAATGTGGGGCTCGATCCCAGGACCCTGGGATCATGACCTGAGCGGAAGGCAGACACTTAATGACTGAGCCACCCAGGCGCCCCTCATATATATATCTTAACTTGATACTATTTCCCCCCCGTTTTATGGATGTGGAAACTGAAGTTTGAGGATTCATTGTAAAGTCACACTTCTAGTAAGTGGCAGAGCCAAAATTTGAACTTGGGCAGTCTGGTGTAATGTCTTTCAGACTTTCCAAAATATGCAGTTTTTAAAAGCAAAAGTTATATACTTATTCTAAACCTTGTTTTATTTTACTTAACTTGTCTTAGAGATTGTTTCATGGAGTTTTATAGATCTATCTCATTATTTTTTATGGTTGCATGAATGGATATGCCAGGATTTGTTTAATTAATCTTTTGTTAGTGGATATTAGGTTGCTTTTATTTCCTATTATGAACAGAGCTTCAGCGAATGTCCTTGTATAATATGTGACTTATTTGTGGCATTGCTTTTGCAAATCCTGGAAGTAGAATTTCCAAATGAAAGAGTTTGTACATTTAGAATTTAGTGTTATTAAAAGTTCCCCTCCCCTCCAGAAGCTGGTAAATAACGCCCTCCTCCCTTAACTCTCTCACCCTTGCAATCAGGATATAAGAGAGCCTGTTTTTCCACCCGCATCCGTGCTGCATTATTATCTCTGTAATGTAGGCTACAATCATATAAATGTTTCAGAGAGAAGTTAATATATCAGGGCAGGGCAGTGGTGAATAGCTGGTATGTCAACAGTAGTTTCCAGTCTTTTGATAGGTAAGGATTGTCATTTATCTAGGCTCTCAAGAGCTGCAGTGTTGGAGTAGTCCAGACTGTAGTTCAGGTTAATTTAGAATGACTCACTTGGTTGATGATCTAAAATGAGCATTGAGATGTTTCAGCACAGTTGTTTCCATTTTCTTTGTTCTGTATCCCAAATACTATGGCTTACTGGCTACCTTTCACCTCATTGCTGCCTACAGTATTCTTGCCTTGCCTCCAAATCAGTTTAAAGTGAATCTGAGAAGGCAGTAGACAAGAACTTGGACATCTGTGATAGGTAAGTGTGTTTGCCCTTTCCATTCTTTCCTTTAACAAAAACTGCCAAAATGAGGCAAATAGACCAATACTATTCCTTTTTCAATCTCCCCAGGGGTAAGACTTCAATCATCTTTGTTGCTGGTAGGGTCTCTGTGGCCAAATTGGCATGGTCTCTGTGGCCAGTTAGCAGTATGTAGATAATCTCTTTAAAGGGAGGTAAGTTTGACATTATGGTGCCAGTAAAGGAATCAAAGACATAAGTGTCGAATGTTGCTATTTGTGGATGATCCCATTATCCTGCAGGAGCTAGGGCCTACCACACCTTCCAGATCTTGGGAGCCCTGGCTAGCCACTACTATGTGGATTTTGCTTTTGTCTTTTGACCATCCCTTTTCCTCTCTACTCCTCAAGCTTGGTGTCTTCATTCTGAGGCCCTGTTAGTTTGGGGGATGCTGCCCTCTTCTGTTGGCTGCAGGATATCCACAGCAGTTTGGGTAGGTCTGATCTTATGGGAACAGACAAGGCTACATGGCATCAGAGTCCTAAAGCTTTCTTTAGTGTCCAACTTCATGAACCAGTCCTAAGACTTTGTTACGAAAATAATTCAGCAGGCACTACAAAATATACAAGTGCAGAGACTCACTGTAACATTATCTGTAGTGACAAAAGAATAAAACCTAGATGTCCAGCCTTTGGGCTTGTGCTAAAATAGGCTATGTAAAAGACAACATAGGGACACCTGGGTGGCTCAGTCGGCTAAGCATCTGCCTTCGGCTCAGGTCATGATCTCAGAGTTCTGGGACTGAGCCCCAAATTGGGCTCCCTGCTCAGTGGGAAGTCGGCTTCTTCCTCTCCCTCTGCCTCCTCCCCCCTGCTCATGCTCATGCTCATGCTCTGTCTCTCTCTCAAATAAATAAATAAAATCTTAAAAGAAAAAAGACAACATAGAGGAATGAAAATATTTATCACAAAACATAAACCATGCAGAATATACCAATTACAGCCATGGGAGATATCTCTCATGTAGGATAATGGCTAATCTGCAATCCTCAAAACTAGTTGTCAAAGCTAGGATGATTCTCTTTAATATTTCACTTACATTATTAGTAAAACAGTATGCTCATACATTTCCTTAGTATTGTTATGTGTATATATAGCTGTCTTTTCTCCTGAAACAAATACTTGATATTTGAGTGGCCTGCTACAAACATCTCTATGATGTGTGGCCCTCCTCCAGGCCTGATTTTTCTGTGACGGTAAAGTAGTACCTAGAGCAGGAACACCAGCTGTAACAGGAATTTCCTAGGCAGTCTTTTTACCCATGGCATCTTTTATAATGGAGGAAGCCCGATAGAATGTAGATATTATTTTGTGTGATTTGATGGCCTGACTGGTTTCTGTGGTGTGGGTCTCTGCCTTAAATGATGCCCAGTGGGCTGGTGACAGCCTACAGGTTATCTGATATTTCTGAGAACTTCCTTTTGGTAAAAAGCCTTAAGGAGGGAAAGGAACCTTTTGAAAAACCAAAACTTCTGTTTTCTGAAACTCAGCATCTCATTATACAACATTTATATGAGAATAAAAAGTATTAACTCATATGCCTTAGTCCTTTTTATTTAACAATTATTCCATTTTTAATAGAGCCAGAACTAGAGTGAGGCAAATGAAATACCTACAATGCAAAATTTAAGACAGCATTCATTCTCAGGATCATACAAGTGCAAGATCAGCCCTGTTTCTTAAACAGTCCCTGCATACATACTGTGTCAAGCCTTGTGCTCATTCCTGGTGTGATGGGATAGATTATTCATTTACCCTTTCTCAGACTGAGCCTAGGGGCCCTGGGCCCTGAAGCAGCTGTTTGGTTGAGCAGGTTTTGATCAATCACTTGGCTTTCAGCTGTGGGTTTAACACAAGGAGAAGTAGCTCACTAATGAGTTTATTCTTGAAAGTGTATTTTTTGGGTGCCTGGGTGGTGCAGTCACTTGAGTGTCTGACTCTTGGTTTCAGCTCAGGTCTGATCTCAGGGTCTTGAGATCAAGGCCTATGTCAGGTCAGGCCCGGTGCTCCATGGGGAGTCTGCTTAAGTTTCTCTCTCCCTCTTCCTCTGCCCCTCTCCCCCGTACACTCTCTCTCTCTCTCTCTCTCTCTCTAAAATAAATAAATACATCTTAAAAGAAAAAAAGAAAGTGTATTTTGCACTTGAGATAGTCTTGTCCTGTGAAATCAACAGATTGTTACAAATTTCTCTAAAAATCACTGCCAAAAAAAAAATAAAATAAAAATCACTGCCAGCACGTACTACCTACTTACTTCTGACACCCTGCCCCAAGATATGCTTTGCTGCCTTTCATTCCGTTTTCTTTTCTTTTTTTTTTAATAAAGATTTTATTTATTTATTAGAAAGAGCACAAGCAGAGGAGAGGGAGAAGCAGGCTTCCTGTTGAGTGGGGAGCTTGATGTGGGGCTCGATCCCCGGACCCTGGGATCATGACACCCAACTGGCTGAGCTACCAGGTGCCCCCTTCAATGCCTGCATTGGTGTGCTAGAGATTCTGTCCAAATTGCTGTGGAAGGAGGTGATCGAGGGAGACCTGTGCAGGTTATCAGGGATGGATTGCCTGCCTACTGCCTGACTTCATTCTAGGCACATAGCAGTAGGGAGGGAGGAACTGGTTGAATGATTAACTGAATGACAACCTGACTAAAATCCAGAATGAGTCTTACAAAGTGACCAGGTAAGATCTAAAAAGTCTGGTTTCTTTTCTCCTTAATCACTTCCCCATTTCTTTGCTTTTACTGTATTGATGAATATTTTCTTCCACTTTTAAAAAATTGTAACATGTTCCAGTGATCATCCATATACATGTATATATGTATGTATGTATGTATATATATATATATATCTTTGTGAACATGTATGAGTAGTTCTGTAAAATAAAGTAGTGAAAGTGGGATCCTTGGGTCAAAATGTGTTCACAGTTTAAATGTTGATAGGTACTGTAAGCTGTATTCAAGCTGTGTATCATCACCAACAACATAAAAGCAATTTTGTATTTTCTCAGACCTTCTCCAACACCGAAATAGTCTCAACATTTTAAATTTTTTTTGCCATTTTGTTGGATGAGAAATGGTGTATAATCGTTGCTTTACTTTGTATTTTTATTAGTGACCTTTTTGTTATTATTCATACTATAATCATTATGGCATCTTCGCTTAGTCATATTCTTTGCTCCTTGGGGGGTTTGCTTGTCTTTTCCTTACTGATTTGTAGGGTTTCTCTATGTTTATAAATGTGTGTATGCGTTTGGATGTTTGCCTTTTAGAAATTAGACATTTTATATGAATGCAAATATGACCATCCTTTCCTTAATGGTGTCTGGGTTTTATGTTATGCTTAGAAAGACTTACCCCTCTCCTCAATATAAAAAAATATATATATTCTCCTGTTTTTTATTATAATGCTTTTCCAGTTCAATTTGTGTGTGTGTGATTAGTTCTTTTGTAGCTCATGAAATTCCTGTTTCAAGAACTGTCGACATATTTTATAGCCAAAGAAAAAATTGTGAATTTTTAATTCAGAAAGGTAATAAAAACTAAAGTAGTATGCCCTTTTGGTGGTGATTGCTTTGGGATTATAGACTTGGGACCAGGCTGCCCTCTTCCTCACCTCTTTACCCCAAATACATTTGTCCTTTTCTTAACTTTTTTAAAAGTACCTGTTATTTTTACTAAAAATAATAAATATATGGGGCGCCTGGGTGGCTCAGTTGGTTAAGCGACTGCTTTCGGCTCAGGTCATGATCCCGGAGTTCCGGGATCGAGTCCCGCGTCGGGCTCCCTGCTCGGCGGGGAATCTGTTTCTCCCTCTGACTCTCTTCTCTCTCATGCTCTCTATCTCTCATTCTCTCCTATCTCAAATAAATAAATAAAATCTTAAAAAAAAAAAAATAATAAATATATGGCACTTGTGCTTATAAAATCTTTCCATACACATTCTTTTTTTTTTCTTTTTTAAAGATTTTATTTATTTATTTGACAGAGACAGAGAGAGGGAATACAAGCAGGGGGAGTGGGAGAGGGAGAAGTAGGCTTCCCGCTGAGCAGGGACCCTGGGATCATGACCTGAGCCGAAGGCAGCCAGGGGCCCCTTCCATACACATTCTAATTTGTTCCTCAGAACACTCCTGAGTTAGGACAGTAGGTATAATTCTCCCTATTTTATAGGTGAAGAAATGAAAATATATAAGATTATATATAAGTAATAAGTGGCAGAGCTTTTCTGACTCCTAGCTACAACGCTTTTTAGTTATCTTAATTCCAAGAATATTTGAATATTGATATATAATCATTCTTCTATTGTTCATCTCTTTAAAAAAAGATTTGTGGCTCATCATCTGCTTACAAGGTTTTTGCATCCTCCTGAAAAAAGAAAAAGAATAAAACTTAAGTTTCACAAGTGTTTGTTAGGTGCTTAGTCGGGGACTGGAGAGTGTTGGAAGGTTGGGATTACTAGAATTTAATGAAATAGGACTTTCCTGGAATTGAAATAAATATTGTGTTGCTGCTTGTTTACTAGACTTACAGTTTCCAGTGTCTGGGCTCTAGAATTCACCATATACATAAATTTAGAATTTTAAAGGAGTGGATGGTTTTTTAATAGACCAGGATTTTATCTCCTGTTCTCTGTACCTGGCTCCCACTCCAGAACCCCAACTATATACCTGCCCCAGCTCCCTCTCAGAGGTCTATCCTGTCAGTATCATTTTGCTGAGTGTTAATTTGCAAATCACTGTGACTCTTGTAGTGAAGCATTTACTGTAAAAAGCATCTTACCCATTTTTTTGTTTAATTTCTCTTTTTTAATAAGACCATTAAAATGGCATTGCATTCAATGCAGCATCTCAGCCTGCAAGTTTAGCAGGTTTCTTATGCTGCATTCATCTGAGAATTCTGTGTTACATGATAAAGGATCTAAGCTCTCCAATTTTGTATTAACTTGATCTGAAAATAGATGTTCAGTGAATCCAAGTTTCTTATTTGTGTGAAAAGTGAACTTCGCCAGGACTGAGTAAACACCATTAAAAGGCAATACCAGACTTTGAATCCATAATTACATCATTAGGACCAAAAGGGCAAATAAGACTGTGAAGAGCTGTTTTCCAGGAATAAGCTCAAAAGGATTGCCTTAATGAATTTGAGTGTCTCTTGCAAAGAAGATACAGTGAATGGGAAGGTCTGTTCTGGGCAGAGTTGTAGAGGCTTGAAAAGCATCCAAGCAAAAAGGGAAAATTTCAGTGTGCTGACCAGGTCGTTGAAGAGAGGTGAAGATGTTGTTATTTTCACAGTCATTTTTGTGCTAGGCTAATTTACAAAGGGGGCTTATGCTTTTAGTGGTAGATTTTGTCTATGTCAAGATGAGCCTGAGGCAAAGTTTATTTTTAGGATCTATTCTCTGAACCTGTTGGACTTGCCTCTCTGGCTTCTGCTGACTTTATCCATCTCTCATCCCACAAACCAACCATCACCACTTGTCTTAGATTCGAACTTTAATGGATTAAGAAATGACAAGTAGCTAATCTTAGAAACCAGTCAGTGCTTTTTTAGGTGACTACCTGAGGGCCAGGTGTCAGGGATATATGAATACTAACCAGGATCTTCAGGAAACAAATTCTCATCTTGAAAGTTTTCCACTCTGGCTGGTGAGAACAAGAACTATTTCTGGCCCTGTATGAGCCCCAAAAATCATTTCCTCTACTCCTTTTGGGTGGTTCTTTTCCTAGCCTTGTGTCCTTTCCTCACACACATGCACTGACTTGTCCTCAGCTGCAGACTCAAGAAAGCCCTCTGCAGATCTCAGTCACATTCTCTGTGCAGTCCTCTATGTTTCCCCTCTTAGGAATCACTGTCCTTTGCTGCCTAAAGTCCAATACTTGACAAAGTATATAAAATAATGATCTTCAAGTATTATATATACACACAGGGGAAAAAAAGATACCAGAAATACACCAAAATGTAACTAATATTTCTTGTTGTTCTGTCTAGGTAGTGAGAGTCAGAGTGTTTTTTCCTTTATATTTTTTTGTTTTCTGGTTTGGTTTGGTTTTGTTTTTTAAGAAAGCTCTATGCCCAACATGAGGCTTAAACTCATAACTCCAAGATGAAGAGTCACATGCTCTAACAACTGAGCTAGCCAGGCACCCCTGTTTTCTGGATTTTCTTCCCTACTGAATATATGTTACTTGATGAAAGAAAAGAAACATTGTCCTCAATTATATTAACTATAAGTTTACTGAGAATTTACTGTATGGCAAGCATTGTGTTAAACATTTTTCATAAGATTGTCTCTTCTGAAGATTTTATTTGTAAGTAATCTCCACACTCAATATGGGGCTCGAACTTAACAGCCCCGAGATCAGAGTTGTTCGCTCTACTGACCGAGCCAGCCGGGTGCCCCAACATTATCTCTTTATTTCTCAGAGACTCTATAGAATAGGTACTATTAACTCATTTTATAGATGAGGAAATTGAGACCGAACTTATGCAATTTACCTAAAGTCATAAAGCAAGTAAAAGCAGGATCCAATATTTGAATCTAGATTTAACCCTAGAATTTGTGCTGACCCTTTTTATTCTGTTTTCCTATTAAGCAGTAGTCCTTCACATGAGAGAATGGGAGTTGAGTTCCAGCTTCAAGATGTGCTGGAGTAGCATAGAAGGCTTATTGTCCCTTGTGCTGGAGTATGTGTCCTATATATCTATTCCTTTTAGTCAACATGTTTAAAGGTCAAGTTGGCAAAATTCTGATTTCCAAAGCCCTGGATTGAATCATAATTCAGCCTTCGTCAGTGAGGAAGATGAGTGAATATACACAGAGATGCAGCAAGTAGTAGAAAAGTATCAGGGAAGCAGTGCCCCTTTCCTCGACTTGCCAAGCAGTGGTAGTTTGACCCTATTGATAGGAAGGATGACCAAGCCTATGGAATTAGACAGGCTTCCAGTGGGAAAGTGAGGGCACAAAACTCATGGTTCCTGGAGTTTGCTAAATCTTCTGTGATATGTGATCATTGTGTTGTGTTGTTAAAGATGGTTCTAGTTTCTTTGATCTGTGTACTTATTTAATCAGTAACCCTGTGGAGTCACTGTTCCCATTTAATGGGTATGGAAACTGAGCTCAGAGAATTGACAATGCCCTGCTAAATTTACCAAACCTGTACAAGTTGTGTACCTGGTATTTGATTTTGTCTAACTCCAAAGCATATAATTTCAGGCTGCTTTTTATTTTAATTAGCTGTTTCTGTAGAATTGTGGATTTCTTGGAAGCCTCGGCTTTTTTTTTTCCCCCCAATTCATCAAAAGTGAATCAAGTATCCATTTTGTGCTAGTCTCTGTGGTAGGTACCAGGAATACAGAAATGAATCAGATCTTGTTCCTGTTCTTATAATAGTCACAGATCCATGGATAGGCAGGCATACGAAAAGATGAAATTGTAAAAATTAATAGGATTGGAACCATTAGGGCAGGGAAGAATTGACGATTGTAATGTCTGAATTAGCTGAGAATTAAATAATTCATGGAAACTAGCCAGGCAGAAGGAGCAGTACATGCAAAGGCACATTGGGGAAACTGCAAATAACACTATTTGGTTAGAGCATTGGGAATCTGAGGAGAGAATGGAGAGGTTGACGAGGGGCTTGATCACGAAGGCCCTTGTAAGCTTGGGAAGGTGTTTTATTCTGAAAGCAGTGACAGATTTGAAGTGGGAATGTCAGGATTTTATTTGAGTTTTAGAAAGCAGCCAGAGTAGAGAATGGAATGGGGGGTGGGCGTATGATGAGTCAGGGATGGAGAAAAGAGATATAGAAAGAAATAGGAACTAACAAGACATACCTATAATGAAGCTCTTGAAATAATCCAGATGAGAGATAATGGTGGCCAAGAATAGTACAATGGAGATGAAAATAAATATATGGATTCAGGAAGATTTGTTTATTTTACTTTATAAAATTACTAGATTTTATACATACATAGAAATACATAAAGTAATATAATAAACCGATGTACGCAGCCTCAATAGCTATCACCCAGTGTCCAATTCTGTCTCCTCCATACATCCACTCAGTTTCTCCCCTTCCATATTATTTTGAATCAAATCTTAGGTGTGATATTATTTCATCCATTAATATTCAAGTGTGTATCTCTAAAATATTTTTTTATCTACAGATTTCTCCTCCATCTTTTTTTCCTTCTAATTTAATTTAAGAGATTGAGTAATTTGTCTTGTTGAGTTTACCACAGCCCAGATTTTGCTAATTGCATCTTTGTGTTGTAGATGAACATGTTCCTTTGTAGTAGTTTTTTTATTTTAATAGTTGGATCTAGAGGCTTGACCATCTTCAGATTCAACTTTTTTGGCAAGACTACTATTTCATGGGGGTGTTGAGTTCTTACATCAAAAGATATATTACTGCCTTGCTCTTTTTTTTGTTATTTTAGCTGTTGGTGATCAGTATCTAGGATCTATTATTTCATAGTAATATTCTCATTCCAGTATTTTTTGTTCATTTATTTGCTGCAGTGCTTCTATGGAGAGAAATTTTTCCATTGCTATTTATTACCCTGTGGTATATTTCACCTAGGAAAGGCATGATTCTTTCCCTTTGTGTAAAAAAAAATTTTTTTTAAGACTATTTATTTATTTGAGAGAGAGAGCATGCACACAGAGGGAGAAGGAGAAGCAGACTCCCCCAGGAGCAGGGAGCCAGACGCAGGGCTCGATCCCAAGGACCCTGGGATCATGACCTGAGCCAAAGGCAGATGCTTGACGACTGAGCCACCCAGGCGCCCCTTTTATGTAAAAATTTTCAAAATGCTGTATTGGTTCCCTAATGTCTTTAAATGTTGGCAAATTAACTTTTTTAGAATCATTAATAATTTTGGATTTAAACATTTGTGCTTTCGTTAACTGTAACTGTTTTTTAAAGGATACTTAAATTGTCCCATCTTTGATAAGAGAGTGGCTATTTTGGCAGCTTTTTAAGGGGACAGAAAAGAGGAATGATGACAGGTTGAATGTGGGTGAGGTCAAAGGGGAGAAAGGAGTCAAGGAAAGAGTCCTTTTGGCTTGGGAATTGAGGCCATTCACTGAAACAGGGAGCACAGAAAGAAGAGCAGGTTTTAAAGAGAAGATATGTCTGGACATGTCTGAGGTGCTTAAGATCTCTAGGTGGAGATGCCCAGGAGGCAGCTAGGTATATCAAGATGTAAGGCTCAGGGGAGCAATCCATGACTCCAGGATCCAGGATAGGGCTCAGTTGCTATGTGTAGTTGACTCAGATTAGGATTATGTGTGTTATATTTTGTTTGATAAAAATCAGTTTCTTTGCTATCAGAAGCCACTGTTCTACCCCAAAGCAAGATTAGTAAGCCCCTATTGCTTTCTCTTTTTGTTGTGCCTATCCTTAGAGAGTCAGGTTCAATCTCTAGTAGAGTAGGAAGAATGGGGTTGGTTGCAGGTAGGATTGCCACTTGGCTGGTTTACAACCGGTCGTGTTGGTTTTCAGATTTATACACCCAATCCCTCAATTAGAGAAGAGCTGTGTGTATGGGTAGGATTTACTGAAGTTGGAATTGAGGCTGGGTGAACTGGTTTTAGCTTTGCAGGAGTGGCCTAGTGTAACCCTTTTTGTGAATATTTGTATTCCTGACATTTTCTTTTCTTCTTCCGTGTTCCTGCTCTCTGAAGTGTAACTATTTTCCTTTCTTCCTTCCTTTACTCAACATATTCATTAAGCACCTGTTTTATGTCAGAAACTGAGAATACACTGGGAATATAATGGTGAACAAGAACAAGGGGCACAGTCTCTGCCTTCGTGTAACTTGGATTCTAACAGAAGATACACATGTCAATCAAAAGATCACCAGCAACATATGACTCCACACTAATATAGGAACTCCGCAAATAGGACATACTGGCTAAAAATCTTTTACACCCAGTGCTGGACCTTTATTTATTGGAAGATTCAGTGTCACATAGGCTTACAAATCATAGAAAACAAAAAGGGCCTGACACATAAAGGACTCTGAAGTGGAGTTCTTCCAGGGGAAAAAACTTCAATGAAGTAAGATAAAAGAGTTAGAAAATGTGGAAATGAAATAGAATATTAACACATGATTAAGTTTAACAAAAGAACTGCACACTATCCACCCACCCACCCACACAACACATACACCAAGAGCCTTCTAATTGCTTTAACATTTATGAATGCCCGCTATCTGCTAAACCCAAGGCTGGACCCTGGAGTAACCAAGGCTTGACTCTTTGGGGGTACAGTCAGATGAATAAGGAAGATAGAACTATAAAATAAAAATAAAAATACTAACTGATTTGTATTGTCATGGTATATTTTAGGGATCCAGGCAGAATGGAAGAAAGTGTGATTTGACTCTGTCTGATTTGGGGGCTGAGAGGATGGAGTCTTAGAATGCCTCAGAGAGGAGATAATATTTAAACTGATTCCAGAAAGATGAGTAAGTGGTAGTGGAAGGAATAAGGAAGTAGTAAGAAGAGTTATTCCAGGCAGATGGAATAGTAGCATGCTTGCACTACAAGTGGGTCAGTATGGCTGGAGTGATGTGCACTTACAGAGAGTGGTGATAAATGAAGCTAGAGAGATCAGCAGGGGCTGGATTGTAAAGGGTGTGGGGAGTGTGGACCTTTATTCTATAGGTGAGATTATGCCACAGTTATTGGCAGTGGCGGGGAGGAGGGTGATAATGGTAGTGGTGGTGTACCTTACAGGTCTTTGCCCAGATTCCTCTCTTACATAGAACTTAATTACTTATTGGCAGAAACCTCTTGGTTATCTGACTTTTTTCCCCCTCTGGGTTAGGCAGATGGAGGGATAGAAAATGAAACCATTTGAGAAGTCAGGGTTGAGACCAGAGTCTGTCCGGAAACTACTGGGCTTCAAGTGGTTTTCCTTTTTAGAAGCACCAAAAAAGAAAGGTTCTCTGTCCATTTGACCTGTCCCTAAATCTTGTTTTTACTACTTAAATCTCTCTCTCTTTTTTTTTAACTTCATTTGCACATGCGGCTTAATAACAGTTTGAGCTATTGCTATATACAGAGCTACAGTGTTTATTTCCATTATTCTCTGGCTTGGTCTGGGTCTTAACTGTGAAGAAGATAAAGGCAGGCGTGCTGTATGGGATGACTAAATCCCAACTTTTTCGACCTCTCAGGAGACATAATAGTTCGCTACATTTTTGTTTGTATATGTTTTGTTTGTTTGAACTGTATATCTGGTTCTTTTTCATCCAAAAGGGACTCATTTATTCATACTATAATCTGTTCTTGATTGTGATACTTTACAATCTTACATACAAAATCTTGACTGGAGAATTATTTTTTATTAAAGATTTTATTTATTTATTTGACAGGGAGATAGAGAGAGCCAGAGAGCCCAAGCTGGGGGAATGGCAGAGGGAGAAGGAGAAGCAGCTCCCCACTGAGCAGGGAGCCCAATGCGGGGCTCAATCCCAGGACCCTGGGATCATGACCTGAGCCAAAGGCAGACGCTTAACTGAGCCACTCAGGTGCCCCTATGGAGATTTTTTTTTAATGGAGGGAGGGCTTACTCTTTCCAGGTTCTTCAATCTGTGGGTGGGAAACTGATCTAATTAAATGCCCTACCCATATTTAAATTGCCTTGATTGTCTCAAAAATGTCTTTCTACACTTGATTTGTGCAAATCAGGATCTAAATAAGCTGTATACATTACATTTGGTTGTTATATATAAGGTGATTTTTAAATCACACCCTGTAGTCTTTTCTTCCTTAAGCCAGTCATGTTACTTTTCTGCGTATAAATTTCATTCCTGATTTAATTGCGTAGATATTAAAAAGTCTTTTGAGATCTGCCAGTTCTAGTCATCCCTTCAAGTCCTGAAATACCTTTTCTACCTACTTGCAGAACTACAAGGTTCAGCTCAAACGTAAGGCCCCCTGTATGGCTTCCCACTCCAATCTAATGAATTATATATTCTTCTGTGTTTCCTTTACACTTGATACCCACTTCTGTTACACCACTCATAACATCCTATTGTCATTTATCTGTTTAGTATGTTTGTACTGTAAGTGGGTTAGTGTGGAGTGGTAGAAATGACGCTGGAGAAGTCAGCAGATGGTGAGCACCTCTAGGGCCAGGATCACATAATATTAATTTCAGTTATCTCAGGCAGCATAGTGCCTAGCTTATAGGAGACACTCAACTAATGTTTGTAGAATTGGATGAAAAACCCCAATTTCTGAAATCTTTTTAGTTTCCAACTCTGAGGGGTATTTTTTGGTTTCTTGTTTCCTGAACTATGAATACCCTTCTCCAACTCCATGATAAAAGGCAAAATTGGAAATCATATCTAAGTATGTTCTTTGTTGTTCTTTTTCTGCACTCAGGAGGTTTGCTTGTTAGTCCTAGATAGTATGGATTTCACCTGGCTGTGTTTCCTTGTTCCTGTTCAGTTGAATTCAACTCTTTCCCTTGCCATAGGGGATGTCTGTATCAAAGATCTGACAGATGAGAAACTAAGACCTTGGACTCTTGTTTTTTGTTGTTTGCAAGGTTAAAAAGGAATTTAAAATATTCTCTGCATATTTCTTGTTTTCTGAAATGGGTAGAGATTTTCTAACTAGTCCTCCTCCATCATAGTGGTCACATGGCTTTCACTTTGCATCACACTTTCCCTGAAACTTATTAAAATTAAGTCTGAACTGATTCCAGTGATTGGCCATTAGAATGGCTCTCTTTTGTTTTACGTTGAAAGACCAAGCATTGTACCTCCCTTTTTTTTTTAAAGATTTTATTTATTTATTTGACAGAGAGAGACACAGTGAAAGGGAACACAAGCAGCAGGAGTGGGAGAGGGACAAGCAGGCTTCCCGCATAGCAGGGAGCCCGATGCAGGACTCGATCCCAGGACCCTGGGATCATGACCTGAGCCATTAGCAGACGCTTAACTCTGCTTAACGACTGAGCCACCCAGGCGCCCCTTGATACCTCCCTTTAGCTTCAGAATCTTCAGTCATCTTTGAAAGCTGCCATTTGAATAATAAACAGATGGGAAATAATGTTGAATAGTAACATCTAAGAAGAGGGTTTGGTTTTTTCTGTTCAAGATATGTGGTATAATGGAATAAATAAGGGATTAGGATATTTAGTTTTCTTCTTTGTTGGTCTTATGACTCCTGCCTCTTCCTTTCATTGGGCTTCAGTTTCCCTATCTATAAAATGAAAGTGGAACCAGTCTCTTGCAAGATTAACTAAGGTTCGGCCATAATTCAGACTCAACTTTTGAATTCTGTTAGGTAATGCTGTATGTAAATGGTTAGATGTAGAATTTTGTTCATCTACTTTTTTCTACATTACAAAGCTAGTATTAGGAAGTAAAAATGTTGCTGGTTTCTTTTCTTTTCTCTCCTTCCCATTCATAAATTATAGGAATCCCTTTAATCTTTTAAAATTATTTTTCCTGGGATGCCTGGGTGGCTCAGTCGGTTAAGCGGCTGTCTTTGGCTCAGGTCATGACCCCAGGGTCCTTGGATTGAATCCCTCATTGGGGCTCCTTGCTCAGCGGGGAGTCTACTTCTCCCTCTGCCTGCCACTCCCCCTGCTTGTGCTCTATCTCTTTCTGACAAATAAAATCTTTTTTTTTAAAGATTTTATTTATTTATTTGACAGAGAGACAGAGACAACGAGAGAGGGAACACAAGCAGGGGGAGTGGGAGAGGGAGAAGCAGGCTTCCCGCTGAGCAGGGAGCCCAATGCGGGGCTCAATCCCAGGACCCTGGGATCATGACCTGAGCCGAAGGCAGACACTTAACGACTGAGCCACCTAGGTGCCCCAAAATAAATAAAATCTTTAAAAGTAGAATAAAATTCTTTTTCTTATATGCAATTGTTTTTAACAATCTTACTGGGACCCCCAGTTAAGATTTACAGTTTGTCTTTTGCATTCACGTGGTAAATGAGATATATGTTCATGTTCTAGTTCCCCTTCCTCCCAGTAGAACCTGTAAAGGACTTAAAAAAAAAAAACAAAAACCTTTGGGACTGAGGATGCTGAAGAATATGACTCTGTGTCCAAAGATTAAGATTTACCCATCTTTGGGATGCCTGGGTGGCTCAGTTGGTTAAGCATCTGCCTTCGGCTCAGATTATGATCCTAGGGTCCTGGGATGGAGTTCCGCATCGGGCTCCTTGCTCGGCAAGGAGTCTCCCTCTCCCTCTGCCTCTTGTCCCCCTGCTTGTGCTTTCTCTCTCTCTCTCTCTGACAAATAAAATCTTAAAAAAAAAAAAAAAAAAGATTTACCTATCTTAAACTATGTTAAAGATTTGTTCCCAGGCTTATGGGTGTATCAGATTATTACTAAGACCTGCCCTTAGGGGTACCTGGGTGGCTCAGTCATTTAAATGGTTGCCTTTGGCTCAGATCATGATGCCAGCTTCTGGGATCGAGCCCTGAATTGGGCTTCCTGCTCGATGGGCAGCCTGCTTCTCCCTCTCCACCGCTTGTGCTTTCTCACGTGTGCTCGCTCTCTCTGTGTCTCAAATAAATAAATAAAATATTAAAAAAAAAGACCTGCCCTTAAAAATCAAGGGCATTGCTTCAGTCTTGATCTGGGAGCCAGACTAACAGCTTCCCATTTCATCTTTCCTCCAAAAGTTGGTGCAATAAAGCAAAGACGCTTACTACATGTACTCTGTTATATGCAGGTACTGAGTTTTAGATATACCTGTATCCTTCAGGGAGACAGAGAGCTGCCCTTTGAATGAGTGTTCCAAATTGAATAGCTTTTTCCTGGTAGACTTTCCCCTTGTTCAGGTTTTCCCCCTCATTCTCTTTATAGTCACTTTACTAAAATTATAAGAGCTGCATTAAGTTCCACAGGGACTGAGAAGAAAATCTCTATTAATCTCTTAGAGGAGTAGGAAAACTGGTTGATATGTTTGTATTGGGGTGAGGTATTTGGTGGCAGTGGCAGGACATATATTTTTAGGCAGACAAAGCATAGCCTTTTCTCATCTAAATCATTGGTTGCTTTCTCTTTAGGTCCTACTTTGTAAGATGACCCTAATGGTCTCTATCGGTTGGAAAAACCCTGTAGTAACTGTGGTAGCAATATTTGCCATTCAGTTGTATGGCTGCCAAGTGACAGATTCCACTCCCACCCCAAGAAGGGTCTCCTCTTTTTTCTGGAGCGCTGCTATAAAATGTGCTTGGCCTTAAGTTATTCCCAAGGCTAGGCTAGGGAGAAAGGGAGATTTCATAGGGTGAAACATTTTGCACAGTTAAAAAGAATTTATCCCTGAAATCAGTTGGTCTTTAGGTCATACCACCTTCTCTGAGGAATTCGCCCTGTGATTAGTGTTCTGCTATCTGAATGGATAGCTGAATGTTTGACATCGTTTGTCATTAGCATATGGCTCAGATTTGCCGCTGTGTGGCAAGGTTCCAGCGTATATATGCCTGCACGTACGCTGCTGTGTTACTGGTGTGGTTCACCATCGGGAGGCCTAGCCCAGGATTGCTTAAAATCGTAGGAGTTTTAAGGGAATGAAGCAGGAGGCTTACTTTAAAGATTTAAGCTTTTGGCTGGGGGCAGGGGATGATATTTCTAACCTTTGTGCTTTCTAAAAGGATTTTGCAGACCTAGTTTTCTTTCTCTATATTCTTTCAAACTAGTGTATATAACCAGAGCATGGAAATTAAGGGCCAAAATTAAAGTGAACCCTGCAAAATAACTCAGAGCTCCACGTTTTAATTTTCTCAGAAGAATTGGCCTTGTCATTGTTTATTATAATGACAAAAAGCAGGGAATGCCAGTCTTACCCTCCCCCACAGTACATGTATAACATGAAGTTTTGTTTTGTCTTTTCCTTGTACCAAATATTTCAACTCTAAATTTTCTAATCCAGAATATAGGAAAATAGAGTATAGAATAGCTCTTGAAAGAAAAAAACGTAAAAAACTCCATGTACTAGAACTCTTTTAAATTAGATGAAAACCAAGTCTTCTAAAATGCTGCCTTTTAATTTTAGGATCTCAATTTAAAGAAGACTAGAGGAATATTTCCTATTAAATGTTCCCACGGTACTTTTCAGAGAGACATTCTAGGCAGTATTGTTAACAAAAGAAAATAAGTCTATCAGTTCCACTTAGATAACCTTTGGTAATAAACGAACTCCATACACGTTGTGACCTTAGCGCCTGAACTTTCTAATCACATGACCGGCTTGTAAACTGACCTGTGAGGAAGACTGTCGTAGTCCCAGCCAGGAGAGAAATTGGCCAAGTGTCGGAAGGGTGGTCATCAAGCTGGACTTGTCCCGTAATCTCTGTTTCTTCATGGCTGCAATAGAACTTCTCAACAGACTCCCAGAAGCATGAAATGGAGACATGGGAAGGTAAGGGAACTGACTGTTTAAGTCTGGGCCCAAATCTGAGGTTTAGAAGTTTTCTTTGAAGGCTTAGAACAAATAGTAGCCTTGAGGGAGGAGGGAGGCAGTTCACTCCGTTTTTGTGTCTTAGCCGATTTCAGCCAACAAGTTTTCATGTAAGCAACTGGCTATAAATGTTTTGGATTGGAGAAAAGTGAGGGAGAAATGTAGTAAATTGCTTGTTGTGGTTGATGATTATAAGAGAAAGAGCAGACAAAAAAGAAAAAAAATGGATTTAAATTTTACAGTGACTTGAAAAAAATTTCAGACTTCATTTTGCATCACAGTCCTTAGGTAAAGTTTACATTTTAAAAAATTGTTCTGTTTAACTCTTGACAGAATTTGTTTATATTTTAAATTCCTTAATCCAGTTCACCCTCTGTGAAAGCCTTATTTAGTACTGTAATTATAGATAGTATTGGGGTCATGAGGCCGTTGATAAGGCAGCCTCATTTCCTTTGGGGGAATTTAGATATTTTATGGTTGGGGGCATAAGACTAAGCCATTGCTAATTTCTTTTTAAGTAGGTTGTTTTTAAAATGGGTAAATTCGTGTGTGTGTTTCATTAATAGCAACTAGTTGGTATTGCAATTTGTATATTCAGAGATAGGCTCCTACTTGTATGAGAAACCCCAGTGCCCCACAACTTTATTATTTGGGCCAGATACACAGTTAAAGAAACAGCTAGAAGATGAATCTTAGCATTAAAGATTTGCTGTATTTGTTTGTTGTGTTTATAAAATATAGAGTCTAAGACTTTGCCAGAAGTTTGGTTTCTTGTAGGCAAGCTCTGTTGAGCTATAGCTAGAAGAGTTTCACATTTGAGGTAGTTAGTACATTTCCAGGACATTAACTAGGAAAATAGCTAGTCCTAGGAAAGCGTCCCAGCCCCGTGCAGCATGGCTCACATCTGCCACAGGCAGCTTTGCAGTTTCACTCTCACTCTGAGGATGTACAAACCCCGGGAAGGGGGCTGATCTCCTCTCCAACAACATTATTCTTCATCCTAACACTCCCTGTATATTCTCCCCCAGCGCCATGTATGCCAGAATTATGACCTCATTGGTTTTTAGTGTCTATTAGTGGAAACAAAAAAGTTTGTAGAAATTATCAGTTACATGCAAGCCCTGTTATTTTAAATTTTGAACAGCTTCCTCTTCTTCCCCCAATATACACAGAAATTCTTTGTATTCTGGATATACTAGCTTTTCCAGAAAGGAGTCATTTATGAAGTAAGATTTTCTCTGGATACATTGGAATAGGAGTTTCAGGGCAGGCAGAGATACCAGAGCAGGGGTTGCATAAGTTTGGAAGAGATAGCCCTGGAGGATTTGGATATTTTTTCCAACCAGCTTGAATCTCTTAGTGCTGTATAGTCTACAAGTTCTGAAAGAGAAAAAAGATTTGAAGAGAAAGTTCTCCCTCAGTTCTTATTTAATTAAGTATTGAAACTTTGATTTTTCTTAGCTGTTCAATGACAGAAAATAACTTATGGTACTAAAACAAGAACTTTTATAAAACAAAGAAGTGAATTTTAGAATTTTCAACTGAATCTTCCGTATAAAATTCTAGTAAAGGAAAACGAATTATCCCAGCTGAAGATCATCTTTGGAAGCTTAAAAAGCAAAATCAGACCACTTACAAAAGACTTGAGTGAAAATGCTACTGTAAAAAAAGTGTTGCCTGGTTTTAGATATTGGGCCCTTGTCCATTTAAATTAACCTTTGTCACAGCTGGGCATACAAATGTTTTGTTTTAGTTCACAGAGGGTTAACTCTATTCAAGCTTTCACTGTGGCAGGCCTGATCTGTGGAGTCATACAATCTGGTCTTTCAGCCCTGCCAGTCGCTAGGCAGGAAGTCTTATTTCTTAAGCTATCTTTCAGAATGGGGGGTTGGGATTTGGAGAAAGGTGGGGGAAGGGCCTTGGAGCATCTGTAAGGATCAATAACAGAGAGCGAGCCGCAAGAGAGGCCATTGTGCACACTTCAAGATAGATGCAGCCCTTGTGCATGGCCCCTGCCTGGCAGGACAGACACCTAAAACCAAAACAATGCCACCAAATGAATTCCTTGTGAAAATCAGATTGCTCTTAAAGGAGAAAATACTTAAAAGAGTACCCTTTTAATGTTGGGAATATTCTCATTCCTCAACTTGCTAGGATCATGCAGTCCCCACTAGAAGTAACTCCAAATTGATTTTTAAACGGCTTTTGTCCTCATGCTAATACTGTATTGAATTGGAGAGGGTGATCATTTTGGTCTTAGTCACATGCATCAATGCATTGAGTAATCTTTTTCTTTCTTTCTTTCTTTCTTTCTTTCTTTCTTTCTTTCTTTCTTTCTTTCTCTCTCTCTCTCTCTCTCTCTCTCTCTCTCTCTCTCTCTCTCTCTCTCCTTCTCTTTCTCTTCCTTTCTTCCTTTTTCCCTCCTCTTCATTTCTTCTTTCTTTTTTATTCTAACATTTGCTTTACCCTACTAGGGTTGGAAGCATCATTAAAGGGAATGAAAAAACCAAAATTTGGTTAGGATTTGAGTAACACATGTGTGAAATCCCTCCCCCAACAGCTGGTATTGGCTCTTGAAACTTCATCTGAACTAAACAGATGCTCTTAGTGTGTTATTTTGAAATCATTTAAAACAGACTCATAGCCAGAAAATCTACAAAAATCATATTTTATTTTAAAATGCTTTAACTCATATCATGCCACGTCTTAATGCATATTATATGTGGGTGTTGGACAGAGATACCTGAGCTTGGGAAAGTGAGCAGTTATGAAATTATGATTTTAAAAGCACTACCAAGTTTGTTGTAATTTTACTCCAGTTCGGGTTTTCAGTTTTTGAATTCTTCTTTCCCAAGCCCACCTGTAACTTTCCTTTTTTACTGTATCCTTTTTCAGAGGACTAAGGCAGTTAGTTGTTCAGTAGGTGCTTTTATGATGCAAATTCTTTATGGCTGTTGGAAAGAGTAATGGAGTCATTGCCACCTCTCCCACTAAACCCCCAAAGTATTGGTGACAACTGATGGTAACAGCTGTGGAAAATGGAATCATAAAGAGCCTTTAATATCATTCTCGCCATTTGAAATCTTTCAGGAATAAATGCATAAGCCAACTTGGGGTCCATAATGTGACTTGCAGACATGCTAATGGAATAAGGGCAGGGGTGGGGGGCAGGGAGAAAGACCTGCAGTTGAAATGAGCCCCAAGTTTAATTTATTTTATGCTTCTTGAGTTGAGATGACATATTCTCCTGGACAGTTTTGAGGCTTGAGAGAATATGTAGACACTTAACAGGATCATCTGGATATTTTTAACCCATCTCTCACCTATACCCTTTTTCTGGGGAAAATTATGTATTAAAGAAAATATAAGTTCATCATCACCGTACCTCCTTGATACCATTGTTTTGCCTCTCTGATACATTATAATTCTGCATTAATATTTAAGCCACGGATCAGTTCTTTTAATGGGCATTTTCCAGAGAGATAGAAATATTACTAACAAAACTTGGAAGTTCAGTTACCATTTACATTGTATTAAAATGGGGTATGAAACCTACCATGACCCTTTTGAACAATGTGGTCTTTAATGTGCTTTAAGGGGGAGGGCCTACTGAAGGAAAAGCCATAAAAGTCTTCAGGGTTCAAGATGAGGTTGGGATTTTAGCCCATTGCTTTTGTCATTTTCACACATAAACATCACTGCAATCATGTTTGATTTAGCATCCTTAATACAATGAGGTGGGAGAACAAAAGGATATTAGAGGCACAAGTATGGAAACCAAACATTCTCCCTTCTCCTCCACATTTTTTCAGATGGTTCTCTTTTCCCCTATCTCCCCTGCTACTGGGATTTCTTTTTAAGCCAAAGAAATCGGTCAGTTTGTAAGAATCTTCTTTCTGCACGCCTCAGTGGTTTGCTTGGGCAATTGAAAAACAAGTCACTCCTCAAATATTTTTTAGCCATGCGAAAAGTCCTGTCCCAAAGACTTCGTAAAAATACCATAATTAGAAAAAATCCATCTACTCCTATTTCAAGGTTGAGAATTTGGTGGCGTACCCAATGCACAGCTGTTTTACATATTTTGAAAAGCCTGATAGATGTAAAGGTCATTGCTAACTCTAACAAGGTCTTGATGCTCACACTGTCATCCAAGGACCTTGCATTAATTAGGATGAGAAGCATGGAAGGTCAGGAGTCAACTGACTGGTGGGCCTCTGTGGATTCTCACTGGGGCCAGTAAGAATTCCTATAGGATTTTTAGTCATTAAAATCAAATAAAAACAAAAATAAAACCTGCTGCTGCTTTCATGGCTTCTGAGCAGACCTCTTGATCTGTATGGTAAGGACTCATCCCCTGTTGCCCAAGTGGCTCCTAAAAACTTGGCTGCATCCATTGCTTTGCTACAGGCTTCCCAGTGTTGGGGAAAGAATCTCAGCAGCCTGATTCTGTCATTTGGCCAAGTCACTTGACCTCTGTGAGCCTCAATTTCCTCATATGTACAACAGGGGATAGTAATACCAATCTCACAGGGTTGCTATAGGAATTAAATAAGAGAACCTCTGTCACAGTGCCCAGCACATGCTTAACATGCCTTGAAATTGAAATGAGTTTTACAGAATGGCCTTGAAAATGCCGTATAACCAGTGAGATGAGCTGCTGAGTCTTCTTTACAACTAGTTGTTGTGCTAATAATCTATTCCTGGGCTAATGAAAATAATTAGCAATGAGAGTGTCTCTGCAAAATTTGTGGATTTTTTTTTTCCCCTAAGAGAGTCTTTTACAGTTGTGTTGATTGGAGGAAAAAGGAGAGAGAGTGGGTTTCTTAGTGAGCACGCAGATTAAGTAATTAACAGGAAAGGAAGGATAGTCAGGTTGGTCATCTCCTTCTGTGTGTTTGCTAGATAAACAGATGCCAAGACAGTGGCCATGGCCATGTTTAATAGCCCCTTCTCAGAAGCTTTACCATGAAGTGGTAAATTTGGGAATATTGTTAGCCTGCTAATCACTGCCCCACTTAACTTTGGAATCTTTGGTGTCCCTGCCTTCTGGGGGTTGAGAGCTTATATCAGTGGCTCATTATTCTGATCTCTGTGTATAAAATTATAATTTATGTAGCCAACATTCATTGAGCATTTACTGTGTTCTAATCCCTGAGAACACAGGTGAATTAGAACTGCAGCTCTCCGTTTTGAACCACAAAGAGGAAATAATGTTAATTGCTTAATAGATATTAACAATTACGGGGAGACAAGGAACATTTGGCTGCAAAAACATTATTCAAAACTGGCAGAAGGATTTGTTTTCAATTTGGGGCCCTGTATTTCTTTAGCTTTTTTTTTTTTACTAAGCTTGCGCTACATTTCTTGAAATGTTTTTGTTCTTCCAAATTTATGGCTCCAAAATAGAATATTCAAATATTTTTCTTAACATAGTAAAATTAGAGTCCTGCATTGCAATTGGCAAAAGTGGGGAAATACTCTAAACATCATTATTCTGTTTGCATCCTATTCACTGTTAGCAAAAACACTTTCTTTTTGTGAGATTTTCAGCATGTTCCCTCAGAGTGATGGCTATGGCAACCTAGCTTTGCTTTTCAGAGGTGTGATAGGTTATGGGTAATTTATTAAATGTCAGTTACAGTTCATTAAGTAACCATTCTACAGCAGATGCATGTTTTGGACATTTAAAAAAAATAAATAAACACCATCCCAGTGGCCATTTAATCCCAAAGTGCATGCACATGAGTCACTGTGGAAAGAAAAGGTGTGTTAAGAGAAAAGCTTGGCACCCAATAGGTGCTAGTCACAGAAGTCTTGGCTACTGTCACTGTCATAAGACTGTATGTACGTGCACACACACTCATATGCATTGATGGCTTTTGTTTTTTAAGTTTGCCACGAGATAGTTGTTAATTGCTTAGGATTCTAGGTTCCTTTTGAATATGTAGAAATTAATTCTTCCTCAGCACCTTTACTGTCATGCCTACATGCCTTTTGGAATCATGTACATTAAATTATTTGCCATGAGCTTACCAATCTGCTACTAGAGAGAAACTACCCACCATAGAGTAGTTTTAATATCGTAAGTTCATCATATGTCATATGCTGAAAAATGTTTGGATTTACAAAAACTAATGATGTAATGTATGGTGATTAACATGACAATAAAAAATTATTTTAAAAAATGTTTGGATTTAGTTTCTTTATTCTTTATTTCTACCAACCATTAGTCTTACCCCAAAGTAAGAGAATGATGAATGTCTAGGGAGGAGTAGGGGGAAGGAGTGCTAGTTTTACGAAAGTATTGATTTAGTACCTCAGGAAAGCAGAACCCTCTGGCTACATTAGTAAAATTGTGTGTGTGTATAGTGTGTGAAGGAGTGCACATATTCCTTGTTTAAGTTTCATGATTTTTGGTCCTAGTGATGACTGTAGAGAGACTACCACTTATTCTGAACATTGTTTTACACATGGAAGTGGTTACAAACGCACTTTTTGGCAAATAGTATGAGATTCTCTAATAATGCACATATCTCTTTTCTGGCCCCATTAAACTAAATCTGGTCAGAAGATTTCCTTTTGGTAAGGCAAAGGAAAATGTGGCGAGTACATTTTCCACTCTCCTAGAACATATGGTTTTACTTAAAGCATGCTAATTGGTCTCTCTTTCACCAAGACCTTAGAATTGGGGGGACCTTGGGAGCTGAATACTGAGCTTTTAAGTATTGGCGCAGTGTACCTGGGCTGGCCCACTAGTTTGTCATCTAGAGTCCTTATAAACCGTGCACTTTGATTTGCAAGTAGAGAAACTATACTCTTCATTCATTCAACTGACATTCACTGGTGGTTGCTCTGTGCTTGGTATATATTGGGAATGCAGAAAAAGTAAGAATCTCTCCCTGTTCTGTGGAGCATACAGTCTAGTAGAGGGAATAAATAGGTAAGTGCAATGAAGTGTTAGAGGAATAATGATAGCAATCCTGGAGGGTACAGAGGTTGTGCAGAGATAGCAGTGATCGTTTCTGTTTGGGCTGTCAGGTTAGACTTTACGCAGGAAGGCATCATGAGAGATCAGTTGACATTTGCCAGGCTGGTAAAGTGGGAAAGTGTCTCCCAGGCAGAAAGAGCAGCATGAGCGAAGGCATAGCAATATAAAACAACCTGACAGGGTATCCCATGAGTTATAGGTAAGGCCCATAAAGGTTCTAGATGCAAAGGAAGCCGTAGAGAGAGCTTTAGTCTGTGAATGGATGCCCTTACCCCTGTTGAGCAGAAGAGAGCCCTCTTCACATTCCTCTTAATCCACCCCTTGCAAATATGTGAAGAGATTAATGTAGTACTTTGCTAGAAGGGAACACAGGTTGGCCTCAGAGCTGGAAGCCTCGACACCGCTGCTGCTGGGATTTAGGGGAGAATATGCTGTAACCCTTACTTAACCTTGTTACAAATTGCCAGGTCCTTTAAGAGGGAGAGGTCTTGGTTAAATGGTTTTAAGTTATACTCCCTGCCTTGGGCCATCTGTGCTCTGTGGGAATGTTCCAAACAGAAGTGGGCTCTGTTGTATTTCTTTAATGAATGGAGAAATAGAGTCTTAGTAATATCTTAATAATATATTATCTTTTTTTAAAAAGATTTTATTTATTTATTTGACAGAGAGAAACACAGCGAGAGAGGGAACACAAGCAGGGGGAGTGGGAGAGGGAGAAGCAGGCTTCCTGCTGAGCAGGGAGCCCCGATGCGGGGCTTGATCTCAGGACCCTGGGATCATGACCTGAGCCGAAGGCAGATGCTTAACGACTGAACCACCCAGGCGCCCCTTAATAATATAGTATCTTAATAATATCTCTTTCACTAGTAAGACTAAAAATTTTCTTTTAGTTTTCTAGGGCAAGTTGTATATGTTTTTACTAAGATATTCATTGTAGTTTTACTTAGATCTTCGTGAAATAGTTGATGATTAGTGATCAAAGTATTATAATATTTTTGGTTAAGTACCATTAGTTATTTTTGTTTTTAATTTTAAATTTAATTTTAAATTTAATTTTAAAATTAACATGCAGTAAAATTGAGTTTTTGAGGTGGCTTGTAGGACTACCACTATAGTCAAGATGCGGAGCAGTTTAACCTGCAGAAACTCCCTCATGCTACTATCCCTTCCTGGTTATAACCTCACCTTACTCCTAACCTCCTAGCAACCTCACTGGTCAGTCTGTTCTCTGTTTCTATACTTTATCTTCCTCACAATGTGCTATGAGTGGAATTATACAGCATGTAACCTTGTGATGCTAGCTTCTTTCACTCAGTATAAATCCCTTTGAAATTCATCCGAGCTGTTATCTGTATCAATCAATAATTAATAGTATTTCGTTGTATGGTTGTTGAGCCATTCATCTCTTGAAGGACATTTGAGTTATTTCTAGTTTGGGATCATTATGAATAAAACTGCTATAAACAGTCATGTACAAGTTTGAGTGTGAACCTAGGCTTTCATTTTTCTCTGATGAATTACCTAAGTGTGGACTCAAAGGGTCATATGGTTAAGTATATATTTAACTTTATAAGAACCAAGAGAAGTAGAGAGACCAGTAGTAGACCAAATGGTCATTCAAGTGAGAGATGGTAATAGCTTAAAGTAGTGCTAACAGTACTAGAGATGAAGAGTAGATTTGAGATCTGTTTTGGAGGGAGAATTGATAGGGTTTGCTGATGGTTTGGATGATGGAATATAAAAGTAAAGGGATTAAGGAGTGACTCCTAGACTTTATTTTTTATTTATTTTTTTTAAAGATTTTATTTATTTATTTGAGAGAGAGAATGAGAGATAGAGAGCACGAGAGGGAAGAGGGTCAGAGGGAGAAGCAGACTCCCTGCTGAGCAGGGAGCCTGATGTGGGACTCGATCCCGAGACTCCAGGATCATGACCTGAGCCGAAGGCAGTCGCTTAACCAACTGAGCCACCCAGGCGCCCGACTCCTAGACTTTAGGCTTATGGAACAGCTAGCTAGTGGATATTGGTTTCAGTTAGTAAGATGAAGAAGATTACCAAGTATAGGAGGTAGGAATAGAATCTAGAATTACGTTCAATAAATTTAAGATGCCTGTTAGAAAGCTGAATGGAATGTTAAATAGGCAGTTTAGATATCGAAGTCTAAAACCCAAGGGAGGTTTTTGGTTAAAGTATACTTTGGGGGAATTATCACAATATAGGTGGAAGACTGAGTCCTTTAAAGAGAGAATATTGATAGAAAGTATCTCCAAGGACTAACCCCTGAAGATATGCCAACCTCTAGGAGTTCCAAAGATACTCAGTAATAGAGATTGAGAAACTAGTAGTCTGAGAGAAAGTAGGAAAACGTGGAGAGTGGTATTCTGAAAGCCAAGGGAAGAAAGTGTTTCAAAAAGGAAAGAATTCAGATGCTTGTCCAGTTTCTTTCATTCATTCAGCAAACATTCCTGAGAACTTTAACTTTGTAAAACTCTATGGATAGGCCCCACAGTGATTAGGACAGATAAAGTGCTGGTCCACATAGAGTTTACATAGATATCTTAAGGATTTCAGTGTGGAACTATATAGCAATTCTGAGGACCCATCTGGATTCAATTCTGATATTTAAATTTCAGAAAGTTGCCTTGAACGCTTTAACACTCAAGATTCCATAGTATTCCCAATTTCTGCAGTTACCAGTTTACTAGAATAGAAAATTTGGTATGCAAATTCAGGTGATCCAGAATAGCAGCCATTGAGTGTTGTAGATAGATAGGTCATCTAAAAGCCAAATGAAATACAGAAGCAGCTTTGGTGTAGAGGTTACTAATGCAAACATGCGCAAGTTACTTTAATTCTCTGGACCTCAGGTTCTCCATTTGTGAAGTGAGAATGAGGAACTGGTGTATTTCTAAAGCCCCCTGTGGCTTTGCAATTTAATGACTGCATAATCCAGGATCAAGTAATCAGAGAAGTCACAAATGGCAAGTATGTAATAACAAACACATCAACTCTCAGAGTTAGTAATATCCTCATTAGTGGAAGCTTCAGTAGCCAAATCAGTCTCTAATTCAGTGTTTTGACAGTGGAAGCGCAAGATTTTAACAGTTGAAAGCTGTACTGTAACGAAAGTCCCTAGGAGTCTCTTTGGAATAAAGGTAAAGACAATTTTGTGTATGCACACTTTCCTAAAGGAGATTTTGACAACTCTGGCTTAACTCTTTGGTATAATGGCACTGTGTGTGTTTTTACCTCTCTAACAGGGGGGTAAAATTAAATAACCTGTAAATTAAGCTCAAATTCATGGGAGATGTTTCTTTTTTCTCTCTCTCTTTTTTAAGATTTTATTTTAAAGTAATCTCTACTCCCAATGTGGGGCTTGAATTTGCAGCCCTAAGATCAAGAGTCTCATGCTCTATCAACTGAGCCAGCCAGGTGCCCCATGGAAGATATTTCTAAAAAGAGCTGTGGACCCTGGACGGAGAAATAATAACCATTAACATAATAAAATGCAACTACATCTTTGTTGTTCCACATCTTCATTTCTACAGGTCTTTTACATATTTTAATTCCTTCATCTTCACAACAATTCTGTAAGATGAATATTTTTATCTTCATAGAGAAGGAAATTGAAGCTCAGAGAGATTATCACACAATTAGAATAGTGACTAGCTAGAATGCAAAGCTGGGGTTGCTTTTGCTTTTGACTTTATAATTACAGTAAAAATAAAATATACAAACAAAAAACTTTAAGGACAATTTATTACAAAAGCCCAATAAATAAATTTGTGGTTCTCTAACCCAAGTAGTAATCTCCAAAACTGCAGGTAGTCATAGAGGGGAGCAATCATGCTGCTGAAGAAAGCCAGATATGTGAAGCTACTCTATCTATACCTCACTGGTAGGCAAACCCAGTAGGCCCCAGGCATGCCAGAGTTAGACATCACTCAGGTGAATTCCCATCTTTCTTCATAGGCACCCTGAACTTTAGAGCTTATATAGGGCACTTTCTTATCTATTCCTATTTAGTCCTCATAGGAACTTTTCAGGGGGAATCACTCACCTGATTTTACTGATGAATATCCTGAGAGACACTAGTGATGGTATGATGATAGTAATAATAATAGCTCACATTTATTGAGCTTTTTTATTTTTATTTTATTTCTATTTTTTTAGAGATTTTATTCATTTACTTGACACACAGAGAGTGACAGCTAGAGAGGGAACACAAGCAGGGGGAGCGGGAGAGGGAGAAGCAGGCCTCCCGGCCAAGCAGAGAACCTGACATGGGGCTCGATCCCAGGACTCTGGGATCACAACCCAAGCCGAAGGCAGACGCTTAACGACTGAGCCACCCAGGCACCCCTGAGCGTTTTTAAAAATTTATTTAGGGACTTTATTTTTTTAAGTAATCTCTGCACCCAGCATGGGGCTTGAACTTACAACCCTGAGCTCAAGAGTCACATGCTCTATGAACTAAGCCAGCCAGGCACCCCTATTGAGCATTTATTATGTGTCAGGAATTTTGCATGTATTAACTCAATCCTTACAGAAACCTAGTGGTATAGATCCTGTATATCCACATTTTACAGATGAGGGAACTGAAGCAATATGACCATACATTTAGTAAATGTAAAAGCTGAGATTTGAATCCACACAGTTTGACTTCATGGTTCATCCTCTTAATCTCTGTATTTGCGGTAATTATTTCACAGTATATATAAGTGAGGTCATTATGCTGTACACCTTAAATGTATATAGTGCTATATGTCAGTTACATCTCAGTAAAACTTGGGGAGGGGAGTGTAAATGTAAAAACATAGATAAAAAAATAAAAATTTTGATATAAAGAATTACCCTTACTATATTATTTTTTGATATATAGAGAAATGACCAGCCTAAGAGCACAAGTCTAGCTTAATCCTTACCTATTTTGTATAAAAGTTGAAGTACAGATGTGGAATGTGGGTCTTGTGCTTCTGTTGATCATCCAAAGCTAGGAGGAAAAGCTCATACCATCTTAATAGTCAGGACATCAGGGCACCTCAAACAAGGCAATAAACAGTCTTGTATTTGGTGCCAAGGCCTAAGCTTGCCATTACAGGATGTGAATGAGGCAGCTTAGCAGCAAAACATGAAAAAAGGCTGAGAGGCTTGAGTTCCTGTATACTTAGTACTGATCAATAATATTAATCCATCATCTTTTTATGCAGTCATATAGTGTATACTTTCACAAATACATTACAACTATCCTGAAGGTGATAGACTAGATTTCTGTTAATTAAAAACATATTAGGAGCACCTGGCTGGCTCAGTCAGTGAAGCATGTTACTCATGATCGTGGTGTTGTGAGTTCAAGCCCCACTTTGGGTGTAGACATTACTTAAAGAAATTAAAGAATCTTTAAAAAAGACAAAACAGGGGCACCTGTGTGGCTCAGTCCATTAAACGTCCCACTCTTAGTTTTGGCTCAGGTCATGATCTCTCAGGGTCATGAGATCCAGCCCCGCATTGGTTTCTGCGCTCAGTGCACAGTCTGTTTGGGATTCTTTCCCTTTGCCCCTTCCCCTGCTTGCACGCTCTTGCTCTCTCCCCCGCCCCCAATAAAATAAATAAAATCTTTAGAAAAAAATAAAACAAAACATAGTATACCAAAGGTAGTAAGAAGAATAGACTCCCTCCCTGTTCTGTACTCATCAAGCCACAGATTTTTTTTTTTAATTTCATTTTTAAGTAATCTCTACACTCAATGTGGGGCTCAAACTTACAACCCCAAGATCAAGAGTCACATGCTCTACCAACTGAGCCAGCCAGGTGCCCCAAGCCACAGTACATTCTGAACAATTTATTTTCATATGATCCTTACAAGCAGGAACATGTCCAGAGGGAAAGGCAGATGACCAGTATGATAAGGGGACTAGAAATCATGTAACTATGTAAGTCACTTGTTGAGACTAGTGGTATTTAACTCCAAAGGCTATAAAACTCTTGGTAGAAAAGGGAGGAAGTAGGCTTGTTCAGGTTGGGTGTGTCCACAGATTGAATTGAGACCAGTACGTTTTAATTACATGTGTAAGCTTCAGGAGCTGTAGTGACTACTCTCAACCCTTTTGAAGTCATAAGGTATAGCCCCTCTGCTTCACTTTATCCCACCCCTCATCACCACCACTACCACAGAGGTGAGCATCCTCTCCTTTTCTGGAACAAGGCCATCTCATCAGTCGCATTCACAGTTCCAGGCTCATCAGAAGCTAGTAATTTTGTGTCCTCATTACAAAATCTTGGGAACCAAGAATTTCATTGAACCAACTTGGGCCATTGTCTTTTTGTAATCCAGTTAGCAGTAGCCATTATCTCTTCTGCTCCATTCAGCTTATCTAGCAGTGTAAACCAGGTGCCTGACAGGCTACAGCAGTGGCTGTTCTCAAAGCAAAGAAGTTTGGTGTGAGCTGAGCAGACAACCTAAAAGTTATCTATTACAGTTTCTATTCTCTTACCGTACACTGCCTTCTGGCAATCTCATGGATGCCTACAGCCTCCCTACAGAAGACTCCCAAGTCCATCTAACTCCAGAATTGCATGTTCTAGCATTCATCAAGGCCTTCCTCACCTCCCTCTATCTCAGATAACTACACTCCTCTAAAATACGTTTAAATACCGACTGCCAGCAAGCCTCTTGGCCTATACTGTTCCCTCCAGCTGAAATTCCCTTTGACATACTTCTGCTCTAAGGCCCAGTTCAGGTGACACCTCTTCTAGATAATCTTTCCTTCAGCTTCCTCATCTAGCACTGGAATCACCCACTTACTTCTCTGTGCCCAGTATACCTTCTCTTTCTAGTTTAGTGTTGACTGCTCTGTATTGAAATTATGGGAATGATGTCTGTCTCCTCCACTGTTGTGAGGTATATGTGAAGAGTGCAGAGGAACTCTCAAATGTTTATTCAGTGAATAAATGTCACAAGATGATTTGAAGCAAGAAGTAGTAATTATTACATAGTGAATCATTGTCTACTTTATTCTTCCAGCTTCAAAAATAGGTACTTGTTTAGAGCTCTAGTACATGGATCCAAGCTATCTATTAATGAAATATCTGTATATTTGTATTTTTTCAGAGAAGACTCTCCAGGCTCAACCAACTCTTATTTTTCCCTAAATGAATAAGGGATCCTCAAAAGGTCCCAGTAGCAATCCAAATAGGACAAACCACAGATTTGCAGGTTCCTTATCTCCATCTGGAAAACTTGAATTTACAGGAATATGAAAACTGTTTCACCACAAATAGAAACTTGATTCCTAATTCGAAGGTTCCTACACATAAGAGATAGGAAGAAACTAGGGACTGTGGTCTGAATTTTTATTTTCTTGGCCCCACCTGTTGAATGATGGGGTAGCATTTTCCCTGGATTCATTTCCTGTGGCTTCAGCTAATTGTAATTTGTGAACCATTTCATCTTTGTTTTCAGACCTAAGCAGTTAATGACGGTAACATTTTCTTTGGTCTTTTTTTTTTTTTTTTTTTTTTTAAGTAAGCTCTACAGGGGCGCCTGGGTGGCTCAGTCCTTAAGCGTCTGCCTTCAGCTCAGGTCATGATCCCAGGGTCCTGGGATCAAGCCCCGCATCGGCCTCCTGGCTCAGCAGGAAGCCTGCTTCTCCCTCTCCCACTCCCCCTGCTTGTATTCCCTCTCTCGCTGTGTCTCTCTCTGTCAAATAAATAAATAAAATCTTTAAAAATAAAAATAAAGGAAGCTCTACCGTCAGCAGGGGTCTCAAACTCACAACCCCAAGTTCAAGAGTTGCATGCTCCACTAACTGAGCCAGCCAGGCACCCCTCTTTTTCTTTTTCCCTTCTTTTATTCGGTGACCTGTAAGGATAACTCCTAAACATTCAGTTCATACCAATCTTGTGAATTGCTCACTTGTTTTCATTCAACTGACAATACTTTTTAGAAATGTCCTCTGAGTTACTCCACATGTGGCCTCTGGAAATGGATTTTTATAGTGGTTTGTGCAGCAGAGGAGAATTCTTACGATTTTCACATTTCTGTTTAAATTCTATGTTTTCAGATGAAATTTTGAGGGTACCTCTTCCTAATTTCAAGGACTTCATTTCAGATGGTGGTGACCAATGAAACTGAGTGGAGTCAGTAGTACTTAGAAGAATGTGCAGCTGATCAGAGGAGTTAGAACCAGTAATCAAGCTGAAATTGTTTTAAATACCCTTTGTTTTAAATACCTTTTAGCTAGGCAAGTTCCAAATTGCCTTAGTTGTCAGTATAATTTTGGCCAAGTAAGCAGCTGTACTCTCCATTTCCTAAATCTGGCCTTCATCACAGTCTGAAAAGCAGGTTTTGATAAAAATCAGTTCCAGTTGTAATTTGCGTAACCTGAGCCCTTGGAATGAGTAAAATGCCCTTCTTGGTGTGGGGGAGGTATTTTTGTAACAGTGGGGCTGAGAGGAGAGATGAGTGCAAGAGAAATTTTGTAACAGGCTTTCTTCTATACTTACCCAAATTAAAGTAGAACTAGTTGCTGTATGGAGGTACTAAGTGATCACTCACAGGATGGTAAGAATACATCTAGTTAGTTCTTTGTTGACCTGTTGTTTCTTTGGTTGGGGGGGAAAAAGGCAGCAGTTAACACTGAGGCTCAATTTTGATATATACCATCCTTCTCTTAATGGGAGGTCTGTCTTTGGAAAAGTAGTAAGGTTGTAGTAAGGTTGAAACAGCTCCATCACTTGACTCACTTTGTGACCTTGGGTGAATCACTTTACTTTTCTGATCGTGCCCAAGTAACTTATCTTTTTCTTAGTAAAAATAAAATAATAAGAAAGATTTAAATGTTAAACTTTTTACTTTTCATACAGGTTTTTATTTTGAACATATGTCTGAATTATAGTTCATTCTTCTCTTAAAAGCCTATGTTCTTGGGGCGCCTGGCTGTCTCAGTTGGTGGAGCATGAGACTCTTGATCTTGGGGCTATAAGTTTGAGCCCCAGGTTGAGTGTAGTGATTACTTAAAAATAAAATCTTAGGGGCGCCTGGGTGGCTCAGTTGTTTAAGTGTCTGCCTTGGGCTGATGTCATGATCCCGGGGTTCTGGGATCAAGCCCCATATTGGGCTCCCTGCTCAATAGGGAGCCTGCTTCTCCCTCTCTCTCTCTACAGCTCCCCAGCTTGTGCTCTTGTGCGCACACACTCTCTCTGTCTCTCTGTCTCTCTGTCAAATAAGTAAAGTCTTAAAAAATAAAAAAAAAGCCTTTGTTCTTATGTTTATCTTCTTTAAATGCATATGAATCTCCCCTAAATAGTTAAAAAAAATTAACATCTGTTTAAAAGCTGTTGCTTCTTCCTACAAAATGTTCTTCTATTAGTTTTAAATGGAGTGACACTACTCAATAAAACACTGCTTATTTTATTTATTTACCACTCAACAATTTTTGTTTTTTATTTTTTAAGTAATCTCTACACCCAGTATAAGGCTTGAACTTACAACCCTGAGATCAAGAGTCACATGCTCTTCTGCCTCAGCCAGTCAGGCACCCCACCACTCACCCGTTTTTAACTCAGTATGATTTTTGTTCTAATCAGTTTACTGAAAATTTTATTAGTGGTGACCTTTTGAGCCTTTTCTTCTTCCTCACACTTTTTGACCTGCATTGCATTTGACGGTACTCTCTTCTTTATGAAACCCTTTTGTTTCTTATCTTTCTCTTAATCATGGATTTATATTCCATCTATGTCTTCTTTGATCATGTCATCTCACTTCATTCCCTAACTTCTTACCTTCCCCTATATCTCACAGAGTTCTAATCTACTGACATAGCTTTAATTTTTCCATGTGTTGACTCCCAGATTTTTCATCCTAGCTTTAATCATTGTCCTCTAAATAACTGCCTTTGAAATATTTATACTTGACTCACCTATCATCCTCTCTTAAAAGAGAGTATGATTTTGTCCCTCACACAGCTTTTACTTTCCTCTTTTCTTTTAGTGATACCACATTTCTTACAGCCACCTTGGTGTAGAACCTCAAGTTCATTTTTGACCCTTTCCCCATTCCTGTTACCTGTAGCCCATGCCATTCATCTTGTTGCAACCTGCACATCATTGTGAGATTAATATTCCTAAAATACTATGATCCAGACATATCTCCATTTAAAAAATCTCAGTAGTCTTTTTTTTTTTTAAAGATTTTATTGATTTATTTGAGAGAGAGAGCACAGGTGGCGTTGGTGAGCAGAGGGAGAGGGAGAAGCAGACTCCCCGCTGAGCAGGGCGCCCAATGTGGGCTCCATTCCAGGACCTGATCCCAGGACCCTGAGATTATGACCTGAGCTGAAGGCAGATGCTTAACTGACTGAGCCACCCAGGCACCTCTAAAAATCTCAATAGTCTTTTTATCAGTAGGATAAAATAAATTACAATCTATTCCAAACAGTTTTCTAGACTTCTCTCTGACCATTCTTCTATAAGATCTCTCTGCTAAATTATATGCCTACGTAGTTTCCCAAACACACCTTATATTTGTTTTCCTTTTTTTTTTTTTTTTTTTTTGCCATGGCTGATTCCTTTCCCTTACCTGAAATGCCCTTTTATCTTTTGTTTTCAACTTTTTTTACTGTGAAATATAACCGTTGGGGAAAAGTACATAAAACACAGTTTTACAGCTTAATGAATTAATATAAAGCAAGCATCACCCAAGTCAAGAAATAGAACATTGCCAGGATTCAAAAGCTCCTCTCCGCCCCAGCACTGTTCTCTATTATTGTTGGAGCCTGTTTTTATTGTTGTTGTTGTTTTAACTTACTTAATACGAATGGAATCCTATGAATAGTTTGTTTTTTGGGGTTTTTATTCCATCTGGCTTCTTTTACCTAACAATGTTTGTGCTAGTCATCCATGTTGTTGCAGTAGTTCAAATACTTTTACAGCTGTATAGTATTACATTGTATGAATGACACTTTAGTAATACTGATAAATATTTGCATTATTTTTTTTTAAGATTTCATTTATTTATTTGAGAGAGAGAAAGAGCAAGTGTGAGCATGAGCTGGGGGGTGGAAGGGCAGAGGGAAGAGGGCGAAGCAGACTCCCCACTGATCAGGGAGCCTGTGGGGCTCATCCCAGGACCCCAGAATCACAGGACCTGAATCGAAGGCAGACACTCAACTGACTGAGCCACCCAGGAGCCCCATATTTGGGTTATTTTTAATTGCGGCTTTGACAAAGCTTGTCATTATGAACATCCTCAAATTTGTCCATTCATACACATGTGCATGCATTTCTGTTGGGTCATATATATCTGGGAATGGGTCATAAGAGAGGTATATCTTCAACATTAATAATGACACAGTGTTTTACATAGTAGTTGTACCAATAAACACTTCTACCAATAACATGAAAGTTAGTTTTTCCAAATTGCCACCATAACTTGAAGTCTTTTTTTTTTTAGCCATTGGTATGTCATTGTGGTTTTAATTTGCATAGCCTTGATTACTAATAGGTTTGAACATCTTTTCTTAAGTTTATTGATGATGTGGATAGTCTCCTCTGTGAAATGCTTGTTCAGGTTTCTTGCCCAATTTTCTACTGGTTTACATTTCTCTTAATGCTGTATAGGAGTTTTACGTATTTTGAATATGACTTCTTTGTAGGTTGTATGTATTGCATATATCTTCTTGCACAGTGTGGCTTGCCTTTTCACTCTGAACATTCTTCATTTTAATGTTGTCTAATTTTATTAAAGTTTTCCTTTATGATTAGTGCTTTTTGTGGACTATTTTAAAAATCTCTTCCTAACCCAAAATCGTGAAGATTTGTTTTTATTATCTTCTGAGAGGTATATTATTTTGCTTTTGGTATTTGGGTCTTTATTCTAGTTGGGATTAAATATTTTGCGTGGTGTGAGGCAGGGTCAAGTTTAATTTTCTTTCCTTGTAGATTAATTGTCCCAACACTGTTCCCTGAAAAGACTTGTCTTTTCCTCACTGCTCTGCAGTGCCACCTTTGTCATAAATTAAATATCCCATTATATGCCTAGTTATGTTGTGGTATGGTATGTCTTCATTCAGTTCCTTTGGTCTGTTTGTCTATCCCTGAGCCAATAAAACATCATCGTAATTACCATAGCTTTAAAATGAATATTGATATATGGTAAAGTCTTGTTTTTCTTAAATATCTGTGCTGTTTTTGTTCTTTTGCATTTCCCACATACATTTTACAATTAGCTCAAGTTATACATGAACACACAGAGTTGGGATTTCACTTTATCTGTTGATCTTTACAGTAATAACTTGCCATCTGTGAGCATAGTCTTCCTCTCCAGTTACTGCAATCATCCTCCATTTATCTTACAAATATTTTATATTAATTGTTTTACAGTTTCTCTGTAGAGCTTACAATAAAGAGTGCCTCTTTATTGGGTTGCATCCTATTTTTTTCTTTTGTTTGTTTTGGTACTGTTGTAAGTGGCATCTTTTAAAAATTTAATCTCTTTGTGGATGGTATAGAAATATGTCTAGTTTTTGTATATTTCTAGAACCTCCAGTACTTCCACTTTGGAATGAAGGTGTTGACAATGGACCATCCTTGTCTTACTTCCAATCTGAAAAGAAAAAATTTTTGTAAGCATTTCACCGTTAAGTATGATACTTGGTATAGGTTTCTTTCGATAATCTTTATTATATTCAGCAAGTTTTTTCTTATTCCCAGTTTGCTAAGAGTTGAACAATAATAATGTTGAAATCTATCAAAGACTTTTTTTTAACTAAAGCACTATTTATTGCTTTTGTTTAAGATGGATTTTTTTAAACAAAGTACAAAATATTTCATAAAGTTGCAAATTTTTATCAGGTTCTAATCTTACAGAAAACTTGTCTTTAACAACAGTAGCACAACTAACATTGATTGTGTGTTTACTATATATTATTAGGCATTGTATTCAGCAGTATAGTTTAGTGTGAAAGGTCTCAGATCCTGGTGCAAGGTTGTCTGCTTAGAATCCTAGCTCCCCTGCCTATTAGCCAGGGGACCTGGGGCATATTTCTTATTCTATGTCTGTCTCAATTTTTTTCATCTGCAAAATGGAGATAATAGTAGTATCTACTACATAGAATTGTGAGGAAAGAGTGAATTATGTGTGATGCATAAAGAACAGAACTTGTTGCATAGTGCCAGGGTACATGTTATTATCGTTGTAACCTATATCATTTATTACCAAGTAAGTCCATGAAGTGAGTACTATGGTTATCTCTGTTTTTCAGTTGATAGAGAGACTTCGAGAACTGAGGCATGTGCCCACAGTTACAGAGCTAGGAAGTGGCAGTGCTGGAATTCATACTCTCTGTGTCTTAACTACCAAGCCAATGTATTTCTAACTTTTTACACTTTTACATTTTTCATTTATTTATTCAACAAAATTAGCATCTTCTCTGTAGCAGTCATGGTACCAGATGTTACTGTTAATGTCTGTGATTGACACTTAACCTGCAGTGTAACTTTGGTTAGGTATAAATAAGGGGTCCTGCCACTTTTATAAAACAAGAACCTAAGTATTGTAAAATTCTGGTCAGATTGATGAACAGATTAATTTACGAATGTCTTTGTTCTCATTTACTTACTGTTCTTGCTAAATGATGTAGAGATGGGAACATCCATTTATTTGAGCAGACACTTGTCGGTGTGCTCTGAAGAGATCTTCTAGGGCTCTGTGCCTGATTCCAGTTGTTATTGATTTTCTACACCAACCATGTCAGCTGCTTTATTCATCATTTTCATTATTTCATTTGAATTTGACATATCTGTCTCTAAAAATTAACCTGTGTCCATAGAGACCCCAATTGAGCTCTGCATTTACCCTTATCTATCTCAGCAGGAGTGTTAAAATTTGAAGAAATGAAACTTAATGTGATAGTTCCTGTTACCTGCAACTAGAATAATTACTGTTTTAAAAAAAAATTCTTGGGACGCCTGGGTGGCTCATCTGGTTAAGCGTCTACCTTCGGCTCAGGTCGTGATCCTGGAGTCCCGGGATCCAGCAGGGGGTCCGCTTCTCTCTCTGCCCTCACCCACTCATGCTGTCTCTCTCAAATAAATAAAATCTTTAAAAAAAAATCTTAAGATTATTCATAAGGTTTGAAAAACTAGCAAAGACAAACGTTACATTTTTTCTAATATTGCTTATGTATGGTTACATTTATTTATCATGAATAACCAGCAAGCTCCTTTTATTTTTTTATTTTTATTTTTTTAAAGATTTTTTTTATTTATTTGAGAGAGAGAGAATGAGAGATAGAGAGCACGAGAGGGAAGAGGGTCAGAGGGAGAAGCAGACTCCCCGCTGAGCAGGGAGCCCGACGTGGGACTCGATCCCGGGACTCCAGGATCAGGACCTGAGCCAAAGGCAGTCGCTTAACCAGATGAGCCACCCAGGCGCCCCAGCAAGCTCCTTTTAGAATATTGCACAGGAACAAAATTGTGGGAAGATCAGGACTCTTTTACATATAGAGGGGTAGGATATAACCTGATAATATATCTGTGGACATTTCTGTGTAACTCATCTTGATAGTCTTGCTAAAGCTTAATGAACTATATTTGTATTGTCTGTTTTAGAAAGGAATGAGATTCTTCTCAGAGGAAACCCAAGTTGGAGAGAGGTTTCCAGCTCCATTTAAGACATGACTTTATATCCCAATTGTTTCTTCTTCCTTTACCCTCCTCTGCCTTCATTTGTCTAACTGGTAATCATACTTCAGAGCTCACCTCCTAGGAAATTTGTCATTACCGTCTCCTGCCACCAGACTAACTGAATAATCCTCTTCTGTGCTAATTTCTTAAAAGTTTTTTTTTAGGTTAAAAAAAAAAAAAAGGCAGTTAAGCAATAACAATAGTGTCTAGTACTTAGGAGTTTACAAAGCTGTTTCATTCTAATACCATGAGGAATCTAGAGCTCCATGTCATTTATAGGCAATCTGTTAATTCCTTGATTCTTATAACAGGTATTTGAAGAAGGTACCATATTATCCACATTTTATAGACTAGAAACTGAGGTGCCTCTGGAGAGGTTAAGAAACTTTCCAAGGTAACACAGCTAGCAATTGACAGCCTAGATTTGAGCCCAAGAGTCTAACTCTAAAGCCCACGTTCTTAGTCTCTATGTTCTACTGCTTATGTTCAAGAGATTTGGAGAGCTGACAGTTGTCTCTTTCCTTTCCATCCCTGGGTTGAGATTTACCTTGCCATAGACCCTGAGACCAACTCGACTTCCCCGTCCAACCCCATTCTCCTGACTGCCAGGCTGATCTATTCACCTAGTCTCAATCTTTTCAATTAAAGTTTAAAGTTTAAAAGTTTAAAGTTCTTAAAAAACTGTCTTAGTTTCCACCCTCCTCTCTTCTTTTACTCTTGGGGACAGGGGCAAGAGAAAGATTCCAATAGTTTTTATTTTTGATGTTTGATTTTTTTCCTTAATACGTGAATTTTCGGAATAATGAGTTGGTGTCCTAGCAACCTCCATGGTAACTAATGAGGTTTTTCTTTTTAATATTATTGTGAATGCATTGATTTTTATATTTGAAGTGTTTTAATTCATTGCTATCATTATTCTTCTTGATGCATAGGTTGCTCCATTTTAGGCCAGTGAGAGGCTTTTTATGTTGTTTCCTATATCCTTTTGACATGACCCCATTATTAGTCTTAGGTAGCACAACATTCAAACCTGGAATCAAACATTTCTCTAAGAAGTCTGGGCTCCTGTTTATAGAAAATGGTATTTTCAAAGTTCACTATCTGAGTCCTTCTAGTACTGATCAAGATAAACATTCAGCTTCTCTGATAAATTAGTAAGTCTTCCCTCTCCTACAGTATTTTTTACCCATTGCTATTTTTGCAGATAGCAAACTACTTGTTCAGTTTCAAATACCTATCATTTTTCAAATCCTCAGCTTTTCATCAACTCCTCTCTGTCTCTTATCTTACTGACTTCTGAGCCCTACAGTTCCTATGATCCATAGTCTCCGATTTGAAGTACTTATTTGCCTGATTTTCTTTCCATTGTGTTTTGTGTAGAATAATACAGATTAATGACACAGAATTAATAGATTAACAGTGCTGAATTAGGGATGGTTATGAACATTTCCTTTGTGTTAGTCTCACTCTTCAGAATGCTGTACATGGTGTATGAATCTGAAATTTCAGTGAGTTATATGACACAGTCGTTTATGATATCCTTACAAATAAGATAGAGAAATGCAAGCCAAACTAGAGTGTCTACTCTAATTAAGAGACAAAGCGAACTGAGCATCTATTTCCAGAATGATAATGGTTAAGTCAGATTGGAAAAGGGGCTCTAACAGCTTGCTGGAAGGCCATATTCTGTATTGTTTTAAGGATGGAAATGAAAATAATCTAATACCATATATGGAGAAAAGGAGGTGGGAAAAATAACTAGTATACTGGATGGCAGGACTGGATCCCTAAAGATTTCAATAGGCCAGAATGACATACAGAATTTATTATCTAAAGATAACATTGATCAAGGACAAATACAAAGTCCTACCTTTGGGTTCAACATTTACCCTCCCAAGAATGGAGTAAGAAAGACATGGGTTGAGGCACCTGGCTGGCTCAGTTGGTAAAGCATGCAACTCTTGATCTAAGGATTGTAAATTTGAGCCCCATGTTGGGTGTAGAGATTACTTTAAAAATAAAAAAATCTTAAAAAAAAAAAAAGAACTTCGTGGGTTAATAGTTCATTATATCTATGAACCAGATATGAATTAAGTGTAGGGAGGGGATTGGAAATAAGAGGTATGGAATTCTAATTCCAGTTCTACTGCTGACTGGTTGTATAACCAAAATTAAAGTTCTTTACCTTGTTAAGCTTCAGTTTGCCTATTATAAAATGTGTAGCATTTTTACAGCACCAGTAATTATAAAATACTGTTTGTTTATACTGGTATTGATAACTGAAGAAACATATAAACAAAGCTAATTGAGTCTTAAATTATATTAAGAACCACCACACCCCCGCCCACCCCCGTTCAGTTCTGGATACTTTAAGAGATTTTGATACTATATGATTCATTAAGAAATAGGAGAAGAAAAAATTTTCAGTTGGGAACCCCATTTACCTTTAAATCTCTGAATGGTTGATCTATGAACTAGGTTAGATTATACATTTATTTTTTGCCCATGAGCACATAACTCAGGGCAGTGGGGAAAGCTTCAGGTTAACAGACTTTGGCTTAGTGTAAGAAAAAGCTTCTGAATCATTAAAACTGTCTAAAATGAAATGAATGGAATGAAGTATCTTATTGAGTCACTAAAGATGTGCAAGTAGAGTGTGGAGCAACCCCTTGTTTTGGGATATCCTAGAGGGAATTCATGCCTTGGGTAAAGGTCTGCTCAAGGCAATTTCTAAGGTACTTTCTAACTCTAAGATTCCACGTTTCTGTAATGTGGGGATAATGATACCTCTCAGTTACTGTGATGAATAAGTAAGGCCATCCATGTAAAAAGTTCTTGAATGTTGCATGGGACACAATTAGTACTTACTAAATGTTCTTTGTGGTATCTATTAAAATAATCCTTGTCCTGGCCTGGTACAGGTGAGATAATGAATGTAAACATGCTTTAAGTATCCTTCAAGTTCTTTACAAAATAGGAGATGCAGAAATCTATATCTGACATCTGGCAAGGCACCATTGGGACATTTTGCTTCAATTTATTCATTTACAAAGGGCTTGACTTTTTAACTTTTTTTTCCCAAGTAGGGAAGGGCCTGACTTACCTGCATATAGTATAGATAGATTTGCCTTGCTGTGGCCACAGCATGTGGTGATTAGGTTCATAGACTTTGGGGGTTCCAGCCCAGCTCCCGTACTTACTAGCTGGTGACTGCTGGAAAGTGATATCACCTCATAATCTTCAGTTTCCTCTTCTGTAAAATAAGGGTACCTTATTATTTATGATTCACCACAATAACATGTTAAGTGCTTGGTACAGAACCTGGTACCCAAGTGGTCAGTTAGCAATAGCTTCTCCTGTTTTTATGATCCTTTCCCACATGTTGTGAGGGAAGTTTGTAAAGTGCTTCTTTTTTTTTTTTTTTTACGAACGAGGCAATTTATTGACCCAGCATTTGCTCTAATGCTTCTTGTTGGCAGCTGCCACCTGTCCAGCGATTCTGTCCAGATCTCTCTGTCCCTGAGGTGTCAGTTTGCGGCCCCCATCTTGGTCCTTTTCCACCATTTTCAGCCCCTCTAGGGCTTGGAGGACCCTGCGGGCCACGCTCTTGGAGCCTCTACTGAAGTGGCTGGGCATGACGCCGTTTCTCTGACGTCCCCCGTAGATCTTGGTCATGGAGCCGACCCCAGCACCGCCCCGGAGGTACAGGTGCCGTGCTGTGGAAGCAGCTCATGTGTAGAACCAGTTCTCATCGTAGGGAGCAAGCTCTTTATGCTTGGCCAGCTTGACAGTGTCTACCCATTCAGGGACTTTCAGCTTCCCAGACTTCTTGAGGAAGGCAGCCAGAGCTCTGACGAACTCCTGCTGGTTCACGTCTTTTACAGTAACTCCAGGCATCGTGTGGCCTCCGCGCTGCCAGCCAGGGGAAAGGGCTGTAAAGTGCTTCTTTGAGGGGCTTCACAGTTGATTGGGAGAGGGCCTTTCTCCTGTACTTTTGAGAGACTTCCTTCTGAATTAGTTCCTGGTCTGTGGCATAAGCCAGTGTTCCTTATAGAAACAGAAAATGACAGTAAGAATAGCTATGAAAGAGAAGCAGTCACAGGACTCAAAGGAAATCCAATCTGTGCCCATTGGTGGAGAAATATTCCCACCTTGTCTTTGATCTCATCGTGGCCTTTTAAGTGCTCATGAAAAGAACAAGCAGTGTTACAAGACATAAGCAGATTCTTTTTTTTTTTTTTAAGATTTTATTTATTTAGTTGAGAGAGAATGAGAGACAGAGAGCACGAGAGGGAAGAGGGTCAGAGGGAGAAGCAGACACCCCGCCGAGCAGGGAGCCCGATGCGGGACTCGATCCCGGGACTCCAGGACCATGACCTGAGCCGAAGGCAGTCGCTCAACCAACTGAGCCACCCAGGCGCCCGACATAAGCAGATTCTTAATAGTTCTGTATTTGATTGTTGTTCATTGGATCCTTTGCCCTGGATCCAGATGCTGCACAGAATGCCATACAAATGTTTTCTGAAGAGGTTACTAAACTCCAGTTCTGATATTGGCAGATTAGGGTCAGCCACTTCCTTAAATGGACAAGTTCCTTAACTTTTTTTGAGATCTCCCTTTTCTCAATTACAAAAATCTAATAGCAGTCATATCCACCTTTGGGATTATGAGAATTATGTGACACAACACAAAACACGGTATTTAGTTATGGTCTGTACTCAGTAATGTCATAACTCTGAAGAAAGGGAGAAAGAGGTGGTGTGGTTCTTCTAGATATTGATTAATTATAACTATTTTTAAGTCTATTCTAGTAGACTTCTGGTTTATATTTTAATGTGTGTATATATATATATATATATATATATATGATATGTATCCTATATATGGTAGAATGTGAGATACATATATCTATAAATATATAGAAAGGTTATATATAATATTGAAGGTTTGAATTTAAAATGAGAAAATTTAAATTCTCTGTATCCAATCTAGATTTTTTCACAGCATTCCATGTTCGTTCTATTTCTAAGCCCAATCAGCAACTCAAGCCCAGCACTCCAGGAAATCACATCCCACACATAGTACTATTGCTATGTCATTCATTTTGCCTGTTTGGCCTTTCCTGTTTTAGTTTTTTAATTCTCTGTTGTAACTTTGCTCTAATGTTTACCTTGAGCTTCCTTTGCATTTTCATTTATTTATTTATTTGTCCTTTGCATTTTTGAAAGGAAAAGAAAAAGAATGGTTATTACACCAGGGCCATTTTTATATTTTAACCAAATTTCTTTTAGTTGCAAATAACAAAAACTCATTTAAGTTAGTTCGAGAAAGAAAAAAGAAAAGAAGGTATTGTATTACAAAACATGGGAATGTCAGTTTGTCATGGTATGTCAATTTGCCCATAGTTAGGAAGTTCATCCAAGCCTTAGAAAGTCTTGGAAAGGTCTGTAACTAGGAAATACAGAGTCCTCAAGAACCTAGATGATTCCTCTTTCCATATCTATCTTTCTCTCTTTCCCTAACTGTGTGGTCTCCTGTATCTGCTTCTCTCTGCATAACTGCTATTTGCTGTGTGACTTTGGGCAAGAGCCTTAATATATATGTCTGTTGCCCTGTATGAAAAAAATATTATGTATTAGTTTCCTGTGCTGCTGTTAAAAATTACCACAAACTTGTTCTCTCACAGTTCTGGAACCAGAAGTTCAAAAGTCATGTGAAAATAAGGTGGGCAGAGCCACACTTCCTCCAGAGGCTCTAGGGGAGAATTCATTCCTTGCCTCATCCAGTTTGTAGTGGAAGCCACTCCTTGGCTTCGGCTACCTTCTGCCTGTTTTCACATCGCCTTCTCCTCTGTGTGTACATGTGTGTGCACATGCATGCTTGTTCTCCTCTTCTGTTTATGTCAAATCTCCTTCTGTCTTTCTCTTTTTAAAAAAAAGACATGTGTGATTGCAAGTAGGGTTCACCTTTATAATCCAGAATAATCTCCCAATCCAAGATCCTTAATCACATCTGCAAAGATCCCTTTTCCTTACAAGATAATATTTACGGGTTTCAGGGATCAGGACCTGATATATTTGGGTGGCCATTATCCAGCCTACTACAAATAGGGATCATAAAGACATCTCCAATTTGGCATATAATAAAGGTTGCCTAAATGCTAGTCTCCTGCCTTCTCTACATCTCTCCTGTGTACTGCCAGGCTCTTCCTGTCACATTGCTTTCAAATACTTTTCTTTTCAGGAATGTTATTATCACATTAAGTGTGGACCTGTTAGAATAATAATGATAATGAAAATAATAGCTGTCATTTATTAAATGTCCATTGTAGCCCAAGCATTGTGCTGAGTCCTTTATTTATGTATGTAGGTACTGTTATAATCCCCATTTTACTGATGAGAGAAACTAGGTTCAGAGAGGTGAAGTAACTTAATTTGCCCTAGTTCAGTGAGCTGGTAAGTGTCAGAACTGGGATTTAAATAAGGATCTCTCAAACTCTTTGGGATATGTTCTTAATCATTATATCTTGCCTGTTAGGAGTGTGGTTCAAATCTCTGGTTTCTTGCCTTGGCCTCTGATCAAAACCTTTTCTTGGAGGTTGTACCTGCTAGCAAGATCTGACATCACAGTTCACCAGGGCACTTTTTTATCATACGCCTGTTCTTTGGCGGTTGCTTGATCCTGAGTAAGTGAAATTTGAGGGAAGAGGAAGTTAGAGAGTTATATTCCAGCCTGAATTTCCTCTTTGACTAACTTGTTTGTTGCGAGGCAGTAAGTTCCTTGACTGTGGGGATCATGATGATTTACCCAGTACCCAGTACCCAGTACCAAACACAGGGCCTGGACACAGAGTAGATGTTCTGCTAGAACGTAAGCTTCACCAGGGACTTTCATTCACTGCTGTAACCATGCCTTTTACAACAGTGCCTAGAATAGAATAGTTGTCCAATATCTATTTGTTGAATAGGTGGAAGACTGGTTGGCTGGCTGGGCCTGGTTAAAACTTCTTCACTGGTTAATAATTATAACTTTCATTTACTAGGTATATGCCATTTGCTGGGCACTTACATAAATTATCAGTAATCACCTTATCACCTTTCTACAGGGTAGAAGTAAGTGATGGGCTGTGGCTGAGGAAGGTGAGGGAGAGAGAGGAGTCAGGGCTATCTCCCAAGTTTCTGACGTGGATACTGGTCCAAGTGATGATGAAACCCAGGGAGAGGAGCATGAGTTATTTTTTAAAATAGGCTGTGTTTGTGATATCTGCAGGTAGATGCAAGGGTTTGTTCCTCGGACAAAGGCTCTAAAAATGACCCCTGTTTGCCAGTTAGCCGGGAAAGAGTGATGTTCTTGATCTTCCCAGGGCAAGGTTGCTTATGCTTATTTTATTTTATTATTTTTTAAAGATTTTATTCATTTATTTGACAGAGAGAGACACAGTGAGAGAGGGAACACAAGCGGAGGGAAGTGGGAGAGGGAGAAGCAGGCTTCCCGCCAAGCAGAGAGCCCGATGCAGGGCTTAATCCCAGGACCCTGGGATCATGACCTGAGCTGAAGGCAGACACTTAACGACTGAGCCACCCAGGCGCCCCAAGGTTGCTTATTTTAGAACTGCAGGCTTAAAGCCATTATTTCCATGTGTTCTAATTTGAATATGTTCAGTTTCTGTTCCAGATGATCGGGCTGAACAACGAACCTGTCTCATTTGTGGGGACCGTGCTACAGGCTTGCACTATGGGATCATCTCCTGTGAGGGCTGCAAGGGATTTTTCAAGAGGAGCATTTGCAACAAGCGGGTATATCGGTGCAGTCGTGACAAGAACTGTGTTATGTCTCGGAAGCAGAGGAACCGATGCCAGTACTGCCGCCTGCTCAAATGCCTCCAGATGGGGATGAATCGGAAGGGTGAGTGGTGCTTGTGGCTCGACTACCCACTTTACCATCACTTTACCGTTAGGGTTAGCTATTAAGCCATGGAATTTTTCATTTCCCGAACCTGCCCCCACTATATGCCAGGTCTTGTACTGTGTACTCATAAACCCAAGACACATGTGACACAGTTCCTGCCTACAGGGATTTCCCAGAGTAGATGGGGAGAAAGACTAGTGAGATGTTAAGAATTCTGTGAGAATGAATTCACAGGTCCCAACTGGCAAGACCCCAGCTGACAATCAAGTCCTAACTCGGATTAATATACTCCACTAGTTCTTTCAGAGCATGATGACAGGAAGTAGGAATTTTAGATGAAGAAGCAGAAAGGCACTATGTCACCTGAATGTGGTATCATTTTGCTTGCTAGATTCATGGCATACTCAGAGGTTAGGCATGCCCAGAAACTTGCATCCAGGTTGGTGAAGAATTTGGGATTTATTGGGAAGTTCTCCAAGAGCCATTAGCCTGAGATTATGTTAATAAACCAATATTCTAAGAGGATTAATCCAGGAGGCCGGCTTTGAAGAATGGATTGGTGTGGGGAGAGCAGAAAGGCCACCTAGAAAGTTTTTAGAAGAATCCAGAAGAAAGATATGAAGAATCTGACAGAGGGGCAGGAAATGTGGGAAGATGTGGAGAAGCTTACCTGATAGGAGTTGATAACATACTGGGTGTTAGGCAACACCAGAAGTTGAAGTTGCAGATTTGGATTAATAGTAATGACCCCACCAGAAAAAAAAAAAAAATCTAAAAAGCAGGTGGGGCAAAATGTTGGCCTTGGCAGTGCATTGTTTGAGGTATCTAAGAAGGACACATACAATGTCCACCAGGGAATTTGGATATGTAGGGCTGGAACTAAGGTGAAAAATCCTGCCTTCAAGTAGAAGTTTGTGGAACCATTTGCAATCAGATGGCAAAATTTTGTTCGTGGGTAGAAATCACCCAGAGAGAACTTGGATACAGAAGAGGGTGAGGGCCAATGTCAGAAATTCAGAGTATTCTCATAGAGGGTAGAGGGTAGTACAGTACAGTTCAGTAGAAAGAATGGAGGCAGAGGTTGGTGACAGACTAGCTCTGTGACCTTGCACAGTTTGCTTTATGTCTCTAATGCTCAATGATCTTACTTTTAAAATAGTATGATAAAACTTTAACCTTTCAGAGTTCTGTAGAGGATTAAATATGACAATGTATATATAAAATACTACTCAGCAGGGTACTAGGGGTTCATAATAGTAATGTATAGGGGTAGGAGTTAGATTTGGCGAACTATTCAAGTTGGTTTTGTCACATTAATAAATGCAGACAACCAGATATACTTCAGACTGTTTTTTTATTGTATGTGGGATAAGAAGAATCTTTTGAAAACTTGCCCATTAGGAAGAAAGGTAAGAAAGTTATAAAACAGCATTTAGGTAAATTTAGGTCATTTATAATTTATAATACTAATATTTGTTGATTACTATGTATATCAGAAACTCTTATACACTTTCTATGCATTATCTCCTTGAAAATGCACAAACCTATTATTAAATATTACCGTCAGTTTAGGGGCACCTGGCTGGCTTAGTTGGTGGAGTGTGCAACTCTTGATCTTGGGGTCATGAGTTCAAGCCCTACATTGGGTGTAGAGATTACTTAAAAATAAAATCTTTAGGGGCGCCTGGGTCGCTCAGTCCTTAAGCGTCTGCATTCAGCTCAGGTCATGATCCCAGGGTCCTGAGATCAAGCCCTTGCATAGGGCTCCCTCCTCAGCGGGAAGCCTGCTTCTCCCTCTCCCTCTCCCCCTGCTGTGTTCCCTCTCTCGTTGTCTCTCTCTCTCTCTGTCAAATAAATAAAATCTTTAAATAAATAAATAAAATAAAATAAAATCTTTAAAAAAATACTCCCCTCAGTTTATAGGTGCAGCTTGGGGAGGTAAAATGACTTACCAGTAGATAGGTTAGTGGTGATTATATTGATAATAATTATTAGGTTTGTTATTAATCAAGCAGAGTTTGTACCTAACCACGTGGACAACATGTCTACGTATGGCATAGCAACTTGCATGATGGAATGCCCTGTGTTTACTGGATGATAAATACCTATAAGAGGGCATTTAAAAACTTAACAACTTTGTCCTCTGTGTTTCTAATCTCATCTTCTGTCTGGAACTTACTGTGCCTCAAACCTGCTTCGCATTATCCTGCCTGTGTTCAGGTTCTTTCCTTTGCCTAGGAGTCCTCTCCCTTCCCCACTCTTTCCCAGCCATCAGTACCAAACAGGTGATGCCTTGAAGAGAGAGTCTATGGGCATCTACCCCCTTTCATATGATTTGGTCTCGGTCTCGTTTGCTCATTTCCCTTTTTTGTCTTCACTGTATTTTATCAAAGCATATTTATGGGTTGCCTTCTTGACTACCCTCTGATGTTTCATCCTGCTTATTCAGTTGGAGTGTGAGACTCTGGGGCTTCTAACCAAACTCTCCTATTTCAGGGAAGAAGCAGCTTAACTTCTTAATTCCTGTAACCATAGCAGGGAGAAGATGACACATGGAGTGTGAGGGGTGGGAACTGCCTTCCTGTGTCCATTTTCGTGCATTACAAGATGGCTTAGTTGCCTTGTGAAGGCTGCCTCCCAGAGAGAAACCCTGCCACCTCCTGGCTGGTGCTGAGAAAGCAGAATTAAAATTACAGTTGCCATTGAATATTTTTGAATTGATGTAACTGTCCCATATGGAACTGTAGTGTTCGACATAATTTTATGCATTTGTCAAAACCTATAGAAATATATGCCACTAAAGAATTGAATTTTACTGTATATAAATTTGTTTAAAAGCAACCAGTATAGAGGGAAAAACAGAATGTAGACTGTGATAAATGAATCTAACTGATATTACAAATAAATCACATAGCCACACTGAAGGAAATGGGAGAGAAAGGAGCCAACCTTGGGAAACAGTGTTTTGACTGTATCCTGTATACCGTAGGGCTGAAGATAAAAAGAACTGTATACAAACAAAGCTGTCTAGTTTGTAAATTTATTTCTGTCAAGGTTATGGGTTGGGAATTCTGTCACTACTTTATTTGTATACTCGGGTTGAACAAACAAGTGACTATATTGTTGATAATGAGAGTCGAATTTCTCGCATCAGAGAAAAAAGTTAGAAATCAGGAAAGGGGAAGGCTAAACAAACCTCTGGTGCTAGATTGGAAGCATCAATATGTACTCATGTTTAGAAAAAAAAATTTTAGAAAAACCAGATCTTGGTTTCCAAATATCAATAAAGGGAATCAGAACTCTTTGGAGAAGGGGTTGATTCTAGAGTTGAGGTAGGGAAAATATAAGATGAGCCTGGAGCATCTGGTGGTGCCAGAAAGTTAGAATGTGCTAAAATTTTTTTAAAAAGGAGGGGGCAGGGCATTATCAAAAGGTCATAGACGTCAACCTGAAAGCACTTCCAATAGCCAAAGCTGGAACAGCTTGAGCAACAAAATAACTATATATTAGTTTATAACCCAAAGAAAAAAATATCCATTAGTTCATACTGATAGAACTAACTGAATAGAGGAGTGATAGTTCTTTCTTATAGAAGAATTCCAATTAATAAGTGTAGAAGGCATGAGGGAAATAGAAAATCACCATTAAAACACACAATAACAATTGCTGTAGGCAGGATTGACTTATGGATGCTAAAATAAGCGCATAGTTTTAAATGGAAGCAGAGTATTTGCATAGCCCCAGAATATTTAGTAATTACACAGGGAAAAATAGTAAATTTCATTAGAGAATTCTGACAGATACCACTTTAGCCAAGTAAGCAAGGTCAATATCACCAGTGTATTTACACTGGCATCATATGCCCCCTGATGATATCGTAGGGGCACGTATACACACAGGGATGGATTCGTTCCCAGTCTGCTCATGGGAAAACAGGCAAACCCAAATTGAAAGACATTTCTTCTAAATAACTTTTTTCCCCACAGATTTTATTTATTTGACAGAGAGAGAGCACGCACGCACACGCACAAGCCGGGGGAGCGGCAGGCAGAGGGAGAGGGAGAAGGCAGGGAGCCCGATGTGGGGCTCAATCCCAGGACCCTGGGATCATGATCTGAGACAAGGGCAGACACTTAACTGACTGAGGCACCCAGGTGCCCCCAAAATAACTGACATTATACAGAATAATCTCAAAAGTGTCAGGGTCACAAAAGACAAGGAAAGACTAAGAAAGATTGAAGGAAACTATGGAGACATGACAACTCTATGCAATGTGGGATCCAAGATTGGATTCTGGAATGGAAGTGGACATCAGTGGGGAAATCTGAATAAAGTTTATACTTTGGTCAATATTATTATACCAAAGTTAATTTCTTAGTTTTGATGAATAGTCTGTGGTTATATAAGATGTTAACAGATGGGGAAGCTGGGTATAGAGTATATAGGAATTCTCCACCTTTTTTTTTTTTTTGCAACTCTTCTGTAAGTCTAAACTTACCTCAAAATTTAAAAACAAAATGTTCAAAAAAATTTAGCTGACATGTATGAGTCAGCCTTCTCTTGTCCCTCATTTCTGGACATAGATATCTCTTCATACCTGGAATTTGGCTAGTCAGGGATTTACTTGGAAGACAGTGAGGGAAATTTAAATAAGGGTGGTGAGTAGAGGCTGGGCCCCATCTGTCCATCTTCACTGCTACTCCATCACGCCCCAGACACCTACTGCTCACCCATCTTGCAGCCTTCAGGATAGATTCTGGCTCCTCACAATGGTTCCCAAAGCCCCTGTTACTGGCATCATCCCCTTCACCCCTTCTCCCTGAGCTGCTCCCCGTACAGGTCACAGTCCTTCCTAGTTCTCCAAAAACTCAGTGCTGTTTCATGTTTGGGGGGCTCTGCACAGGTGGTTTCATCTCCCTGGGAGGGCGTACCCCTCCTCTTCATGTGCTTACATGTAGTTTTCTTTGGAGGCTCAGCTTTTCTTTGTAACGGCCTCTAAGCAGCTTTCTCTGACACCACCCCTCACCAGAAAGCCGACCCTCCTTGACTTCCACAGCCCCCTTTGCCCTCTGCCATAGCCCCAGTCGCCTTGTGCTAGCTTTCTGTTCCCCCCATTATTAGACCATGTGCCCCTCAAGGGCTCTGTCGAGTCCCACTTTCCTTGTGTCCTTTACCAGTTAACCCAGTTAGGTAAGATGCTTTCTGGTTTGGTGGATTCCCTGTGGTGGGGGGCCAGAGCACCAAGTGGGATAGGGGAGATATTGTTAATTTCATCAGCGGCAAGCGGAAGATACACTGAGCCTCATGAGGGAATTTACTCAGTACAGAAATTATGTGGGGGGAAAAAAGAAATTATTTGAGAATGTTTAAAACTCCTTTAACTTTGTTGTCTCATAACTTACTAGTCAACTAGTTAAAAAGTAAAAACTTAAGGAAAACTTCTTGGAAGAGGCTGATGTTTATAGAATCGCATTGTGAGAATGATGAATGACTCTGTAGCATTGCCATACTGCTTTACCAGGATTAAAATGGAGCACCAAGAAACCTCAAGCAGAGAATATTTGAGCAGAATCTTGAAGGCATAGAAGCTCAGGCTCCTTACAAATTTAAATAAGTATTGATTTAATTGATTGATTGTAATCTCCACACCCAGTGTGGGGTTTGAATTTACAATCCCAAGATGAAGAATTGCATGCTCCTCCGACTGAGCCAGCCAGGCATCCCTTAAGAGCTTTTTATTTTATTTTATTTTATTTTTAGAGATTTTATTTATTTGACAGAGAGAGACACAGCGAGAGAGGGAACACAAGCAGGGGGAGTGGGAGAGGGAGAAGCAGGCTCCCCACTGAGCAGGGAGCCCGATGTGGGGCTTGATCCCAGGACGCTGGGATCATGACCTGAGCCGAAGGCACGACTAAGCCACCCAGGCGCCCCCCTTAAGAGCTTTTTAAAAAACAACTCCCCTCCTCCCTCTCTCCAAACATGAGAGAGAGAAAAAGGAAGGAGGGAGGGGAAGGGAGGGAGAGAGAGAAAGTGTATGTGTTTATATATTTTTTCTTAACTATTTGGGAGGAAGTTAAAGACATTGTTCCTCTTTGTTTTCTAACATAACCAGAGCACTATTATCAAATCAGTAAATTTAACATGGCATAATACTGTAATCTAATTAGCAGACCTTATTCAAATTTCACCACGTAATTCAACATCCTTTGTAGCAGTGTATTTTTTGTGATCTAGGAGCCAATCCAGGATCATGCATTACATTTAGCTTTTATGTCTCTTCCGTCTCCTTTTATCTGAAATGATTCCTCATCCTTTTTTTTTTCCCTCGAATAACATTGTTAATTTTGAAGAAGACAAGTAGAATATTCCTCGACTTGGGCTTGTCAGTTTCCTCACAGTTACATTCAAGTTATGCATTTTTGGCAAGAATGCCACAACAGCGACGTTGTGTCCTTTTAGTGCGTTCTATCAAGAGCGCATGGTATAGCTTTGCCCTACTATTGGTCATGTTAACTTGAGTCACTTGATTGAGGTGATATCCCTTGGGTAAGGTGATGTTGCCAGATTTTTCCACCATAAATTTTCTGAGTAGAGGCAACAACATATGTGGAGGTAAAACTGTGTAAAACAGCATGACATGTTCAAAGACTAACAGATAGTTGTCTGTTGGGGCGCCTGGGTGGCTCAGTCATTAAGCGTCTGCCTTTGTCTCAGGTCATGGTCCCAGGGTCCTGGGATCGAGCCCCACATCTGACTTCCCTGCTCTGCGGGAGGCCTGCTTCTCCCTCTCCCACTCCCCCTGCTTGTGTTCCCTCTCTCACTGTGTTTCTCTCTGTCAAATAAATAAATAAAATCTTTAAAAAAAAAAAAAGATAGTTGTCTGTAGTTACAGTGTAACGTTTGTGGCAAGAGATGAAGATGGGGAACCCCAGAAGAACCAGATCATGGGAGTGTCTTGAATGCTAAGCTTTAGGGAGCTTGGGTTGAGTCCATAGACCAAAGAGAGCCACCAGTGGGTTTTGAGCAGGACTTTGATGTAGTTAGCTTTGTGTCTTACTCTCCTTTCTGTTTCTGGGTTTGGTTTGGCTGCCCAAGCCTAAGTGAGGAATGGTAGGTACATGAGTTCCAGAGCAGAAAAAGTATTTGTACTTCTTTTAAGCAGATAGAAGAACTATAGCTGCTGCCACTCAGACTTGGATAAGAGATACAGCAAAACCATTCCTGTGACCTTGCACCCAGAAGCCCTTTGTTTTTGTTTTTTTTCTAAATCAGTTCACTACAAGAAAGATTCTCAGCGCCGTTCAAAAACTTGCTCTTAGCTCAGTATAGCATCAAGGAACAGGCAAAGAATTAGAGGACCTAAACTAAAATTCCCCACTCTTGTCAGTTCTTCCCTGAGTGGTCTTGAACAAATCCCTTTACCTCTCTGAGCTTCAGGTTTTTTCATCTCTAAACTACATAGATAATAATAATGTACACCTTCCAAGAATCAAATGTGATACCATATATGTGAATACATTATAAACTTTAAAATATGATCCAAGTTTTTGTTTTGACAGAGGCACTGTGACACATTGTATTATTTCCCACACTTCAGGCAGTTTCATGCCATCTTCACAAATTTTACAGTCTTTGACCAAACCAGTACTATTGTTTATATTCTTTATTTTTTTAAAAAGATTTTATTTATTTGAGTGGGAGAGCAAGAGAGAGTGAGCACAAGTGGGGTGAGGGGCAGAGGGAGCCAAGCAGACTCCCCACTGAGCAGGAAGCCCGATGTGAGGCTTGATCCTGGGACTCTGGGATCCTGACCTGAGCCGAAGGCAGATGCCCAACCAACTGAGCCACCCGGGCACCCCTATATTCTTATTTTGTTTGTTAGTTAGTTTGTTTTTAAAAGATTTTATTTATTTATTTGACAGAGAGAGACACAGTGAGAGAGGGAACACCAACAGGGGAAGTAGGAGAGGGAGAAGCAGGCTCTCTGCTGAGCAGGGAGCCCTTTGCGGGGACCTGGGATTATGATCTGAGCCAAAGGCAGACTCTTAGCAGACTGAACCACCGAGATGTCCCAAAAACTGGATTTAGACCCAAGCTTGTCTCATTCTGAAATGTGTAATCCTCTAAGGATACCAAGGATGATGTCTGCTTTAAGGAAAAGGAACTTCCTGTTAGCCTTTCAGTTACCACAGGAACTGAGCATTATGCTTGGAACCCTCAACCCTGCCCCAAGAACTTTCTAGATTCTTCATGTTAATTTTTTTGGAAGCAGGTATATTATTTATATATGTATATATATATATACATGTATATGTGTGTGTGTACATATATATATGTATATGTAGCAAAGCTTACTCTCACATGATGCTGTTAGCTTATCTTCTGTTGTTAACGTTGCCTCCTCCAAGCTAGCCTCCACAGCGGCCATCACAAAGATTTTTTGAAAACGCCGACCTGACCACATCCATCTCCTGCATTCCATCTTATCCTCAGCTTCCTCTGCTGAAGTCCATACTCTTACCCTAACATTAAAGGCTATCTATGATCTGGCCCCAGTTGGCCTCTCCAACATCCATCTTCATCTCTTGGTACTCTACACACAGGTGCGCACACACACACACACACACACACACACACACACACACACACACACAAATGAATTGAGGGGGAGGGGCAGAGGAAGAGGGAAAGAGAGAATCCCAAGCAGGCTCCACATCCAGTGCAGAACCCTACACGGGGCCCAGTGTCACAACCCCGAGATCATGCCCTGAGCCAAAACCAAGAGTCTGATGCTTAACTGATTGAGCCACCCAGGCACCCCTTTACTGACTGCTTATAGAGAGAGAAACGAATCAGACCAAAATTTTGATTAATTTAAAAAAAATTTGTTCTTCTCATCCTATAAATTAGACTCAAACTTAGCCTGGAAATAAAAAATACTTTCTTTAAAAATGGAAATACTCTTTCTATCCCTCTCTTCACATGCATCATCCTGTTGGGATATTTGTAACTGTGCACAGGACTATTAATAATGCTGTCACCTTTGCTCAGCATATTAAATGCATGCAGGGTGTGCAGTATGTGTCCATTGCCCTGGGGGCCCAGAAGTATCTGTTGCCTATGAGGTAGCCTGGAATAATGGAAAGAGTGTATACTTTGGGTCCAGAGAGACCTCTGTTTTAATCTTGATTTCACCAATTATTACCTCGTGCTTTTGGCCAAGTAAGTTCTCTTTTTGTGCCTAGATTTCTGTGGGTATGCTTTTGACCGTCTTGACTTATGTTTCCTTCCAGCAATCAGAGAAGATGGCATGCCTGGAGGCCGAAATAAGAGCATTGGGCCCGTCCAGGTGAGTTCTAGGCCTCAGTCTTTCTGATCCATCTTGGAAGCCCAGTGCTTCCAGTGTTCCTGTAGCTACTTACCTTGATCTTCTCATCTCCTGTTGGGGGGGGCAGCCATCTTGCTTTCATTCCCATAAAATTGCTTTTAGAGCCTGGTTATGAAAGTGCTTTGAAAATTTTAAATATGTAACATAATGATTAAAGCTCGTCTTGTGATTCCCTTAACCGTTCCCAAGGATATCACAGGAAGTGAACCCGATTCTGGTTCTGAACCATCCAGAGGATTTTTTATGTCATTCACTCGAGGTTGTCGATAACTTAGCCTGGCAGAAATCAGTAAGACTACTTTGCTGTTCAATGTCTCTAAAGATATATCAGCAGAAAGTTCATTGCCTTACTTGTAGAGTAGGAATGATAATACCTATTCAATCTCACAAATATTTAAATACTTACTGTGGGCAGGTCCTTTGTACTGTGAACTCAGTCTAGTGGGAGAGACAGATGTGTAAACAGACATCAGAGTATAGTGAGTGGTAACAGAGGATGCCCAGGGAGTACAGAAAGGAGGGACTTCTTTTTTTTTTTGAATTGGAGCCGTGGTTGGGAACTGAAGACATTCAGGAAGCCTTCCTAGAGAAGGTAAAGTTTGAATTGAGTCTTGAAGGAAAAGGAGGAATTAGCTATGCTGGGAAGGGTTGGGTAGCCAAATATCTTCTATTACTGCTAGACAGAACAGACTTTAAAAAGACCACGAGATGAATCTTTAAGGAATCACAGGAAGTTGATGCAGTCAGGCTGGAGTGCTGGGCACAGGTAGTGGAGGGGCAGAAGATAAGGCAGATTCCTTGAGTTTGGAGTCTGTTCTCTAAAGAACAGCCTTCAGCTATCTTTGATTATAACTTCTTAGGTAAAGCCTTTGTAGGGCCAGCCTATGCCAACTTGTTCTTACTTTCCAACGGAAGAACTTCACAAAGGTAGAAAATTGGATCTGTTTATGGGCCAATAAGTGAATCCCTCAGCACACTAGTGAGTGTAAGACCATGCCTCAAGGATTATTGGTGTGGACCAAGAGACAACTACTAAAAGCTTTTAGGTAGAGAGAGAGACATGGTCAGATTTGCATTTTAAAAAGATCATGCTAGGGGCATCTGGGTGGCTCATTGGTTGAGTGACTCACTCTTGATTTCAGCTCAGGTCATGATCTCAGGGTCATGGGATCAAGCCTCACATCAGGCTCCTTACTCAACAGGGAGTCTATTGGAGATTTTCTCTCTCCCTCTCCTCCCCTGCCCCCCCCCCGCACGTGCTCTCTTTCTTTCTCTAAAATAAATAAATCTTTTAAAAAAGAAATTATAAAATTACAATTAAAAAAAAGGGGGGGTGCCTGGGTGGCTCAATCAGTTAAGCAGTCTGCCTTTGGCTCAGGTCATGATCCCAGGGTCCTGGGATTGAGCTCTGCATCAGGCTCCCTGCTCAGTGGGGAGCTGCTTCTCCTTCTCCCTCTACTGCTCCCCCTGCTTCTGCTCTCTTTCTCTATCTCTGTCAAATAAATAAAAATAAAAAAAGATCATCCTAGCAATAGAAATGGTTTGTGAAGAGCTGGGTAAGTGTGAAACTGGGAGCAGAGAAAAAGCAGTTCAGAGGGTTTTACGGAAGTCCAGCCAAGAGATATAGATAGTGGTTTTAAGTAGAGCGATGATAGTACAATTTGAAGGGGAGAGAATTAGGTTCAAGAGAGATTTAATAGGTAAAATTGATAGGATTTATCCAGTTGAATGTGAGGGAATGAGAGAAAGACAGAAATTCATAGTTGTTTTGAGACATATGCTGATGAAATATGGGGAATTTCCTAGCACATATATGCACTCAGTCAGGCTGTGGGTATGTGCTGTGTTCATTTCTTTTTTAAAAATCAAACATTTTTTCAAAAACTAATGATGTAATATATGGTGATTAACATAACAATAAAAAATTTTAAAAATCAAACATTTTTATTCATGTTATAATAAAAATTAATTTATTTTTGTCTATACTCCTATGTGTTCTTTTGTGTGTGTGCAGCAGAAAACATATAACATGAAATTTATCTCCTTAACAAATTAAGTATATGGTACAGTATTATTTACTATATGTACATTTTTGTACAGATCTCTACAGTCTTTTCATCTTATGACGGAAACTCTATACCCATTGAGCAACAGCTCCTTATTTCCCCTTTTTCCAGTCCCTGGCAACCACCATTCTACTTTCCCTTTCTAAGAGTTTGACTACTTTTGATACCTAATTTAAGTGGAATCATGCATTATTTGTTCTTCTGTGACTTCCTTATTTCACTTAGAGTAATATCCTCAAGGTTCATCCACATTGTAGCATATGCCAGGATTTCTAAGGCTGAATAATATTCTATTGTATGTATATACCATATTTTGTTTATCCATTCACCCATCAATGGATATTTAAGTTGTTTCCATCTCTTAGCCATTGTGAATGATGCTGCAATGAATGTAGAAGGGCAGATATCTCTTTGAGATCCTGGTTTCAGTTCTTTTGGATAAATACTCAGAAGTAGGATTACTGGGTCATTTGGTAGTTTTTTTTTAATTTTTTGAGAAACCTCCATACTGTTTTCTACAGTGGCCACACCGCTTTACATTCCCACCCAGCAGTGCATTAAGGGTTCCAATTTTCTGATCTTCTGTGGTACTTCTTATTTTCTGTTTTTTCTGATAATGGCATTCTGGATAGTTGTGAGGGGATACCTCATTATAGTTTTGATTTGTGTTTTTCTGATAACTAGTGATGTTGAGCATCTTTTCACGTACATGTTGGCTGTGCTGTTTACATGTCTTTGGAGAAGTTTTTTTTTTTTTTTGTATGTCTATTCAAATCTTTTGCCCATTTTTATTTATTTTTTTAAAGATTTTTTTATTTGTCAGAGAGAGGGTTGAGAGAGAGAGAGCACAAGCCGGGGGAATGGCCGGCAGAGGGAGAAGCAGGTTCCCCGCTGAGCAAGGAGCCTAATGCGGGACTCAGTCACCCTGGGATCATGACCTGAGAGCTGAAGGCAAACGTTTAACCTACCGAGCCACCCAGGCGTCCCATTTTTAAATCAGGTTATTTGGGGTTTTTGCTGTTGAGTTGTAGGAATTTCCTATATCTCTTGGATATTAACCTTTATCAGATAAATGGTTTGCAAATATTTTCTTTCATTCTGCAGGTTCCTGTTGACTTTGTTGATTGTTTACTTTGCAGAAGCTTTTTATTTTTTTATTATTTATTTATTTATTTATTTATTTTAAAGATTTTATCCATCTACTTGACAGAGAGAGACACAGCGAGAGAGGGATCACAAGCAGGGGGAGTGTGAGAGGGAGAAGCAGGCTTCCCGCGGAGCAGGGAGCCCGATGCGGGGCTCGATCCCAGGACTCCGGGATCATGACCTGAGCCGAAGGCAGACGCTCAACGACTGAGCCACCCAGGCGCCCCGTTGCAGAAGCTTTTTAGTTTGATGTAATTCTATTTGTCTCTTTTTGCTTTTATTGCCTGTACTTTGGATATCATATTCAAGAAATCATTGCCAAGGCCAATGTCAAGAAGCTTTTTCTCTGTGTTTTCATTTAGGACTTTTATAGTTTCAGGTCTTACATTTAAGTCTTTAATCCATTTTGAGTTGATTTTTGTATGAAGTATAAGAACAGAATCTAATTTCATTCTTGTGCATATGAATGTCTAGCTTTCCCAGTACCACTTGTTGAAGAGACTATTATTTTTTTTTTAAAGATTTATTTATTTGACAGAGAGGGTGAGAGAGCACAAGCAAGGGCAGCAGGAGAAGGAGAGGGAGAAGCAGGCTCCCCGCCAAGCAGGGAGCCCGATGTGGGACTCGATCCCAGGACCCCGGGATCACGACCTGAGCCGAAGACAGATGCTTAACCATCTGAGTCACCCAGGCGCCCCTGAAGAGACTATTCTTATGTTGTCTTGGCAGCTTTGTCAAGATCTTTTGACTATGTATATGTGGGTTTATTTTGGAGCTCTCTGTTCTGTTCCATTGGTCTATAGGCCTGTCCTTATGCCAGTACCATACTGTTTTGATTACTGTAACTTTTAATATGTTTTGAAACCAGGAAGTGTAAGGCCTCTAGCTTTGTTGTTCTTTGTCAAGATTGTTTTGGCGATTTGGGGTTCTTTGGGTTTCCATATGAGTTTTGTGATTGTTTTTTTCTATTTCTGCAAAAAATGCCATTGGAATGTTGATAGGGATTGCATTGAATCTGTAGATCAACTTGGATAGTGTGGCTATTTTTAACAATAATTGTCTTTTAATCTGTGAACAGAGGATGTCTTTCCATTTATTTATATCTTTAATTTCTTTCAGCAGTGTACAAGTCTTTCATCCTTTTAGTTATGTTTATTCCTAAGTATCTTATTCTTTTTGATAACTATTGTAACTGAGATTGTTTCCTTAATTTCCTTTCCAGATTCATTGGTAGTATATAAAAATGCAACTGATTTTGTGTTGATTTTGTATCCTGAAACTTTGCTGAATTCTTTTGTTAGTTCTAATAGTTTTTTGGTTTTCTATTCATAAGATCATGTCATCTGTGAACTGAGATAATTTTACTTTCTGATTTAGATGCTTTTTATTTCTTTTACACGTCTAATTGCAATGGCTAGGACTTCCTACAGTAAATAGAAATAGTGAGAGTGGACATTTTTGCCTTTATCCTGATCTTAGAGAAAAAGCTTTTAGTTTTTCATCGAGTATAATGTTAGCTGTGGGCTTTTCATGTATGGCCTTTATTTGTAGTCATTCTTTTTATATTTAGATGCAGTAGAAAGTTTATCTGTTGGAAAGAATTCTTAAGCATTTCCTGAATGAAAAACCTTCTTCAGCATTACTCAGTGTCTTTTGAGTACCCTTCTCCCACCATGGCAGGGATCTTCAGTCGCTTATGTCTCTAGACTTTATGTTCTCTCTAGAATGGAGGGAGCTGATGCTCAGAGAAACCTATTTTATCTGTCATTGTATTTGACTTTTTGATACTGAGCATAAAATTTTCCTTTTGTCTCTTACTTTTTTAGGTAGTGTTAAGAAGAGAGAGCTGTGATCTCCCAAGTTCTTAACTATGTTTAATTATAATTAAAAATTAGGGATAGAATTATGATTTATTGAGTACCTATTGTGCACTTCATCACTTTATCTTAGATTAACCTCTCAAGTCTGTCTGATTTAGTTCTGCACCCTAAGAGGGAGCCCAAACTACTAAGTGGGGGGTATTATCTTCATTTTCTATGTGAGGGAACTAAGGCTCAGAGAACTTGAGTGACTTGCCCAACAGTAAGCACCCAGTTAGGAAATGACAGATGAGATCTGAACCTAGATTCAAGCCCTCCTAATATGTTCCATCCCCTTAATGCATCAGTGACTGCCCAGTGTCCTCTGGGACCCATATGGAGAGACAGATGCAGTCCAACTTTGGCTCCCAGCTGGAATAATCTGGTTTATCAGGACTGGTTCTTTTCACCTAGCTCAAGTACTTTCATGCCCTCCAAGCTCTGGTATTGCTTTCACTACCATCACTGAGGCTGCTTCAGTCAGGGTCTCAGTAGATGTCTTGTAGTTTGATGGTCAGGGTCTCGGTAGATGTCTTGTAGTTTGATGGTATCTTTTATCTTTACATGTCTTATAAAATCTGAGATTTCAATGTGTTCTAAAGATCCCTAAGAGAAAAGGTTTTTTTGTTACATGTTATTGAATAAAGAAAGACTACCCCTCTTAATTCAGTATACAAATAGAAGTTTGTTAAGACCAATCACTCAACTTCTGTACCAGTTAAATGTTTCTTGTTTTCCCTCCAAGTCCTTTGTGCTGGCTGGCTTCCAATTCTAAGTGCCTCCTGTATTTATGATCAAAGCAGCTCAAGGTTTCTTCACAGGCTGCTGGAACAAAGAGTCATGCAGGTTTAAGTCAGATAGACTTGAGAGAAAATGTCCTCCCAGGCTTTCTATAGGAACAAGAAATAAAAATTTATCTGGCCCTTACTCCTTCCTATTCACTCTCATTCTGTGCTGAGTTTAGCCAGTTAGGCTTCAACTCTGGGTTAAACACTTTATAGAAGATGTATTTATTCACTCCCTTCATGGTATGGTAGCTAAAGCCATGGACTGAATACTTGGGTACTTTGGCCTCTTCCTCAAACTCCTCCTGACACATGGGCATACAGTGTGATCTTGGGCAAATCAGTTCACTTGTCTGAGCTAAAATTTCTTCTTATTTATTCTGTAGGCTTGGGAATATCTTTCTTACTAAGAAAATCTATGTGAAGTTTCATGGACAGTACTTAATAAGTGAACATTTGTTTATTTATCCAACATGCATTCTTTGAGTACTTTTTTCTGGATTCTATCATAGCCTTAGGTCTGATAGAGGATATTTTTATGATACATTACCATAAGTGCTGTAAAAATAACAATAATGATGGTGAAGATAGCATTGTCAACTTCCATAATTGTTGCTATGTGTTAAGCCCTTTTCTAACCATGTGATAATGTATTAACTAATTCAATCCTCACAACAATCCCATGAGACAGATACTATTATTTTCCCTACCACACAAATAATTTTTGTTCAGATTTTGAATTTAAGTTCAAATAGTTAAATGACTTGCCTAAGATTGTACAACTAGAAAGTAGCAGAGCCTGTATTAGAACAAAGGTGGTCTGACTCTAGAATTCATCCTTGTAATCACTGTGCTATTCTGCCTATCTCAGACTACACAGAATTAGAAGTGTATAGGAGAAGGACCTAAAATTTTGTCTAGGTAGTGATAGAAGGATTCACAAAGAAGGTGACATTTGAATTGGGTCTTAGAAGGCAAATAGGAGTTTGTTTTTCAATAGTGGTGTTTCAGGGGTAGGAAAGAATAGACTCAAAGAGAAAGAGTGTTGAAGAACGTGAAGAACGTGAAGACTTTGTGGCTTGAGAAGAGGGTAAATGGACAAGAGGAAGGCCATAGTGAGCTATGATGCTGGGGAACAAGCAGCTGAGCTGTCCTAAGGTTAGTGAGAGACCCTGGAGTATGGAGATGGAGGAGAGGGAATCTGGATGTCTCTCTAGAGAGTTCTGGGAATCCTTGTGAGGTTTAAATAAATTCTTGGTCCTAAAGAAGGAACAGAGGATATCCTGAGCATCCAATCTAACATGTATCAATTCCTTGTCAAAGATATCAGAGGAAGAGATCGAAAGGATCATGTCTGGGCAGGAATTTGAGGAAGAGGCCAATCACTGGAGCAACCATGGTGACAGCGACCACAGTTCCCCTGGGAACAGGGCTTCAGAGAGCAACCAGCCCTCACCAGGCTCCACACTGTCCTCCAGGTGAGCTTCAAGGCAAACCCAGCATCATCTAGGGACCACCCAAAGAGTAGACCCACAAGGAGCGTCTGGGCTGGGTATTCCTGCCAGTGTGTCTCAGCCATTGTACCCTTGTTCCCTCAGTCTTTGGTGTAGGGGCCAGGATGACACAAAGCAGGATTTCACAGCCAACTTTTTGCTAAAGACATTGAAAATGTCAGCAGCCTCTTCTGCAGGCTTAATAAAGTGATATAGCTGCTGTCTGTGCCCATACGTTCTTTACCTAACAGAATACCATTTTTAAATGTAGCTCTTTTCTCATATTTATTGCAGAAATGAAACAAACCACATTGACTATATTGAATTAAGTTCTCATTTCTCTGTCTCAGCAAGAGTGAAGATTTTCACTTTATAAATTTTAAGAAACTGAAAAATTTTAAGCTAATTAAATTTGCTATCATGGAATACCAACTTGGAGACTCTTGGTTCAAGAATGTTACCTTAAGTTAGTCGTTAGGTGTAAAATGTAGCCATCAGCTACCAGGGTAGATTTCCTTTTTGCAGAAATCTTTCTTATAGGAAAGGGATTGATGAACTTTTTCTCTAAAAGCCAGATAATAAATATTTTAGGCTTTGCAGGCCACACAGTCTGGGTCTCAACTACCCAGCCCTACCATTATAGTGCAAAAGCAGCCAGAGACTATGTAAGTGAATGAAAGTGGCTGTGTTCCATTAAAATTTCATTTACCAAATGGGCCATAGGCTATAGTTTGTCAACCCCTATTACAGGAAATGCATCTAGGTAAAGCCAGGGGATTTTTGTTTTAGGTGACAGAATGATTAGATTTCTCCAGGAAAGGGAAGAAGATAAGAATCTGCCTTTCTCTTGTTATTTTATTATAACTTTTATTCATTTGATTGTTCCTTTTTTGTTCCTTCCTTTATGTTTTGGGAGTTCTTGCCAGATTCCATGTCAGATTTCTTGCTAGGTGCTGGATTTGTTTTATGGCCTGGCAGGGCCCTTAGCCTGCTATGCCTTAGTTTTCCTAGCAGTAAAAAAATACATACCCCCACCTTTGTGGATTATAGTCTGTGAGTATCCATTAAAATCTCTTCAAATGTGACACCTATACAAAGAATTTATTCAACCACTCTTTATTTAGTACCTATTTTGCCAGGTCCTGGGTGTCCAATGATAAATCACACATACAGACACCTGCAGAGAGTCCCTGTCTAGTGGGGGAGACATGCATGTAACGATTAATTAACATCTTCCCTGATGAAGACAGACTGCATGGCCAAAAAACACCTTAGCCATCTTGAGCAGGCAGTAGACCTGCCATGGTTCTGCTTGACATGAGACTTTTCTCTTCAGTAGGTCTGTGGAACTGAACGGATTCATGGCATTCAGGGAGCAGTACATGGGGATGTCTGTGCCTCCACACTATCAATACATACCGCACCTTTTTAGCTATTCCGCCCACTCGCCACTCCTGCCCCCACAAGCTCGCAGCCTGGATCCCCAGTCATACAGTCTGATTCACCAGCTGGTGTCAGCCGAGGACCTGGAGCCACTGGGCACACCCATGTTGATTGAAGATGGGTGAGTGCCCCATTTACCCCTTGCAACTTCAAAATGATCCCTGCCCCACACCCACCTTCATCCCTGGCTACTAATACCCTAGGCTTTGGAATGAATCAGGGGGGTATTGAGTAATGACTCAAGCATCAGAGGACAAATCTATTTATCTTTGAAGTCAGCGGTCCCTTGTTTTTTTCTTGAGCATCTTTTTTCAGAGTTGGGGCTGTTTATCAATTCTTATGGAATTGGGATTAAAGGACTTTTGTTTCTGCTTGGGCCTAGGTTAGCCAGGCCCTGAGGTGGTCTGAGTGCTTCTCTGGCTCTGAGCCAGAGATGAGCTCTAATTCTGGGAATAATTATACATCAAGTCCAGACTCATTAACAAGCCATTCAAGGCACTAACTTGTTGTGGACTGTCTGCATCCCTAGCAATGTGCCCATTAGTAGCCTGGTGCCATGTGCACTGTGTGCAGACCTGAGTGGGTGGAAGGAATATTCTTGTCAATCCTCTGTCAGCTCTACTAAGTAGATACTAGTTCAGCCTTTAGGCCCACCAGTTGCTGTACCCATTACTCCTTTGGCCTGAGGCCATGGGCTGTTTGTTATCAAGCTTAGACCCCCTGGGATATATCCTGAGATTTCTTAAGCTAGTCTCCAATATCAGAAGAGGAAATTCAAAGATCTGCTTACAAGAAGGCCACACAAAATCTTTATAAACCTGGGTGTGGGGGTGTGGAGATGAGTCATGCCAAGGGGTCTTGAGAGAAAGAAAACTGGGACCCTGTCTCATCCAGCCCAGAGATGAGAAATGCCCTGTTGCTTCCATTCAGCAGTAGTTTACAGGGGCTGAGCGACTTTAGTTGCTTAAGTCTCACCACCAGGGGGTGCAATGAGAGCAGGAAAATCTTCTGAACATGTTCTCTTCTCTTTCAGCCATATGGCCTCAGGCTCATTTCTGTGCCAGTCCCTGTATTGGGTGGGCACCAGATCCACCCTACAGGAGCTCTCGTTGCCAAAACTAGTGCAGGAGTGATGGAATTTTCTCTAACACATGGAACATTAGTGGACACCAACATTAAAAGTCATGTTCCCTAATAAATTGCACAAATTTCCAAGCCTCCTTTCCTTTCTACAACCTTTTCTCACCAAACCCACCTCTCCAGCCTTGAGCTTGCTGCTGGCCCCAGTCCTGCCCCTTTATCATTAGACTCAGTTGAATGGAGCTGGAGACCCATGATCAAGGACAAGGAACCAACTGCTAGAGACCCTTTTTACTCTTAGGAGTACCCTTTCCCTGTGCCCCCCCATCCTCCCCCTCTGGCCACTGGAAGTGATTTTCCACTGTCCCTACCCCCAGGTATGCTGTGACTCAGGCAGAGCTGTTTGCCCTGCTTTGCCGCCTGGCCGATGAGCTGCTCTTTAGGCAGATTGCCTGGATCAAGAAACTGCCTTTCTTCTGCGAGCTCTCAATCAAGGATTACACGTGCCTCCTGAGCTCTACCTGGCAGGAATTAATCCTGCTGTCCTCCCTCACCGTTTATAGCAAACAGATCTTTGGGGAGCTGGCTGATGTCACTGCCAAGTACTCACCCTCTGATGAAGAACTACACAGGTAAGGGTTGTTGGTTGGGGAGGAAGTCCCAAGCAACCAAACCACCGTCATCCCTGCAAGGTGGGGATGGAGTGCCCCCACTGACCCCCTAGAGGATAGGAATTAAAGCCACACACAGGGCTGGTTTTGAATCCTTAACTCTGCCACTGACTAGCTTTGTAACCATAGTCAAGTCTCTGATTCCAACATTCTGAATTTATAAAATGGGATAATACCTGTACCTCCCCAACAAGGTAGTTGTGAAAAATAAATGATACTGTGCAGCGAGCCTTAACAGAGTGCTACACTATTATTATTATTATTATTTATCACATCTGGATTACTGAGATAAGAGAATGTATTTGGGCAAAACAAAAACCCAAGCTCTAAACTTCATCTATAAAGTGAGGGGCTCTGAGCTATAGTTTACAATTCAAGAACAAGATCTAGAAGTCACTGTGGTACCTACTATATGCCAGGCACTGGGCTTGATATTTTACATTACTGTCTTATTCTTTTCTCATAGCCTCTAGCATTATAGATGTTGTTATGCCTATTTTATGGATAAGAAAACTGAAGTTCAAAGAGACCTGCCCTTTAATGTTTTGGGTATGAACCCAGAGCCTTGATTTGAACCTATGGCTGCCCAATGTCAAAGTTTAGGCTCTTTGACTGCATCTGAGATGCACTGAGGTGGTAAGAGCATGGGGCTAAGAGACCCAGCTGCTCTCTTCAGTGTTTTCTGGCATAACTTCTCATCCTACTTGGCCAGGATCCTAATCTCCCTGTCTAGCACAGATCTTTCACTCACTTTGTTTTTTTTTTTTTTTTAAGATTTTATTTATTTATTTGACAGAGAGAGATACAGTGAGAGAGGGAACACAAGCAGGGGGAGTGGGAGAGGGAGGAGAAGCAGGCTTCCTGCTGAGCAGGGAGCCCGATGGAGGGCTCCATCCCTGGACCCCGGGATCATGACCTGAGCCGAAGGTAGACGCTTAACCGACTGAGCCACCCAGGCACCCCTCACTCACTTTGAAGACCTAGAGCACATGGTGACAACTCCAAAATCAGGACAAGTGATCTGTTGATACAGCTTTTCTGGCTTATTAATTTATCATGTGAAAAATAAAGCTTAAATCACATTTAAATAGACATTTCAGTAATTCACCTTTATTGAACAGTTTTTAAAAATGGAAGTCATGGGATTCCAGAACACCAAGAAAGAGGGGAGAAGAGGTATCCCCATCAATGAAAACTGGAGGAGATGGGGTATTAGCCCCCACAGTTCTCTACACAGGACCAAAGTGCCTCTCCTCTGTCACCCAATTGCCATGGAATAAAGACAGGCTAAGTGTTAGGCTGAGGCTGAAAGTAAAGCTCCAAGACCCTCAGGGGCCCTGTGCACAGCTGATGGAGGGAAGAGTCTGTGTGCTGACACTCTCCCCTGGTTTTCTAATATTTCCTTTTCAGTGATGCTTACTGGCTTCAGAGTTTTGAACCCAGCTGACACTTTGTCCTGTAAACAGAGCTATCTGATTTTGCAGATGACTGAACTCCCTGTTTTGAGCCTCTAATTCATTGTTTCCATCAAATTCCTATCTCCAGCTCCTTCATTCTGGGCCAACTGAGTGTTTGAATTGCAGTCTGCAGGTTTTAATATTGTCAGGGTTTGCAGAGCTGGCCCAATGAGTCTGGCCTCTTTAATCGCCTGGAATCCACCAGTGCAGCCTGGAGCTGTCTACAAAGTCGGCCTATGGGCTCTAGTCCCTATAGAATGATGAGTTTTCCCAGGCCCTCTGCAGGTAGGTCGGGATCATTGGCCATGCAGGGTTCTTTGTGGCTTTGAGCTTCATAAAGCACCCCATCCTGCTGTATCCAGTCCCTTGAGCCCCAAGAGCAAGGCAGAGGCTAGTAAATTAGTGAGGAAATGTTTATTTCTAGGAAGTCTCCTTACTGAGGAGAATGTAGAGCTGCACTGTCCAATATACTAACTGCTAGCCTCAGGTGACTTTTTAAATTTAAGTTAATTAAAATTAAAAATTCAATCCTCATTTGCACTAGCCACATTCTACATGCTCACTAGCCACATGTGCTTAGTGGGTACTGTATTGGACAGTGCAGATATAGAACATCTCCATCATCTCAGAAAGTTCTTTTGAACAATGCTGATTCTAGAACATGTATTAGTTCTGAGGATAAGAAATAGATGTATTGTCAGGACTTACTGCTCCATGCAAGAAGCATATGGAATCCTTCCATGGGTAAAACGAGTTAAACTTCAACACGTTAGTTCTGATTCCATGCCCATGTACCTAGGACCCTGTTGTGTGTGTCAGAGGGAGGGGAGTTGGGATTGAGATGGTGCAGACATGGTTTCTGACTCTGAGGTGAGAGCCCCTATTCTTGGCTTAGGGGATTGGGAGACAAATAGAAACAGATAACAATCTATAAATCGGGGAGATACTGGTGGAGATCGAGGGGTATATGAGGGACTGTGTAAGCACAGCCAAGGGAGTAAGTACCTCTACTTGCATAATCAAGTAATGCTTGCCAGAGGATAAGACATTTGAGCTGCATCTTGAAGTGGGTTTTTCTAGGTAGATTATAGAGAAGAGAAGGAAGGCAGGAGATAAAGTCCTAGAAGTTAGAGATCCTAGGTGGTTGGTTTGTGCAGGGAACCCAAAGCAATCCCGTGGATTAGGGTATAGAGAGAATTTATCTGAGAGACAGAAATGAGGGGAGAAATGACTGGAGAAGAAGATAAAAAAAGGCAGATCATGAAGGTATTCAAATGCCAGTCTAGGGGCCACCTGGGCGGCTCAGTCGGTTAAGCGCCCGACTCTTGATTTCGGCTCTGGTCATGGTCTCGGGGTCCTGGGATTGAGCCCCACATTGAGCTCCCCACTCAGCGGGGAATCTGCTTGTCTCCCTCTCCCCCTGCTCGCATGCACATGTGCACTCTCTCTCTCTCTAAAGGAAATAAATCTTAAAAAAAAGATTCATTAAATGCCTATCAAAAGAATTTGTGTTATATTATGTAAATACTATTAAATCATGAGATGTTTTTATGTGGGGCAATTACATGGTCAGGTGTCATTTTAGAAAGATCCCTGTGGCTGTAAAGCTCAAGATGGATTGGCATGGACGACACTAGAGGATGGTGCTGGGTAGGAGGTTTTTCCATAACCCAGGTGAAAGGAAACAAGGCCTGGACAAGGCAGCAGTGTCTCTGGGAATAGAGAGGGCTGCACAGAGTTACGAGATAATAAGGAGGTATAGTCAGTGGGACTTCAGTGAGGCAGAAGTTGGGGATGCCCAGGCAGGTGAGTGCCAATTCTCTTAGCCACGATAATGGAGCCTGAGAAGAACAGGCTAAGCGATGAGCCACTCTGAGTTTGGTTTGGAGTCTGTTGAGCCTGACACGCATGAGCCTGAGAGCCCAAGAGGTCAGAGGACAAGGAAGTATGAGAACCTCTGGAATCAGGTACATCAGAGTAAAGCATTCCTTACCCTGCTAAAAACTGGGGTGTGGAGTCTGTAATTGGCCATAGCTCTTTTCTACCTTGCCTGCTCCTGCATTACTCCTACTCCCCCAAAATGCCTTTACTTTTTCACGACTCTTGAGTGCAAGTGAGTTCCTGCTGTCATGAAAAGGCTTTTCCCTGATGATACATGACCACCTCCTTTTCTCTTCTCAAATATTGAATCAAATTTATGGTACCCATTTTCCTTAATCAGGCTGTTATCAGACAGTGAGCTGGGCGAATTTGATTTAAAGCAGATTGTAGCACCAGCCAGTGACTGCTCCTGGCCCTAATCAAGACTCCTTCACTCTCAAGAGAAGATGCCTTGCACTAGATGGGCTTTAATGGGCACTTCTATCTCATGAACACTAGCTCCATTTCTGCCAGATCTCTGGAAAGTTGCCTCCCAGCTTCTCTGCTCACACCCTAGCTGTAAGGTTCAAGAAACAATCTTTTCTTTTTGTTGTGATAACAGGAGCAGTGATGATGATGCCATTAATAATGATAATAGCTAACAATTATAGACTGTTTATTGTGCCAAATTCCATCTCAAGTGCTTTACAAACATTTGGTTAGTCCTCACCACCACCCCAAGCGACTGCACTGATGTTATCCTTGTTCCACAGATGAGGAGCATGAGATTCAGAAAGGTGAAAAAATTCAAAGCTACAAACCTAGAAAGAGATGAAGTTGAGATTATCACCTAGATCTGTTGTGCTCCAAAGCCCCGAATCCTTACTATTACCCTCTACTAAATTATTTAGCCTTCTAAAAAGTTCAACTTTCTGGAATGTGTCCTAGAGTTGCAGTCTTACTTTCAATCTTGGAGTGTTTACATGGATGCTGAGATGACAATTCCTTTAAAGCTGATGACTGCTCCTGGGGGTAGGTGCACTTAGCTGAATGAAAAAGAGACAACTGGGCCTCTCAGCCCCCTTAATGGGACATAACTTACATAGTGTCAGCTTCAATTGCTGACTGAATGGTCCAGTGGTTTGGGGGATCCTGGCAGGAATGTTTTCTTTGTCCCAGCATGCTTGTGTAATGGGAACCTCGAAGAAGAATGGGCGTGTTTGTCCAACTCTCTGGTTTTAAATGCTGATAATTTGCAGACAGGGAATACAGGGGCGTTAGAACTGTGGAGTGGGCAGATGTGGAGGAGGCACGGCTGCAGGAGAAAGCAGGCCCATGGAACAGAGAACAATTTGTTTATCAAGGGGTGGGATGCGGGGTGTGGAGGAAAGCTTTGCAGTTGGGCTGTGGAGACTGAGTGGGGGCACTGGGCTGGCTGCCAGCCCCCCCCACCACTGCCAGGGATCCATGATGGTTGCCTGTCCTAGGAAATGTGGGAAAGAAGGTACATGCTGTCCCCAAGAGAAAGGGCAGATTTGAGACATATGCTCACGCCAGGCACTTGGGAGCTCCTTTGTGTCCCTCACATCAAGACTCAGCCAGCAGTAAGTTCACCGCTGCTGGCTGGGGGTCTGGCTGATAACCACACACCTGCAGGTTCTGCAGTGCCAGAGGGAGCACTTGGGGCAAGCGGTTGCTGATTAAGGGAGAGAACGTTATCTTTGTTTGCTACACTGCTCGGCCACAGACAGATGCTGGCATTGCCGCTCTGCCTGCGTCCTCCTTTTTGATGCTGTACCCCATTTCCTCCCCACACCACCCCCCCAGGCAGATACTAGAGGGAATTCTCAGTCAAGACTTTTTTCCTTGCAAGAACAGAAGTAGTCATCAGAGTCCTGTGATGAGGCGTGCTCTTCACTCCCAGGCCCACTGCCTCCTGCATGTCTCAGCATCATGGAGGCACTGTAGCAAACCCTACACCCGACTGAGTTGGGCCCTGGGCTGAGTCGCTGTGGGAACACAGAGCTCCTGAGGTCCCCTGTGGTGGCATGAGGTAGCCTTTCCCAGTTCCCAGTTAAGAACAAGATAGGGAGTAGACAGTGTAGTGCTGAGAAAGTGAGAGGCTTGGAATTAGAAAACTTGGGTTTAAACTTTGGCCCCACCCCACCGCCACTCATTTGCTATGCAGCTTTGGGCTAGGCAAGATGCTCTTCTTTTGCTTCCTCATCCCTAATGTGCAGGTGATCTTACTTATCTCACAGGTTGCCAGGAAGGTAAAATGTGAGAATGCAGTAGGGGCACAGTAAATAACCTCTCTGAGCTTTGTTTCCACATGTGAACGAAGAGGGCTCTAATACCAATTTTGTAGATTTATTGGGAGTATCCTGTGAAATAATATGTGTAGAATATTTAACAAAGTAACTGGCAAGTAGCAAACACTCAACAAAGGATAGAATGGTAGATAAGGTTAGTATAGAAGTTATTCAGTATAAATTTGTCTATCAGCCAGTTTGGGGAAGTATTAATAAAGTTGTAAAAGCCATTGTACCAGGCACAGAAATGGAGTCAGCCCTCATTGTTCAAACAAGCCGATGGAGGAAAGAAGCCCCAGGCTGTGATGGGGCTTTGAAGCAAAGGGGTCAGGCTCTAGCGATGGGTAGCTGCTCCTGTAGCTCCCTCTGGTGCTTGACAAGTGGAGATGCCACAGATGCCTCTGGCCCCCCAATCAGAGCCCGGCTTTCCCCCCAGGAAGAGAAAATGTGCCGCTTGCCCAGAGACCAAGCCTTTGCAAAGCCGTCAGAGTCGACACAGAAGGCAGTCGAGCCCAGACAGCAGTAGTCCGTCCCTAGGTGTTCAGGACCCTACCTGGGTAGGGGCTTCTTGCCTGGCGTAGGGCTGCGGTACTCAGATCTGAACATATCACCGGGAAGTAGTCCCAGAGCTGAGCGTCTTCTCTCCTTGACTGAGCTGCATCTAAGGCCTATCTGGAACTCTCCCTAGTCCACTCCTAGAAGGGCAGAGGCTGAGCCTGACCCCAGCTATTATAAACTCTAGCTTCCCCATTAAGCTTTTTAAAGCCTTCTTGGTTTGGTGGTATCTCCACCTCTGGTATGAGGTATTCCCCACTGTGACCCAGAGTATTAGTCCCCTAACCTGGGGCTCCTTTTTCTGAAACTTGGTCTTTCCGCATGGAGCTTACTTCTAATCCAAAGAAAGGAGCATGGTCCGCATTGAGTCTTAACTGCTACAGTATGATGCTGCACTTAGATATCGGGAAAACCAAGGGCTTGGGAAGTTAGACTAGGTTCCAAGTTCTAGCTCTGCCACCAACCAGCTGTGTGCTTGTGGACCAGTCCCCTCTGCTCTTTGAACTTCAGTTTCTCATCTATACAGTGGTAATGATAATCTCCCATAGCTCATAGAGCTGAGAAAATTAAATGAGAAAGTGCACATAAAGTGCCCAGCACGGAGACTGGCATGGCATGGAGGTTCAGTTAATGTTTCCCTTCCTCCCTAGCTAAAGTCAGGGATGCCAGTAAAATTTCTCATTGTGCATAACCTCAGCCCTGCTGGAAACAGTAAACCTAAAAAATATAATCATCAGCTTTTTCTTCACCATGGCAGAGGCTCAGAGTCACCATGGCAGCTGACATTGATACTGGAGGCTGCATCTCAACAATAGCAGTATCTTAATAATGTCATATTTTTCCACATTTACATTTCATACCGCCTTTGGCCCTTGCTACCCCAAGCAGGTAAGTATTATTATTTTACAAAAGAGAACCTCAAAACTTAGAGAGGTCGAAGGATTTTCCCAAGGTCTTAAAGCTTTCATATGTTGGAGCTGGATTTGAACTTAGATTTGATTGACCCCACCTCACCTTAGAAACAGCGGCTTATATGAGCTGCCTTGCCTCTAGACAAACCATGGATCTACCTGTCCTTCCTAATGATTCTGGATTCCATTTCCCCTAAGCTCAGGCTCTTTTCTATCTTAGATGCCTTAAAGAGCTGTAGGAGACCTCTGTCTCTTCCCTTCTTTAACCTCCACTGGTATCAGAGCCCACTCACACCTCTGTCTGTTCCCCAGATTTAGTGATGAAGGGATGGAGGTGATCGAGCGGCTCATCTACCTGTATCACAAGTTCCATCAGCTAAAGGTCAGCAATGAGGAGTATGCTTGCATGAAAGCAATTAACTTCTTAAATCAAGGTAAGTAGCTGGAGGTGAGAAAAGGGGATTTTTTTTTTTTTTTTTTTTTTTTGCTGGAGAGCAATTTCCCTCATGTTACACACACCACCTCCCACCCCTTTGCCTTTAGGACTGTCACACAGAATCTGTCACACCATGTGGGTACCAATCCTAGAAGGCCTGTGCTGTCCTCAGCCTGCTCCTCTATAGCGCAGCGCATGCTTTGGATTTTTTTCTTCAAACCTAAATGCCACAATCTCTATAACTCATAGAGGAAGGAAGAGGATTCGCTTTGTTTAGTCAGTTTTAATGCATTTAAACACAGACGCCAAGGACAGTACATGCGTCATTTAAAATATGTACCAAGTTTACCAGCGGCTGAAGAAGAGCAGGGTGACTGATGAAACTACTGGAGATAAGACGTCTATGACAGGCTGGCAGTGGTTCTGATGGCCTCTACAGGGCAGAGTGGGGGGTATACAAAAACTCACACAATGTGGGGCGCCTGGGTGGCTCAGTCATTAAGCATCTGCCTTCGGCTCAGGGAATGATCCCAGGGTCCTAGGATCGAGCCCCACATCGGGCTCCCAGCTCTGCGGGAAGCCTGCTTCTCCCTCTCCCCCTGCTTGGGTTCCCTCTCTCACTGTGTCTCTCTCTGTCAAATAAATAAATAAAATATTAAAAAAAAAACACCTCACACATGTATCAAGCATGGCTTTTAATTAGAAGAGTGCTAGATGTGGTTTATGTGGAGTATTACCTGCAAAGTGGTGCTTGGTAGCTGCTAGGAACTGGAGTGTGGAGAATTTATATTCTCTTTTTTCCAAAGTAGCATATGAGTGCTCTGTTCTCATGGTGGAACTGGGCTGTTTTGCTTCCTGTGACATTGAAATTGCTCTGTTACTGTATTCAGTTTCCTAGTCCAGAGACTTCTGAGCCCCTCCTCTTTGAGTACTCTCCCTGCTGCTTCTCCACTATTCATTCATTTATCTTCTCCATTCATTTATCTGCTGTTCCATGTACCTCCCCTAGATCAGGCACTGTGTTGAACATTAAAGACATTAAATAAAATAGATCCCAGGTCCCTGGCTTCAAGATGTACACACTCTAATGGCACTTAACACATTACTTGAACCTCAGATTGGGGGGGATCAGCAGCAGCTACTTGGAGGAGAAATCTGAGCTGGGCCTCAAAGGTTGGGTAAGATTTATATAGAGAATATTTATATCCTATTTTATATATAAATTATATAGATAAGTTATATTTATATTTTATGTATAAAAAGGAGTTGGTATGTGCATGTATATATACACACATACATATACATTATATATAAATAAATGAGAGGGAGAGAAATCTATATAGAAAAAGCTAGAGTGACAGCCCAGGTAGAATAGTATGAGCAGAAGCACATAGGAGACCATGTGTGAGTATGTGTAGGTATCAGCAAGCTTTCTGATTGGCTCCAGCAAAGGGCCAGTTTAAAGATATTGTGAAGGATACATTGTGAAAGTTAGATTACTCAGTCAGTTGTTCAACATCAACTGGTGCCTGTTTTGTGTCAAGCCCTGTGCTGGGAGCTGTGTAGGAAGTTGAGAAAGATACAGCCTAACGCTCAAGTGTCTCAGTCTAGTGACTATCCTTTATAATATTTTTCCTTCTTTATCTGATTTCTCTTCCCTTATCCAGAGTTTTCTTCCCCCATGATAGAAAGAGAAAAGATCTCCTGTTGTGACAGTGTTGTATAACTTTTAATCAAAAGATGCACATATTCAAGGAGCTGGTGTTTCTTCCACAGTAGAAAGCCCCTCCTTTTCCTGTGTGTTTTTTTCACAGATATCAGGGGTCTGACCAGTGCCTCACAGCTGGAACAGTTGAACAAGCGATATTGGTACATTTGTCAGGATTTCACTGAATATAAATATACACATCAGCCGAACCGCTTTCCTGACCTCATGATGTGCTTACCTGAGATTCGCTATATTGCAGGTAACATTCTTGGTGCTGGGCTTCCAAACCTTCCTTGCTTCTCTTAGCTTGTGAAAGAAATGAGACAAGTAGTGTTTTCAAGATGCTCATTCCAGGCTCATAACCAACTGCATAAAAGAACTATGACCATTGCCCTCAGAAAAATTATATTATAATGAGAAGTTTGTGTTTTCTTTGTAGGGAAGAGAGTCTAACATTTCCTGAGTGCCTATCATGTGCAAGGTGCTTTGTGGCCTTATGTTGTTTAATCTCAGAACAAACTCTGCAAGGCTGGTTGTTGGTGATATTTATGGTCCTTCTATGGATGGGGAAACAGGCTCAGAGTTTCTCAAATTAACTTCATTTCCTGAATATATACTAAATATATACTTTAAAAGGGTATATTTTATGCTATGTGAATTAATTATATCTCCATTTTTAAAATTAACTTCATTTCATAGAATTTCTTAGAGATTTTTGGAAATCATTCATTTAAAGCAATATCTTTAAAATAATTCGCAAGAATCCTGCCTTTGCAAAGGAAGTTTTGTTGTTACTGCTTTGTAGTCTTGACCCCCTTCTGAGCTTCTTGACATTTAAATAGGTCCGTTCCAATATGAAATCCTGGGTTTTGTTTTTACTGTTGTTTTAGTTCTTCTGGTAAAGATTCTTGTATATAGTAATCCAGCACACACTGAGGGAAAACTCAGAAATGTGACCTCTAAGATAAAACTGTTTCTGTCAAATTTAGCCGCCCAATTTCGAAGGAAAAAATTTTCAGTCTGATGAAGGAATTTTTTTTCTACTTTTTAGACCTAGATAGTCTAGCTGATCTGAACTGGACCTAAAATATTGGAATTTTAGGGGTGCTTTGATAGTTTATGGCTCAGCATTTCCAAATCTATGTTTTACGGAATAAGATATTAATCAGATGCTCTCTGAAATAAAGGGAAGTCAGTAGTTAATACCCCACTCTCCCCTGGCGCCCCCACAGAGCTGGATTCTCAACTCTGGCAACATTTGAATCACCTGGGAAGCTTTTAAAAAATATCTGTGCTTGGATTGCACCTGCAGAGATTCTGATTTAATTGGTAGGGAGTGGGGCCTGGGCATCAGTATTTTTTAAAAACTCGCTAGATGACTCTAAGGTACTGGCAGGGAGAAGGACAGCTTCAGATATTTACAAAGGATATTAGCACACTGAATGCTCCAAGAAACCTTCCAGTAAAGAAACCTGTATACCTTTCTTAACCCCAAATTTCTCAAATTTATTTGCCCCTGTGACCAGCCCCCTCCTTTTTTTCCCAGTACTTTTATTAATCCATTATACTATTCTAAAGAACAGAATGCTAGAGAATCTACCAGGGGGAAAAAAATAGGATATGTTTCTCAGGGTATTTTAGCTCTAAGAGAACATCTAGGAATACCTTTCAGCTCAAGTTTCCTCATCTATAAGATGGAGATAACAAGTAATATCTATTACATGGAAATACTGTGAGAATTAGATAATGCATTTAAACAGTTAGCACAGAGTAAGTAGATGATAGCAATAATTATAACCTGAATCATTACTGGACTCTCTAGGGTACCAAAATGGGTCTGGGTATCAGGATGTTAGCATAGTTTGTCTGATACTCCTGTCTTTGTGATACTCCTGGCATTTTCTCACTCCAGTCCCTCAAAAAGGCAATATTCTCCCTTCCCCAGCCTAAGGAGGCAGACACACCTGGAGTTAAGAAAGGTATACAGGTTTCTTCATTGGAAGCTTCCAGTAAAGCCACCACTAACTCTTCTTTTCCTGCCTTGTTACCAGGAAAGATGGTGAATGTACCCCTGGAGCAGCTGCCCCTCCTCTTTAAGGTGGTACTTCATTCCTGCAAGACAAGTGTGGGCAAGGAATGACCTGTTCCCAGCGCCCCTCCTCCGGCCAACCACAGCGCCTTGGGTGGGCAGGACAGGCTCCAGAAGAAAGAGCCAGAGAGACCAAGATGGAGGCTGTGGAGCAGTGTTTCCAGTTGCCTCCATAGCAAGAAGAGTTTTTGTTTGTTTGTCTGTTTTTTTAACCTCATTTTTCTATATATTTATTTCACGACAGAGTTGAATGTATGGCCTTCAACATGATGCACATGCTTTTGTGTGAATGCAGCCGATGCATTTCCTTGCAGTTTACAGAATGTGAAGATGTTTAATGTTATAGTGTTGTCATTGTTTAGAGATAGTTCTTTTGTATTTTGAGGGAGAGGGTGGGATGGGGCTGAGATGAATATTTCCATAATGTTGACAAAGACGACTACCTCAGTGGAAAGGGAGGGGTGTGACCATCCTTACTTTTTCCACATGTTCTCAGCAGACTCCTACATTAGTCTGTCAGAGAGCAAACTGCCTTTTTCTAGCCACAGAATTGCCAGGTAAAAGTAAAAGAGCACACCATAAAGGGGCAAAGTGGTATTGGGAGGTTTATTAAGCAAAGTGGGTGAGACATTGGAAACAGGGCAGGAGATGAGGATTTAGCCATCTCTTTTCTTTGGAAAGCATGATAGTTGAGGGAGTAGGGTACAGTGACCAAATCTATGTTAGATGTCCTCCCTCCAAACAACTCTTCAGGGAGAAGGGTTTCTGTTCTCACACCATGCTGTGGGCTCCCCCCACCCCCACCGTCCAAACCACCACTATTAGTTTCTGCCACTGTCAACTTTTTATCCACACATGGTCCTGGCAGTAAGTTAATTCTTGGGACTTGTCTACCAGCTCCCTTGGGGCTCGCAGCTACCTAGTGTCTACCTGGATCTACCAAGGTCTACTTTCCTGAGACTCCTTGCCTCTCTCCTATAAATTTTACTTCCTGTTGGCCCTTTGAAAAAAACAACTGAACAAAATGTCATGCTCTGAATCCTGGTGCCCACTACTGATTTATTCTCCGTTCACCTTGCTTTTTTCAAAGGTTAGTGGGACAAAGGCCAGACTGCTAAAAGAACAAACAATCTTCCTTTCCCTGTTCCTCCCCTCACCCCATCCCATCTCATTCTCAGGACTGAATCCAAAACCTGCAGTCTTTTATACAGTGGGAAGGACCATTCACCCATCAGCTAAACAGAAGTTTTGCCCCCTCATTCTCCTCCCAAGTTCTCCTAATCTCTCCAAAATGAGACCAGGTTTCCTTAGAACAGAAAGCCCCAGTACCGGAGTGGCCCACCTGCCCGTTAGATTATCAGTGGCCTGGCTGACCAAGGCCTGGAGGGCTGGAGTCCAAAGCACCTGGAAGGGGAGGGGGGCCTGAAACTACCTCATGTTCCTAAGGGCCTGGCTGCCCCCCTCTGCAGATACAGCCTGGACCTCCTATTCTTTCACTACCTACCCTACCGAGTTCTGGGAAGTATTCCTTACCCTCTTGGCTTTGGCCAGTGGCCACACCATGTCTATCTTAGAACTCTTTCAGGTGCTTTTCCTTTCTCTGCCTTACTATAGCAATTTTCCCTGCCCATACCCAGGTACCTCCCACAGCCAGTGCAGCAGACGGACCACTTTAGCTGGGTGCCTCCCTGGGTGGACTTGAGGGGCCTACAGCATTTTGTTTTGCCTGTTTAGTCAAAGGCCGTTTGCTCTCTTCCAACCCAGCCTAGCAAATTTACCTAGTGGGCCACCACATTGTGTGCATACCAGGTAGTCTGTGTCGGATTATAATTTTTTCTTTGCAGTGAAATGTTACGGGTACCAGCAGAGTGATGACTTTGTCCCTTGATGGGTCTAAAACTCAGAGCATTACTCCTTAATGCCATTTCCCCAGCTGCTCTGAGAAAGAAAAAAGAGACACGTTCCTCAGGAAAAGCTCCAACCAGAATGTTTTTCACATGTTGATGGGAAGATTTTTGTGTGTGTATCTGTTTATTTCTAAGTTCACAATATTTTTGTTTCCCTGAATTTTTTATTTAACCAACTAGATCACATTCTTTGGCTACAGGTCAGACTCCGAGCAGCTTTCCTCAAGATAGGGGAGGAGACATATATCAGAGTCCCCTTCTCCAAGACTGCTCCTGTGTGCAGTATCTTTCTTTGCTTAGACCTCCATCTCTCAGATTATTATTATTTTTTGAAATTGCTTTTCTCTTAAATTAAGCATTTTCCTGGTTGTGTTGGGTATCAAAGGAAATTGTTCTCTGACAAGACAAGAACACGTCTCTCCAATAATGCAGCATTAAACAGAGTAAGTTGTTAATTTGTGGAGTGGGGGAAAGGTTCTGCAAGTTGCCATTGTACAAATCCATTTTTACAAATGTTTGCAGCAGATTCCACAGAACAAAGAGCCCATTCTTTGCCAAGAGCCCTGCAGAATCTCTGAGCCAAGTGGCCGTGTGTTCCAAGCCGGAGCCTGACCTGTGGACAGCCTTTAATGTCTTCTGCACCCAGTCCTTTTATGACGTGGGCTTTTTTTAAACAGGGTAAAGTGAATGTGTTGCATTGCGAACTCAGGTATTATGAGGAGAAGGTAGGAGTGTAGCTAGCAGCGTGGAGACATTAGGTCAGCCACTAGATGTATTTGTGAATTTGGTTTGAGGGACACACAGAAAGGTTGGAGGGGGAGGTTTGATGTGTTTGTTTTTTGCCTTTCTTCCCATAATGTTTGGTTAACAGGTAGCCTTTTTGCTAGTGGAAGAAGAAAAAAGTTGTGCATGTTGTCTCTGATTCCCCTCTCTTCTGTCCTCTCTCTGATCCCCTGCTACCAACAGTGCTCACTTTGAGTGAGAGTTTTTCCACCATAAAAATATAACCCTGAAAGCTGTGTGGTAAAGGAGAATCCTACCTCCTTGCACTTCAATGCAAAAATGCATTGAAACACACAGGCTTTTCCTTTCCTTTCCCTTTAAATGTTTTCTTGACCCAAGACAAAAGTTTGGAATCTTGGAACTTCACCTACAACTTATGCTCTCTGGCTCCTTTGTAGAATTTTGGAGTCTTTCACAAGGTTCGGTGGCCTTGCCCTTAGTCTGAAGAAACTCCCCAGAACCTGTCTCAAAGCACTCCACCTGGCTCAGAGGACACCCAGCCCCATGCTTAACACATAATTGAGGTGGGAGAACCTCCAGGGATAGAAGGCAGCATGCGGGAACCTCCTTGTCTTGTTCCCCAGAAGCAGAGGATGGATAGAGGGAATCTAAGGGTCTCCGCAGCGTTGCTGACAGTCACCTGCTCCACATTGACCTGCCTCTCACCTGCCACCCCTTTGCAGGGATGTGACTACCTGCCATGGCCAATATGTTACCAGGTCCTTAAAACCCTGGGCTCTCTGAGCTGCCTTGCTCTGCGCCCCATTTCCTACCTTTGTTTGTTCTTGATTTCCTGGGGGAATGGGACAGATGGAGACAGATGGACAAACCCAGCATGGGCAACATCTAAGCCATGCCCAAGGTTGGCCAAAGTAAGGGGACCCTGGCCTCCCAGGAGGGCAGGAAGTTCAGCAGTGGTTCCAAGTCTTTAGCTCTGGGCCCCTGGTCTATGTCTTTTTCCTTGTTGCTTTTTAAAATTTTGCAATTATTTTCAGAAATCCAGTCTTTTAGATTCAGCTCTTTTATTAAACTTTAAATTTTTCTTTGATTTTTTTAAACAAATAAACTAAACAAAAACACCACTGCTCTTACTTTCCCCAGTTTGATCCATGAGAATCCCCTACACTCCCCTCTGCCTTTGCAGTTGATCATTCCTCCCTTTTTTCTCAGCTCGAAGCATCTATGGCCAGTGTCTGTGAAATGATGTTTTATCTGTGTCTCAGGATGAGAAACGGCAATCATTCCACCAGGTGCTGGAAACTGATTAGCCTCGAGGCAAGGGTTTCTAGGGCCACAGCTCAGGGATGTGTATTTAATTACAGGGTCCCCAGAAACCCCTCTCTTGGCTGCCACAAACAGCAGCTTCTTTTCTGGGCTTGAGAACCGGACCTGGACTGTTCCTCAGAGGCAGGAGCCCCAGAGAACATGCGGAGTCGGGGAGCATGCTGGGGCTCCCTTCTTGGCTAGACCTGGGCTACCTTGAAACTTGAAGACTTCTGGCTATCCTGCAACATGAGCCACAGTGGCCCTGCCTCTACCAGCTCATAAAATGCCTGGTCGCCCTGCCCACTCCAGTGCCCATCTGGCCTCCCTCTTCTGGGCCTGCAGCCCTAAATGGAGCACAGCCTGCTCAGGAGTCTGTTGCGGGCTCGAGGGGAAGGTGTGCGTTAGGCCAGAGCTTGCTCCACGCCCAAGAAAAAAGTCGTGTTACTGGTGAAGGCTAGTCTTCCAAATCCTGGACCTAGCCCTGCCAGCCAAAGGATCATTTTTGCCCTTTGGTGACCACTTTTGTTTTTCTTTCTCTGAAATGTCTTACAATAGGTAATAATGTTGTTTGACTCAAATTTCCATGAAAAAAATAAACTACCTCTTGAGTGACATCCTGATCGATTCCTCTCTGAGGAATCCTGTGGGAAAAGAAAACTTTAGCTCCTGCTCTGTTTACATGTTTCTGTCGGGAAAGAAACTCTGCCTGCCCTGGGGTGTTGGTGTTTTTGTCTGTGTTGCCATCCCAGGCTTGCGATAGGGCCTCGTGGCTGCATTGTGATGTCTGGGCCATGTCTGGGGAGTCCCAGCCACCTGCCCAGCCAGGGACTAGCCACCCCCTTGAAGAGGCCACCATTTCTTTCCTGTGAGCCAAGGCACAGGGAGCACCACCTCTCACAACCCCACCTTCAGGGGCTGCGGTGGCACATGCATCAGTGAGCATATCCTTGGGCTACCTACGCTAGGCCCACTTGCACCCACAGTCCAGTGTAGGAATCGTGTAAATGGGATGTCTCTGAGCCCTTGTCCCCAAAGGGCCAGCCAAGGGCTGCCCGCCAGCCTAGCTCCATCAACCCTGCATGACCAAATGATAGTTGGTGGGCTCTGCAGGCTGCCCAGGCCCTCGGCTACCTCGCACCCTGCCAGCCGGCAAGGGATGGGCCCTTTGCTGTGAATTGACTACCTGTGGAAATGTGACCAAGTAGTGTGAAATGCATGTTTAGCGAATGTTAGGTACTGTATTTGAACCAATAAATGTGAATCCTTCTGCACATGTCCTCTGTCTGTGAAGCTTGTCTGGGGTTCTAGGGAGGGACAATGAGGTGTCCTAAGGAGCTGACTGGTGTCTCCAGACCTGTTGGTCCTGCTTATAGCTAACAGCCACTCCGTTCCTATTGCTGAGGGTCTGACAGAGGGCTCTCTCTCAGGGCTGCTTGAATCAGTGAACCAGGACTGAATAAGGTGTCTGCTCTGTGTGCCAGGTACTGTGTTGGGACTTTTCACAAACCTGAACCTCCTTGAATTTCAAAGATTATTACCTCTATTTTTTGAAGTGAGGTGAAGCGACTCATTCAAGGTCTCCCAGTTAGAAAAGTTGCACAACTAGAGGAACTTAGTCTGGTGGGGGAGGCAAACACAGACCTTTTTGGTACAGTGGGACTGAGCTGTCATTAAGGACATGAGGTTGTAAGGATCTAGAGGAGGGAGCTGCTTGTTCTACTCAGGAAGTGCTTCACAGGTGAGCGTTGAAGGCGGCTCTTGAAGAAAGGCAGTAGACAGAGGAGGCTAGACCAGGTAGAGGTGAGAGGGATCAACACCACATTTGAAGGCCCGCCTGGCTATGAATCAGAAACATGGAATATTTGGGGATAACAAGGGACTGCCGTGGCAAGAATGGTGGCAGATGGAAGGGATAGCAAGACTTGAGGTTGGAGAAGTACGTGGGGACCTTGAATGCCACGTTCAGAAGTGTAGGAAGGAAAGCCATCTGCTAAGTCTCCGGAAAGAGAGCTACATCTCCGTGACAGAGGTGTGCTGCTGGTGGCCTGCCTATTCTGTCACTGTGGTCCAGCCTATTAATACCTGTCTTTCCAGGAAATAGATGAGGTTTTCTAGAGCTGAGAAAATGGAGGCTCTGAGAGATCAAGGGATGTGTCCGAAGTCACACAGGAGGTATCAGAGTTAAGACTTGAACCCAGATCCACCCAATTTCAAAGCCCAACCGCCCTGTAATCCTGCTGTTCATACGATCAGAGAAGCGGCAGAGTTTGGGTTGAGGGTTCAATGAAGACAGGAAAGACGAAGGCTTCTCCGTTTGAAACCATAAAGGCTGAGGAGAGTCTGATCAAAGTCTATTAAATCCCCATGTGTGAAACGAGGGGAAGCCCAGCTGCCTCCCCACACCTCAGCCTCCTCTAGCACAAGGGACCAGAGAGCCCTTGAGGTTTGAAAGAGATGGCTTTAGAACAAAGGAAACACTGCAGAACTAATTAATAGACTCTTCCTTGCCCCACAAGAGGGAACAGACAAGACACAGAGGTGTGAGGAGGAGAAGAAACACATTTGCTGAGCACCTTGTGAGTGCCAGGCACTATGATTTGGCGCTTTACATGCATTGTCTCCTGTCATCCTCGTAAGTTTTTACAAGGTTCAGGTCTCAGCCCCATTTTACACATAAGCAAATTGAGGCCCAAAGAAATTAAGCTGTTTGCCTAAGATGACACGTGAGTAAGTGGCAGTATTTGCTTTTGAATCCGGGTCTATCTGATACCAAAGTTACAATGGGCTTCCTCCCTGCTCTTCCTGAGCAGTTCCGTAGTGCTGAATATGAATGTCTGGAGTTTGTAACAAAACTCAGTAATGGCCTTTGGTTGAACTTCTTGCTATTAGCAAAGCAAAACTATTAAACTAATAAAATTAATTTCTGTAAGAGGTGAGTGAATAGACCCAACCGAATTGATCTGAAAAGCAGTGCTATCCCAAAAATATGTAGAATGCTATAGACACCAAATCTGTGGTTTCTCAACATAGACAACCTAACAAGATGGCTTCATGGAAAAAGAAATAGGAATTCCATTGCCAAAAATCTGGGAAATACTGGACTTCCTCTACCTTCCTCTTACTGCTTCCCAACCTTTGTTGGGATATTAAAGGCTCTGAGAAGCCTTGCCTGAAGAAAACTAATTCTGTCTAGTCTAGGGCCTACCAAAAAAAGTTTAGGCATGGAACACTTTTTTCTTCCTGTTAAAATTCCGTTGGGACAGTGTTCTGTGGAATAAAATTTAGAACACTGCTCTAAATTTATGAATCGGTACTGAACTAATGCTGAGCTTTTGATTTCCTTGAGTGCCAGGCAATAATCTGGAAGAATAGTGAACATATATGGAGCAATGCAAAGCATGGTACGAAGCGTTTTACATGCATTGCATTACTGTTTCCTCCAAACCACCCTATGAAGTTGATGCTATAAAGATCCCATTTTACAGATAAGAAAACCGAGGCCCAGAAAGGGTAAGTAATTTGCCCAAGGTTACATAACTCGTATGTAACCTCAGGAATGAACATAAACAAGCACTACTGAGTGCCTCCTGTTAGGATCTGTGCTGAGATCTTTATCCTTACACAACTCTCTGAGGTAAATAAGATCTCTATGGAACTGAAGAGGAAACAGAGCTCTGGCATATGTCAGAGTCTGAAGCCAGAAACGCCCAGAAATGAAGGCTTAGGGAGGGTGTTGGGATCGGGTTGGATGTGGCTACTGGAGCCTGCTCTCAAGGACCATTTTCCTGAGGAGTTTGTGTGACAGAGGCGCATCAGGGGGTCTCACCATCTGAGGTCTAATTCTAGCTCTTCCCCTTACCAGTTGTGTGTGTCCTTGACCCAGATAGATACCTCTCACTTTCCTGGTCAGATAAATGGAGATGATGTGCCTTTGTCTTAGGAGTTAAGGAAGACTCACTGTGGCTGGTTCAAAGTAGGGGCTTAATTAAGTCAATCCATAAGAAAGCTGCATGAGGAGCTGCAGCCCCTCACACCCCAATAACCGAAGCCCAGCAGAGCCAGAAGCTACCTCTCTGGTTTGCCTGCCCACCAGGGTTTTAGGTCCACCACGGTGGTAATCAGTCTGCCTGAGATCCTGTGGCAAAAGTGCCCAACTGTCAGACCCAGGGCTCTTGGAGTCCTGTTCCCTTGGCAACAAGTCTCACCATGGAGACCACAGCCCCATCCTTGCCCTCCCTGCAATCTCCCTCTCCACAGACCTTCCCTGTTCAATACCTAGGCCTAGGGGAAGTGTAGGAACTGAGGAGAGCTCCAAGGAGGCCCTTCCTCAGAGTGAGGAGTTTCGGGCACAGCCAGCAGAGAGGCAAAAGGAACTCCCATTTTTGGGTCTGCTCTGTGCCTGGCAAGGTTCTGAGGAGTCTACATCTTGTGGTCTCATTTAGGTTAAAAGCCTGGCACTTACCCTATTTTACATAGTGGAAACCAAGGCTCAAGGAGACTCAACGGACCAACCCGGAGTCTCCCAGCTGGTCATTGTTGGAGCGGACACTTGAATCCAGGGTTTCTTTCTCTGCAACTCCCCTCCCACAATGTGGAGGCATAGCCGCTGCAGACTGGGGAGGGCTGGGCAGTTGGGCGAACCACCCCCCACCCCCCACCCCCACACACCCTAGGCCCTGGCTGTCAAGTAGCAGCCAGCAGCCCTTTGAGGCCTGGGCCGGGCCCTGCAGCAGGAGAGGAACGGCACTATTTTAAGCCAGGGCCAGCAGGCCCCATGTGGGCACAGGGAGGGTGGCCTCGGGCCCTTGGCCAGCTTCCCGGAAGTCACCATGGCCTCCCTCCTCTCCCCTGAGCGGCTTTCTGAGGCAGCCACTTCCCAACAAACAGGAAGGAGGCCCTCAGGCCAGGAGACCTCCAGCCCCAGCTCCCTCCTCCTACACCAGCCCCCTCCCCCAGTCTTCTCTACATGGGGGAGCCCACCAGCTGCATACCCTGATCAGTGTCCCTTATCTGGGCTGACTCTCAGCGGGTAGGTGGCAGGGGGGGCTCTGGACTTCTACTTGGGCTGCCCCAGTTCACCCGTTACAGGCCTAGGGCCTCCACTTGTCCAGGCCCTTTGCCCCCTTGCCCACAGCCTTGTTTCTCACATACATTCCCATTGAAGTTGGCCACTGTAAGGCAGAGAGCAAGAGCAGAGGGGTCCTCAGACTTGGCCCCACTCAAGGACCCTAGAGAGAGACAGACTAAGGACTGAAACAGAGAGAAACAAACTGGGACATTCCCAGAGAAAGATTGAGGCAAAAATAGTGGTAGACACAGATTAATCATGGCAGAGACAACATCAGAGATGCTCAGAGACAAAAGCAGAGAAAAACAGAGACAGCTGCAAAGGGCCGGGGCCAAGAGGTCAGCGAGATGGCTCTGAGTGGTTGCTCCTGACCACCCCCCAAGTACAGGCCATGTCTCAGGGCTGTGGGGGGCCCACCGGCTGCGTGGTTGGAGAGGAATGTGGGGAGCAAGGCTGGGTCACCCCTTGAGGGCCAAGCGTGTGCGCTGAGAGATAAACTATCCCAGGCAGGGGGCCCCAGCTGCGGCTGCACGCTCCAGGAGCATGGCGGAGAGGCCCAGGCCCAAGGCTGAAGCCCCAGCCCTGCCAGACACCCAGCTCCTGCGTCTCCTCCCGAGGATCTTCACCAGGCCTCGGATTCTAGAAGGTCCCAGGTCCCTCAGTCCAGCCTTTAAGGGCGTGCAGATTCCGTGAGTGTCCCCTTTGCAGAAGAGCAGGGTGGGCCCTGGGACCCCTGCCAGCCACAGAGCCTTACTTCTCCAGCTCCAGCTGCAGCCCTGGCTCAGGTGAGGGGGTGACCAGGCCAAGCAGGGGGGCTCCAGCCGAGGAGAGCTGCAAACCTGCCCGTGAGTGTTCCCCTCATGGGCACCCGTGCGGGTCTGCGGGCCTGTGTCCACGTGCTTCCACGCACGCGGGGGCTTGCACACACGTATGTGTCCACGTGCTGCCGGGAGCCCCACTCTGCCTCCACAAGTCCCTGCTCTCGGCCCAGAGAAGTAGCCCCCACGGGCACCTGGCGTCCCCCCCCACCCCAATGTGGTCCAGTCCAGAGAACCAGGAGGCACAGGGAGAAGAGCAGGCAGGTCTACTGCCGTCCCCCAGCTCCCCTCCCCAGCCTGCAGCTGAGGCTCCTGCTGGCCACGGCCTTGACCTGGCACTATGGACTTCTCTGACATTGGCATCGGATCTGAACATCTGGCAGCAGGCTGATAAGGGGTGCAGCGGAAACAGCCTCCACTGCTGCCAACAGCCCCGCCCCCTCCACGGCCCTGCCGGGGTCTCCACGTCCACAGCCCCTCTGCCTCTAGCTCCCGGCCCTGCCCCGCTCTCTTTTCTCACTCTCTGCCTCAGTCTCCCTCTCCCCCATTTCTCCTTTCTCTCATTCTAAATGGCTCTCATTCTTTCTGCCTCTCCTTCTCTCTCCTTCCTCTGTCCCGTGCTCTCTCTCTCTCTACCCCCCCCTCCTTCCTCTCCCTCCACCCCCCCCATCATCTCTGGGTCTGGTATGCTGTCAGTGGGTCTCTCTTCTCTCACTTTCTGCCTCATCTGTCTGTGGGTTCTTTCTTTGTTTTTCTACACTGTGCCCCAACCCCAGCCTGATTCTCTCTCTTTCTCCTCTCCATTTCAGTTTCTAGGTCTCTAGCTTGTTTGTTCCTTATTCCATCACCAGGAAATAGGCCTGGCACTTTGGGAAAGTCCCCACTTAGAAGAGAGACCCTGGGCTTTGTTTGCTTGGGAGGTGGGGGGAGCCTGGGTCACCGCTTCTCCTTCCCCTCTGGGTGGGTCTCATGGCCTGGGACCACCTGGGCTGGAGCTTGAAGGAAGACAAATGGGCCACCCAGGGGCTCTGGCGGAGGGGAGAGGACGCTGACTCTGCAAGCCCACTGCCTGGATTTAAATCCTAGTTCCATCACACCCTTCCTCGCTTTGTGACTTTGCGAAGATACCTCGTCTCCCTGAACCCGAGTTTCTTCATCTCTCAAATGCTGCTCATGGAAAGTGAGGGGAAAATACTACCTACCTCCCAGGATGGTGGAGGCTGACCACAGGTGTGGAATAGCAGGGGACCTGGCGCTTAGGCACCTCTGTGTTAGGGCCTCACCATGCCCTGCCTGCCTCACCCAGTAGGGGTGAGGGCCGAGGAGGGGCAGCGCAGAGGAAGGGGATGCCCGTAAACATATCCAGGGCGATCAGAGGGGAGCAGGGCCGAGCCTGGGTGGTGGAAAGTGTCCGCCGACCGCCTACAGAGAAAGCAACAGGACAGAGGGACGGGCGGCAGAATTCCACCCCCACAGGCAGCATGTGAGGCCTTTGGTGCAGAGGCAAGTAGGCATTCCGCAGATGCTCACTGACGCTTGCTCAGGGCTGGCCCCTGTGGACCCAGAGATCATTCGGCCCTGAGCCCTTCCTTGAGGGTTCCCCAGGCTGGGGTGAGTCACTCTATCACAGAAGGGCTAACAGTGCTCAGGCTGATGGTACAATCTCAGACTCCACAGCGAAAAGGCCCCTGAGGGCAGACCCGCCAGTCCGGCGGCTTGGTGTTTGTGTTTTGCTAACATTGCGCACACGACATACCTGGCAGCCACTGAACGTGGTGCATGCATTGTCTCATCTTGTCCCCATTTTATGGAGAGGATGGGAGGCCCAGAGAGAGAAGTGACTGGTCCCAGGTCACACAGCTGGGAAATGGCAGAACTGGAATTTAAGCCAGAGTCTCCACCACTAATCCCTCACATTTCTCCTTCTTAGGACTCGGAGCCTCACCAGGAGACTGACCAGGCCAATCTAGTTCTTTCCATGGCACCACAGTGTTGAAAGACCCTGTTTAAGAAGGCAGTGAAAGTAGACCCCATTTCACAGTCTCCCATCAAAGGAGGTGCAAAGGACTGTGATTATTGTTGTTACGTGTAAGTGACATGTCAGTGATGTAAAGGTGCTTCCTGAGATATTTCTTTTTTAAATTCAGAGGATGAATGGTATTAATCCAGAAACAAAATCATTGCATTAAAATGGGGGAGATTAGTTAGGTTCAGTCAGATGCAAGAGAAATATATCTTGTAAGAAATTCAGTGGGTGGAAAAGACATAATTATGAGGTCATGCATGTTGGGAAATAAGTTATATATTATGTCATATGTAGAAATTAGAATTAGAATATAGTAGTCCCCCTTATTGGCAGAGGATGCATTCTAAGACCCTCCCCACCCCCCGCCCCGGCACCCAAAACCATGGATAGTAGTGAACCGTATATACACTATGCTTTTTCCTATACATACATCCCTATGATAAAGTTTAATTTATAAGTTAGGCAGAGTAACAATAATAATAAAACAGGACAGGTATAACAACATACTGGTAATAAAAGCTATGTGTATGTGGTTTCTCTCAAAATATCGTGTACCGTACTCACCCTTCTCCTCATGAGATGATAAAATGCCTACGTGATGGGAGGTGGGCCGAACGGTGGAGGCACTGTGACGTAGCGTGAGGCTGCTTCGTGCTGACCTTCTAACAACACGTCACAAAGAAGATCATCTACTCCCTGACCCCAGTTGACCACAGGTAACTGAAACAGCGGAAAGCAAAACCACAGATAAGGGGAGACTACTGTATATTTAATCAGTGGAATCAGTTACTTATGACTGTCAATGAGATTTTTGTCTTATATGTATTTTCACAATAAAAAAATGTGTTGGGGGCGCCCAGGTGGCTCAGTCAGTTGAGCGACCAACTCTTGATTTCGGCTCAGGTCACGATCTCAGGGTCGTGAGACGGAGCCTGGCGAGGGGCTCCGTGCTCAGCAGGGAGTCTGCTTCTCTTCCTCTCCCTCTGCCCCTCCCCCTGCACTCTCTCTCTCTCTAAAATAAAGAAATCTTTTTTTTTTTTTTAAATGTGTGAAGTGGCACAGTGAGGAAGACACTCCAGGTGTTAAATATAGTCGACTTCAGTTATCCAGAAAATCCCTCTCCTCCCAAGCCAGATAAGTGAGATGTTGTGTGATGGGCCTGTTTCCTCAAATGAAGGAGTGTGGAGAGGGTTCTCAACAGTGATTGCCCCGTGGCCCCCTGTGTCCCTCCCCAACTCCCAGGACCAATGCCTAGGGGACAGAAGGACCGAAACTTCCTCCTTCTTCTTCCCTTTTCCCCAGTGCCCGGACCAGCGCCTGGCATCTAGTGTGCACTCAGGAAATGGAGACGAATGGAGGAATGCACAAAAGAGGGTGTCATGCAGCAGAGGGGTGCAAAACAGAAAAATTGGGGCCCTATGGAACCAGGACAGTTCAGGACCGGTCTGGGCCTGGAGGTTGGACAGGGACATCCCTGGCTGTGTGGGGAGGCCCGGCCTTTTAGACAAAACCCCCTGCCCTCTGCCCTGCCCTATCCGGGCCTAGCTACCCACTTGGCCCAACCTGTGACCACTATAGGCAACCACCTGGCCCTGGAGGCAGTCTCAGCCCAGCCTCAACTTTCCCAGCTCTCCACTGGGAGTATCAGCAGCCCCCAGCAGATGGTGACATTCAGAGCAGCCAACGTGGAATGCACACGGGAGGTGTTCGGTCAGCTCACCTGCTTGCCTTCCATTCCCTTCTTCCTCTCTTCACCTTCTGGAAGAGAAAAAGATCAAGCCAAAGCAGCAGAGCCACCTGGTCAAGTCATCCATGCCCCTGCCTCCGCTCCAGCCCGACCTGACTCCACTCCCATGTCTGGGCCAGGCCGGACCCCGCCGGGCCAGGCCCCAGGGAGGTAGCCATCCAAGGGGAGAGAGGCCAGGCTGCCGGCCTGGTGGGGGAGCCGCCCATAAATCAGGCCCCACTCCCACCCAGTCACTAACAAGCGGGGCTGCCTAACCGCCTACATGGGGTCCCTGCCTCTGGGCTCCCACAGCGGCCTGGAGCATCCAGCTGGCCAAGGCCTCCAGAGTGCCTTGGCCTCCACCCCCACCGCGGCCCCCAGATAGATAGGGGTATTTTTTTTCTTTTAGGAGAAGAAAAAAATAGGCCTAAATGAAGAGAAACACCAACAAAGAAGGAGAGAGGCCTGCAGAGTCACGTGGGGGCAGAGACCAATTGGGCCTCCGGTGGCCCCCCCCGCCAGGGCGGGGAGGAGGAGGACCGACGGACAGGGCCAGCCTACCGTCCGCCTGCCGCCCGCCGTGGCGTGAAGGAGTTCCTGTGCACCCACGGTCACCACTGCCCCACCTGGGCTGCCGGAGCCTTCGCTCGGACCCCTGGTGCCCACTGTCCACCCTCATCCGGCGTGAGAGCTCTCCTTCCGCTCCGTAAGTGAGGGCCTGGGCCCAGGCCTCTAATGGCCAGCCTCCCTCCTCAGTGCCTCCCTGCGGCCTGGGCCGGCCACTGCCTGCTCGGCTGGGTGACTGGTGCCCGCTGCTCTGGGCAGGGAAGAGGCCAGAGATTGCCCCAGACCTGCCCTCCCATCATGCTACCCCCTCTTCTTCCCTGGGCAGCTGATGGGAGGCGCTAGGCCTTTGGGGACAGGCTCCATGGGGGTCTGCGGTGTCCCTCTGTCTACTAGTGGCCGAGTGTTCACAGGGCTGTGTTGGCCCAAGCCTAGCAGTCCATGAATGTGTCCATGGTCCCTGGGTCTGTCTTTGGGTCTCTGGGTATCCCTGCTTGTGGTTCTGTGTTGTCTCCGCGGATTTGTATCGATTTGTGGGTCTGTCCTCAATGTCCATCTGTCAGTTCTCGTTCCGTGGCTGGTCCAGATCGATGTTTCCTTCCCTGGGTATGTGGGTGAGGGTGGGTGCAGTGGAGCCTGGGTCAACTGCAGGGCTCCCAGCCTGGGATAGTGTAGCCTCTGGAGAAAAAGGAGGTAGAGGTGGAGGGAGAAGGGGAGAACCGGCTCTGGGCCCTGCCCCCTAGACCACCTGGGTCCCCCGCCGAGACTCGTGCTTACCTTGCCTGAGTCCTCCTCAGCAATGTCCAGGAGACCCCAGCCCTCCCCCTCAATCCCCTTCGCTCCCCTACAGAGGTGGTACCCGTCCTGTTTTCCACTTTCTGAGGGCCCCTCCCCGACGGAGATCTGTTGAGAGGCCACTAGCTCCTCACCTCCAGCTCCGCAGACGCTCGTGTTTCTCAGGGGTCCCATGTGGGGAGTCTGCAGCCAAACTCAGGCTCGGCTCTCTCGCCTTTCTCACCAAGATTTGTCCACGGCATCTCACGGAAACTGCAGAACCCCTTCTGCAGGGCCAAACTTTTCCATTTTACATGCGGAGAAACTGAGGCTCAGAGAAGCAAAGTGACCCGGCCGAGCTTGCACAGCAAGTCGGCTGTCTATTCCGCCCTTTCTTCCGCGGGGTGAAAGATAGGAGGAGTGGTCTGCGCGGGGTCTCCAGCCTCGGCTTGCAGGACCAAGGTGCCAACTCCAACCCAAGCCGGGTGGCGGGGGAGGCTCGGGTCGGGGGAGGCTCTGGTCGGGGGCCCAGACGAAGTTGGCCGAGGCCAAGGGCCAGAGTCTTCAGATCGGTCGGTCGCGTCGCTGCGCGTGCCAAACTGTGGTTTTTCCACACCTCCCCCCCACCCCCGCGGCCCCCGGCTTGAAGATCGCGGCTTTTTGGCCTTGCTGATCTCAATACCCTTCTCCGCGGAGGGGGCGGGGGCAAGACGAGAGCGGGCCCCCTTCTCTGGTCTCAATTTTCTTCATCTGAAAAATGAGAGTGACGAGGTAGCCTTTCCTCACCCAGAGCAATTGCTCAGCGTAGCCCAGCCCGAGCAACCCCTTTGTCCCGGGGATGCCAGACGCTCCCTTCCCCATCCCCCAGCCCGGGGAGGGGCTCAGAAGGGGAAGGGGGAAGGGGTCCCTCTGTTCTCCTAGCTCCCGCGCCCTCGGTGGCTTCGGGTCCTCGCTAGACCTCGGAGGATTCCCATTTCCGGCCAAGCAAACTGAGGCCTACGGTGGAGAAATGGTTTGCCCCAGGTCTCCCAGCTGGGTACTACTGGTCGCTTCCGCAGTGCTAAGGCATGCGTTTTGCCAACACCTCTTGGGTTTATCCGCGTGCCCACCCTTAAGGAAGTCCAGTCCGCTTCACAGATAAGCAAACTGAGGACGAGGACGTGTGTGTGTGTGTGTGTGTGTGTGTGTGTGTGTGTGTGTGTGTGTGTGTGTGTGTGTGTGTGTGTGTGTGTGTGTGTGTGTGTGTGTAGATTTGCTTAAGTCTCCCGTGAGGAAATACTGCAGGGCCAGGGCACGAACCTGGTTTCTAGCCTTGAACCCGTGCCTTGGCCATAGACCCCCACGTTCGCCCTTACCCACTTCCACGCTGCAAAACGACCAGCGCCCCCAAAGTGGCCCTTGCCACGACTAAGCTGGATGAGCAAACAGGGGCTCGCCTCCTGGGTGGCTTGAGGCTCCCAGGCGCCCAGCACCTGCCCGGATTCCGAGGCGCCCGGGCTGGGAATGGGGGGCCGAGAGGGTGAGGGTAAAGGCGCTAGCCAGGCTGGGTGGCGGGGGAGGGCGCGGGCCGGGCCTCCGCCCCCGGATACCGCACGCGCTGATATAGAGGGGCCGGCCCCTGGCCCCGGCGAGGCGGGTTCGCGCAGCGCGCATTGGCGGCGGAGGGGCCCGGGTCCCAGGTGCGCCTTGGTGCGGCCCTGGACGCGGCGGGGGGTGGGGAGGCTGGGTGTGTGTGGGGGGGGCTCCGAGGCCCCGCGCCCCCGCCTCCCCGCCCCCGGCCCGATCGGCAGTCATCGCGGGCAGGCGGCGCTGCGCCCGGGTGCGGCTCATCGCCGGCGGCGGCGCGGCCGGGAGGTGCGGGGCTCCGCGCGGGCGGGACGCGGGGCGCTGCTGCTCGCAGGAGCCTCCAGGTGGGCGCCGGGCCGGCCGCGGCCGCCGTCGCGCCCCTTCTCGCTTCCTGGGCCCCGGCTCTGCACGCTTCCCTCCTTGGGACTTCGACTCTCCGCCCGAGGTCTCTCCCCGCACCCCCCGCCTCGGGCTCGGTCCCCCGGAGCCCTATGGGTCTCCACCCGAGGTCTCTGCGCCTCACGCCCGGCCTGCGACTCCACACCCGGCGTCTCCGCTGCGCCCTCCCTCCGCCCGACGTCTCGGTCTCGGTGGCACGGGCCGCGCCTCCCGTTGCCGTCGCTGCCGCGGGCTTTGTCTCTCCCAGCCCCGGGGCCCCGGCGGCTCGGCGCTTTCGGGCTCTCGGTCCGGGGCGCCGTCGTTCTCCGCCTCTCCTGGCGCTAGCCCCCGGCGGCGTCCGACCCTGCGGGGGCCACGCCTCGGAGCCCGGGCGCCCGCGTCCCGCCGCTTTCCGCGCGTCTTCCCGGCCCCGGCCCCCTCGCTGGGCGCCTCCGTCTCTCCAGGTTCTCCCTCAGTGTCTCTGTCCGCCGCCCCCCGCCCCCCCCCACCCACCCCGCTGCCGCCTTCTTCTCTCCCGGGCTTCTCTCGCCTCTCCGTGTCTCGGGCTGTCTCTCGCCTACCGCTGTGTCTCTGGCTCTGCGTCTGCCTTTCTCAGGGTTTCTCTTGGGCCTCTGCCTCCCGGTGTCTCTGATCTCTCTCTCTTTCGTTCTGCATCTCCGTGTCTCTCTGTCTGTCTCGCCTCCCCCGAGTTTTCTCTGCCCGCATCAGTGTGTCTCTGTCAGTCTCGGATTTTCGTTGTCTCTGTCGCCCCAGGGCACTCGCTCCGTTAGGCAGCGTCGGTCGGTATCTCTCGCTCTCGCTCAGCCCATCTCTCTGTCTCCCCCAGACTCTGTCTCTGTCCCCCTCGTCCCTGTCCGATCCCCAGAACACTCAAGGCCCCACTCTGGCCGGGTTCGCCCGTGTCTCCTCCGCGGCGGAGCCCATCTCGTTTTCTCAGAATCGGGGTTTTGTTCTCAGATGAACGAATCCGGATCCGAGCGCACAGAACCGAGGGTCCCGGATCGGGCGCGACGCAGACCTCGCCCGAGGAGCCCCAGGGAGAGGGGGCGGGGGGGGGGCGCGCGGAGCAGGAGCGGCGGGACAGGGGCGGTAAAGGCCGAGGCGCGGGCCGGTCGGGCCGCATCCCAGGGCGGGCTGCTCAGGGCGCTCGAATGGGTGGCCGGCAACGGGCGCGGTAACGGGGGCGGCGGGGGCAGCGCCGTGGGGGCGGCGACCCCGCGGGCCCCGGGTCTGCGGCGCTGCCGGTCGCGTCTCGCCCGCCGTGACCCTCTCCTCCGTCCGCAGGCGGACGCCGCGGGCATGGACTATTCGTACGACGAGGACCTGGATGAGCTGTGCCCCGTGTGTGGGGACAAGGTGTCCGGCTACCACTACGGGCTGCTCACATGCGAGAGCTGCAAGGTGAGCGGGCGGCGGGCGGCGGGCCGGCCGGGCTAGGCGCTCGGAGGGCGGGCGAGCGGCCGGGACGCGGGGACAAGCCCTGTGGGGCCCGGGGAGAGGGACGCGGGGCCTGGCCGCCTCCCGCAGCTGACTCCGCTCTCCCCTAGGGCTTCTTCAAGCGCACGGTGCAGAACAACAAGCATTACACGTGCACCGAGAGCCAGAGCTGCAAGATCGACAAGACGCAGCGCAAGCGCTGTCCCTTCTGCCGCTTCCAGAAGTGCCTGACGGTGGGGATGCGCCTGGAAGGTGGGCGCGCGGCGCGGCGGCCTCCCACCGCTGACCCCTGGCAGCGGGGGTCGGGGGTGCGGGGGGGGCGGTGTGGAAGGAGTGAGAGGAGGGCTCCCGTGGCCTTCCTCAAGTTTCTGGAGCTGCCCTTTGGCCCCTCACGTGGCGGGAGGGCCGGATCTCTGCGGGGCGAGGGGTGAGGAGTGGCTCCGCCTGGTGAAGGGATGCGGGCAGGCTCTGCTGGCTTGGGTCGAGAGGTATCCGAAAGTGAACACCCGGGAGATGACCCTCTCTCCAGCCTCCGAGAGGGTGTGCAGCACCGGGCAGACCTCCTCCCTCTGCAAGGAGACCTACGACACCCCCACTGACACCCAACATCCCCCAGGGCCAGGGCGTTTAATACCTTTATGGACAGAGTTCAAGTCCCAGTGCCACCACGCACAGGCTGATTGACCCTGGGCCACTTCCTTAACCTCTCTGAGTTGCGGATTCCCCATCTGAAAAGGGGACCTAACAGTAGTGTCTTCCTCCTTGAGTCAGTGTGAGGGAATTGTGTAAAACCCTAGCACACAGTACCTGCCATTGTTATTATCATTGTTTATGTTATTACCTGTCCATCATCACAGCCGTCATTCATCCATCCCACCCATCTGTTTGTCCATCCAAAAGTTCGCTCAGGTCGTTCACTTGGTGGATGAAAGTCCTCCCACCATGTTCTTGGGAGGGCCCTGAGAGGGCGAGGGAAGGGGGGACAATTGGTCCCTGAGGACCCAGGCCCATCCCTGCCTTCCCACCCACAACCTCCCACCTCTCAGCCCAAAGGGGGGGAAAAACCTCAAACTTTCTGAGGGTGGACAGTCATAGGCTTCCACCCTGCCGGCCCCAGCCGGGCTGTGCGCCGAGCATGCAGCTGTTGGCTAAAGTTTTAAACAGTGTAGAAGGCCCCTAGTGGCTCTGGGAGCCGCTCACCCCAAGTCCTGCCACCTAGAGGAAGGACTCCTAGATGAGAGGCAAACGTCCCCAGCTCCCCAGCTCCGGGTCCTTCCCGGCCAGGGGAGCTAGTTGTCACAAGTGATGGAGCGGAGGGAGCAGAGCTGGGCTCTTCACGCCTGCAGCAGGAAGACTGGCTGAACGGACCTCCAGGACGCCTCCCCTCCTGGGCACCACCCTCTCCCTCCTGCTCTCTCCCTTCTCCTAGAGCTCAGGGTGGGGTCCTGTCTGAGCAGGGGCTGGGGCCACACTGCAGCTGCAGAGATGCACCTGTTGGGTCCTGCTGGTGACACATTCTTGGCCAGGCGGAGGGACATCTGGTCAGCCAGGGAGGTCCCTTCTCCCAGCTCCGAACCCGGGCCGGCCCTAAACTCCGCTTCATATGTGAAGGCACTGGGGGAAGCCCGAGTCATTTTGCAGTAGGGGTTCGACCGAGTCGGGCAGTGAGTCAAGAAGCATCTGGACACTGGGGACTGGACTGGATGCTGTGAGTGAGGCTGTGATGAGGGCTTGCTTCCTGTCACCATCTCCCTGCTCGGCCTTGTACTAGGCACCTGAACCTGTTGCTGAGTCCCCAGAAACTCTCAGCCTGGGTCACATGGCATGATACCACTCAGCAAGATGAGAGTGGACAAGAGGCAGGACATCTGGGTCAAGGACAGTGGATTCTGCCTAGATGAATCCAGGAATACTTCTGGAGGTGGTGACCCTAGGGCTGGGTGTTTGGCAGGCATGAGAAAAGGAAAGGGTTTGAGGGAGAAAGAATATCAAAGGTGGGGTGGAGGAAGAAGGAGTTGTGCCAAGCAGAGGAGCAGAGAGATAAGGTGGCGTGGAAAGAACATGGGCTCTTGTAAAGCGTGATCTAGGAGGGTAAATAGGGCCTTGAATGCCAGGCTAAGGAGACTGACTTCATCTGTGGGCAGTGGGAGTCATAAAAAGGTGCTGAGCGGGGGAAGTGACACAGTTCGGGAAAGATCTGTGAGTGTGGCTTTATGGCAGGTGGCTTGGGGGGGCTGGGACTGACCCTCTGCTTCTGCCCGCAGCTGTGCGCGCTGACCGAATGCGGGGTGGCCGGAACAAGTTTGGGCCCATGTACAAACGAGACCGTGCCCTGAAGCAGCAGAAGAAGGCACAGATTCGAGCCAATGGCTTTAAGCTGGAGACAGGCCCCCCAATGGGGGTGCCTCCCCCACCCCCTCCACCGCCGGACTACATGCTGCCCCCTGGCCTGCACGCACCTGAGCCCAAGGGCCTGGCCTCTGGTCCACCTGCTGGGCCACTGGGCGACTTTGGGGCTCCAGCACTGCCCATGGCCGTGCCTAGCACCCACGGGCCACTGGCCGGCTACCTCTATCCCACCTTCCCTGGCCGTGCCATCAAGTCTGAGTACCCAGAGCCCTATGCCAGTCCCCCGCAGCCTGGGCCACCCTATGGCTACCCAGAGCCCTTCTCCGGAGGGCCTGGTGTGCCCGAGCTCATCCTGCAGCTGCTGCAGCTGGAGCCAGATGAGGACCAGGTGCGGGCACGCATTGTGGGCTGCCTGCAGGAACCAGCCAAAGGCCGCCCTGACCAGCCTGCGCCCTTCAGCCTCCTATGCAGGATGGCTGACCAGACCTTCATCTCCATCGTGGACTGGGCACGCAGGTGCATGGTCTTCAAGGAGCTGGAGGTGAGTCCCTCCTCCCTCCTGGCTGGCCGCTGGGTCTGGGGTGTCCTCTTGGGCTGCCAAGCCTCAGGCCCAGTTACCCCTTGGATGGAGCTGTCCCGCCCACTGGCTGCAGGCAGCATCGGGGCACAGGGAGGCCTTACTCGGGACACTGAGGAATGTTTCTGGCCCATCACAGCCTTCCTTGCCCCTCGCCCCCTCTCCCTCACCCCTCCTGCCCTCTTTCTTTCTCTGTTTCTTGAGTCTCTATTTGTCACAGACTCTGCTTCTTTATCTCTGCCTCTGTCTCTGTTGACCCTCTCTCCCTGGTGTGCTCTCTCTCTGCATCTCTGTTTCTCCAGCCCTCTAGGTCTCTATTCCTTTCTCATCTGGTCAGGGTCTCTGTAGGCATTTATCTCTCTTCCTCTGAGACCCTGAGCTCCCCCAAAGGACTAGCTGAGTCTTTTGGAGGCTGTCTCTGGCTGTCCCAGCCCGGTGTCGAGAAGAGGATGTGTCCTCCCATTTGGAGAGGCCACCAATCCCTGCCAGCCTCAAATGTCATAGGTGGGGGTCTTAGTGTCTCAGAGTTTGGAATGCTTATGGACGTCCTCCTTCCCAGCTAAGGTGAAAGGTCCTGCTGTCCCTGCATCTCTTGTGCACGATGCTTGGTCTCACGTGTGTGTGTGTGTGTCCATGTGTCTGTGTGTGCAGTGGGGACTAGGTCAGGGATTGTGGGGCCTGTCACTGATCTTCCCAAAGGAGCCAATCTTCCTTTTCTGCAAGGCTTTCCTTCCCCTGGATTGAAGTACCTGCAGCTAAAGTAAGCAAGAAAGCCACAGGGGAAACTGAGGCCAGATAGGGAAGAACTTCCCAGCCCTGCTGCCTGGCGGTTTGAAGGGCCCAAGGCCGGGGATCTGCCCCTCTGGTGCCCTGGCTCCCTGTGAACGGGGTGCTCTGTCAACCTCTGAGGCCCCTCGAGCCCAGGCACGGCCCAGCCCTCCTCGTTGGCCTGGGCACAGACCCGTCTTTAGTCCAGGCCGGTCGCTGTTTGGCTTTCCCCGGCCGGCCTCCCTGGCTATTCCGGGGCTGGATGTAAACAGCAGGGCCCGCTGCCCTCCCTGCCGGGGCCACTGCAGCCTTGAGCAGCATTGTCAGCGCTGACGCCTGGGCTTCCTCCAGGGGCATGTGGCCGGATGGGCCGGGGGCACTGCCTGCCTGGGCTGGGCATGGGCGGGATAAGACAGAAGGTGGGCACTGCGAGCCCTTGAGGCATCGTGGGGCTGGGGCCTGGGTTACCCTGGGGGTCAAGAATTGGTGGTGATGATTCCTGCTTCGACGAAGGAGGGTCTGGGGATGTGCCCCTGTATCTGCCGCAGGGTGGGACTTCTCACCCTTGCCCCCTCTTTAGGCCAACCTCATGGATGGGACGAGAGGCAGGGCCTTGAACGATCCCATCTGCCTTTCACTCCTGGCTGGAGGCCCTGGTTGGGGATGAGGATCCCAGGACCCTTGGGTTGGTTGCCAGCCTCCCCTCCAGACTTCCCATGAGCCCCCTGTGCGGAGGGGAGGAGGAGCAGAGCATTCCTGGCTTTCCAGAACCCTGGATCCAGGGGCAGGGCACTTCCTCTGGCCGCCTTCCTAGTCTCTTGGGGTTTTTCACGCAGGATGGGAAGTGCTTTTGTCCCAGCTTTGCTGAGTGTTTTTTCCTGCTTCTGGCTTCTCTGTGGTCCAAACCTTCCTGCTTCCCCTTCCCAGAATCTCTGAATTGAGCCCAGGAATATGAACCATGGTCACCATCCGCTGTAATGGAGCCTTGCAGATAAGTACCAGCCCAGCCCTTAGAGGGCCTCCTCATCAGCCATGTGGAACTTCTTTCCTACTGGTCCGGCAAGCCCTGGCTGGTGTCTGTTTGCAAAGCCAGAGGTGGGAAAGCAGAAAAACGGGAATGGTGCTGAGTGACCCTGTTCTCCCTTCTGGGTGACCATTCACTGCCCGCACCCCCCCCCCAGGCAGAATACATCTTGGGAGACAGAAGTGCAGAGCTCTCTCGCTCTGAGAGTGGGGCACTTGGGCTGGGCAGTGGCGACCTTGGAATGAATTGGACCCAGGAGGCAGCCAGGCTTTTGGAGGAGACAGACAGGCACACAGATGATGCCAATGCAGGCCGCCCAGGGCTCTGGGAGCGATGGAAGGGGGCCGGTGGGGCCCAGCAGCAGCGCAAATGGCTCTAAGGAAATGAGGGGTTTCTTTGATCTCTGCCTTTCCAGAAAGCAGTCTGAGAAGGTTAAGGACATTCCAGGAAGGGGGAACGGCATAGGGAAAGGCCTAGAAATGTGAAAAGGTATCATGTGCCAGGGAGTTTCAGGTGGTCCTCTGTGTCCAGGGAGGCTGGCAGGGTCAAAAGCAGAGCTTGGACCAGGAGCCAGGGCTGGAGGGGGGGCCCCCCATCCTGGGGCAGGGAGGGCTCCTACCACAGAGCCTGAACTTTCCCTAGAGGCCACTCAGCCCCCTGTGATGCTGACGACATCTCGCCGCCCAGGGCCGGGCCTGGGGTCCTTGCTGAGCTGCCAGGGATGCTGCGAGCCTGGATGCCCTCTTGGGGTTCTCCTCCTCCATTCTCTCTACCGGCTTAGATGTCCCTCTGTCTCTGTTTTTCATCTCACCCAATCGCGGTGTGTTGGGGTTGACAGTGACAGGGAAGTTAATAACAAAGGCCAGGGTCAGAGAAGCCTGTGTTCAAGTTCCAGCTCCATCAGCTCTGCCACCTGCCACGGGCGTGACTGTGGGCAAGGGACTGCTCCTCTGGGCCGCGGTTTCCTTGTCTACAAAATACGGGGGGTTGACATAACATCAGCCCACAATGCGTGCCTGCACCTGTAGCGAGGGTTTAGTGAGCCTGGACGGGCCGGGAGTCCCGCACAGGGCGCAGCACACGGGAGCGCTTGGTAGGCTGCAGGGTAGCTCCTTTCCTTCCTGTCCGCGCCGCTGCTGTCCCCCGTAATCTCTATTTGCAGGAGGTACTCGGGTCTGGCCAGGAGGGGTGAGAACGCATAGGCCGTCCCCATGCTCCTCTGGGCACTAGCGTTCTGGAAGAAGCTGCGCGGCCACCTTGCCCTGGGCTTAGAAAGCAACTGTGTAGCAGCGTGGTGGCAGAGACCCCTGTCCCTGCTCAGGCTCTGCTCGGTGGAGGGCAGTGTGTCGGCCCAGGCAGTCAGCCTCCCTGGACAGTTCCCAGGAAAGGCAGGCCGGGAGGACGCCAGATAGGAATCAGGGAGGGGGAGGTGAGGGCCAAGAGTGCCTAATGACCCATCTTGACATCACTTCACCCTTAACATCCAACTCGGAGGCCCCCGACTGGCAACAGATTGAACTGCTCAGATATATGGTTTCATTTAAACAGCAGTAACTCTGTCAGTCTTGGGCTGACAAACGATGGCCTGCCAACCACTCGGCCAGGAGAGCGCCGTGGCCGGCCCGTGGCATGTCAGCTCCTGGAGAATTACAGAGCCCGCTGGCCTTCGGCTGCCAGACGGATCAGACCCCAGGGGGCTCCGGAGGGGGGCCCTGCTGGGAGGGAGGTCAGCCCAGCACCCATAAATACCCCTTCTCCAGGGCAGGCTGCAAAGTGTCAAGGCTCCGGGAAGATAGATGGCAGACCAGCAGGAGGGGTGGGCGGCTGGTGGCTGGGCAGACAGGCCAGGCCAGCAAGGGACCCCAGAGCCAGGACGGCACATGTCCTTGTTCCCCGGGGTGCCAGGGAGGTCCGAGGGCAGAGGAGGAACCTTTGCTTCAGGAGAAAGCTAAGGAAGGTGAAAACCACCCTCTTTGGTTAAGTGAGCCTCTTAGCCACCTGCTTTCCTGTGGAGAGGGCTAGCAGCTAGGGCCTTCTGGTTTTCTTTGAAATAAAAGGTGTGTGTGTGTGTGTGTGTGTGTGTGCGCGCGCGCGCGCACGTGCGCGCGCACACACGCTCTCATCTGTGTGGGCAGTGTTTTGGAGTTTGGTGTCTTTATGTGTCCATCTGTCCATCTAGAGGAAGAGCAAATGAAGAGTCCGTTTGGCTGGGGGTAGATGGGAACTTCAGCTGGGGCAGCATCTGCAGGAGAGTCCACCATGGGCCCACAGAGCCTTTCACAACGGACACCCCTGTGCTCATATGTCTTCTCTAACCAAAAGAGGGAGGATTTATTTTTCCAATTTCTCAGAACAAAAAATCAGGGCGGAGGAGGTTATTTGGCTGAGTGGGGACTCAGAGGGCACAGGGCACCAGGGCTTAGCCAATATTGCATCTCTCTGCCCTGCCGCCCCTATCAGCCCCGTGGGCAGGGCTGCCCCCACTCCTGGGGTCTGAGGTCTGGGTACAGAGTCTGCTGCACCCAGGGCTTGGCCAGCCGGGTCACTGTGACCCCTCTTGCTTTCTGCCCGAAGCTCAGCATGCTTATCTCCTAATTCTCCCCCTTATCTCTCACTCTTCCACCTCCCCACCCCCCTGTTCCTTCAAGCCAGGCCCAAGGGCCCCAATGGGGGGTGGACAGAGCCCAGCCCCGCACATCCTCCCTCCCGCCCTGCCTCCATCTGGGTCGCCCAGGGTAGGCCATCGACTCCCGGTAGGCACCTTCTACTCGGGCCTGGGGACTTCCTGGGGAGCTCCAGCAGCCTGGCCCTATCAGGGCCTCTGGTTACCTTAGGCAAGCCTCTGTCTCCTTATCTGTAACATGGGCAGAACGTTGATAGGACGGGGTGAGGAGGCCGGGGCGGGTGTGCTGAGAGTGGCTCGGTCGCAGGTGCTCACGGAGCCTTGCCTCCCTCCTCGGAAACTGGTGGGGAGGCCTCCTGCCCGTGGTTCTTCAGGGATTGGCCACTTCCTGAGGAGAGATAGGAGAGATGTCTCTGTGATTCGGCCTTGCCCGGGCCTTAATCTCTCCTGGCCCCTCCAATCCAGGGCTAGCTGTGGCTGAGCCTAGGGCCCCAGCTGGGCTTCTTGCTCTGACAGGAGCTGGGCTCTGGGAAGCACTTTCTACCAGGGGAGAAGGGGATGAGGTGAGCAACAGAAGATGGGGGGCTGGGGACTCAGAGCAGGACAGAGACAGGCCCTCCCTCTTGTTCTCAGCCACCGTGGGCCGGGGAAAGAGTGGGCAGGTGAGGCCTGAAGGAAGCCTGACTGTGTGTCTGGCTGCTCACTGGCTCTCGGTACACTTGTTCTCGCCCTACCCTCCATCGGCCTGAGGATGGGCCCCAGGCTGCCCCCAGGGGAGGGGGGAACTGAAGGGAGGAGGGGGCTCCTACCCCCAAGAAGAGAGAGCTAGTCATTGGGCATTGCCAGTTTCCCTCAGGCCAGGGGCTGCCTGGATCTCTCTGGCCCCTGGGTTGGGGGTAGTTCCTCTGTGCTCCCCTGTGCTCCCTGTGCCTGTCTTGGGAGCACATATCAGTTGCTCACCAAACCCCTCCTCTGGGAGCCCAGTGATGGGCTGGAGACCAACCCTGCCTTCCCAGACCCCACAGGTACTGAGGGAGGCAGAGGCATGAATTGGTGCCAGCAGATGTGGCAGGTGCCACAGCCAGAGGACGTTGAGGGCGCTGTGGAAGGAGGAGGGATTGGGGAGGGCTTCGTGGGCGAGGTAACAAGCATGCCTGGGTGAGTGGGCTGGGTCCTCTTCCATCCCTGGTGGTTTAGAGCATGGATCAGGAACCAGATGGAGCAGTGTGACCTCGGGCAAGTTACTTGGCTCCTGGGGGTGTCTTCTCTCCATAGACTGGGGATAGCAACTGTCCCAGCCTCCTGGGGTCATGGGGCTGCAGCACAGTGCCTAGTAGCTGTCATAGTTTGCACTCATCACGGGGCAGGCCCAGGAAGGTGCCCACCCAGGAAGTACCTGCTGGGCCGATGGCGGCCGGCGAATGAGCCGCAGGTGCTGGGAGGGACTGGCGTCCATATTGTGTCTCTGTAGGCTGACCTGCAGTGTCCTGGGCAGTTCCGAACACCCAGGACACTGTAGAGGGTTGTGGACTGAGAAGGCCAACCATGGCTCTGGCCTGGCTCTACCTCTTTGTGATCCCAGGAGAGTCCCTCGCCTTCTCTGGGCAGCAGATTTTCATCTAAACAATAGAGGTTTTGGCCAGAGGATCTCTGAGGGCTCTTCTGGCTCTGGCATCCCACGGTCCCGAGCCCCACTCGCCATGGTCACGAGCGTCCACTCTAGCCCTACTAGAATGTTGTGACCCTCCGGGGCGGAAGGACACCCCCCACAGGGGCAGTCCCTGTCCTTGCACTGGGTGCCTCACTTTGCCCGCTTCACAGATGAGAGAATCGAGGCTCAGAGGGCTATAGAACTTGCTTAAGGTCATATACCTTGTAGGAACAGAGCTGGGGCCTAAAGCCAGGACTGTCTGAGTTCTGAGCACCTCCACTGGATCTTTTTTTTTTTTTTTTTTTTTTTTGCTCGATCCCTGCAGATAGGCAAAAAGGGCACGGAGAGGGGAAGCGGCTTGCCCAGGTCACATATCCAAGTGAGCCTCGGAATCATGAGCTGGGAGGAGGCGGGGTGAGAGGAAGGTCCCTGGCTGCACCTGGCTGGACCCTAGCCCCACACGTGCTCTTCCCTCCAGGTGGCCGACCAGATGACACTGCTGCAGAACTGCTGGAGCGAGCTGCTAGTATTTGACCACATCTACCGCCAGATCCAACACGGCAAGGAGGGCAGCATCCTGCTGGTCACCGGGCAGGAGGTGACCAGACCCTACTGTGCCCTGTGCCATGCCCTTAAGGGTGCTTCCGGAATTCTGAGCCCAGAAGAGACCCTAGGCCTCTCCAGGGCTGGCCCTGGGCACCCCAGTGTCAGCCCTTTCCCCAAGTTCATGCCCAACCTCCCTCTGACCAGCCCTGGCCCTGGCCTTGACAGGTGCCAGCCCCTAGAAAGCAGCTCAGGGATGTGGGGAGGGTCAGGGAGGCTCTTGGAGGAGGTGGTGGTGGCCCTGGGTCTTGAGAGAACAAATAGGGGTCGGTCAGGTCATAAAAGGTGGTGGGGGGCAGTCCCACCCCCACCACGGCAGAGGGGACAGCATGGATGAAGGTGCACAGGAGGATGTCTAGAACTGCTGAGTTACCAGAGGCTGCTAGTATGTGGGTTTGGGGGGGCCAGGAGCCCCGTGAGGTGAGAGGTAAGGCTGGGGACAGACCCTGAATCCTGAGTGAATGAAGGAATGGGCGAAGGAATTTGGGCCCCCCGCCCTGCCCCAGAGCAGGGAATTAGAAGCCCTAGGCTAGTTGCTGGGAACTCCTGAAATCAAGCAGGGAGCCACGGGGGAGTTTTAAGTGAGGAAGGGCTCATCCAGGTTGTATTTGAGGAAACACACAGAGGGGGCAGGGTGGGGGGTGAGGAAGTCGAGGCCATTGTGGAATGCTGGGGACCTGGGAGGGGGCCGCTGAAGGAGGAGGACCCCCAGCTGAGGGAGGAGGTGTGGGAGAAATGGAGGGAAAGAGGGAGAGCAAGAAGAGAGGTTGGATGCCGGGGTCTAGGCTGGCGGGGGGAGCACGGGTCCTGAGGGGGAGACAGGAGGAAGAGTGGTTAACAGGTACTCTGGGCGTGGGAGTTGGAGGCTGAGGCCCTGCTCCCCATCACCTGTCTCCAACCCAGGCCCTTGGTGCTGGTGCTCTGTTCTCACCCTGGGTGTCTCAGGGCATCCAGGGCCCGGGAGTGCTGGTCCCAAAGGCATGACTTGGAGGCCACCTGTGAACGCAGACAGGAGAGTCTGAGGGATGAGCGTGTTTGTGTTGGCCTATGTCAACATGCGGCCGAAGTCTCTGAGGCCATATCTCCCCACGCGTAAGCGTGTGGTTGTTGAGTTCTGCCTGTCACCATGTGTGGGAATTCATACGTGGGTGCGTGTCTGTCGCGTTACCTTGTGAGGTGACCGTACACGGGCCTGTGTGTGCGTGTGTGTTCACTTCATGAAAGGGGTGGACCGCCCCGTGAGTGTGTTCATGGGTGTGTGAGACTGGGAGCTGAGGTGTGACCACATCCCCAGCCTGGGTGCCCACGTGTGGGCGTGTGGGGCCCTGGGCAGTCCCGTGGCCATGGGCACGTGGATCCGGGCAGACCGGCCCCGACCCTGCCCCACACCCAGCACGACGTGGCGTTTGCTGCAGATACCAGGGCGCCTGGCAGCAGCTGTTTGCGGGAGAAGGACCCTTCAGCTCTCCCTCTGCACCCACCTGCCCAGGGCCGGCTCGGCGGCCGCCGCGCGAGGAACCCTGGGAAGGCGGGACCCTTGCTGGGGCGCTCGGAGATGCTGCCCCCCCCCGCCCCCCCAGCCTCCTCCCGCCCCCGGTCCCTAATCAGAGCCCCCGCCCCGGCGCCCGCTGCGCCCGCCGCTGACGCTGACGTCCGCCCGCGCAGGTGGAGCTGACCACGGTGGCCGCCCAGGCGGGCTCCCTGCTGCACAGCCTGGTCCTGCGGGCGCAGGAGCTGGTGCTGCAGCTGCTGGCGCTGCAGCTGGACCGCCAGGAGTTCGTCTGCCTCAAATTCCTCATCCTCTTCAGCCTCGGTGAGTGCGTCCGGCCCGGCCTGGGGCGGCGAGGCGGGGGTCACGGAGGTGGTGGGCCTGGGCCTGGCTCGGTGAGGCTCTGCCCCGGGGGCGGGGGGGGGGGGGGCGGCGGCTCCTCTGGGGGCAGGGACCGGGGCCTGCGGTGAGTAAGGGTAGGAGGGGACAGGCCTGGCTCTTCAAGTGGCGGTTGCTTCCTCTCTGGGCCTCAGTTTCCCTGTTGGAAAGTACAGAGGACCAAGACAGTGTCTAAGATTTGCCCTCTGTGGGACAAGGACTCCCGAAAATTCGGTAAATTCCTGGCTGGAAGCCCCAGAAAAGTGCCCAGGTCACCTCCGGAAAAACGCCTGTGTGATTTCGGGAGCTTCTGTTCCCTGGCTCCCATCCTGGGGTCCCTGTTTTCTCGGTTCCCTGCTCTAGGGGGGGCCCAAATTCTGACTCTGGGCTCCCCAACTCATTCATTCACTCATGTATTCATTCTACAAACATCTGCTCAGCATCTGCACTCTGCAAGGCAGTGCGGACACAGGGTGAACAAAAAAGATCCCCAATCCATATTGTCATGGAGCCAACCTTCTCTCCAGGGAGAGGCAATAGGGATAATATAATTAGTAAGCTATAGAAATGAGTGAAATGATTAGTAAAATGTATAGCCTGGAAGACTGTGAGCAGGGCTAAGGAGGAAAGTAAAGCAGGGAAGTGGCAGAGGGTGGGCCCAGTCCACCAGCCCCACTCCCCAAGTCAGGGGTCTCCCTCTCATCGCCCTCCTGACGCACCCAGCCCATGCCGCTCCAGCCTCCACCCTCCTCGGCGCTCTCCTCAGGCTGGCCTCCTGCCCTCCCTCACCTAGCAAGCCATCTGTGCCTTCCCCGGGTCCAGCAATGTTGTGAACATGAACGTGTCCTTGCTGTCAGGTGGCTCCCAGTCTGGTATAGGCCTCCAGCTAGTGCTGCAGGGGCGGGGACGGAGATGGGGGACCCGGAGTGGGGAACAAGGGCTCTGCCTAGAAGGCTTCCTGGAAGAGGGACATCTGAGCAGGGCCTTGGAAGATAAGCAGGAGTTTGCTGGAAGGATAAATCTTTTAGCAGAGGTGTAGATGAGATGTAAGGTCAGAACAGAAGGGAATGAATGCCTCATCACTTGGAGAGGGGGCAGGATTCAGATGTCCTCTTTGTGGTAGATGACCTCATAGCCCCAGTCTGGCAAGGGAGCGCCTGCCCGAGAGTGGTGAGAGCTGGGTGGGATGGGGGGTAATTAATGAAGTGTTGACCGTGGGAAGCCCAGTCCTCAGGCTATGGCCATGTGACTGGGTACCTGAGCCAGTCTCCTGACTGCAGCACAGCAGGCTGGTAGCTGGAGGGCTTCTATGCAAGGCTACAAGTCTTGGTAGGGGACAACCATGGTGCGGTGTGGAGACGGACTCTTGGGCAGCCAGTTAGGACATGTCGCCTGGAGCCCGTGGAGGGGCCTCAGGGGTCCAGGCCAGGCTGGCTTGAGCTGGGGGAGGCTCCCTCTTTCTTCCCTCCAGTGGTACCCGCCTCCCAACCTTGTCTCTGTGAGCTGTCAGGCTCTGGGAACTGGCTCAGACCAAAGCCATGGTGGTGTGTGGTTTGGGGGCGTGGAGACTCCAGGAGTTACGTGCATGTTTGTGCCTTTGTGTCTGCGCCTTTGTTTTCACACATGTGCAGACTATGAACTTTCACAGGCTTTTTACATGTCATGTTGTAGAAAGAATCTGTATGTAACTGGGGAGTGATGCGCGATTTGGAGACATGAAGGATTTGGAGCGCACATAGAATTGGAGTGTGGGGCCCGTGATGGTCAGGGTGGTTTCTTGACCTGAGCCCCATCAAGAGGCCTCCAGGGAGGCTAGGATCCCAGAGGAGGGGTGGGTGGAAGGTGGCCTGCCAGCCACCAGCCTTCTTGGCCAGCCCTCCCTATAGAGCAGGTGCCATGTTTTGGCTTTCTAGACCCCACCAGGGCCCGAGGCACACCCCTGTAGCCCCTGCCCCTCTTCCAACAAAGCCCTGGGCGCTGGGGACCGCCAGGCCCAGTACAACTCTGGCCTCCAGCAGACGATAAATCCAGGACTTCTCCTTGTACGGGGTGTAAGGGTAGCAGAGCTGAGCCCAGCCCTCTTCCCCCACTCCGGGTGAGTGGCCATGCTCCGAAGCCTCAGTGCTGGCCCCTCCTTCTTGCTAGTCTTCCCCCTGTTTGCCAGAGTCAGTAGCTGGGGCCTGAGAGACAGGGACTCCCTCCGGTGCTTGGCTGGCATAGGCTGGAGGGGCCGGATGCAGGAGAGAGCGTGCATACATATGCGTGTGTGTTCACACGTGTGAGGCAGGGAGTGACAGTGGTTAGGAATGGGGCCTAGGGACGGACTGCCTGGAGTCTAAATCTGGACTCTCTCTCTGGCTGTGTGCCCTTGAGCAAGTCACTCCCCTCTCTGAGCCTCTATTTTCCCATCTGTAAGATGACCATCATAATAATCTTTAATTTGCTATGAGGATTTCATGAGGGAATTCCCCCAAAGTGCTCAGTGCACGGCCTGGCCCCTTGGGATATGCATCGGTGTTGTTTCTCTCCGTTACCACCAGTGAGCAAATGAGCAAATGAATGAATGAGGTGACTGAATGATCAAGTCAGTCTCTGTCTTCATGGCTTCTGTGTCTGGCACAGTGCCTTATCACAGGGAGGCGGGTCTGGCCGAGTTGGGTCGGGGGGACGCCCAGCCCAGCAGGTCAGAAACTAACTCTAGTGAGGCTGAGTCTGGGAGGAGGCGGAGGAGGCCCCGGTGCCTGGGCCTGCCTGAGCTCCTGGGAGAACAGAAGGAGAGGAGGCCAGGTGAGGTACAGGGGCTGTTGGGTGACAGGTTCCAGGAGGAGCCTGAGCAGGCCAGTGTGATCAGGGTTGGACCAAAGAGAAGAAACCACCCACACCTAAGATATCAAGGAAGGCTTCTTGGAGGAGGGGCCTCTGAGCTGGGCCTTGCAGTATGAGTAGGAGTGTTCTAGGTGAAACAAAGCAAGCGGCAGCAAAGGGCTGTGCAAAAGGATGGGGAATCCTGGAAGTCCGCTGTGGTTGTGGGGCAGGGAGGGGCTGGATCGGAGGCTGGGGAGACGGGCAGGGACTGAGCTGAGCAAGGCCTCGAATGCCAGGCCAAGGACCTTGACCCTTCCCTTGGGAAGGCCTTTCAGCTGGAGTAACATGATCGCATTTGCATTTTAGCAAGGTCCTTCTAGCTAAAGCATAGGAGAAAGATGGCAGGTGGCAGCCCAGAGCCCTGCAAGAGGCTAGCCCCGGGGCTGGAGTGAAGTGGACAAGTTTGGGCAAGATGAGGGGGAAGATCTGCCCAGAGTCTGGAAGGGCGGTGGGGCTCTCCCGTGTTCCCCGCTGCCAGGCCCCAGGAATAGGTCCCCAAGGGACCTGGAGCCCAGAGAGGGACGGCCACTTGCCCTTAGACCTCCAGCTGGCACGCTGGGCATCACCTCCCTGGGCTGGGCAGCCTCATCCCCTGTGACGACTGTCCCCCCCACTCCTCCCCCCCCATCGCCTGCAGCCCCCTCAGCGCCTCCTGCCCGCCTGCCTCCGCAGAAGGGTGCCATTTGGCGTCTAAATAGCCGTCTCCCTGCAGGCGTGGAGGCAGGTAAGGAGGTTTAATTAAAATTAGTGCCTCTCTCCTGGCAATCGCGGTGTTTATGAAGATGGGCCCGGCTGGCATTGTTCCGGAGAGGACTTAATCGAAGCTTAATGGATTGACCTAACATTCGATTTCCTGACTCCCATTGAGGCGGCCGCCGCAGCATTCCCTTAAGCGTTTGCAATTTACCCACTGCTCCGCGCCAACAAAAGGCGGCCTGAATAGCAGCCCCACTCGAGGGGCCATTGTGCGCGGGGGCGCCTGCCTGAGTCACCGCTATTGGGACAACATTCTTTATGCCTCGCTGGAATGAAAGGATTATTCAAATATTCAATTAAACCGTGAAAAGGGGGCTTTTCTGAGAACCTGGGGGCCCCCAGCTCCACAGCGCTAGCAGGCTGCTCTCCGAGGTGGGGGTGCTATCTCCCAGCCCCCTCCCGCCTCCCACCTCCAGGATTGCTGGAGCTGAGCAGGCTGGGGCGGGGGGGGGGGGGGGGGGGGGGACACGCCGGGCTTTTCTCCCCCATGCCCATCTCCAACCTGTGGTGTCCCAGGGCCCAGAGCTGGGCAACACAGATCAGGTCCGGCTCTTGGGCACCCTGTGAGGTGGAGATTCGTGTGCCCCCATTTTGCAGATGACGGGGAACAGCTCAGGGGGAGGGCCTTGCCCAAGGTCACCCAGTTGGTGGTGGAGCCGGGATTTGAACCCCCGACATATTAAGGGGGCACCTCCAGGTCTGTGTGTCCCCTGCTCCCGTGTCCAATGGAAGAAAGGCATGGTGTTCAGTGCAGTGTTGGCTCTGTTCCACCCATTATCCCACAAGCTTCACGACAGTCCCTTTAGTGGGGTGGGCAGGGAGGTGGAAGAGGGGGCATGACTTGACAGTGGTCTCCTCCAGGGTGAGGAGGAAGAGGAGTCGGGAGTCCAGAGCAGCCTCGGAAACCTAGGATCCCAGGGGTCCTTGGACAGGACTCCTGGATCGGACGAAACGAAGTTTTCATGTCCTGCCTCCCAGGAATCGACGTCCAAGCCTGACCCCGCCTGTGCTTACCCACCGGGCTTTGGAGCCAGGAGACCTGGGTTTGCATCCAGACTCTGGCACCTGCTGGGTGTCCCAGGCACACCCCACTGTCCCTGCGCCTGGGGGATGCCCTTTCCCGCCTCCTGGTTGTCTGTGGGGATTAACTGAGCTAGTGCACGATGCCCGGCGGGTGCCTGGGAAACTGGGTGCGCCTACACTATAGTCATCAGGGCTTAACTGGTGACTGCTTCCTTCCCCCAGCCCTGTAGCCCACCGCATGGGGGCGGTGGGGGTCTCCAGTCTGCAGAGAGCTGAGAGATCCAGAGAGCTGCTAAGAGTGGGGGCTGCCCCTGAGCGCTGTCCTTGTTCCGTACCCACCCCCTGCACTCCACCCCATTGTCCCTGGTACGGTGCTGCGGTGCTGTGGAGAACAGTAAATCCTGGTAAAGCCGAGGCTCTGCTCCTCGCAGCCCCCTCCCACTCCGGCCTCTACTGCAGCACCCTAGCTCATCCTCCTCCACCCCAGCTGTTTCCTCTGGGCCCCCTTATTGCTGTGTGGCCTTGAGCTCATCCCTACCCTTCTCTGGACCCCCAGCTTCCTACAGTGCATTGCCAGAAGGCAATGTCGGGAGAATTGCCCAGCCTGGGCTGGGGGTGGAGGGCAGGGGGCAGTGGGGAGAGGTGGGGGTGGGAGGTGGAGGTAGACAGGACCCTATGGGATGAAAAGAGGTTGGGACAGGGACGGGGTCGGTAGTCACCCCTTGTGCCTAGGAGGCCAGCTTCAGAGAGCGTGGGGGCTTCCCGTGACCTTTGAGTGTGTCTGGAGTAGTCCAGGCTAAGGAGCAGGGCTGCAATGCACAGTCGAAGAGGTTGTTCACTGCACAAGGGCACCTAGGCAGGTGATGAATAGGGGCTGACTTCCATACCCCTGGGGTATGCCCCTCGCCATACTGTCTCTGCGGACAAGGGGGAACTTCTTCGTAATTGGCACAAAGGTGCCTTATGGGCTCATGGTGATCCTGGGGAGGCAAGGAAGAAAATGACCCTGGCTCACTTACTGAAGGGAGGTGAGGGGGCCAGGGGTGGGGGTGGAGGACTGGGGCCAGATCCTGCCATACGCCTTGGGCCCAGCTCAGGTTTCCCTAAATCCAACTTTGGACAACACAGGCCTCAGCAGGCGCACCGGGGGCGGCTGGGGATCAGGGTTGCCAGGAGCATCAAGCCCTCCTGGCGCAGTGGGTGTTAAGAGGGATTAGAAGGGCCAAGGGCTGCACATGCTGGGCTCCAGACTCCCCCGCAGCCACAGAGGGGAAGTGGACGGATGACCACTCCCTGAACCCCCGGATGCCATATCGCAGGCCAGGCTGGGCTGGATTTGGGGGTGGGGGACCGGTTCTGTAGATTCCTGCTGAACCTCAGCTGCCAGGCAGGGCACCAGCTGGGGGTGCTGCCCGGCAGCTGAGAGACACCTGCCAAGCAGTGATGAGGACTTGAGTGACAAATTGACCCTCTCTGGGTGCCCCTGGGGTCCAGACACCTGTGCAGGCCCTGGCACTCAAGCTCGTAGCCCTGCAAGGTGGGCATGCCCCGTTCACAGAGGAAGAAGGCCTTGCAGGCCAGGAGGGGACAGGGCACAAAGCCGCGGCTCCTAACTGGTGGGCTTAGGATTTGAACCCCAATCAGCCTCATTTCAAAGACATTTTATTTTTCATGTCTTCACTGGACCTCCACTGGGCATGCAGGAAGCACTGGTCACACTCCTCTGTCCCTGGCACAAGTGATCACCGGTCCACGCAGAGCTGACTGCCCTCGTCCCTCCCACAGGCGGCCACGCCTTCACGTTTAACTTGGATTCCCTGTTAGTCCCTGTTCTTACCTAATGTGCGTGCTTCTGTACAGGCATGTTTAATTTACGTAGACGACTTTGCCTTGTGGATCTCATTCTCGATCTTCCTTTTCTGTTATTTTCCACCGAGCTCTAGGCTGTTAAAGATCTGCCCGTTTGCTCTGTGGTATGTCTGCTCCCTTGCTTGTGTCTACCTCGTGGGACCCCCTAGATGCTGCTGTGGCAGCGTCCTCATGCCCCAAGGCTCCACGAGGGAGTCTCCTTGCGGTGCTAGAGGCTCTTGGTCAGTCACAGGGTAGACCAAAGGAGTGCCTGTCGCTCTCCAGAATAGGGCCACCAGTGCCTGAGCCTGGCAGCTGGGAGATGGGACCTTTGCAATCACAGTGTGCCGGCAACTGATGGTGCTGATGGTGACCACTGTGGGGATGATGGTTTTTTTTGGTTGGTTGGTTGGTTGGTTTGAAGTAGGTTCCACGCCCAGCGTGGACCCCAGCGCGGGGCTTGAACTCATGACCCTGAGATCAGGACCTGAATGGAGATCAAGAGTTGGATGCGTAACTGACTGAGCCGCCCAGGTGACCCTGGGGCTAGGGATGGTGTTGATCATGGTGGGGTGAGAGTAGAGGTAATGATGGTGACATATTGGCCTTCTCACGTGCCCGACACTGTTCTCCATGCACTTTCCACCGCCCAAGTCCCTGAATTCTCCCAACAATCTTGTGAAGTAGGTACTCTTGTCACCGTTTTGCAGGAAACTGAGAAGTTGAATCACGTGCCCGGGGAGATAGCTGGTGAGGTTGGGGTGGTGTTGGAGGTGATGGAGATGTTCCTCGTGACCAGTGGGGTAGTGGCAGTGGCAATAATGATGGTGACAGGTGATCGTGGTTGGGTGGGCGATGGTGGCGGTGGCCGTGTTTGGGATACCTGCAGAGAGGCCGACGGTGGTGACAGAAACGGTTGGGTTGATGGTGGCGGCAGTGGCCACATTTGGGAGGGACACGGGGCGGTCAATATCGGTGATTGCTGCTGGTGGCCGTGCTCCCCAGCCCCGATGATGGTGGTTCCCGTGGCGATGGGAGGCCCGGCCATGTCCTTGACGGTGGCAGCGCCTCATCTTTGGTGCTTCTAGGGGATGTTGGTGTTGGTGTTGCCGGTGACCGCGGCCGATGTGATGGGCCGGTGATGGTGACAGAGCTCCTCCCTTTGCAGATGTGAAGTTCATGAATAACCACAGCCTGGTGAAGGACGCTCAGGAGAAGGCCAATGCCGCCTTGCTCGATTACACCCTGTGCCACTACCCGCACTGCGGGGACAAGTTCCAGCAGCTGCTGCTATGCCTGGTGGAGGTGCGGGCGCTGAGCGTGCAGGCCAGGGAGTACCTGTACCACAAGCACCTGGGCAACGAGATGCCCCGCAACAACCTGCTCATCGAGATGCTACAAGCCAAGCAGACTTGAGCCTGGGCTGGGTGGGGCCAGGCCTGGGGCCAGGCTGGGGGTCGCAGCCACCCCCAAGGCCCTCCAGATGGTTGAGTTTATTCTGCGACCCAGGAGCCCCACCCTGTAAGCCCCTCTGCCCCTGTGCTCTCTGAAGCCCCGTGTTTGGAAAGCTGGGTGAGGGGGGATGGGGCCTGGCTGACGTAGGGTGGCCCCACGGGCAGCTGTCTGCCACTCAGAGGGCCCCAAGAAGGCGGCTGCTAAGCACCCCCTCCCCCTCCCCTTGCTCCCAGCTGTCTGTCCTGGAGTCTGGAAGCACAGGTCCAGGGAGGAGGTTCGGGATTCCCTGGTGGGCCTCCACGTCCCTCGGGTCAGAAGTCGTCCCTTTCCCCTCCCTGGGAAACAGAAGCGGAGAGACGTTGAGGGGGCATCAACTGGGGGAGAAGAGAGGGTCTCCAGAACCCCTTCCCAGAGACCAGGAGGGAAGCCCTCTGTTTTGTAAACTAGGAGTCACTGAGTTTGCAAAGTTGGTCAGGCACTGTGGGGCCTAGAGGACACTAGGGGGCAGGTTAGGACCAAGCCCTCCTCCCTAGCCCTTACGCCCCATCTGACTTGTGCAGGGGAGATGCTACTGACATGCTATCTGAAAAGAATCCCACTACAATCAGCTCTCTCTACCCCTTTCCCACCGGAGGAGAAGTTTCTATCCCTCTCCCACCAGGGAGCTAGAACATTCTAGCCCCACCCACAGTTGGCCAGCCCAGGCTGGTATGTATCTGCAAAGGCTGTAGTCAAGAGGTTTGTGGGTTTGTGGGTTTTATTTGTTTTTTAATCTAGTACTCTAGATACTCTTTGAAAGGTTTGTGTGTGGCGGGGCAGGGGATGGATTTGAGGATTGAGGCTGGGACTTGGGGATTAGCCCCAGGTACAGCCCGTGGTTTCTCTCCAAACACCCGCATGCCAAGTACCCCATGGGTGGTGCTGGACCATTGTTTCAATCCAGAGAGGAGTTGTTGCTTGCGCCTCCTTCGATGAACAGCAGGGTGTCCTGTCAGGGCTCGGAGTCTCTCTGTGTGGGAATATGGGTGAACTTGAGGAGGGTGTATGGGTCTCCAGATGGGGGACATTGCTGATAAGCCCCTTCCTCACTGGCCCCGTCCCACTGGGTCCCTTGCTGCAAACCCTTGAAGCTGGGTCTCAGCTCCCTGGCCTCCTCCCGCCCTGTGTCCTGAAGGACGCTCTCCAGGGCCAGGCGCTAGGGGGAGGCCTTGGCTGTCCTCTGTCCCCGGGCTGGGCATCCACTGTCTTTCCTGCTTTCACGTTGCCATTGCAGCTTGTGCTGAGCCTGCCCAGTCGGAGGTGACTGGGCATCCCTTCCCCCTTGCCTTCCACCGCCCTGTCTCAGTGCCCACCCTTGCCCACTGAAATGTGTGCCCCTGCCGAGGCCAGAGACCCACAGCCCCCAAATGAGAAGTGCCCTTAAGAATCTCCCCAGCCCTTGCAGCCCTGGAATAAATTTTGCAACTAGTTTCCAGCTACCTTTGCCTATTTACATTCTGGGGCCAAAGCAGAACCTCCAAGGTGGGTTTGGGTGGTCTCGGGCGGGGAGATGCTCTGATGGGGATGGGCGCAACAGTCAGATAAGCTTTGGTTCAAAACCTGGGACCAGAGTGGGGGTACACCAGGCACCGTTGGGGAGCCTGTGGGCCCCACATCATCCCTGGGACCTTGCCATACCCAGGAGGCCTGGGAGATGCTTGTGTCTTCCTGGGCCTCAGCCGGAGTTCCACCCTGGCCATGCATCTCAACCGCCATCTTGGGCAGAAGGGAGCAGTGATTTCATGAGCACCTACTGTGTGCGGTCCCTCATGTCCCTGTCCCTACGGTAGCCCAGTCAGGCAGGGCTTAGGACCCAGGAGAGGCACTTGGCAGGTGCCCCTCAGTCAGGGATCTGCAGGGGCAGATTCAAACCCGGGTCCTCCTGACTTGGGAGCACCGGCCCTTTCCTCTCGGTCCGTCTGGTGGCCCCGGGACTGGCCCCTCTTCCCTGATTCTCTTGCCTCCCCCGCTGGGAGGCAGCAGTGAGCACAGCTGCTTTCTGAGGCGAGCTGCCTCTGCTCTAGACGTCCTCCAGGGCTTCACCGACTTTGTCTCGTTTTGTTGTCCCATCTGCTCCCCAAAGCCAGTTCGGTAGGTGGCAGCTCCAGATTACAGATGAGGAAACCGAGGTCCGGAGGGGTCAAGTGGCCTGTCCAAGGTCCCACATCAAGAAGGCGCAGAGCCATCACGCCAACCTCCATCATCCCGACCGACCTGACTAGTTCACCCCTGGGGCCGCTCGCGGACCACTTCATGCCTCTGTGCACGAGAGAAAAAAGATGCCCCCCTACCCCAGGCACACAGCCTGGCAGTGGCTTTTATGCAAAGAAGAAGTGTCCTTCTCCCGCCTGGCACCTTCAGAAGTGAAGCAGATGCTCAGGTTCCTGCCTCTGGGGAGCTTCCAGTCTTGCAGGAGGCCTCTCAGGCATTTCCTAATCCTGTGTGATCCCTCACGTAAGAGCCAGCGAAGAGGAGGAAGGGATTGATTCTGCCCCTGGGGCGGCAGGAAGTCTTCCCGGCACAGGTGTCACCCAAGCTGGGTTTTAAAGGATGTCCGGGGGTTTGCCAGCTAAGACAAGAGTTGGGGGCAGTGTGGGCAGGTGGCTGGGGACCTAAGCGAAGTTGTCTGGGCTGGAGAGTAAAGGGGGGGTGGTGGGAGGAAGGGTATGGAGTAAGAGGAGGGGAGACCGGAAAGGACTCCTTGGGGGCCACTCCGGGACCTCCCCCGCCGCCGGCCCGCCAGTCCACATGACCACATGATTAGTCAGCGGGGAGGCAGGCCTCCCCTGGAGGTGAGGGGAAGGAGTCAGAGGGCACTGCAAATGCAGGCAGTAGAGACCAAGTGGCCGCCCGATTCAGAGCCACCTTCCTGCTTCCCCGCTCCGGTTCTGTGGCAGCAGACAGCCAGGCTGAGTGCCTTGTTCTCTGGAACCTCAGCGGTGGTCCCCAGCCTGGCACTCCTGCCTACGGCACTGCTGGGCCTTCCCAGAGCAGGCGGACCGCTGCCGCCTCCCCCACTGCCCAAACCTGCCGGCCTCCGTCTCTGCTGGGGGGTCTTCAAAGCCCTATACATCACCTCCTCTACACGGCGGGCTCTGTGCGCCCCCAGTCCCCTGCACATCCTTCTCTGAAGACAGCCGACATTCCTACTGTGTGCTGGGCCCAGGGACTAGCACACAAGACTGCACTTACCCCTCTTGTCGCCTGTGGGGTGGGGCCTGATGGCCCCCGTTCTGCAGATGAGGGGCTTCAGAAGGTTCGACAACCCCCATCCCCAGAATGAAATACCCGGCCCCCTGTCCTTGCCTGATGGGTCAACCCCTCTGTGGATTTTGCCCCAGACAAGCCAGGTGGGGCCCAGGGTGGAAGCGACACATAAGGCTGTGGGGAGAACTGGGTGCAACTTGTCCCTGGCTGGGTCTCAGGGCTTCTCATGTAACCCTGCCCCGCCTCCACTCACGTGCGCCTCCTCCAGGGAGGCTGCTCGGATGCTCCCCGGCTGTGCCACATCCTCTGGCTCCGGCAGCCTCTGGGCCAGCCTGGTGCCCTAACACATCACCACCGCTGCCAGCTCTGCCTAAGAAGGGACCCGGACTCACAGAAGAGTCTTGCCCCCTGCCACAGAGTCGGTGGTGGCCGGACCTGGTCCCGCAGCCAGAGTCTGAGCTGGGGTCTCCCCGCAGCATGAGCCATTGTACCTGGCGCCAGTCCCACCTGCCCTGGTGCCTTCTCTGAGCAGTCTTTTCTGTGTGACTCCACCTCACCGTGACTGCCACCCCTTGGCCCCCAAGGTGGGGAGACCGTCTCTGAGCCTCAGTTTCTTCCTCTGTGCAACAGGGGCGACGGTGGTCACGGGGCTGAGGTGAGGACCCACAGCTCTAAGGCAATCGAGGGCTCAGTACCAGCCAGGTACCCAGTAGGTGCTAAGAAGTGTTGGCTGCACCTACCCTGTTGATGAAACTGCGGTTGTCTTGAGTCCCAAAGACAAAGTGGCCGCTTCCCTTGTCCCATCCTCCCCCCAGGGACTCGCCAGGCCAGGGTGACCCCCAGGGAGGAACAGGTCACAGTAGTACTATTTATTACGAGAGCTACCACGGGGCTGTCAGAACTTCCAGGCAGGCGGGCAGGGTGTGGGGGGGACAATCTTGGACAAAGTTCGGGGGCTGAGCTGGGGGGCGCAGCAGCGTTGGCACCGCACCAGGGCAGGGGTCCTACTGGAAGCAGGGCAAGGCTGAGGCAGAGGCTGCTGTCTGTCCCGCAGGGGTCCCCGGCGGGGCCTTTCAGAGGCCCCCACGCAGAGCCTGGGGGAAGGTCCGTCCGCTCGCACTCTCTCTAGAAACCTGGGAGGAAGGTGCCGGGCTAAGCTGGCGGAGAATTGTGGTGGGGGCCCCTGGAGGGGACTGGGAACTGAGGCTGGGGGAAGCCCTGGCGGGGTGGGGGGGCGGAATTCTGGCCCCGGGGGGGGGGGGAGGCCCTGGGAGGTCTCCCCCATCCCCTCTCTGAGCCTCAGTTTCTCTCGAACACCTGATGCCCAGAGGCTTTCGGGAAGGGCGGTGGCTGCCTCGTGAGGGACCCCTGAGAAGGTCGCGGGCTGCGGAGGGGGAGGGGGGCTAGGGCGTCCGGAGGGAGGGCGAGGCAGGTTGGGGGTCCGGAGGGTGGGGCCGGCCGCGGGGCCGAGGTGGAAGCGGCTCCGTTGCTACGAGCGGCCTTAGCAACGCACCCATTCAGCAGAGACAAAGGCGCTGTCACTTGAGCGCAGAGGCGCCGCTGCCGCTCCTGTTCCCACCGGCGCCGCGCCTGCGGGGGTGGGGGGAAGGGCGGGGGTGCGGGGGTGCGGGCGTCTGGGGGCCCCGGGGCAGGCCCGCCGCGCGCTGCCCTGCAGGGGGCGCCCCCTGCCCACGTTGCAGAAGGGGGAGCTGAGGCTCCCTGGGACTGGGACACCAGGCAGGGGAGGAGGCCCGCCGGAGCCTAGGGTTCTACAGACTTGGGTTTCGAATGTGCCTCCGTTTACACCTATGTGACTGCCCCGGTGCCTCACTTTCCCCATCTGCACGATAGGTGGATAGTTTCCCCAGGTCCCCAGATGAAAGGAGTCAGCCGACGCAGGGCTTTAGCCCAGAGCCCGGCCCCAGTTAAGAGCCGCACCAACAGGCCTCCTGCCCATGCTGGGAAGGATCCCCTGGTTCGAGGCGGGGCAGTGCCTGGCAGCCCCTCCTACAGTCAGCTGTGTTCTAAGACTGGGGTACTCAGGCTGAGAGAGGCTGACAGTGGCCAGAGGCCCCTAGGCTTCCCCTTGGGCCAGGCTGAGCTCCCCAGACTCAGTCCCCGCCCTGAGCAGGGCCTGGGGTGGCCCTAGCCTTGCCCCGCTGCCCACAGGCCCCCATCAGCCCTCCAGTTGGGGGAACTGAGCCTGCGAGGGAAGCACTTGCTTCTCACCAGGTTTGGAAGTCCTTTCAGCCCACGAGGCATCAGGATAGGGGCTCTGGAAGGGGTGCGGCCAGGAGGCTGGGCCTCGGGGGCCAGACGGAGTGGGTGCACAGAGGAAGGCAGGCTCCTAGCTCACTGCCCCTCCCGCAGCACCGGCTCCGGGAAGGAGTCCCAAATCTGGAGTGTGCCTCTCCCAAAGAGCACTGCACTTCCCTGACAGGCCCCCAGTGTGCTAATGGGGGACTTTCGGCACCGGCAAGGAGCAGAGCAAGAGGAAGGGCCCTGCAAGTGGTGGGAGGTCAGGTGCGCTCGCTTCTCAGATCACTTCCATCCTGGTGCAGTGGGGCTGAGGGTGGGGGTCCAGGTGCCAAGGGGAAAAGGGGAACCCGCTGGGGTGCGAGCTGTACCTGACGCCTTGAATGCTGTCAGCTCCACAGCCTGAGGACAGAGGAGGTCGTCAGGGGAGGGGTCCCCCACTCCTTCCACTCCCCCTTGCCCTGGGGACCCTGGGAGACCTTGGTGATGACTCCTCCGCCCCCAGCGGCCTTGGCATTCAGGTTTTGCCCATGTGTAGTCAGCACCTCCGGGCGGTTCCCAGTGCCCTACCACCTGGTAACTGAGGAATGGGGCCCCTCGGATCCCCAGAGGAAGCCCCCCTACCCCAACCCTCCCCTAGTCCCTGTGGTTTCCCCCACCCTGCAGGACATACTTGCTAGCCCCCTGGCAAGACCCTGCCACCCCTGTCCCAGCCTCACTGGTCTCTCGGGTTCTGCAGTGGAGGAGAAAGTTGTGGGAATTCTGGGGCTGCGGGTCCCTACAGGAGAAAAACACTGGAGTAGGTGAACTTTTCGGAGGCTGAGGCAGGAAGCTCTCTCTCTGCTCTCCCGCCCTGGACAGGACCTCGTTGTCAAAGACCCTAAGGATCCACTCAAAGGTTTATTCCACAGATTAATGATGAAGGAACTAAGGCCCAGAGAGGGATGGTACCATGCCCAAGGGCACACAGCAGGTGAACTAGGAGCTGGGACTAAAACTCCTGGACTGGCCTTGAAGTCATTTAGCCCATGCTCTGTCTCAGGGCCCCAAACCTCATCTATTCACCTGGCTTTGGGAACCCCCAAACCCCCTTTGCATGGAGACCCAAGGGAGGTGACCCTGGGCAAGCCCAGCCTCGGGGCTGCGCAGCTGGGGGCCCTGTTCCCTGGTGGTGGTGGAAAAAAATAAGCCATTTCTAAGCCATCGCCCAGGCCCCGTGCTTGCAGAATTCCCTGGGCCTCAGTCTCTTTGTCTTTCAGATGGGCTAATAGGATCTGCCGTCACCTTCCCAGCTTTACCTGAGCACTGGGGAAACGGAGGCTCTGGGTAGTACTCAGAGTGGGGGCTGGTGCGGCCTTACCTCTAACAGCCAAATGTCTTCGGGCTGGAACCAAAGCTACAGGGTTGTCTTGAGCCACCTCCCAGGGACCCAGGAACCTCGGGTGGGACCCTGGGCCCATGGGGCTGGAGCAGGCCTGAAAGGAAGTGGTGTGGGCACTGGAATCCTGGTGGTGAGTGGGACCTCCCGCCCCAGGACCCCCACCTGCCCGCACCCACCGTGAGGGCCTCTGTTGTCTTTTTCTCCGTCATCCTCTGCAGGGCGCTCCGGACCTGGGGATTGGGCATCAGGGTCAGGCCTAGGACCCTCCCCCTGACCCCCAGCCATGGGTGCCCTGCGAGTTAGCCCTGCCCACCCCACCCCCCAGGAGCCGGTGTCCCCAACTCACCTCCCCGTTGTAGGCAGCTTAGACCAGGAAGATGTACGGCCCCTGGGGATGGACCCAGCATGTGGGTGGGTGTCACCCCCACCTTGGCCCTGAGGCCACAACAGAGACACACCCAGAGATACCCAGAGACATTGAGAGACACAGGCTGATGAACACGAATCCTGCCCTGCCCCTCTCCTGCACTTGGGAGGGGACATCTGTGACATTCTATGGCAGAGAGAACCAGAAGGGGCCTTGCGCCACTCAACCCCGTGCCTTCAGCCTCTGGCCACCAGACAGCCTCCCTGCCTTCTTGTCCCTCTGCATCCCCCACCCCAACCTGCCCCATCCTCACAGCCTCATTATGGCTGCAAGAGTGGGTGGTGGTGGGTGGGGGGGACACCTTCCTAAAATCGAGGCTAAATCAAGTCCTGGGACAGCAGACGTGTGAATGCATGCTGATTCGTGCCTCTAGCCGAGTGTCTCTGTGACCCTCTGTCTCTTCACCTGGAAGGCGGAAGCCCGGACTCAGCTCCTGCTGTGTGTGAAGGACTCAGCATGGTGGCTGGGTCGTAGCTGGCTCTTCCTGCCCACACACGTGAGGACCAAGAGGGCCTGGCCACTCACAAAGTACCATCATCACACTTGGGGTGACAACCCTCATAGCAGCTCCATGCTGGGGCGGCGTGGATTCATTCTTCCTGTTTGATGGAGAGGGACCGTGGGGCCTGGGGCAGGGGACAGAGCAATGAGTCCCAGGCCAAAGTGTGACCCAGCAGGTGGAATTTGGAGCCTAGGCCTTCCTCAGATTCCACCTGGACAGGCAATAGCCCCTGCCCTGAGGCTCAGACTGGAGGACACAGTTTGGTGGCCAGGGGGCCTCCTTGAGGCCTTCTAGCTTCAGCCTCAGAGCCTGACTGCTCCCCCTGGTTCTTAGGCCCCAACTGGGTTGATACCACCCTCCACCCTAAGACAGGCCCTGGTGCCCCCCAGGCCTCCCCTCCCCCCAGCCAGCCTGTCTCCCCTCTGCAGCCTTTTACTGGCTCCTCCCACCTGAACAAAGGCAGCTTTTCAAACTCCACCCCAACCCCACCAGCACCTACCTGCCTAACACTCTCCGAGGCTCCCTGGCACCCCCCTGGGATCACATCTGCGCTCCTTACAACAGCTCTGGGGACCTGGTCTGGCCCCGACGCCTGCTCTTGTCTCATTCTTCACTGGCTCATGTGTCCCCACTTCATGTGTCCGTTGGATCCTGCCATGCTCCCCTGACCTAAAACATTCCTCTCTCTCATGGAGTTTGGGTATTGGCCGACAATCACTTCCTCTAGGAAGCACCCCTTCTGCCTCCCCACGAGTGGCTCCTCCGTCCGCAGCCTGCCCCCACGTTCCCTCAGCCTCCCGGCCTCCATCACGCCATGCTCTGGGTGTGCGGCTGAGTTCTGGGATCCCGCGCACTAGCAGGCTCGCTCCAGCACGTGGCCCAGCGTGGGCCCCCCAGAGCCTGAAGGAAACAAATCCGCGCCTGCTCCCGGTGCTCCTGGTGGGTGCCACGTGTGGTGCTGTGCCCTTTGCAAATGTCACCTCAGTCGAACCCCACAAGGATCCCATGAGGTGGAGAGTAAGATCCCCTTTATAGACGTGTGGAAGCTGAGGCTTGTTTCAACTCGTCCGGGCCTCCCGACAGGACTCGGCCCAGGGAACCAGAGCTGGTTAGAAGTGCAGCTCAGTTCTCCTGTCACAAAACCCCACCCAGGGGCCACAGGGAGACACATCAGCCCTGAAGAGTGGCTGAAGCCCGGCCGAGTTCAGTCCCCCTGCCCCGGGCCGGCTCCAGGGAAGGACGGCGGTCCTGAGGGCAGGTCCTGCCCAGCTGATGCCCCAGACACAGTGACAGAGGGACACCTGGAGGCGAGCGGGGTGAGGAAGACAGGGAGGGACGGCAGGTGGAGGGAAGACAGAGGAGAGGAAAGGCCAGGCGTGGGGAGGGACCCAGAGAAGGCAGCCTGACTGGGGGACCTGTGTGGAGATGGTCCCGGGAACATCGGGGCGGGCCCAGGTCACGCGCCATCTGACCCCACAAGGCAGCCTCTTCCCTCCTTCACCAGGAGACCTCGGCAAGGAAGGTCTGCGGCTGACTAGGAGGGGGAGAGGGGTCACGCTCAAGGACAAAAGCTGGGGGGGGGGCGGTCAGGGGTCAACAGAAAGGGAGATACAGAGGGAGGGCCATGACAGAGGAGGAACCTCAGAGAAAATCCAGAGAAGAGATGAAGAAGCGAGACAAGGGGAGCAGAGAGGATGGGGAGGGGGTCGGAGGGAGGGGGAGAGGTGGCACTGGCTCTGCGGCCGCAGCGCTGCCCACCGGAGGGCCGCCACAGGGATGACCGCAGTGGTCACCATGGCAATGGCCCGCTGCTGCCCAGGCCACCGCTGCAGGGGGCTGGGGGCACCCCAGGCAGGGTCGCAGCCTAACCTGGCAGGGCCCACATTTGAACCCAGGATGCTCTGGAAGCGTGGGGCTTGAGGAAGAGCTGCTGTGTGTCCGGGAAGGGGTGCGGCGCTGCCTTCTGCCCCCCCCCCCCCCCCACTGCTCAGGCCCACACGAGTCTCTGGGAGCCGTGCTCCTTTGGGAGTACTGGAAGCCCCGTTTCCCTTCTTTTTCTGGGCCCCTCTCTGGGCATGGCCTCCATGCTCCCCCGGCAGCGGCCCCTTCTTTCCTCTCTCCACTCCCACGCCTGGCTGAGAGTGGCGCGGCCCCACGGCCCAGGGCGAGAAGGTGACGTGGACCGGGACCTGGTAGTCACCACCCTCGGCACCCTTCCTCACTCCCTGCCGCCCTCCCCACCCCCCAACACTTCGCACCTGGCCTTGGCCATGGTCAGCTCCACAAGAACACGGCATTTTGCAGCCTCTGGTCCTGCTCTGTAGCCCCTGCCTGGAACAGTGCCTGGGGCCTGGCACCTCCTCGGCCTTCGACACATATCACGAGGATGGATGGATGACTGGCCCCTTCATCCCAGGAGAGGCGGGAAGGTCCCCAGGAGGAGCCCCCGGGACACGTGCACCCCGGACAGAATGTGTACCTCGTTTCCCGAGCTTTCTTTGTCCACCCCTGAGCCCCTCCCTTTCTCAGCCCTGACAGGAGCTGGGAGGAGCAGGGGCGGACAGCAGGAAGAGGTGCTGGGGGCGCAAGGGAGGCTGAGGGGAAGGGCAGGGCCGGAGAGGACGCACCTCCCCCCCAGAACTCAGGCCTCTGGGGTGGGCCTGTCTGTGTCTCTGTCTGGGCCCCCCACGGGACCGCAAACCCCCTGGGCACAGGGGCCTGACGCCTCTCCGTGGCTCCCGGACGCAGGCCCCCCAACAGGCCCGTGGGAGGCCCGCCGCAGCGCCACGGCGACTGCCTCATTTACGGGGCTGAGCGTCGTCCTCCGGACCAAGCCCCCTCTACCTGCTGCCCTCTCCAGGGCAGCGGCTACCCACTGCGCCCGAGGGGACACGTCGCGGGGGTCCGAGGCCTCAAGCAGCTCTAGCACCAGCCCGGAGCCCGGAACCTCTGCCACACCCCTGAGTGTCTGGACCTCAGCTCCCTCGACTGTAAACTGTGGGCACAAAATCCTCCCTGACGTGCTGCTGCTTTGATTCGAGGCTTGGTCCCCACTCTCGCCCTCACCCTCCTGCCTCTCGACAACGTCCCCTGCTCACTGTTGGTGACTCCCGTGACGGAGAGGACACTCCTTTTCCCGTCTCCTGACAAACCAGTCACTCCCTCTGAGCTCCAGGGCATGTCAGAGCCCAGGGCCTGGAAGTACCTGAAAGGAATTGAGGCCCATGGCGGCGCAGGCCCAGGCCGGGCTGAGGTGCACCAGCACCTCAGGGACGGGCAGCAGGACCAGCACCGGCTCCACCGCGGCCCCTGCGGGAGAGCAGGCAGGGCTGAGGGAGGCCGGGGCGGCCTGGGAGCCCCTGCAGGCCGCTGGGCAGGGCAGCACGTGGGAGGGGTCGGAGGGGCAGACCAGGGACCACTGCTCAGGACTTAGGTGTAGCTGGAATCTTCAGCTGAACTTGGCTGTCCCTTCTCAAACCCAGAAGTGGTTGGCACTGGGGAGACGGGGTCCCGGTCCCAGTCCTGGCTCAGAGGAAGGGTGTCGCAGCTGTCCAGAGGGAGGGCTAAGGAGTAGGCAGTGGATCCAGCGGGCCTGGAGTCCACAGTCTTCCCTTCTTAGGGACCCCTGGGGCTCCCTGGCTTTTTGGGGACCCACTGGCTTGGGCTGCCCTGCCCTTGGCAGAGGATGGGGTGGGGGAAAGCAAGGGTAGGGGGATCCTCCTTTCAGCAGGACATGGCCCTGGAGAGTGAGGGGAGTTCTTGCAGGGGTGGGAAACTAAATCCTTACTCTGAACCTGAACTTCTGGGGTCCGCCTGACCTGGGGGTCTCCCCTACCTTGTCCCTACCCGGCCATCCGTGCCATCAGTAGATGGCGAGCTCCCAGGAAAGCGGCTCGCGTCTATATGGCCTCCCACTCGTCGAGACTTAGGACTGATTACCATCCCGCAGGTGACACGCGTGGGCACATGCTCACCCACGTCCACACATGAGCGTGTGCGCACACACGAGCAGGGACGCGTGTGCACACTTATGCTCAGGGATAGCTTTGCACCCATGAACACACATGGCCGCAGGTCCACAGCCTGCTGCCACGGACTCACACAGGTTCCCATCTGATGAGCCTCCCATCCGCTCCCCCCACTTCCAGGCCTCACCATGTCTGGATCCTGACCTGCTCCTGTAGCCAGGGCTGTGGGCTCAGCACGCGGGCACGGCGGCGGGCACTGGCCACAGTGACCATGACCACGCGGACCAGGATGCAAGTGTTGGCCTGGAGACCGGGTGTCAGCAGGTGAAAGGGCCTCCCCCTTCCCCAGCGTGACCCGCCCTACCAGGCCCCCAGGCCTCCCCACTCACAGTCAGCACGAAGAGCACAGGGCCCACAAAGGCCCAGATGGCGTCTGTGTGCACACTGAGCCAGCAGTGCCCGGCGGCCACGTAGTCATGGGGGGACATGGCCAGGGTGACGGCCACAACGGCCACAGGCACACCTAGGAGAAGAATGAGTGCCCTTGGGACCACGCCTCGCAGCCTGTCCTCTCCTGGCCCTGGCCCTACCCCAAAGCTGCAGCCCACAGCTGTCCCACGGCAGCAGGCGCCCTGGTGGGCATGGGGAGATCTGGGCAGGGGGCTGGGTGGGCCCGATCCTCCGGGGGCAGCCTCGGAGCCCCGAGGGGCTGGGGAGCGGAACATCTGGGACGGAGCTGAGAGCTTAGGGATGGGAATCAGCGGAGATGGAGGGTGGTGACCGGCATGCGGGTCGGTGGGCCACGGATCAGGGAGGCGGCGCTAGCAGTCAGGAGTTGACGTGGTTCGAGTGGAAGATGATGAAGAGGGGCTGGGGCTGGGCAACGCTGGGGGGTGAGAGCTGAGAGCAACTTGCGCTTGTGTCAGAGATGGGTGCTGGGTGCCTGGTGGAGATGGGGATCGGGCGGTCCTGAACAGCAAGAGGCCACACGAGGCAGAGTTGAGAACAGAGCGGGAGCAGGGAGCCGAGGGGCCTCACCCCCGCCTGTGGCGTAGTAGAGCGTCATCCCGGGGCCCCGGCGCATGCTCACGACCACCACCTTGCTCCACAGCAGGAGGCCCTCCACCAACATCCAGGAGAATGCGACCAAAAAGAGGAGGTGCATTACAGCTGTGACGGCCACACATGCCACCTGTGGGTGGGAGGGTGGCCGAGCCCCACCAAGTCCAGCTGTGGGCGCAGCCCTGCTCTGGGTCCCATGCCCGTGCCTGGCATTACCAACCCAAGGAGGTATCAGTGGGGAGGGTCTCTGAGCAGTGCCCTGGGCCCACCTTCACCATTCTGGGCCTTTTTCCATCTCTGGGCTATGCTCCCCCCAGGAAATGGAGCCAAGTGAAGATGTGGGGGGCAACCCAGAAAAGGCTGGTCCCCCCTGAGCTCACAAGCACACCTGCTGGGTGCCCACCTTGTTGGCCTTTGCCCACTCGCTGGCCATGAGGAAGCCCTCGGCAGAGGCCAGGGAGAAGGTGAGGTTCTTGTGGACCGTAGCTCGCTCTGACTTGGGGGCCCTGGAAAGGCAGGAGTCCGTCAACAAGGGCACCAGCACCAGCCCCCACCCGCTATCAGCCTCTGCCTGCTTGGGTCCCCTGGGTGAGCTAATGAAGACAGAGACAGCAGCTCCACAGGGGGCCCACAGCCCTAAGGGAGACCCTGGACCAGGGTCCTCTGGGACAAGGATGGACACACCCGGAGCTCGTCTCACCTGGCTGCCAGGAAGAGCAAGAAGGTGGTGACCAGGGCGCAGAAGGACACACCGCAACCCACAAACGAGAGCGTTCCTCAGCAGTGACTCCTCCTCAGTGCTCCTCTGCGGGAGGGCCGAAGACCCCAGAGGACAGTAACCTCGTCACCGCCCTGACCTGAGCAGACCAGGCCTCACCCTATCCCGGTCCAGCAAGGCTCCCCGAGCCTCCCTGTCTGCAGTGAAGCAGGGACGGCAACAGCACCAGCCAGCAAGGCCAGGCTTACATACAGCAGGCACTTAATAAGAGATCATTTGCATGTCCTCTCCTGCTAGCTGTCCCTAACCTGGCCCTGATCGGTCCAGGTTTCACTGATTCCACAGCTCCTGAGAGCACCGGATGGGAGGTGACACCTCCCCACACACACACTGCGGGGGGCGGGGGTGGGGGCGGGGGTGGGGGCGGGGGTGGGGGTGGGGGTGGAGCTGACATGCAAACATGGCCACGCTCTGGTTTCACGGGACGAATGTGTCTGAGAGCAAGTTTCTCTAGTGTGCTCCCCAACACGCCAAGGGACGCTGGCATTCCTGAGCCTCTGGCCCTGTGTCACTCAGTCTCTTAGCAAGTGACCCCTCTGAGTCCTTGCCAGCTCTGGTGAGCATGCCTGTCCTGCTCTCCTCCCAGAACTGGGTGTAAATGCTGGGTCCTCCCAGGGGCCTCCCTTGGTTCGGTCTCCTGTTCTGACCTCATCTCAGCCGCGGCTTTTTCTGCAGGCTCTTCATCTCCCGCTGAACCCTCTCCCGCCCCGACGCCCTCAGCCCCGGGGCCGGCCCCACCCCGTCACCCTCCCGTGCCCTCCCTGAGATGCCTCCCTCCTCCCCGGGCTGCCCAGGCCTTTGTCCCGGACCACCTCCTCCCCCCTCAGTCCCGTCTCCTCCATCTGCCCGCTGTCCCCCCAGGCCGGGCCCCTGCACTCTGCCCTGCACACCCCTCGCGGCTCTTTGCCCCTCCAGCTCACTCCTGGCACCAGAGGGCGCCCTCGGGGCAAATCCAACGCCTGCGGAATGTGCTCCTGTTGGTCCCCTGCCCAGTGCATGAGTATCCTGGGCTCTGGGATCTGACCCCTGCACTTGTTCCTCCGTCTTCTTCCACTCCTGGGCCTGGCACCGGGAGCGCCAGACGCGTCGAAGTTCTGGAATGTATCCAGTCTGCCTGCCATTTCTAGTCTCCTTGCCTTTGCTCAGACTGACCCTCTGCTGCGAATGACTTTCTGTTCCACCAAGAGTGATGGAAACAGTCCATCATTTAAGACTTGGTTCCGACATCACCTCCCCACTGCCCCCTCCCAACACTACCTCCCTGGGACTCAACCTGGACGTCATACCTGACCTGCAACAGGACAGCAAAGTTGGTGCTGTGGTTGCAGAAGCAGGCAGTCGAGTCCTCGTCCACAGTGGCCACAGAACAGCCAGTAGGGGCCCAGGAGCCCCCTGTGTCCGGGCTGGGGGAGGGCAGGGAACAGAAGGGCTCTTGAAATGGGGTGGGGGTGGGGGTAGCTGGCAAGCCGGGGAAAGTCTCTCTCCAAAGCTTGGGGCCCGTCACTGCTCTGCCTCCAACCAGCTTTGTGACCTTGGGCAAGCCTCAGTTTCCCATCTGTAAAATGCACTTAACACTCTCAGGGATGAAAGAGGGCCATGGGGCCAGTACCAGTGATTACAACTGATTAATTGCATTAATTACTAAGCGACAGTGATTGATGTTCAGCTAAGGATCCAGGGCAGGGAGCTGGGGCTCAGCTCTGAACCCTCCTCTGCTCCTTCACTTGCCCAAGGGCCCTGGCCTTGGATATATCATCAAGTCTAACACCTATTTGACAGATGGGTCTCTTCCTAGGCACCCCACAGAGTGAGCTTGCATATCTCCCAGGATGGGGAGCTTACTTCCTCCTGGGTAACAGATTCTCTTGCTCCAGCTTGTGCTGGAGCTGGGGAGGGGCCTGAGGCAAGACAGGTGGTGATTGGAGACCAAAAACACACCTCATCCTCAAGCAGAATGGATGGCTTAAAAAAAACAAACACCAAATTGCCTTAATTAAAGAACTTGGAAATGGAAACTCACGTGATACTGAAGTTCCAGAAAGCACAGACAGGCTCCACCAGTTTCTGCGGGAAGGCCTGAGGGCAGGAAACAGGAACAGAGCAGGTGTGTGAGTGTGTATGGGGGGCATGGGGCAGGTGTGTGAACAAGTATGGAGGGGAGAGACCAGGAGGATGCAGGGGGATGTTGAGGCCTCTGAGTTGGAGGGACCAGGGGTTGCCCGGCGTGGGTCATGGGTGAAGAGGTGGGGGAAAAAAGGCCAGTGGGGAGGCAGAGGGGAGGGAAGGGTGGGGGGCTTGCTGCTAACATCATGTATAATATTGAAATACTGGGAACAAGCTAAATGCCCATCCTTTGGGGAGTGGTTAAACCACCAAGACATCCCTCTTGGGATGCTCTGTACCTGGTAAGATGAACAGACAAAGTCTCTACCTACTGGCAGGGAAAGAGCTCCGTTATACATTGCTCAATAGAGAAAAAAGCTGCACATCATCATGCATAATATGAACTTATTTATGTAAAAAAATACGTATATACAGTCTATACAATTGTGAACACTCACACACACAAAAGATCTGGGATTAAATGCACAGCTAATTTAACCATGGCTAGGTCTCAGTTTGAATGTGTCATAATGAACATGTTAGTATTTTGTAATTAACCAATGACAACAACATAGATTTTATAAGCTGTCATTAAGCAACCGGTGGTACTAGCCCCAGTCCAGGCAGGGAAAGCGACCTGAGCTCAGGACTTGGGCTATGTGTCCCGACTGGAAGGGCTAACAGAAATGTCACCTCACTAGAATATGAGACTCTGTGTCATGTTCTTCATGTCCTTTATTGTGGCTGATCTTCATAGCAACCTAGGAGACAGGTATAAATTCATGTAATTTCAAATGAGGAAACTGAGCTTCAGAGAGGGACATAAATCTGCTCAAGATCACACAGCACAGAGCTGAGGGTGGGTCCTGACTTGGTCATGCTCTTTCCACCACTCTGTGATGATGCCTCTCAAGGGTGTAGTATTTCTGGGGTTGACTGAATTATCATCCAGTGTATTCATTCACATGTAATATTTTTCCTAGGTCTCCGATCCTATGTTGGGTGCTGAGAACAAAAAGAAAACCTGTTGTTTGCTTTTAAAATGGATGATTGTTGGGGCACCTAGGTGGCTCAGTTGGTGAAGTGTCTGACTTTAGCTCAGGTCATGATCTCAGGGTCCTGGGATCGAGTTCACATTGGGCTCCCTGCTCCGTGGGAAGCCTGCTTCTCCCTCTCCCACTCCCCCTGCTTGTGTTCCCTCTCTCCCTATGTCTCTCCCTCTGTCAAATAAATAAATAAAATCTTTTTTTTTTTTTAAGAGGAGCAAACTATTGAAACAGGCAACAATATGGATGACTCTCAAAAACCCCAGCTGACAAAAGATGCCAGAGCACAGCACACACTATGATTCCATTTATGGGAAACACTAGAAAAGACAGAATCTACAGTCACAAGAAGCAGATCAGCGATTCCCTGGTGTGAAAGGGGGGGAAGACTGCCTGGCATGGGGGCCCAAAGAAGCCCTTTGGGAAGGTGGAAACCGTCTTTACCTTGGTTAGGGCAGAGGTCCCTTAGTGTATATGCTGGTCAAAACCCATCAAGTTGTATACTTAAAATGGACCTTTTAGTGTATGGAAATTTATCTGCTTCAATCAAATTGATTTTTACAATCTTGGGATGACATACCAAAGACTGGTGAACTGTGGGGTATGTGTACGTGTGTTGTGTGTTATGTGTCCAGGACTCGAGGTTGTGGGCAAAGCTGACTTTAGCTTTCTCTGAAACTAATGTTTCAAAAGCAGGAAGGAATTTGTATATTTCACGTAATGAAATTAAGCAACATTTCTTGGCGATCTTTCCACCTCAGGTTATAGAAAAAGACGTGTTCCTTGCATAACCCTCGCGGGTTATTCCAGTGCATAGCTGCACGTGGCTTTTTGCGTAGTCCCCCTTGGTGGGCAGATCTCAGCAGCACGTTGCCGTGCAGGCCTCTGCACATCTCCCTGGGTGTTCCAATGGGAACCACCAGTGTTTCGAGTCACGCACACATATAATGAAATCTCAGCTCTGCCGCTTACAAGCTGGGGCCCATCACAGCCGCTATGCCAAGCTCACTTTTTGCCTATGTCGAATGCGCAGTTGGAGAATTATATGAATGTTGCTCATTTAAGGCACCAGCATAAAGTGAGTGTGGAATAAACTGCTGCTCTCTCCGTTCCCTTGAAGACAATGGGGTAGCTTGTGAATGGGTGTTTTTCTTGAACATTTTTAGATCTTGGTTTAAATGAATGAATATTGGGGTAGGGGGCATCAAACCAGGATAAGTGTAGCGGGGTGGCAGTTCCCAGAAGCCCCGCCCCCCCCCCCCCCCCCCAGTACCTGGGCCTGGTGCTGCAGGTGAAAGGTCACGGCCATGCTGACCTCCCTGGTTTCATCCCATACCTCAGAGGAGATGATGGCTGAGCCCACCTGGGTGCTTAGAAACCTGCGGGGAGAAAGGGAGCTTTTAAGGGTACCAGCTGGCTGTGCGGGAGAGGTCCTGGACGGCCTGGAGAGGGGGAGATGATACCCTTTGTGTCCAAAGAAACATCCGGAAATGTCCTGTGCTTGGAATTAGGGCACATGGGTTCCAGTTTTGCTGCGGGGACTTGCTAGTAAATTCAGTAAGCCGTGCCTTCTGACTCAGTCTCAGTACTGAAGCCAGGACCCCAGACCGTCGTCAAGCCAGGTTCCAGGGGCACGCCTTTGGCAGGCCCAGAGAGACTGTGTGTGTTGGGGAAGGGAAGGGTTTGGTCCTGGCTGCTAAAGGCAGATTTGCCTATCAGAATGAGGGCTCTGGGATGGGATGCAGGCCTGGCCTTCTCCGGGGAGGGGATCCAGACCCTCAGCAGTCTACTGGATGGGGCCCACTCACCTCTGCGTCTTGCTTGCCTCTTCTGAGCTGTCAGAGGCCTGGGGCTCTAGGCCAGGCTCCCCTAGGGTGTGCTGGAAGACACTTGAGCTGAACCAGCTGTGGATCACGGTGACTCTGGAGAGGCCTGGCTGAAGGGGAGGGGGCCAAGACCCCACCCTGTGACCGAGCAAGTGCCATGGGTTGGCCCCGAGGGAGCTGCTCTGCCCACCTTACAGAATGGGAAACTGAGGCTCATAGAGATTAACTGCCTTCCCAAAGATCACACAGTTAATAGGTGGTAGAACTGGAATTCCAACCAGCCATGGTTCATGCACTTAACCTGACAGCTCTAAGGCTTTTGGCTCCATGTCCTGATCTTCCGGTTCCAGGGGGGCAGCAAGGGTGGAGGCTCCCTCCACCACCCACTTCCACTTCCAAGAGGAAATGTGTGGAGTTCAGTGGAGGAGACTCAGTGAACACCTACTATGTGACAAGTGCTTTTAACCTCATAACAACCCATAAGGCAAGTACAAAGAAGAGTCTTACAGATAAGGAAACAGGCTCTGAACGGTGAGGTGACTTATTCAAAGTAGCAGAGTTAGCAACACGAGGGCTGACCCAGACCCCAAGGGGGACCCACTCCCCACCCCTCCCCCTTACCCACCTTTCCCGAGGAGCTGCTTCACTTCACCTGCGGGGATGCGGATGTGGCCGGGCCCCTCCGGATGCCCATGGGGCATCGTGAACACATAGCCCTCTTTGCTGGCATCCCTCAGGTGTAGGCTCTGCACCTCCAGACCTGGGATCAGACGGGGCTGGGTGGCTGGACCTCCGGAGGGAGGTCTTTCTGCTCAGCTGGCCCCCAGCGGCAGGGTCTGCCTCCCCTCTCCCGGCCACAGTTCCAGGCCACTAATCCAGCTCAGAGAGGCTCAGCACCTTGCCCAAGGTAAGTCTGACTTCTTCAAGTCCAGGACAGGGGATCACTGAGAGGCAGGTCCCTGGGGGCCAGGAACCGAATATCAATGTGCCCCCAGAAACCACTGGGCGCCCAAAGGACACAGGTTTTGCCAAAGTTCCACCATACGCGCCCCAGTCAATCTACAAACCCTCACTGAGTGTGTACTTAGGTCTGGCCTGAGATGCAGACACGGCTCACAAATAGTCCTGGCACTCAGGGGGCTTCAGGAGGAATGAGGTCATTACTACAAATGCAACAAGAGATGTGTTCGAGCCGCCGGGGCGACAGTGGAAGGAGGAACTGACTGTCAGGAGACAGCTAAAACCAGGCAAGGCTTCCTGGAGGAGTTGATGCTCCAGCAAGGTTCTGAGGGATAGATAGGAGTTTGCTAGGAGGTCAAGGGAGAGAGGGTATCTGGAGGGAGGGCAGGGCTCGGGCAAAGGCAGGAAACAGAATGGAAGTGATGGAGGCTGAGAAGAGACGTCTGAGCCTCAGCCCCACGCAGGGCCCAGCTGTGTGGGGTGGGTGGCTAAGCAGGCTCACCGGCTCGCCGGCGCTGGATGTGCAGTTGGGGCCACTCGGGGGTCAGCACGGTGCTCACCAGGGGCGCCAGGCACTGTACACTTGCCACCAGGGCCATGGGGCCGCCGACCACCTGGGAGGAGCCTCATCTCAGCTCCCTCCTGCTCCGCACCCTGCTGCCCCCCAACTCTGCCCGCTGGGGTGAACGCATTCCCAGCGATCGATCGGTGAAGTGGCCTCCCTGATGCAGGTGCTTGGTGGCTCCTCTGGGCCTCCAGGATCAAGTCCTGGGTCCTCAGGCTGCTGTTAAGGTCTGGCCCGATGGGCCTCCTCTGACCTCTCCAAGCCTCTCCTGAGCCACATCATCGCCTAACCCAGGCGAAGGCCTCCCAGTGCTCTGTGCCTACTGGCTGGTCGTTGGCCAACTGGGCACACTCTGAAGCGGGGTTCGTGCCTCCCCCTTCTTTGGTCTCAGTGCTAGGCCTACAGAAGGTGCCCAACCTTTAGATTCCAAAAGAGAAGCCATGTGGGAGGTGAGGCCCAGGCATGGGCGGGTGAGGGCGTGCAGTAATGGGACAACTTCTCTGGAGAGCAGCTCTCCTGTTCTCCTGAGCATCTGGGCTGTTTTGGAAGACAAGATGGCTGAACACCCAGCATAGAAGACCTCCCTCTTAAGGGGGTTGCCAGATTCTTGGATATGGGGGAGATCCTTATGGATTAGTGGCTCTTATTTCCAACTGCAGAAGTTATTATTTAAGAGTGGTTGTGTGTGGCAGTTCAACTTCTATAATAGACCAAAAAGGAGCTTCAGGGGCGCCTGGGTGGCTCAGTTGGTTAAAGTGTCTGCCTTCAGCTCAGGTCAGGATCCCAGAGTCCTGAGGTCAAGCCCCACATCAGGCTCACTGCTCAGGGAGCCTGCTTCTCCCTCTCTCTCTGCTGCTGCCCCTGCTTGTGCTCTCTCTCTCTCAAATAAATAAATAAATAAAATCTTTTTTTTTTTTTTTTAAGAGGAGCTTCTTTTCATGGATGGAGAGCTAGAGTGCAGCAATGGGTGCTGACTGGCCCATGGCCACATGAGCTGGAGGGAAGGACGGAGCTGGAGCCCAGGCCCCCTGGCCCGCCTCCCCCAGCCCTGCCAGCCTCACCTTGCTGACTGACAGCCACGCTCCAGCCAACTGCTCCTCCAGGACCAGGCTGACCACGGACACGATGCCCCGGCCTAGCTGCTCCCAGGGCCCTCTTAAGGGCTCTGGCTCCCCGGCCCCGAGGGCTGTCACCCTCTTTAGAAAGTGAAGGATGGCCAGCAATGCAGCAGGCCCCAGGGGAGCTGCCTCCTTTGCCAGGACTCCCTCCAGGATACCCAGGAAGCTGGAGGCCTCAGCCGGTGACAGGTGTCCATGGACTTCAGAGAGAGGGTCCGGGAGGAGCTGTGGGCAGAGAAGCCACTTACAGCTGGTCTGGCTGTTAGGAGGGACCTCCCAGGGGCCCCGCTTGGGCCCCACTAGGGTCTTCTTGGTGGGCACATGTCAAACGTATCACAAGCCCCCGGCTCTCAAGGGCTCCAAAATAGGGAATATGAACAACCTTAATTGCTGAAGACATGTTAGGTGGGTGTCCCCTTTATAGGTGAGGAAACTGAGGTGCAGGGAGGTGACCCATAGTGTCCCCAGACTCTTCAGCCCCCTGGAAGGGGGGCTCACCACAATGGCGTTGGCCAAGGCATTGACTCGGCTGATAACATCCTGGCCAGGCCATGACCGGGCATCCTGCAGCCGCTGATAAGTCTCTGCAAAGGAGAGGATGGATGCCAGGCTGGGTCCCAAGCGACACGGCCCAGGGGTGCCCCATCCACCATTTGCTGCCCAGGGAGGAAGAGCATATTGGCAGCTGTGTTTCTGGAGCCCTACAGTGTTCTAGATGGGGAAACTGAGTCATACAATGGCAAAATCACTTGCCCAAGGACACACAGCTGGGATTCACCTCCGGGTCTGTCTGGCCCCACTGTCCTGTGGGTTGGGCTCTGTGGAGGCCCTGAGACTTTAAGAAGATTCTGAATTCCCAGTTTGTACCAACTGCTCCCTCCCCCTTGGCCTGCACTGGTCCATACCCGGCTTCCCCTTCAGCAGGGCCCCGGGCACTGCCAGGGCTCACCAATCTGGTAGCAGCAGAGGAAGGGCCGTGGTTGAAGGCAGAGCAAAGAGCCCTCGGTACGGGATCCTGGGTTCCACGTAGGGCACTCCTCTGAGGGCACTGGCAGGGATGGGACAGGTGTCAGGGATGTACCTGGCTCCCAAGCAGCCCCTGTGACCCACCGGCCTGTTCGGGCCTTGAAGGCACCTGTACACCGTAGGGGGCCAGGACGCACAGCCCCCGAATTAGGGGGCAACGTGGGAACCCGGGTGAAGGGCGCTGTAGCCAGCACAAGGCCGGTCAAGGAGGCTACGCGGTGAACCTACTCAGGCTACTGGGACCAGGCACTTGCCCGACCCGCTTGGGGAGGGCGTGGCCAGAGCTGGGCGTGGCCAGGTTCGCAAAAGGTGGGCTGGGTCGCGAGCTCAGAAGGCCGCTTACAGGAGCCAGGGGGCGGGGCGTTGAGCCGCAGGGTGGGGCGGGGCCTAGCAGCCAGAGGGCGGGGCGGGCCGTACCAGGACAGAGAAGGCGCCCCCGCAGGGGCGGCAGCAGCGAGGGCGTGACGTCCAGGGTGCGCAGGTCCCAGCGGAGGAGCAGGCCGCCGGGGGGCGGCCCGGTGCAGCTGCGCGGGGCTCAAGCGCCCGAGCCCACAAGTGGAAGCCGGTGAGGTTGCCGCTGAAGGCATCGCGCGCCGAGAAGCCGCCGCCCAAAGAGTCCTGATCCTGGCCCAGCACGAGGATGCCGCCCGCTGGCACCGGGTGGCCCGCGCCCAGTCCCCGCGCCCCGACGCGCCGCCGTCCGTCGGCAAACAGCGCCCAGCGCCCGCCGCGCTGCTCCCACGTGCCGCACACGTGGTGCCAGCGGCCGTCAGCGCGGAAGGCGGCGAGGAAGGGCGCGCGGGGGGCCGCGCACCACCAGCGCCGCGTGCACGGCGCCGCCCGGCTCGGCGAAGGCGCGCAGCTGCAGCGCGTTGGGCAGCGCGGGCGCCGCGAGGGAGAAGAGCACGGCGGTGTCGGGCGAGGCGGCGTCCCACTGCACGTGCGCGCACGCAGTCCTCGCCTCTAGGGCGGGCAGGGGTGTCCGCAGCCTCGCCGCCTTGTCCGCAGTCCGTTCCCCGAACACCAGCGCGGCCATGGTGAGCGCGCCAGCGGGAACACGCGGGCCGGGACCTCAGTGTCCCCAGCTGCGCACAGCCTCTGGCTACCCACTGGCGCAGCTGCAGGGCCCCTTCTGGGCTTTGGGGGTATCTCCCTCTCTCGGGAAGGAAGAAATGGGGGCTCCAGGGCCCATACCCAGGCGGTCAGCCCTATATTTTAGTCCAGGACAAGGGAAACTGGAGATGCGACGGGGACTCTGGGCTCCACCCAAGAGGACTATCACTGTGGGCTCCATCTCTGGAAGTCGTCAAAGCCTCTGCCCCCTACCTCCTCCTCCCAGGCCCTGGGCCCACACTCACGTCTTTTTGGGGGTCTCCGAAGAAGGGCTTCTTTTTGGCCCACCCAGATGGGGTTGGGCAGCCGTGGAGCAAGGACCTCAGGTGGGGGCGCGAGTGCCAGGTGGCCAAACCTCTGCTCACAGGACTCTTGAGCCTGCCACCAGCTCAGCTGCTGCCCTGGAAACTTGCACACCCCATTTGTAGTCTCCACCACCTCACCGGGGCCCACTGGAGCTGCAGGGTCAGAGGAGAGACAGTGTGAGAGAGCAGTGTGTGCGCAAGTGACCCTTGGAGTGGGGCTGGCCGTGGACGTTGAACTAGGAGTCATTCAGGGCTGAATGCTCTGTGACCTGGCAGGTCTAGTCCCTTTGCCGAGCCTGTTTTGTCATCTGTATGGTGGCAAGAATAAGATGGACACAAGTGAAACCTTCAGCCCAGGGCCCGGGACGATGGAGTTGAACTAAATGGCATCTTTCTCCTTCCTTTGCCTTAGAGGTCAGTGCACCAGGTGGACCACAGGCTGGCTGAGCTGGGGGAAGGGGGAGCCCCTCTGGGGCCCTCAAACCAACCTGTCACCCAGGAGCTCCTTAATTCAGCTGGTGAGTTGGAGGGGGTCCCAGAGAGACTCCTCATCTGAGAAAGAAGAGGACAGGTCGGGGCTGGGTCAGGTCAGTTATTGAATACCTACTGTGTGCTCCGGCAGGATGCATTGGAAGCTGCAAGCTCTGGAGTCAGACCTGGGTTCAAGTCGCCCCCAGAGTGGATCTTGGGCAGGGCGTTTCACTGCCCTGAGCCTGTCCAGTCCCCCGCCCCCTACCCCCACTGTGTGAGGAATAAACAAGCTGATGAGTGAATGTAAAAGGGGCAGCACCAGTGGATGCTTTTATTCTATTATTGCTAAGAGCTTATCTCATGTGACCTTCGCAATGACCTCAGAGGTGCCCACCTGGAACCCAGAAGCTTTGAGTCCCCATGGCCGCCTCCCCCACCATCCCCCAGGTTCAGGTACCAGGAGGTAGAGGACGCAGTAGCACCAGGAGGCCATTCTGGATCCAGCAGGGGCAGGTGAGGGACAGCAAGGGTCACAGATGTGGCCACTGTGGACTGAGTAAGGAAAGAAGCAAAGGAAAGTAGCTCAGCGTCCTGCCTTACTACCCCCTCTGTCTCCTACGGGGTCATCTTCCCCCCTGTTTGGCTCCCGGAACCTTACTGGGCTGGGAGCCCAGGATGGGGCTGGGCACATCTACTTGACATTTACTTGCACAAAAGGATGGTCTCCAGGAGCCCCTTCTAGGACCACAGCTGGGGAACGCTGTAGCCCTGGTGAGCTGGGAACGGCTGGGGGGTGGGGAGGGAAGGCAGCAGCCCCAGCCTGGCCAGAGAGAGGTGGAAACAGAGCACGGGATCCCTGTTAGGCTTCCTTGTGTTCTTTTGGGCTCAGAGCTTGGCCTTCAAGGCTCTGCTTCACAAAGTCTCTGCTTCATGAGGCCTCTGCTGAGCTCGCTGGCCTCACCGGTCTCACTATCCACCTCCCCCCTACCCCCCTGCATTCACCTGTCCCCTGTCCCCCAAGCTGCTCCCATTTCTCCGGGCAGCATCTCTTCTAAGACCTTTGAGTGTACTCTCCCTCTTGCCTGGACTGGCCTCCCACTCCCTCAGCACCTCCTACAGGATCGGTCTGTGATCACTGCCTCCACCCCGCACCCATGGCAGGCCTGCCATGGCCACGCGCTGTAGGGAGCTGAGGATACCCGAATCGTGGGTGGTTTGGGGGTCACTCTTAGTCTGGGGGGCTTCAGGCTTCCTGGGTCTCTTTCTCAACAGTGACCAAGCATCAATGGGTCCCAGAAACCACTGGAGAACAAAGAATGCTCCTCTGTGTCCTGCCAGCTGGCCTCATGCCATCTGGACGTCTGGAGCCATCACCAGTGATAATTCATACCCTTTCCCCCTTTCCAGATAAAGGGCCTAAGTGTGAAAATCAAACACATCCCCACACAGGAATACATGGGGGTTCACACTTGGGATTCTGAGAAGCACTTTATTGTCACTTTCCCCCTTTTTATTTATATATTTATTTTAATTAAGTAGGCTCCACACCCAAGGTGGGGCTTGAACCCCCCATCCCGAGATCAAGAGTTGCATGCTCTACCCACAGAGCCAGCCAGGCGCGCCACTTTTCCCTTTTTAAACAGCACCTCACACCAACCCCCCCCCCCCCCCCCCCCCCCCCCCCCCCCCCCCCCCCCCCCCCCCCCCCGCCTTCAGTGGGTGTGGAATGGTAGGAGTCTGGTCCAAGACTGAGGCTTGGTCTCTAGCCTGTGCTGGGTACATAGTATGGGCTCATTAAATGCTGGCCGCCTCATTCCCCTGTTCACATTTGCCTGTATTTGCCCCCCACAAATTCCTTGCTCACCGTTGGTACCCAAGAGGGAGATGCGAAGTCCAGGCCGACACTGCTTATCCCTCCTCCGCGAGGGGCCAGTGGGGAAATCCCTCCTAGGCTGACGGGCCAGGACAAGCCCTCCCCACCCCTTCACCCGCGCTGATCCCTCCCCTATTCAGAGCCGAGCTCCTCACCTGCTCCGTCTGGCCCGGCGCCTACGGCCGGCTCACCCGCTGCCAAGTGTTTCTGGGACGAGGTCCCGCGGCTGCATCCCTGCGCTAGCTCTGTGCGTCGCACGGGAACCCGCGGGCGCGGGGCGGTGCCGGGGCGGGACTAGGAGACCCCGCCCCTCGGCCCCAGCGGCTTAGAGTCAGGGACCCCCCGCCCTCCTGCGTGCGCCGGACTGGCCAGGCGCCCACCCGCCGGAGCCGTGGCAGCGCACTCACGTGGGGTGCACCCGCCGGGAGTTCCTCAGTTCCTGGACGGGACCTGCCATGCTTCTCCCCACGACTCACAGGTGAAGTCACTCGATTACAAGGGGCCACCTGTGAGGCTTGGATTCCAAATAAACTTGGACTTCCCCAACCCCACCTCCGCCTGGACGGTGGGAAAGGAAGGAGCATTCGGTACCCAGAACTGGCCCCCTACGGGCCTCCTCTCCTTTACCTTTAACCCACTGTGAGGAGGGGCCGTCATACCCATTTTCCTGATAAGGACTGAGGGCTCTCTCCAAGTTAGGCAGCCAGTGAGGGGCAGAGCCCAGACTTGAATCTGGGTCTTTGGGTCTTCATCCAGGACATTCAAAAGGTAAGGGCAAGGTGGTCCGGGGAGGCCCTCTGTGTGTGAGGTGGGGGGGAATTAAACTGAAAAGGTTTTGGCCCCTGAGGGCAGAGCCTGGGCCTGGTGGTGGGGCCGGGAGCAGAGGGAGGCTAAGGGGAAGGGGGAGGGACGCGGAGGCGGAGCTCCCAGTAGGAGGGGTCTGCGGCTGGGACTGAAGGCACTCTTTTTTTTTTTTTAATTAATATTTTATTTATTTATTTATTTGACAGAGAGAGAGCACAAGCAGGGGGAGCGGCAGGCAGAGGGAGAGGGAGAAGCCGGCTCTCCACTGAGCAGGGAGCCCGACGTGGGGCTCGATCTCCGGACTCTGGGACCAGGACCTGAGCCAAAGGCAGACGCTTAACGCTTAACCGACTGAGGCACCCAGGCGCCCCTGGAGGCACTCTCTTGTCTTCCTAGCGGGGCTTCCTGCTTGGGAGGGAGTTCAGACACATCCAAGTTCATCTTGACTGACTCAAGAGACGTTGGCTAATTTCTCTGAGCCTCAGTTTCCCCATCTGTAACACGTGGATTATAGTACACAAGTCAAGGGGCTGCTGGGTGATTTAAGTGACGTTGACGAAGCCTGCGGCTTGTACCGGGCGTATAGTACGTTTATCATGCTTGTCAAAACTTACCTTACAGGACGCCTGGGTGGCTCAGTTGGTTAAGCGACTGCCTTTGGCTCAGGTCATGATCCTGGAGTCCCGGGATCGAGTCCCTCATCTGGCTCCCCGCTCAGCGGGGAGCCTGCTTCTCCCTCTGACCCTCCCCCCTCTCGTGCTCCCTCTCTCATTCTCTCTCTCAAATAAATAAATAAAATCTTAAAAAAAAAAAAAAGCCAAAAACTTCGCTTACAGTTGTTCCAATAGCCTGCTGGCAACACAGTGGTTTATGGGAGTTTTTCCCAATTTTTTTCTTTTTAAAAGATTTTATTCATTTGACACAGAGATAGATAGTGAGCGCAGGAACACAAGCAGGGGGAGCGGGAGAGCGAGAAGCAGGCTTCCTAAGAAGCAGGGAGCCAGGGCCCCGGGATCATGACCCTAGTCGAAGGCAGACGCTTAATGACTGAGCCACCCAGGTGCCCCCCCCCATTTTTTCTATTGTAGTAAAATACATAGAACAAAATTTACCATCTTATGATGGTTTTTATTTTTATTTTTTAAAGATTTTATTTATTTATTTGAGGGTGAGAGCATGAGAGAGCATGAGGGGGGAGTGCGGGAAGCAGGCTCCCTGCTGAGCTTGATCCCAGGACTCTGGGATCTCTCCTGGGCTGAGGGCAGGCAGACGTTTAACCCACTGAGCCACCCAGCCGCCCCATATGATGGTTTATTTTTAAAAGAAAAGGGAAGGGAATCAAACTGGTTGATATATTGGTGTTCAGTGTGTACTTCTAGCTTTCTCCAGGTTTGAGAATTTTCAAAATGAAATTGGGAGATAGGAGGTCCCCGTTGGAGCAGAGTTCTGAGCATTTCCCAGGTTCCTGGGCCTACAGAATGTCTGCAGGACTTGGCTGTCCCTTGTCTTTGTGGCCCACCCACACCCTGTCCAGGATGGAGCCCTTGCTGCCTGGCCCTGGTGGGCCCTCCCACATTTGCACTCTCGTTCAAGACAGGGACCCTTGAGGGTCCCATTTTTACATATGTGCTAACTGAGCCCAGAGAGAACACAGGGCTCCACACAGCAAGAAAGAGGCGAACCCCAGGTCTGCCTCTTTCTCTCTGTGGGTGGGGTGGATCTACCCCAATTCTCCTAGCCTCCTTTGTATGCCTCGCCTTCCTGTCCCAACCCCAATCTCTCCCCTGTCACCTGAGTTACAACCTTCCCAGCCTTGGTAACACCCCTGCCTGGGGGCTCTGGGCCAACTCCCTTCCTTCAGTGGGGTCACATTTCCTAAGAGTCACTCCTGGAGATGGCTAAGTACGGGGCTGGGGGGGTGGGGGTGGGGTGTTGAGGAGGGCCTCCATGGACCCTCAGCCGTTCGGGCTCTGTTCTAGGCTAATCTCTCCGCCCCAGAGCCTGGGTATTGTCTGACTGGCAGCCTAGAGCCATTCATCATGCCTGTGGCAGTGGTTCTGACAGGCCTCTTGTCTCCCTAGATAGGGCCTGGAGGCTGTGAGTGAGTGATAGCCATCGGGGTCCCTGGGCTCATTGTCTGTGTAGATGGGGTGGGGGGCCATGGGGGCAGCCAGGGGGGTGCTCATCCTGGGGCCTGGCCCCGCCCTGTCCGCTCAGCTAAGTTGTCCATAGTGCAAGCATAGGAATTTTGGAAGGAGGAGTTGGCCACTGGGACATTGTCACTTTGGGGTTGCCACAGATCCAACAGAATTGGAACTTGGCCATCAACCAACTTTTCTGTGACCTGGGCAAGTCTCTGTGCCCTGTGTCTTCTCACACAGAAGGTAGAGAATCACCCGCCCTTCTCAGGGACATAAAGCGTGGCTGGGAGGAGAGATGTGTGAGTATCAGGGTTGGGGGAGCCCCACACCCTGACCCAGTTGTCAGTTTTCTCTGGTGGTGACTGGCTCCTGCTCCGTAGATAAGAGTCCCTTCCCCTACCCCCACCCCTGCATACCCTGATTCCGGAGACACTGGATGTGCCCGGACCCAGCCTGCCTCCCCTCTTACCCACTCCAGCCCCTTCTCCACTCAGCAGGCTGAATGAGCTCTGTGAAATTTCCATCTGCTCCTGTCCCTCCCCTGCTCAAAACCTTTCTGCGGCTCCCTGGTGCTCCAGGAAAGCCCAAGGTCCGCATGTGACTAACACGATCCTTCTCTGTCCCCTGTACCCCTCACTGTGCGCCTTCCCCATCACACTCCATAGCCCAGCCTATAGCCAGAGGGAACGTCTGTCTGGTCACACCCCCGGGCCTTCACACATGCTGTTCCCTTTGCCTAGGAATAGGCAGGAGCCCCCCTCTTCCAAGTCCTTTGTGGCTCATTTCTACTCATTTTTCAGGTCTCAGCTTAGACCTTCTAGGATGCCTTCCCTGTCCCCAACATTAAACTGTTTCCGGAACCCCCGATCCCTATAAATGCTGGGGAACTGTCTGCCCGTCCGTTCCTCCTCGCCACCGCCCCTTCCCTTCCCCGTCCCCCGCCACCCCCCAGCGCCAGGGACAGGGCCTGACAGAGTGAGCACGTGTGTTTGTTGAAGGACTGACGGAATGATCTAACAGATCTAGGCACACGCAGACAGACACGTGTGACTCTAAGGCTGGGGTGTGTGTGCCTGGGGGCTTGGCATGGGGGGCTGTGGGAAGAGGATTCTGCTTAGTGGACCCCACGCCCGCCACCCACACCACTGATTATGGCCACAGGAGAGCGAAGCAACTACTTCTTGCCAAGCTGGTTCCAGCCCCCCTCATTCCTCCTATTCCTCTCCCCACCTGTCACCGGGGAAGCTCCTGAAGCCAGAGGCAGCTGATGTAGAGGCCTTGAGCTGGGAGTCAAGGCCAGCCCCACCCTCCATTCCAGGCCCCTCTCTGTGACCAACAAGCATAGGGACCCAAATGACCATGTCTCTGCTCTTGGTCTTGGTTCCCCTCTTGGGTAAAGTTGGGCTTCTTACCCCAGTTTAGAGAGAATGGTCATGCATATCTGTGACATGCCTGGCCTGGAGCCTGGCACACAGCAGGTGCTCGATAAATACCTATTTGTATTAGGGGAAACCAAGAACCCGAGAGGGAAGTGACGTAGCAAATCCATGGCATAGCCTAAGCCTCCACTTTCCCTACGCAGCCCCCCACAACCCCCCCACCCACCATCGCTTTTCTCCAAGCTTAAAAATACTTTTGCTTCCATCTGACATGACAGTGAGTGCTAGCAGGTGCAGAGTTTCTTTTGGGGGGTGATGAAGTGTTCTAAAATTGTGGTGATGGTTGCACCATTGTATGAGTGTCCTAAAAAACATTAATTTGTGTACTTTAAATGAGTGAGTTGCATGGAATGTGAATTACATCCCAGTAAACTGTTATTTAAAAAAAAATAACTGTAGTGTGCAAGAAAAAGTTTCAGACAGAAGAACTGCCTCTTAGTAGCTGCTCGGACTTTTGAGCCCAGTTCCCTTGCTCTGTGACTTGGATCCTGTTCCCCACTCTGCCTTCCTCCCAGGAATTTGTAGGATCAAATGAAAAAGTAGAAGTTGTAATATTCCCAGAGTTGATACTGGTATCAACAGTATGGCCATTTCTATAAAAATGAATCTCTCACTCTCAAAAATGACTGGATAGAGAAAGGAACAAATACTTTACAAAAGAGGAAAAACAAAGTGAAAAATACATGGGGAATAATGTTCCTCCTCAATATTAATCAAAGGAGTGAAAACAAAAGCAACTTTAAGGTATCATTTTAAAATGGTAAAACTCTGTGCTGGCACAGTTGTGGTGAAATCGATACATCCAAGTACTGTTACACCGTGTAGAATAGCACAATCCTCTTGGAAATCAAGAGAGTGATATATTAAGAGCACCAAAGGGGCACCGAGGTGGCACAGTTAGTTAAGTGTCTGTCTCTTGGTTTCGGCTCATGTCATGATCTCAGGGTCTTGGGATCAAGGCCCCTGTCAGGCTCTGTGCCCAGTGCAGAGTCTGCTTAAGATTCTCTCTCCAAGGCACCTGGGTGGCTGAGTTGGTTAAGCATCTGCCTTCAGCTCAGTTCATGATATCGGGGTCCTGGGATCGAGCCCCACGTTGGGCTCTCTGTTCAGTGGGGAGTCTGTTTCTCCCTCTCCCTCTGCTGCTCCCCCTTCTTGTACTCTCTCTCTCTGTCAAATAAAGAAATAAAATCTTAAAAAGAAAGAAAGAAAGAAAGAAAGAAAAAGAAAGAAAGAAAGAAAGAAAAGGTAAGTCATGGGGATGTAATGTACAGCATGGTGACTCTAATTAATAATACTGTAGTGCATGTTTGAAAGTTGCTGAGAGAATAGATGTTAAAAGTTCTCAACATAAGAAAAGAAATTCCTGTATGTGTGGTGTGATGAATGTTAACTAGACTTATGGTGGCGATCATTTTGCAATCTAGACAAATATTTAATCACTATGCTGTACACCTGAAACTAATATGTTTGTAAAAAAAGAAAGAAAAAAGTAGGAAGCAAAAATTGTGTCATATAATTGTAACTAAGTACAACTCTGTGTAGACTGGTAGATATTGTTGGTGACTGACATAGCATTTGTGTCTTTCTCCTTTGTTTTCAAAATGCTCTTTCTCAGCCTTGCAGCTGTGGGTAGTCATGTTACCACTAAGATGTAAACCAAAGTCTTCTGGCAGAATTCAGAGAAATATTTTGCTTTTTCCGATAAAAGAGATTGTTACTGTTTTCACCATTCTCTCCTCCTAATCTTTTTTTTTTTTTAAATCTCTTCTGTCTTGAATGCAGGTGAGGTGCCTGGAGCTGCAGCAGCAATATTGTGACCATGAGGATGCAAGCATGCCAGAAGGCAATCTATTAAGGATGATAGGAACAGCAAGATTGAAATACCATGGGTCCATGACATCATTGTGCTGCCTCCCAACCTAGAGACCACCTACTGCCAGTCTTTTGTTATATAAGGAAAATAAGCCCCCATTTATTTAAAGCGCTGTTGTTGTTAGCTGCAGCTGAGAGCATTCTCAACTGGTACATGGACAAAGACATGAAAATACACTGGATGGCATTTGAGATTTGGAGGTAGACAAACTGGGATTCATTTCTCCCACTCTGTTAGTGTATCTGTGATCTCAGACAAGCCACTTCACCTCTGAGCCTCAATTTCCTCAGCAATAAAATGGAGCTAATGACACCCACCTGTTGGTGTCGTTCTAGCCTTGAAATTTTTAAGGCTAGAATGACATGGCAGATTTGGAAGCGCTTAGTGAACAGCAAAGAGAAATTTGGGTTTAGTCTTATCAAACTAAAAGTCTGAACTAATGCAAAAACAATAAATGAGCTACTGTGTTAGAAGGGGAATTGGTCATGACTTTTTTCTTTTTCTTTCTTTATTAGTATTATTTTTTTTGTTCCAGATATTCTTCAAGCCTGCTCTGGCTCGCTGTCTGTCTTCGGAGCAGGGACACCCACCTTGGAGTGGAAGGGTCTGGACCTGAGACAGAGGGCTGTTTTCCGGTCCTGTGTGAAGGTGGCGGTAGGTGGAGCTCAAGGCTCATGGCAGAGCTGGGCCAGGGCGCTGGGCTCTTCACCTGGTCCTGGCAGGCGGGCGGGCACTGGGGAGGCTCAGCATCAGCGGCTGTGACTCGAGGTAAAAATAATCAGGGAAGGACAGCTGCTTCCTTGTCAGCAACCAAGAGGGAAATAAAGCTCATGTCCCCTCCAGCGAAAACCTGCTCTCCGGGTCCCCTGGCTCTTGCCACAAACTGCTCAACGTCTGTGTGCCAATCCAATTTGAACGCCTGCGATTCACCCCAGAGAGGGCTTATTTTAACTTCATCAAGCGCAGAGAAAAACATCCAGACTGGAGTAAATGGGAGGAAGGAGCAGCTGCTTGGGGGCCCAGGCTGGGAATGGGGTCCAGGGCTTCTGCCCTTCTTGTGGCTGGACTTGGGGTCCCCTGCTCCTAATCTGGTTCAACAATTGCCCATGTGGTTAATTCAGCCAAGGCTTGGTGAGTAGCATCTAGTGGGTGTTCCCTGAAATCAAGGGGGTAAGTTAACACCTCGGCCCTGCTCAGAAGTTCCTCTCTGATGTCCTCAGCCTCCTGTCTTGTTCCTTCTCTTCTCCAGCACCCCCTCTGGGGCTGTGCCAGACTTTTCATGAAGGCCCAGACTTGTGTTCTCTCACACCTTCATGCCTTTGCACGCCACGCCTTCCCCCTGAACTGCCTTTCCTGTTTCTTTGCCTGGTGGATGTCCACAAGTTCTAGAGAGTTCCTAGGCATTCCTCAAGACTCAGCTCAGTATCACTGGCTGCTTCCCCACCCCTCCAGGCAGATCGAGTTGTTCTCTGTGGGTCCCCGCAGGATTTTGTTCGTTCTTCTGTTTTAACAAGGCAGGATGTCTTCCCGCCTTCCTTCCCTCCCCTTCTAACCCTCTCTCCTTCCCTGTTTCCAACAAACACACTGAGCCTCTCCTTTGCAGCAGGCCCTGTGCCGGTGGCTTGGGGCAGATGCGAATCCCTGCCCTCAAGCGGCGTCCATGCGGACGGTCGTCAGCATGACGAGAGGTGATTTGTGGGCTGTGGGGACAGGCCAGCAACGTGGCTGCCCAGAAACAGCAACCTCCCGATGACAAAGAAGCGCATTTGTTGGGCGCCTGGGTGGCTCAGTTGGTTAAGCAACTGCCTTCAGCTCAGGTCATGATCCTGGAGTCCCGGGATCGAGTCCCACATCGGGCTCCCTGCTCTGCGGGGAGTCTGCTTCTCCCTCTGACCCTCTTCCCTCTCGTGCTCTCTATCTCTCATTCTCTCTCTCTCAAATAAATAATAAAATAAAATCTTTAAAAAAAAAAAAGAAGCGCATTTGTTTGTGTCTCTTTTTTCCCTCCTTTGTTGTTGTTGTTGTTGGTTTTTAAATCAAGGGATGAGCACAAGAGACATTGTTGACTTCCACTGCTGGAGACTCACATTTTTAGTGTATTCATTTCTCTAAATTTTAAATGGTAATACATATCAAATAGTAAATTAAATTAAAAAAATAAAAATTGAGCTAATAATAAAAGCAATTTTAAAATTAAGGTTTCCTTTTTCCTGGCTCAGTCTTGAAGGCCTGCCTCCCCAGGGGGGCATTTATTCAGCCTGTGAGGTTAGGTTAGGTTAGGAGCAGAGTGTCCTGGGCTCCGCTGGGATGAAGAGCCTGCATCCTGCTGTGTCCCTGCTCTGGGGTAGGACCCTGGGGGTTGTTGACGTGTGACCCCCATGGCCAAGCCTGGGGGGAGTCAGTTGTGCAGGGACCGGGCTCTGGGCTAGATGGAGGTGGTCTGTTTTTGCACGTTTGGTAATTTGGAATATCTGAAAGATTAATTGTTTCTTAGGCCTCATTGGAATGTCCCGGCATCCAGGAGAGTATGTCGGTACATCCCAGGCTCAGTCTTTGCAGGGGGCTGTTGGGGGTGGGGTATGTGCAGATAACGGGTGGGGAAGGTGGGCGCTGCTGAGGTAGGCCCTTTTGGAGGTTGGGTAGTTGAGGTGAGAGGCAGACGATGGGATCCTAGGTGTGTGCGGAGTTGGCAGGGAGGGAGAGACGACAAGCCAGGAGATAGAAATGAGGGAATTGGTGTGGTGGCTCAGAGATGTAAAGGAACTCACCCCAGGCCACCCAGCTGGAGGGGGCTTTGACCTCAGCTCTGTCTGACTCCAATACTCACACTCATCTTCCATGAGTGACTGGCAGGGCTAACTTGAGACATGATCCCTGGGGTTGACCTTGGAGTCCTCCACACCCTTGTTCTCTTGAGCCCACTCACAGTGGCCTCCAGATGGACCTCTTTGCAGGAGGTCGACTGACCCCAGTGGGTTCTTTCATGATCTCCACTAGATGGGGAAGCAGGTCTGTTAAGACAGAACTACTACAGCCCGGGAGTCAGGCGAACTGCGATGCCCTGCATGCTAGCTGAAGCGGGCACCCATCATTTCCCATGTCTTTAGGGGAATCCTCCATCCCCACCATTCATGTGATCCCTCACTGACTGCCTCTCCTCAAAAGCAAGCCACAAACAACGCAAAACACACCAACAGTAGGGTCGGGCCGTGGTTTGGCCATTTCTCTGGCCATGTGTTTATGTGACACCAGCTGTGCCATTCTGAGCTCTGCCTTAGATGCCTTGTGGAGTGGAGAGAGCAAGGGCCCTGGCTCTGGGGTTTCTGAGTAGGAACAGTGTGAAATCAGAACTGCTTGTGGCCAGGTATCATGGGGTTAAGTTTAGCTGCATCTAACAAAAATTCTAAATAAAAGCAGTTTAGACATGCAAGGGTTTGTTTGTTTATCACGGAAAAGAAGTCTGGCGGTGGCCCGTCCAGAGCTCATATTACTGGCATGGACACTCAGCCTCACCTCATGGCCCAAAATGGTTACCAGAGCTCCAGCCACTACACCCATGTTTTAGGCAACAAGGAGGAGGAAAGTGGGGAAGGGCAAGAGAGGTGCTCCTTCCAGCTGAGTTGGCTTGCCTTCCCCTAGGCAACTTTCCCCAAAGTACCATAGAAAACTTCCATTTACATATCACTGGTCATAAGGGAGAAATGTTATTTATCACCTGAGCATTTTACCGTCCAAATAAAACCAGGCTTTCATCTCTGCCACAGGCTACATTTTCTGTCCCATCTGTCTGCAGTGAGAGGGAATAAAACTGAGTGGAGAGGAGGGCACTAGGTGTTGGGAGACAGAAAGGAACAACCACACAGAGAGGGAGGGAGGAAGGGAGAGAGAGAAAGTGCGGGAGGCAGAGAGGCAGAGGTGGGGATGAAGACCTCACTGAGCCCCTGACGCCAGCCCCCTCCCCGGCCTTCCCAGCCTCCTGCATCAACACCTGCTCTCCTTTTTCTCAAATCAGGTCGAACCGAGTTTCTGTCTCTTGTAACTGGAAGAGTATGCTGACCTTGCGCAAGGATTGACCTTTTTGGAGCCTTGATTTCTTTCTTCTGAGAAATGGGGATCCTATTGCCCACCAGGTGGAGCTGTGACGGAGACACGTGGTGACAACTAGCTGCCAGGCGCCTGCCGCCCTGGCGGACCTGCTGTTCCTCCTGGTACTTGCTCCTGTCCCGCTCCAGCGATTCTGCTCCACCATCGCGGAGGGTTTACGTGGAAACTGCCTCCTGTTTGACCAAGGGAGCTGGCCAGGCTCAGGCGACCTTTATGGACACCTGAGTAGTGGGGTGAGGACTGGAGAAGCCGAAAACTGGAGAGAAGGGTGGGGCAGAGCTGGAGAAGTGCCAGGAGCAGAGACGCGGCCACGGGCACCTGGTTGTCTGAGCGCGGGTCAGACCCTGATGCTGGCAGTGCCAGGGGACCAGCCCACTGGGAACCCGTTTTCAGGTTGGACACTGCAGTCGACCTGGTCCAGGCCCCTTTCCCGCTCCTTCTGGGAACAGCACCTGAGTTTTGGGGAGCCCCCTTCCATGGTTAGCCCCTGTGGTGTTGGGAGGGGCTGACCCCGCCCCATTCTCCATAGGTGGTATTTGTTTTCTTATTGCTGCCACAGGAAATTACACCGATGTAACGGCTCAAAACAACACCAGTCCGCAACCTCACGGTTCTGTAGGTCAGAAGTCTAGGTTGGCTCAACTGGCTCCTCTGCCTTGGGTCTCCCAAGGCCAAAATCAAGGTGTTGGCTGGGCTGCATGTTTTTCTGGAGGTTCTGTGGGTCAATCACTTGCAAGCCCATTCAGAGTGTTGGCCAGATTCTGTTCCTGTGGTTGTGGGACTGAGGTCCCCGTTTCCTTGCTGGCTGTCTTCAGAGGCTGGGCTTTGTCCTAGCAGCTGGCCACTGTCCTTATGCTTTTCCCATGGCCCCTCCAGCAAAGCAGGACGAGTCCCTCTCCTGCTTCATGTCTTGCCAGCTTCCCTTTCCTTGTCCTCCTATTCTGCCTTCCTCTTTGGTCCCATCTCCTTTCTGCTGTTCTGCTTTCCTCTTCTGCTTTTAAGGTCTCCTGTGGTTACACTGGGCCACCTGGGTAATCCAGTGTGATCTTATTTTAAGGTTAGTCAATTAATGACCTTAATTACATCTGCAAAATCTACATATCAGGGTAACAGAACCAACTGGAGATATGTATATGTATAATATGGAGAGAAAGAGACAGAAGGACAAATTTTTTTTTTTTAAAGATTTTATTTGACAGAGAAAGACACAGCGAGAGAGGGAACACAAGCAGGGGCAGTGGGAGAGGGAGAAGCAGGCCTCCCGCAGAGCAGGGAGCCCGATGTGGGGCTCGATCCCAGGACCGTGGGACCATGACCCGAGCCAAAGGCAGACGCTCAACGACTGAGTCACCCAGGCGCCCCAGGACAAATTTTTTTTTTTAAAGAATTGGTTTGTAGAGGATTATAGAGGCTTGGTAAGTCCAAGATCTGCAGGGTAGGCTGGCAGGCTGGTGACCCAGGAAAGAGTCGTAATTCAAGTCCAAAGGAAGTCTACTCACAGAATTCCTTCTTGCTTTGAGGAGGTCAGTCTTTTGTTCTATTAAGCCCTTCACCTGATTTGACGAGGCCCAACCACACTACAGAGGGAAATCTGCTTTATTTGAAGTCCACTGCTTTAAATGTGAATCGCATCCCACAACATCTTATAAAAACATCCCAAATAATGTTTTACCCCACATCTGGGTAAGAGTTGACACATAAAATTACTATTATATAGTAAGTAGTACCTAGTGTAGTGCTTAGTTGAATAACCAACAATGGAAATCAGGTGGGGAGGGAAACTTTAGAATTCTGCCTCCCATAGGTGGACAAATAACCTAGGTTCATCCAGTCAGACTATTATTCCATGTCCCTGGCCAAGGAGGTTCACTGTAGAATGGACACATGACCCAGGTTATGGGTCTTCTATGAGAACTGCTGGGAGAGTCATGCTTTTCCAAGTGGGGCAGCCAGCCTGGGAGAATAGTGCTCATCTCTGCCATACTTTAGGGAAAAGTCAAGTGAAAGCAAAGCCAAGCAAGTAGAGAGCAAAACCGAGAGCAGGAAAGAATTCTTGAGGTCATCTTTGTCTACTGAATCCTGTTGTCTCTGAAGTCAGCACTGATCAGTTTTGCTAAAAACCAATTCTCCAAAGCCAGTTCCCCACAAATCAATTAACAAATGTTTCCATTGCTAAAGAAATGGGCAATTTGACAAACGAATCAAATGTATCCGTTAAACAAAAATTGTTTCTTTTGGGGGTGCTTGGGTGACTCAGTCGGTTAAGCGTCTGCCTTCGGCTTGGGTCATGATCCCGGGGTCCTGGGGTCAGGCCCCGCGTTGGGCTCCCTGCTCAGTGGAGAGCCTGCTTCTCCTTCTCCCTCTGCCCCTCCCCCCACTTATGCTCTCTCTTGCTCGCTCGCTTGCTTGTTCTATCTCAGGTAAATAAATAAAATCTTTTAAAAAAATTATTTCTTTTAACTAGGGCTTAGGAGGAAGTCCATGACCTCTGTAGCACAGAATTAGCTCCTGCAACCTGCTGGACCCTAGTGGAGACTGAGCACATGACCGTGGGATATCCAGTAACTATGGGATTGAGCTACGCGTCATGAGCTGGTATTTCTGTTCCTCCAAGTCATAAGGTCAGTTGGGTGCAGGAGCACCTCATGACATATGAAAATAGTACATTGGTGTTTGGGCCCAACCAGGTCCAGCGGACTGAGTTCTGTGACTCTGAGGCCCAGGCCTGGATGTCACCAGGTCTGCTGTAGATACCTCTTCCTCTCCTCCCCCTTCAGGCCTCAAATCCCAGCCTCCTGCCTCCCTCTTATAAGGACCCTGTGAATACCCTGGACCCACCTGGATAATCCAGGATAATCTTCCCATTTCAAGATCCTTAACTTTATCACATCTGCAAAGTTCCTTTTACCATGTAAGGTGACATTTTCACAGGTTCTGGGGGGTTCAGGTGGTGGCAACTTTGGGGGGGCTGTTACTGAGCCTACCACATTCATTCGTCAGTTTCACTCATCCAACCAGGGGTTCATTGACCGGCCAGAGCCGTGCTAGAGAGGGTAAGAGCTCCTCACCAGGGAAAATCAGAGGCTACTGTGTCCTGCCCCAACCCCAGGTCCTCCAGCTGCAGCTCCTTTCCACTTGATCTTGAGGCTTGGCCACTGCCCTACTTTGGATGTGGGCATACACCTGCAGGTCACAGGGCTCATGCCTCTCTTGGTTGGAGACTGAAATAAACATAGTCTGCTTCTGATCCAGCAACGCTCACAGAGCATGTGTTATGTACCTGCCACTTCATTTGCTTTTGCCAATCTGCGGGCTGGGCTTCTTATGTCTTTTGTGCGTATGGGAGACCCAGAGAAGCCAAGTGGCTTGCCCAAGGTCACACAGAGTAGAAGTAGCAGATTGGAAGTGAGGTCTGGGGGACTCAGAGGCTGCCTCCGCTGTCTTCAGGAAGTCATCGATGGGCCTCAGGGATGGCAGCTTCTCCTTCCCTGGGCCCCCAAATTTAGAGTTCTAGCTCAGTTCCCTCTGAGTTCAGCAGGAGTCGGCTGGTGGCCCTTGGGAACAGAAGACATTAGGTCTCCAGGGCTGGGGGACCCCCTGCCACCCGGCCCCCAAACTGCTGTCACCTTTTAATAGATTTCTCAGGGAATGAGTAATTTGTTGCTGGTGCCGGCTTGGCATTTAGCAGGAAGTCCCTGCAGGCCTGGAAGGTCAATATGGAGCCCCTCAAAGGCGACCGCTGGAGGAGGATAGTGGGTCGGTGCTGCCCGCTCAGCACAGCCGTGCCGCCAATTACCGCCCGGCCTGCTTCCTGCCGCAGACGTGCCCAGGGCCAGCGCTTTGAACCCTGGCAGGGAGGCCAGCTTCCAGTAAACAACCCAGGGCAGCGGGCAGATTGACAGTAGAAATGTGGGAGCTCGGCCGACCCCTGGTGCCACTCACTGCTCCTGCTGGCAGATGGACAGGACCTCAGGCCCCCGGGGGTCCCCCCAGTCTGGGGCTCGGGGGGCCATCAGAATGTCTGAGCCTCGCGGCTGGGTAGACAGGCTCCTGCCATGTCCGGGGGGACTTCAAGGCCATCGTTTCTGGGCCACCAAGATGACTTTTTCTGGGTGGGGAAATGAGCCTGGTCTGGGACCCCTTCCCTGGCCACCAGCCTGGGAGTGGGGATCTGGAGAAAGAACCTGCAGAGAGACAGCAGGGTCCTGCTTCTTTCTCTCTCCGCAGGAAAGCCTCAGAAATATTTGGGAGTGCAAAGGTGGGATTGCCAGCCTTTCAACCACCATTTTATTTGGCAGTTAAAAGAAAGGAGGTGGACTCACTGCACGATTCCATTTATATGAAGTTCTAGAATGTGCGGGCATTAGAAAGTGATGGCCTCTATGAGGGATTGGCTGGAAGTAGCACGAGGGAGCTTTCTGGGGGTGGTGGGGGTGTTCATAGCCTTGTTGGGGTGCTAGTTACACATTCATCAAAACGCACCCAGCTGTATCCTTCAAACCTGGTTATTTTACTGGAGGCACACCACTGAAGAGTAGGGTAAGAAAAAAAGTAGGGTAAAGAAGAAGAGGGGAATGCAGAGGCCTGGGGAGAACCTGGGGTTGTGTGCACGCACACCCTCCTGCAGGCACACATTCCTCCCTAAAGTCAGAGCATTATTCCCACCTTTTCCTCAGTGAGATTGCGAAAGAACACACAGGTTTGTCTTCATCTTTGTATTATAATGAATATCCTTCCATGTGCCAGAAAACAGAGAGGGACTCGAGTTGGTGGGGAGTCAGTTGGAAGGGGCTCCAATGGCCAAATTTGGGACAATGGAAGATCAAAATGATGAATAACATGAATAGGTTATGACACAGAATTTAAAAGTCCTTGAATTTGAAAAAAAAAAAGAATTTGAAAAAACAGAGGATACAGGATAAGGGGAAAGGATTCCTAACAGAAGAGCATCAACTAGGAGGGCACCTGGGCGGCTCCGTCGGTTGAGCGGCCGACTCTTGGTTGCGGCTCAGGTCATGATCTCGGGGTCCTGAGATGGAGCCCCCAGTCGGGCTCTGCACTTGGTGGGGAGTCTGCTTCAGATTCTCTCTCTCTCTGCCCCTCCCCCTGCTCTCTCTCTTTTTCAAAAATGAATAAATAAATCTTAAAAAAAGAAGAGTGTCAACTAGGAAGTGATGGAAACAGAAAGTGGCATCTCACAGTGAACACCGTAATAAGTGATTGGAGAAAAATCATCAGCAGGTCCTAGCACCGCTGGGAATAGGCTACACATTCAGTCTCGAAGAATGACCCACAAATGAACATTTTAATTATATAGAGAAAATAATCGTTTTACAAATGGAGAAATCTGACGGATACCACTTTACCCAAATGGTTAAACTTAGGACCACTAATCTCGGGACAAGCCAGGATCTCCTGTGCCCTGAGAAAGGACACCATCACTTATGAGGAATTTCTGCCAGAAAACCTCCCCAAATCATCAGACAAGTCCATGCTGAAGAACATGAGAGACTGTTCCCGATTGAAGGAGGCCAGAGAGTCACAGGGACCAATTCAATGGAGATCCCTGATCTGATCCAGATCACAAAAATCATAAAGGTGAGATTGGGGATATTTAAATGTGTGGATTAATTTTAGATAATTATATTGCAACCTCATTAAGTTATCTGAATGTGACAATGACATTATGGTTTTGTTTTTCTTCCTCCCCAACCTTATTAGGGAATAATTGACAAGTATAACTGTGTACATCTAAAGTGTATAGCATGATGATTTCATTTTATGGACAACAGGATGATTATGTACGTCAAGAAAATTAACACACCCGTTGTTAATGGGTGTGTTAACAGTTAACGTGTGCCCGTGTTCAGAATGCTTCTCACACTCTCTGCAACTTTCAAGTATACGAAAAATGTCTACATATGTACCTTTCCCCAAGGAATAACTAGAGTACTTAGCTTGCAATTCATCAAGTATTTATACCCATTGACAGGGTGCCTAGTGCTGTTCTGGGTGCTGAAATAGAAGGAAAAGAAGACCTGCTCTCAGTCCCAAGGGACCCCTGACCTCATAGCGGGACCACAGCTATATTTGCAGGCTCTAAGCCAATCCCCAGTCCCACATGAGACTGGGGCCCCCAGCTATCCAAAGCTATCTGCTCTGTTGTGGAGGTTGAGACTAATCCACTGGTCTCTAAACTTCTTAATTGCTTGCTCCTTTATCTACAATGTGACTTCCACTCGGCGAGAAATTGCGAAAAGTAAAAATCTAACTTGAGTGTATAACAATACATCTAATATTCTCAAGGATGTGTTTTTTTCTTCCAGTCTTATTGAGTTGTAATAACATATAACATTGTACAAGTTTAAGGTATATAACATAATGATTTGATATATGCATATATTGAGCAATGATTACCACAGTTCATTAACATCTATCACCTTATGTAGTCACAAATCTTTTTTTATCTTTTTTTTAAAAAGATTTTATTTATCTCTTTGACAGAGAGAGACACAGTGAGAGAGGGAACACAAGCAGGGGGAGTGTGAGAGGGAGAGGCAGGCTTCCTGTGGAGCAGGGAGCCCGACGTGGGGCTCCATCCCAGGACCCTGGGATCATGACCTGAGCCGAAGGCAGACGCTTTAATGACTGAGCCACCCAGGTGCCCCCTTTTTTATCTTGTGATGAGAATTTTTTTTAAGATTTTATTTATTTATTCATGAGAGACAGAGAGAGAGAGAAAGAGAGAGGGAGGCAGAGGGAGAAGCAGGCTCCCCAAGGGGCAGGGAGCCCGATGCGGGACTCGATCCCAGGACCCTGGGATCATGACCCGAGCCGAAGGCAGACGCTTAATCATCTGAGCCACCCAGGCGCCCCATGATGAGAATTTTTAAGATGGCATACAATGTCCTTAGCGTCAAATATTAGTTTTAGGTGTGCAACCTATTGATGCGACAATTCTATACATAACTCAATGCTCACCAAGATACTGTAGCACCACCTGTCACTATATGATACTGTTATAATATTATTGACTCTGTTCTCTATGCTGGACTTTTCATGTCCATGACTTATTTATTTTATAACTGTAAGTTTGTATTTCTTTTTTTTTTCTTTTTAAGATTTTATTTATTTATTTGAGATAGGAGAGAATGAGAGATAGAGAGCACGAGAGGGAAGAGAGTCAGAGGGAGAAGCAGACTCCCTGCCGAGCAGGGAGCCCTATGCGGGACTCGATCCCGGGACTCCGGGATCATGACCTGAGCCGAAAGCAGTCGCTTAACCAACTGAGCCACCCAGGCGCCCTGTAAGTTTGTATTTCTTAATCCCCATCACCTATTTAACCTATCCCCCCACACCCCTCCCCTCCGGCAACAGCCATTTTGTTCTCTGTATTTAAGAGTCTGTTTTTTGTTTGTGTTTGTTCTGTTTTTTAGATTTCACATATAAGTGAAATCGTATGCTATTTGTCTTTCTTGTCTAACTTATTTCACTTAGCATAATGCCTATTAGGTCCATCCATGTTGTCATAAACGGCAAGGTTTCATTCTTTTTTTTATGGATGAGTAATATTCCATTGAATATATATACTACATCTTCTTTATCCACTCATCTACTGATGGACACTTGGGCTGCCTCTGTATCTTGGCGATTGTAAATAATGCTGCAATGACTATAGAGATGCATGTATCTTTTTGAATTAGTGTTTTCGTTTTCTTCAGGTGAATACCCAGCAGTGGAATTACTGGGTCATATGGTATTTCTAAGTATTGTGGTTTTGTAGGAGAATGCCCTTGTTTTTAGGAGAATCCTGCTGAAATATCTGGGGGACAATCAGTGTGTGATAACTTGACTGGCTCCTGGATCACAAAAATCATAATGGATGGGTTTCTTTTTAATTTTTAAAGATTATTAAATAATCTCTATTCCCAAGGTGGGGCTCGAACTTAGGACCCCAAGATCAAGAGTCCCACGCTCTACTGATTGAACCAGTCAATTGCCCTCGTAATGGTTTCCCCCATAATGGGGAAACTTGAAAGTGGACTGAATATTTGATAGCAATACTGAATCCACACAATGATGTTGTGATATATAGGAGAATGTCCTTGTTTTGAGGAGATTCATGCTCTAGTATTTAGGGGTGGAACATTGTGTAAAATTGTGTAACTTTCAATTGATTCAGCAGAGAGAGAGACAGCGAGACAGAGAGAGAGGGAGGGAAGGTGGGGGAATGGTTCATTGTATTATTCTTGCAACTTTCTGAAGTTTTGAAAAACTTCAAAACAAAGGCTGGGGAAAAATATGACTATGTAGAGAATTTGAAAAAAAATGTAGGAGGCACAAAGAGGAAAATGAGAATGATCTGATATTCCAGTGAGGAACTATCACTATTAGTAATATGATTCTTTTTAAACATATAATATATGCATATATATTATAAATTTGGAACCACATACATTCTGCTCACTTCTCTTTCTTCTGTCATTAAACATACACTGAAAAACACATTCTTGGGGCGCCTGGGTGGCTCAGTCGTTAAGCGTCTACCTTCGGCTCAGGTCATGATCCCAGGGTCCTGGGATTGAGCCCCACATGGAGCTCCCTGCTCCGCGGGAAGCCTGCTTCTCCCTCTCCCACTCCCCGCTGCTTGTGTTCCCTCTCTCGCTGTGTGTCTCTCACTGTCAAATAAATAAATAAAGTCTTTAAAAAAAAAAAACGCATTCTTAATGCCTCTTATAGTCTGTCATAAAATATTCAGCCACTCACCTGTTGACATTAAAGCAGTTTCCAGATTCTCATTACCATATTGCTATATATTATAATATATAGAATCCATTATAATATCCAATATGGGTAATCCATTATCCAACATATATCCGACATATAAGACATTATAAAATTCAGTATAATCAAATAATGCCACAATGAACATCTTTACACACCACTGTTTGTTTGAGGGTACGAGTCTGAGGAGGGGAACTTGGGGGTCAAATATTCTGAACATTTTCAAGGATCTTGAACTTAAAAAAAAAAAAAAAACGGCTTTACTGAGGTATGATTGATACACCAGAAAAAAATTGCATAGGTTTAATATACACTGTTGGATGAGTTTGGACTTGTAGATGCATACATCATGATGCTATCAGCACAATCAAGGTAACGAACGTATCCGTCACCTCCAATAGTTTCCTTGTGTGCTTTTTTTCTTATGGGTAGGTGTATCCCAAGAACACTTACCACGAGAGCTACCTTCCTAACAAATCTTGAAGCACACAATATTGCGTGTGAACTCTAGGCACTATGTTGTACAGGATTCTAAACTATTTTGGCAAATGGCTTTTCAGAAAGCTTGTACCACTCTACACTCCTGTTGGCAAACTACAAAAGTGCTCATGTTGGCACATCATTGCTAACAGTGAGTATTCTTATCAGGAAAAATGTCTTTGCTAGATTTGGTAGGAACAACAGCGCAGTCGGTGAGAATGGTCCCATGGATGTGTTTCAGTTTTTCCTCTTGCTTGACTGTCCTTGGGACTCTCCCTCCATCTCCAGCCCTCTACTCCACCTTGGCGGCTGGGACATTATTCTCCCCTGGTCTCCACTTGCCTCCCTGCCTGTCCGTCTCTCCCCGCTTTGCACGTGCCTCATCTTGACTTGACTGATAAATTACTGTCCGTGGCCTCTGTTCTTGGCTCCTCTCGCCCTCTGCCCACCCTCCTGTGACATCTTATCCACACTTGGAACTTGCACAACCTTCTCAAGAACTCTTGCACCTCTCCCCAGCCCCGACCTCTGATGCAAGATGTCCCAAAGGGACCCACATGGACCTTCCTGCTACCATCCATCCTGATCCCCAAGTCAGAGTCCTGGAGAACATCGACACCTCCTCTCAGCCCCGCTCTTCACATCCGACCTCTGACCACATCCCGTCTATCCAGCCTTCTGTGATCTCTCCTGAGACTGTTTCCTTCTTGGTGCGGTCACTGCCATCACCCAAGTTCAGGCCACCTTCCTCTCCTCCCTGCTCCATAGCTGTAGTTCCCTCTCTGCTCTCCTACTTCTGGTCTCTCCCTGTCCATCCATCCACTGACCAGCTGCCAGGCTGATGATGTGATCACATCATCCCCCTGATTAATGCTCCAGGATGGGCTCCCAGGTCCTGCCTGCCTTGGTGCCTGAAGAGTGTCCAGCGCCCCTACCCCCAACTCCTGTCATTTAGTGCTTCCCTACCCGCCGAGCTGTTCCATGCCTGCACCTGTCTGCTCAGCCTGGAGCACCCATTCTCTTCTTCCTGCCACCCCAGCTAGCCAGCTCTACTCATCTTCGGAGTTTTGTTTACCATCCCAAGTTTTCTCTAAAGGACTTACTGACGCTTTTCCTCCCCTGGGGGAGCTGCCCTCTCTCTCTCTTTGTATCTCTTTGTACCCCATGCAGCTCCTATCAGAAACTTCTGGTCTTTTACCTTTCTTATTTATTTCCGTATTCATTTTTCTTGAGGGCAGGGTCTTTGTGTTCCTGTGCTCGGCACAGTGCCAGACACAGAATGAATGAATGGGCTAGCATTTGCCTGGCTGTGGAAAGGTGTGGCAGGTCTAGAACCATGGAGAAGATGCAGAGCAGGATGTGCCTGGGAGACATACAGTGTCCACATTCAGAGGTGGACACCGCAAGGCTTAGCTGGGGAAAGTACCCATCAGCTGTGGTCCGGCAGCCTTCAAGATGCCTTGTTTGGGCCACACTCTCTGCTCAAACTCTCTTTGTCAAGTGGGCCTTCTCCCAAGAGAGGACATGCTGCTTCTCTGCTTGCAAGCCTTCCATGCCCTCAGGACAGGCCCAGGCTCCTGAGCCAGCCTACAAGTCCCTCATGATTGGAGCCCACTCAGCTCACTACCCACACCTCTCCCACCCCATCCCTGCCCTGCAGCCACACCCACCTACCTGCTCTTCTGCAGACCTGGCAAGTCCTACCGTTCCTCCGCATCTTTGTACAGGCTGTCCTTTTATCTGGAAAGCTCTTCTCCCTGCCGTCTTCCTCAAAGATCTGGTGTCCGCTTCCCCTCCTCTAGGAGACCTGCCCTCACCAACCAGGTATTCACGTCTACCTGAATTTTCTGTAATGAAAACAATCCCACTTTCTGCAGCCCACCCTCCAGGGACCCACGCCTCAGCCTTGACTCCTCCTCACTGTGTGTCCCTAGTCCTTCTGAGTTTCAGTTTCTCTTTTGGTTCCTCCCCATTCAGGGCATCCCACCTGTGATTCCTTACCTCATGGGTTATTATGAGAACCAGACACATTGAAAGGAGAGGCCAGGGTTAAGAACAAATGGACAGGACAGGCCTGGGTTCAAATTCTGTTTCCCCTAACCATCTGCATGACCTTGGGCCAGGCGCCTCCTGTCTCCCAGCTGACAGTTCCCCACCGGAGAGCTGGAAATCTAGCAGCACGACCAGGGTGGTTGGGAGGATTCATGGAGTTGTGGAAGGTACAGTGCTTCAAAGAGCACCTGGCACGTGGACAGCTCCCTGTGGGTGTCAGTCATGATGGTTAAACCAGGTAGAGAAAGGACTGGTAAATTCTAACGTGTTGTGGAAGTGAGAGGTAGTTTCATGATTCCCCAGAGACTTGCACCAATCCCTAGGTAGGAAAAAGCCCCACTCCTGCTCACCATCAGCTGGGGTCACTAAACTCAGGGCTCCTCTCCTTTTCTGGAGACAGGTAGTTAAACACCCATCCCAGGCCCTGCTTACAGCAATTGGGATTCTGTGGGTCTTGTTGCCCCCAAATCTGCTAAGTGCCCCAGGGAGTCTGGAGACGGTGGTGGGGATCCACACTGAGACACGATCATGTGCCCCACTGTGCCCTCCCACCGAAGCTGTGTTTCTGTGGCTGGGTGGCGAGGCTCGGCCCCTGGGTGCTCTGCCAGCAACGCCCGAAGCCTGGAGCAGCTGCTCTAATTCATGCAAAGGAAGGCGCCCAGGTTTGCCCTGTCTATTTATAGCTTATTTATGAGGAAGGAAAAACAAGGGCCCAGTTGCCTTAGCAACCAGGAGCATCATGGGCTGCTTTCTCTGCAGTGGGAAATTGGCCAAGTCTCCTTGTGGGGGGCACCCCTGGATGTGTGTGTGTGTGCATCCTGACAGAGGACAGGAGTGAAACTTCTAAGACCTACCCCATGCTGGATTCCTAGCAGCCTACAGGTTGCGGGGAGGGAGCTTGCCAGGCCCTTGGAAAACCCCTCCCCAATGCAGAGGGCCATGCACAGCTGAATTCTCTGTGGAAAGGCACACTCTGGTCTCTTGGTCTCGGTGCTAACTCCTGTCCTCTGAGTGCCCACCCTGCTGCCTCAGACCCTCTCGGGAGCTCTTTCCTGGCTGTGCTCTGGTACATGTCCCTTAGGGCACTTAGGGCAGGGAACTGAAGTTAGTTTCCAGACCAGCGCCCCTTAAGGCTGTGATCTGGCCCCAGAGCCTGGTACCGAGGAGGGGCTTAATAAATACTGAATGAAAGAATGAATGAATGAATGAAGTGCTTTCATTTATGGCGTGTCTCCTTACTCAGTATGCACAAGGTAAGGGACACACTGTATGTAATGTAATGTTCTCTCATTTTACAGACCAGGAAACTGAGATTCAGACAGATGAAGAGACCGCCTACAATCACACAGCTGGGAAATAGCCGGGCTGGATGAGAGTCCTTGAGGAGGAAACCTTGCTTTTGCTCTGGCAAAGCCCCAGGGAACGCGGGAACTTGGGTTTCAGCTGGGCCATAATTCTTGGGCGCCAGGGAAGGGCAACGTGGTGCTGTGACTGGTCTGGGGCTGAGAGGCATGTGGTTTGAATTTTAACTCTGCCACTTATCAGCTGTGTGACCTTGAATCATTGACTTTCCCTCTGTGGGCCTCCGTTGCTTCATCTGTAAAGTGGGGCAATGATGCCTGGTTCTTGGGACTGGTAGCTTCCGGAGGGCAGGCACCGTGTCTGTCTCTTGATCGTCTGTTTTCCCGGTGTTGGCACAATCTTAGGTGCCTAAGATGATCATGAGCTCCTGTATATAAAGTAGATTGGGTGCTCTCAGGGAAGGTGAGTTGTTACTCCATTATTAGGGAACCGAGGCACAGAGAGCTTGGTGGTTCCCCTGAGATCACACAGCCAAATCCAGAGCAGAGGTGGTGGGTTTACTGGTCTGTCAGGTTTGCCTGGGGCAAACCATCGCTGGGGATTAAGTGGGACTGTGTCCGGGCCCTGGGGAGGGCATTCTGGACTGGGCTGCCGTCCCAGGGAGAAGGAGTCATGTTGGACAGGGAGGCTGAAGCAGGGGGTCTCTGAGCACCGGGGACCTAGAGCTGCAGGTACTGAGCTGGAGGTACTGAGGACCGGTCCTAGGCTGTGTGGAGTTTGCCTGGCTTTGGGCTGGGCTTCTGAAGGTCCAGGCCCAGGCTGCCTGGAGGCTCTCTGTCGCCCTCTGCTGGGCCACCTCCGGAGGCTCGAAGACCGGCAGTGCCACCTCTTCAGTTGTCTGGGTGTGAAACCCATACCTAAAGGGATCCAGGTAAGAAGAGGAATGCCCGGGGACAAACCGAGATCACTGATCATTTCCACATCCTTCCCTGGCTCCTCCCGCTCCCACCCAGACGCTATGGCAAAACACAGGCGCCCTGCCCCCACCCTCCGGGGGCTGCAGGCTGCTGTGCTTCCTTGGCTGCCATCAGATTCATCACTGTTTCCTGAAAACAATGCGCACCCAGGGTTTTTTGTCTGGTTTTGTTTGTTCCATACCCCAAGCCCTCACTCATATTCTGTCCCTCCTGCCTTCTCATTCCATGAGTGCGCTCTGTCCTTCTGAGCCTCTAGGCTTCTGGGGGCTTCTCTTCTCCCCACAACAATTTCATGGTTTTGGAGGCTAAAGTCTGAAATCAAGGTGTTGGCAAGATTAGCTCCTTCTGAGGGCTGTGCCAGGCCTCTCGCCTGGTAGGTCTGGCGGCTTGCTGCCAATCATTGGCGTTCCTTGGCATGGAGAAGCATCACCCCATCTCTGCCTTCATGTCCACATAGCTCTCGCTGTGTGAATGTCTGTCGGCAAATTTCCCCTTTTTATAAGGACAATAGTCATATGGGATTAGGATCTACCGTAATGACCTCATTTTAACTCGATCGCCTCTGTAAAGCCCTATCGCCAAATAAGGTCACATTCTGAGGTACTGGGGTTGTGCCTTCAACATGAGAATTTTAGCGTGGCACAATTCAGCCCCTAACACGAGGAGAAGAAGTACATCCGGTCCATCTTGTGTTCATTCCTTTGGGGCTGAACCCAGTACAGGAGTGAGAGAGTTTGATGGATGTTATAGAAGAAGTTCTTCATCCTCAGATTATTTGCTGACCCCCACAGTGCCCAGGGCATATCAAACTATGACCTGTCCTGTCTAGGTCTTATGGACATGAGTCTCTGTCATCAGGAAATGGACTTCTCTAGAGCAGAGCCTAGATCTTCTTACTTTTGACATTCACCAAAGGAGACACTCAGACTTTTTCATCAGTAGATTCCTGTGGAAGCAGGTAGGTGAGGCTTTACTTTCCTAATTCTGCACAAAAGACCCAGAAAAGTAATGAAAGAGAATTTAACTTTTGACAAATATTTATTGAACACACAGTTGTGACAGACTCTGTAACTTCATTCCACCATTACTGAGGCTGTTGCTTCCTTGCTATGTAATGAATGTATTAACATTAATAACTATTTATTGAAAAGCTGCTATATGCCTGGGATACACGCTTTTCATGGACAATTTTCAATTCTCACAGAAGCCTTTTACAAATGGAAATAAAATGAACCTAACATAAAGTTCACCATTTAAAAATGTGCAGTTCAGTGGGTTTTAGTTTATTCACATTGTCATGTAACCATTACCACAGCCTAATTCCAGAACATTTTCATCACCTCAAAAAGAGACTTCGTGCCCATTGGTCACTCCCCATTTTTTCCTCCCCCGATTTCCTAGCAACCACGAATCTAGTTTCTGACTGTATGGATTTGCCTAGTATGGATTTCAGAGAAATGGAACCATACTATACTGTTTTTTGTTTTTTTTGTGTGCCTAGTGTCTTTCACTTAGCACGATATTTTCAAGGTTCACTTCTGTTGTAGCATGTATCAATGCTGCCTTCCTTTTTATGGCCAAATAATATTCAGTTCTATGGATGTACCACATTTTGCTTATCCATTCACCAGCTGATGGACATTTGGGTTGTTTCCATTATTTGGTTATGCTGAATAATGCTGCTATGAATATCTATGTACAAGTTTTTGTGAACATATGCTTTTGATTCTCTTGGGTATATACTTTAGAGACAAATTGCTGGGTCTATGTTTAACTTTCTGGGGAACTACCAAATGGTTTCCCACCAGGCATGTATGAGGGTTCCAGGTTCCCCACGTCACCACCAACTCTTGTTATTTCCTGTCTTTTTTGATTATAGCCATCCTAGTGGATGTGCACTGGTATCGCATTGTGGTTTTGATTTGCATTTCCCTAATGACTAGTGATGTTGAGCATCTTCTCATCTTCTTCTTTTCACAGAAGCCTTTTGAGGCAGCTCTTCTCTCCATTTGGCGGCAGGGGAAAGAGATTGAGAGTTGAGAGGACTTGCTCAGTGCAAGGAGGCGGTGGGGCTGTGCCTGGAACTTGGTCGTGTCTGTCTCCTAATCCCCATGGAATCTAATTAACAGCAGAAACAGTTCTGGTCTGGTGCACAGGAGTCTGGTCTCCTATGCGACCAACTTGGACAAGTCCTTTCTCCGCTCCGGGCGTTAGTTACTCCTCCGCGCCACTTGGGGCGAAATACTCCAAGCGTGTGTGGGCTCCTCTAGGAGCCTATAACTCTAAGATTAATGGCCCTGGCGCGGAGTTTGCCCCGCCCCTCCAGCCCAGGTCGCCGCAGGCGCCGGAAGTGCTCGGCTCTCTTTGCTCACTTCTGCCGGCGCTCCGGCGGAAATACTTTCTCGGGAAGATGGCGGCTGTGTCAGTCTACGAGCGGCCGATTGGAGGTTTCTCTTTTGATAACTGTCGCAGGTGCGGCCATGCCCGGGGCCAGGTTCCGGGCGGGAGTGGGAGTGCGGTGCCGGGGTCGGAGCTGGGCCGCGGTCTGATCTGGGAAGTCCAAACGAAGGGTGAACGGCGGGGCCTGAGGCCTGTGCCCCGCGTCCCGTGTGACTCAGGGGAATGAGGGCCTGAGAGTGGGTTTCTCTTGAGGCCGAGCCCGCCCTTCCCCTTGCCCAGCGCATCATACCAGTCTCCGTCTCTGTCTCCTGAGGCGAGATGCAGCCCCTCTCCGACTCTCTGCACGCCCAAAAACGCGACAGTAGTCCTGGTCTTGGGGGGATTCAGTGAACGGATGGGCTTGAAAGCGAATAGTAGCTTTTCTTTTCCCGAGTTCCCTATTAGACGCTCTTGGTGCCAGTGCCGCGCCATGTGGTCCTGCCCTTCCATGCTTCATTCTCTGCTTTTCTTTCAGAAATGCCGTCTTGGAAGCCGATTTTGCGAAGAGAGGGTACAAGCTTCCAGCGGCCCGGAAAACTGGCACGACCATCGCGGGGGTGGTCTATAAGGTAAGCCGGCACAGGCCAGGAGCAGCAGTGACTGAACTGATTACAGGAACCAGGCCACTTGGCCTCCTTTTACTTCTCCGAGCTCTGTCAGGAAGGGTTCATGTTTCAGAATACGTCGGGAAAGGTCCTTCAGGATTTGTCGGGAGGTTTTGTGTGCTTATCAACAGTTTACATTCTTTCCTCACTTTTTAGAATTTTTGACAGGAGATAAGTACTTTTCTGTCTTGAGATACTACGTTGGGAACCGGGGATATATGCTGGGAAAACACAAGATTTCGGATCAGACAGGTCTAACCATTTAACTTTGATGCTGCTTCCAACTTTGGGCAAGTCACTTTCCTTCTCACAGCCACACTTCACCGTCCATCAAATGGACCGAATAACTCCTGCCTTGAATTGTTGAAAGGGTCCAGAGAAATAATGGTTATTGTTGTTAAAGAGTGATGTCTTTTAAAAAGAAATCGACCGAGGTGGCTCTTCTAATGGGAGGATTTCTGCATTTTAATCCAGACATTTCTCATATTAGGTCTGTGATTTGTAAGGAATTCACTAAATTTGTGAGCCTCATTTGAAAACAGGAATGATAATTCCTACCACCTACTTGGCATTCAACCTATAACGTTAATTAACAAGGCTTTTCTTGAATTTTGAAAGTATAGCACAATATTTTTGGTAGGAGTTTCAGTGCGGGGTGGAGGTTTGGGGAAAACACGGGATGGCCAACATTGTTTTTCCTAAACTAGAGTAGAGAGCTGTGGTTTATATATGTGAAATTGTTTTAAATGTATGTTTTTTTAAAAATAGGATGGCATAGTTCTTGGAGCAGATACAAGGGCAACTGAAGGGATGGTTGTTGCGGACAAGAACTGTTCAAAAATACACTTCATATCTCCTAACATTTAGTAAGTATCAATTAGTTTCAACAGCTCATATTTTCAAAAATGTCAGGGTTAAAATGGAATTTACTTTGTTCATCACTAAAACCTGTTGTTTAACTTGTATTTTCTGTTTTATCTCTCTTAAGTGATATTTTCATCTGCCTGTCACCTAAGCTGGTCATCCACAAGTTCTCCTTTGCTTTAATTCTTTTAGTCTTTAATTCTCTTGGTCTCCAGTTCTGCTTTCTGTGTGCCTCTTGAAACCATTCCCTCCGCTAAAGCCTTAGTTCACATTCTTGTTTCTCATCTGGACTATTGCAGTTATCATTTAAACGATCTCTCTGCCTTTGGTCTCTTTATTTTTTATTTTTTTTAAGATTTATTTATTTTGAGAGAGAGAGAGAGAGAGTACATGAGAGCGGGGAGGGTTAGAGGGAGAAGCAGGCCCCTCGCCAAGCAGGGAGCCCGATGCGGGACTCGGTCCCGGGACTCCAGGATCATGACCTGAGCCGAAGGCAGTTGCTTAACCACCTGAGCCACCCAGGCATCCCTTTGGTCTCTTTATTATCTGCCCTTTTGCCATATTGGAGTTTGCAAAACACAGATCTGATTATGTTCCTTTCCTCTTTAAAAATATTTCTTTTTTTTAACATGATTATGCTTTTTTTTTTAAGATTTATTTATTTGAGAGAGAGAGAGAGAGCACGAGAGGGGAGAGGTCAGAGGGAGAAACAGACTCCCCGCTAAGCAGGGAGCCCGATGTGGGACTCGATCCTGGGACTCCAGGATCATGACCTGAGCTGAAGGCAGTTGCTTAAACAGCTGAGCCACCCAGGCGCCCTAAAAATATTTCAAAAGACTTCTCACATTTCCACACTGCTTTCAGAATAAAATTGGAACTCTGTAGCATGATATTTAAGATCTTGCCCAGTGTCAGAAAAATTTACCTTTTCACCTTATTTAGCTGCCATCCCCCTGTGTTCCAGTTACACCCAGACTGTTCCTGTTCCTCTCATCTCCAAGCTCTTTCACCTTCGCTTTTGCCAGTCCCTCTGCCTAGAATTACCCTTTCCTTTTTGTTTATACGGTGTTGTTTTATTCTTTCAAATCCAGCTCATGTGAGACCGCTTCTCTAAGATCAGAATTAATTGCTGTCTCCTCCTGTTTCCCATAGCGTTTTGTATCTCTGCTACTATATTGTATTATACGAGGTATTAGATCTTTTTGCCTACTTTTGTCTCCTTCACTCAACTTTGAAATCAAGTGCTAGGATTGTGTCATATTTTCTTTATTCTCAGCACTTTGTCATGACTGGTACCTGGTAGTAAATATTTGGTAAATGTTAAATTGCAAGGCTTTTAACATGCCTTGCTCTTTGGTACAACTTGAATATATTTTTAGGATTAGTAAAATGCAGACTCTGTTAGAAGCACAGAAGCTAATGATTTGAAATGTTCTATTGGGCCACAGAAAATATGATTACATAGGACTAGATGCATATTCTCAGTTTTATGTTTATTTAAGATTGGTTAGACAGGGTAGTTACAGTGCAGAATATACTCAGAAACATCTCTCTGTGTACCTAAACTTAGTGGAAGTTATCCAAGAAGCTCCACTTCTAATTGACCCCTTTGGTAATTGAATTTCAGCTAAGTTTCTGATTGTATTTTTTAGTTGCTGTGGTGCTGGGACAGCTGCAGACACAGACATGACAACCCAGCTCATTTCTTCCAATTTGGAGCTCCACTCTCTCTCCACTGGCCGCCTTCCCAGGGTTGTGACAGCCAATCGGATGCTGAAACAGATGCTTTTCAGGTAAGGTTCCAGGTGGGGATTTGTTTCTTTCTTTTTTTTTTTTGGTAATTTTATTTAAATTCAATTATAGTGTGTTATTAGTTTCAGAGGTAGAGTTCAGTGATTCATCAGTTGCATATAACACCCAGTGCTCATTACGTCTTGTGCCCTCCTTAATGCCCATCACCCAGTTGCCCCATCCCCCTACCCACCACCATTCCAGCAACCCTCAGTTTATTTCCTAGAGTTAAGAGTCTCTAATGGTGTTTGCCTCCTCTCTGATTTTGTCTTATTCTAGTTTTCCCTCCCTTCCCCTATGATCCTCTCTTTTGTTTCTTAAATTCCATGTGAGTGAAATCATAATTGTCTTTCTGATTGACTTATTTCACTTAGCATAATACCCTCTAGTTCCATCCACGTCATTGCAAATGGTAAGATTTTTTTTTTTTTTTTGATGGCTGAGTAATATCCCATCGTATCCCACATCTTTTTTATCCAGTCATCTGTCGATGGACATCTGGGTTCTTTCCATAGTGTGGGTACTGTGGACATTGCTGCTATAAACGTTGGGGTGGAGGTGCTGCTTCGGATCACTATGTTTGTTCCAGGATGGGGATTTCTGTAGTATCTTTTTCTCCTATCTTAGATTTTCAGCTGAGGGGATCCTGGAAGCTAGAGAAAAAGTATTCAGAAATACACATTTTATTCTAGAAGTCAGTTGTTACCATTTTAACAACAGAAGGCTTTTGATGATGTATTTGAATTTTGGGGATCTAGTTTTGTTTTTTTTTTTTAAAGATTTTATTTATTTATTTGACAGAGAGAGAGATAGCAAGAGCAAGAGAGTGGGAGAGGGAGAAGCAGGTTTCCCGCGGAGCAGGAAGCCCGATGCGGGGCTCCATCCCAGGACCCTGGGATCACGACCTGAGCCAAAGGCAGACACTCAATGACTGAGCCACCCAGGCGCCCCGGGTTCTGTTTTTTTTTTCCCCTCCCTATGAATAAATCACATGTGACCAACAGTCATTTCTGGAAGCATAGGGCATTACTGGATTAAATTTTTTTTTATTTATAGTAAGAAAGTTAGAACTGGACAGAACCTTTGGTTCATCTTTGAACACACATAGACAAAAACAGTTGTTTTTTGTCCTCCCTCTTTTAGGGGCAAAATAACAGTGAAATGAAAAATTGTATTTGTAGTTGACTGTGAGTGGATATAATAACATTAATATTAAAGCACATGTATTTTTCTCTTTGTGCCAGACTCTGTGCTTAGTTCTTTATGCGTGATCTCATTTTATCCTTTGATAGGCCCCTCTGAGATAGGGGCTGTTAATATCTCCAATATTTTTTTTAAGGGTTCCCAAGTCTTTTTTTTTTTTTTTTTAAGATTTTATTTATTCATTTGACAGAGAGAGAGCACAAGTAGGCAGAGCGGCAGGCAGAGGGAGAGGGAGAAGCAGGCTGTCTGCCGAGCAGGGAGCCCGACGAGGGGCTTGATCCCAGGACCCTGAGATTATGACCTGAGCCAAAGGCAGCCACTTAGCCGACTGAGCCATCCAGGCACCCCAACATCTCCAATATTTAAGTGAAGCTGAGGTTTACAGAGGTGTAGTTGCTTGCCTGATCTGGCCTTCACACCCTGCTGGCTTCCACCCACAGTGCTTGCTCTTAGTTTGGTCTCCCTTTCATCCTTAATCAGATCATCGCTTTACATTTGTGTAGTTCTCCTCTTTTTCAAATTCTAAGTCTGTTTTCTGATTTGCTCCTCGTAGAGAGAAGAGGGGCAGTGTATTAGAGCAGAACTAGGAAATAGCCTGGACATTTAGTGGTGGCTTAGAATATTGGTTTCTCCTTTTGGGACCTGCATTACCTTTAACAGATTCTCTTCTTTTCCTTCTTTGTAGATTTGTAGAATCTATATTCATGGTGCTTTTTTTTTTTTTGTAGTTGATTGGAGACCTTTATTATTCTGGTCCTCATCATTCATTAAGCAATCTAGAGAAAACATTTTATCTCCACCCCAAGCAGCAGCAGCTGCAGCCAGGCCTGTGAGATTAGAGGGAAGCAGGAATAGAAAGCCAGGATTGTAAAGTGGCGGCACACAAACCATATTCAGCTTGTAGAGAAATTGTATTTGGGCTCCGTAGTGTTTTTTTAAAAAATAGTGGCCAATAATTATAAATTGGGAGATTGGAATAAAAAAAATCTGGATTTCTGGCTTTAAAATTTTTTTTTAATTAATTATTTCCTGGCTTCATTTGAAAAAATTCATAAAGAGGTTGGGATAATAGGTGGCAGTAATCTTCTGGAACTGAGTGGCAGATGTTGCCTTTAGAAGGGGGAGCATGTGCTCCTGTCAGTTCCTGCCTGGTTTGACTTCCTTCCGACCTGGCTCTTGCCTTTCTGTGAGCTTGCTGGTCTTCATCTGTGAATCTAGCATGGCCCTAGGCTCTCAGCAAGTGGATATGAGGCAGTGTAGCTATGCAGCAAGGTCTGTAGCATAGTTCCCACTTTACAACCGAGACGACCAGGACTTAGAGGAGTCTATGGGCGGGAAGCCTAGTGGTATCTACCTAATGCGTGCTCTGGCTGTACTGAGCCCTTATGTGGGTGATTTCCATGTATTTATGTGCATGGTCATCATCCTAATCCTGGAGAATTATTGTGTATCAAACAAATTCTCCCAATACAGTGTACGAACTTGTTAAAAGCACATCTGTTGTCAAGATTTCTGAAGACATTTGTGAGTTTGATTTTAAATTTAAAGCTCCCTCTGGTGGTTTTTGTGGTGCATTACACTTAAAACAATTTTTAAACTTGTACAATTGTGTTAAATAGCAAATTTTCAACATTTCTTCCAATGTCATTTAAAGCATCTAGCTAAACCTCATAGGTGTTTCTGTTAATCTCTCTTTAGAATGTTTTAGGAATTCTAAATTCACTTTTTTCAGTGTTTCATTATTTTTAGTTTAACGTACTTTATAAAAATTAAATTTTATCACAGTTTTGAGAGGAACATTTTGTTTATTTTTATTTTTTTAAAGATTTTATTGATTTGACAGACACAGCGAGAGAGGGAACACAAGCAGGGGGAGTGGGAGAGGGAGAAGCAGGCTTCCCGCGGAGCAGGGAGCCTGATACGGGCGGGGCTCGATCCCCAGGACTCTGGGATCATGACCTGAGCAGAAGGCAAGACGCTTAATGACTGAGCCACCCAGGCGCCCTGAGAGGAACATTTTAAAAATTTAACCAGGATGATTGTGGTTCATTATGTGTCTTCTGATATTTTTGTTGAGTTACATAAAACGTAAATGTGGTATAAGGGGAAAAAAAGCATAGGATTTCACTCCCCCCCCCCCTTTTTTAAAGATTTTATTTATTTATTTGAGAGAGGGAGGGAGAGCGAGCACAAGTGTGGTGAAGGGCCGAGAGAGAAGCAGACTGTCCACTGAGCAGGGAGCCCGACGGGGGCTTGATCCCAGGACCCAGGGATCTTGACCTGAGCAGAAGGCAGATGCTTAACCTACTGAGCCACCTGGGCGTCCCAGGATTTAACTTTAGAAGTTTGGTTCAGGTCTCATCTAAAGCACTTAGAGTTGTGTGACCTTGGGCAGTTCACCTTACCTTAGCCTCAGTTTCTTCCCCAATAAGATGAGGATAGTAGTTTCTTTCTTTCTTTTTTTTTTTTAAAGATATTATTTATTTATTTGAGAGAGAGAAAGTGGGTGTGAGAGAGAGAGCACAAGCAGAGGATAGGGGCAGAGGGAGAGGGAGAAGCAGGCTCCCCACTGAGCTGGGAGCCCGATGCGGGGCTCGATCCCAGGACCCTGGGATCATGACCTGAGCTGAAGGCAGATGCTCAACCGACTGAGCCACCCAGGTGCCCTGAGGATAATAGTTTCTGACTCTCTGACTTTTGAGGAGGAAATGAATAAAGAAGCAAGGCTTAAGACAATGCCCAGTACAGGGCCTAATGCACAGTTAGGTCCCCCTAAATTCAGAGGCTGAAAAAGAGAACAAGGTGTATTCATCTTGCTTTTACTGTTCCATTTTTCCCCAAATAATCCATTTCCATGTCTGTGAATCAGTAAGAAAAGGGGGTTTGATAAACAGAAGTGGACATCTTTTGCTTTATGTAAGCAGTACTTTTATTTTACTTTTATGAAGGCTGGATGTAGAAGATGTATGTGTTACTTGTTCCCTCTGAGCATGAGCCTCCTAGTCTAGTCTAATAGAAATCTTTGTGGTCTCTTATTCTGTATTCCAGAAACTCCTTGAAAATGTAGAGCCTCTTTATTTATTATGTTAATTGTGCTTTTATTTTCTATGAAAGTAATGTATATTCATTGTAAAAAATTTGGGAAATACTGAAAAGCCCAAAGAAAAAATGAAAATTTTTCAGTTCAGGGAAAATCATGTTTTGGTCAGGTGTATATACTTCTAGTCTTTTAAGTTGTTGGCTCACTCATTCGTTGAATCCTTCTTTGTTACTAGTACACGTTCTCAGTAAAACCTAAGATAAAAGATAGGAATAAACTAAAAAAATACAAAAATTATCTGAGTTCCTACCACCCATAAGCAGTTGGTTCTAGCAGGTTACTATATGCCTTTTAAGCTTTTTTCCATTTACTAATACATAGTTTCTTCTGTAAAAATGGGATCATAGTTGTACATTCTATCCTGGAATACAGCCTGATGTTTTCATCTACCAGTGTGTGTTGAATAGTTTCCATTTGGAGCATTTCAAAATGAAAATCACCTTTTAAAAAATTATTGTAAAAGTAATGTGTGATCATTATAAAAATTTCCAACACTGGAAATGTGAAAAGAAGGAAGTAAATGTCACCTGTTTTGTTACTTAGACACATACATTGTAAATCTTTGAGACCTGTTTTTCCAGACCTTTTATACTATCACATTTGTATTTATAACAGTGGAATCCTGTGTGTTGTTTTGTAACTGACCCTATTCACATAATAGTGTATTGTGAATGTTGTTCCTGTTAGTAGAAGAGCTCAGTGTCCAGAGTTTCTACCTTGAGCTCATGGAGGAGTTCTGGAGACCTGTGACCCTCCTGACATAGTAAAAAATCCGTATGTGCACTTGTTATGAGTCAGGGTTCCACAGTGTTAATCAGTTTTTCAAAGGGGTCTGTGACCTCTAAAAGTTAAAGAACCACTGATCAATATCAATTTTTGGTGGTATCACAGTATTCCATTCTCTAGATGTACTATAATTTAACCAGTTTTGAACTTTAACAGTATTGCTAGTTTTAAGGTATCATAAGGTATCCCATGAACCCTTTGGAACATAGAACCTTTAGGTACTTGTGTGATTAATTCCTCATGCTGTATTCTAAAATAAATTCCTAGAAATGGAATTATTGAGTCAAAGGTATGCACATTTAACATTTTGATACATATTGCCAAACCCACCCTTGAGAATGTTGCACTGAGTTGCACTACCATCAGTGGTGTATGAGAAAATATCCCGTGATCTGGATGATGTAGAGCATAGCTGTGTCAGTTGATTTAAATAGTTCTCTGTTTCTACTTTTTTGGCATCATAAATGGTGTTGGAGTAAACATCCTTGTGCATCCATTTCTGCATATTTGTCTGATTATATCCTTAGAATTTGATTCCTGGAAGTAGAATTTCTGGATCTAAAGAATATAATAACTTCCAAAATATCTTAGATTCTTTTAAAAGCATCAAACAAGTTATGTTTTAGCTTGGAAGGAAACTAGCTGATTATTACTGATTTTATTTAAACAGCCTGTCTGGCAGGCAGTTGGTGTAGTGGGTCAGGTCCTGGACTGGGGTGGGAGTGGTGGGTTTGGCGATTCCCACTGCTCATCCCAGAGCCCTGTGAGCTAGTCTTGACCCCGCTACTACCTCATGTGGCTTAGGACCAGTTTCTTTTTTTCTTTCTGTGCCTCTGTTTTCTTTTGAGACTGTTTCTAGAATCCTTTCCTGCTCTTTACTTTTTCACTTATAACTGGAAGATCCTTCCTTCCTTCCTTCCTTCCTTCCTCCTTTTCCTTTCCTTTCCTTTCCTTTCCTTTCCTTTCCTTTCCTTTCCTTTCCTTTCCTTTCCTTTCCTTTCCTTTCCTTCTTTCTTTTGATTTTATTTTTTTAAAGTAATTTCTGTACCCAACATGGGGCTCAAAACCACAATCCCAAGATCAACAGTTGCGTGCCCTACTGACTGAGCCAGCCAGGCACGCTTGGGATATTCTTTGTGAAAGAGCAGTTTGGTAGTCAGGGATGGGGGAGATAATTGGACTTGACTATTCTGGTTACCAAGAGTGCTCCCTGATGAGTAGTTATGTCTCGACAGTCTACAACAGTTAGGACTTTGATTGGTTCTTGTGTTTATTTGTATCAATTTTAATGATTATATCATTAGGCAAATTCAGTATGTGTTGGTTTCATTTTTCTTTCCAAAGAGCTAAAGGCTCGTGGTGGAGGACTTTAAATCCAGCTTGTTTATTTAGCATAGCAATTCTAATGGTAAAAAATGGAACCAAATACAGGGAAAGCGATCTGTAGAAGTAGAAAACCACCTAGGTGAGGGGTCCAAAGAACAAATACATGCACAATTAAACAGAGGTAGGGTGGGATGGAGAATATATTCCCATCCCTGTTCCTGAAGAGGCATTGCTTCATCCTGTGGGCAGTAGGAATGTGTTTAGAGGCTATTGTGGAGTTATTTCATCATTCACTTCCCTGCATGTTGAAATATTTTTCTTTTACTCAATGAGAACTCACATCTATGATTATAATTTTGTGAATTTATTTAAAAGAGAAGGTTCACTGACAAATGAGCCATTTTCCTATGAGGCTATGGTGAGGTGAGATTGAGAATTTGAACAGCTTGAGTTTAGCAGCTCCTCAGTGTTCACTTTGAAAGTAGTTGATTAGTTGATCCCTGAGAGGTGTGATGGGAAGGGTGCTGATAAATTTTGGAGTAAGCCAAGCTCAGTTGTAAGAGATTGGGCTGGCACTTAATGTCTTTGGGTTGCTTTTCTCTAAAGTGAGAACAGTTCTCGCTCTTTTTTTACACCCCTAAAGATTTATTTATTTATTTATTTATTTATTTATTTATTTATTTATTTATTTGAGAGAGAGAGAATTTGAAGCGGATTCTGCACTGGAGCCTGATGTGGGGTTCGATCTCATGAGCCTGAAATCATGACCTGAGCCAAATCCAAGAGTCGGACACTTAACCGACTATGCCACCCAGGCGCCCTAAGAACGATTCTCTTTTAAAGGAAGCTGTATGACTGAGGAAATAGGCATGTTGGAGGGCCTCACAGGATTGAGTCTTTATGGGCTGATAGTGGATGTCCCAACTTATGTTCCTTCTGGTCAGCATTTTGTTCCCATCAAAATAGTAACCACTTCATGAAACAGTAGCAGTGTAAGAAAAGCCTTTTGTTGTCTGACTTCTCAAACAGCTTTTGGTTAAGTTACAGTGATGCAATGTAGACTTATTTTTTTTTCTTATACATACTCTGATCACCAGGTATCAAGGTTACATTGGTGCAGCCCTAGTTTTGGGGGGAGTAGATGTTACTGGACCTCACCTCTACAGCATCTATCCTCATGGATCAACTGATAAGTTGCCTTATGTCACCATGGGTGAGTGTAAAATTTCCCTGATGTTTCAGAATCCTCTTATTTACCAAGGTGGTCTCTTAAAGAGCTGGTCTATTTCCTGTTAGAGGAGCCAGGGCAATATAGTGCTTTGATTCATTCTACATATATTTATTGATTTCCTCCTACGGATTAGGCCCTCTTGTAGGTGCTTGGGATAACAGCAGTGAACAAAATTTAAAGATTCTTGCCTGCAAGGAGTTTGTATTATAGTGAGAATAGACAGAAAATAGCAACAACTACTATAAATATATTAATGTTAGAAAGTGATAAATACTAGGAGAGAAAAGTAATGCAGGTGATACTGTACTACAGTTATGTAAGATAACTACTTTTGGGGAAAACTGGGTCTTGGATATACAGAAACTCGATGTATTCTTTCTTACATCTGCATGTGAATTTGCCATTATCTCAAAACAAAAAGTTAGAAAAATTAATGCAGGCTAAGGGGACGTCAGAGTGTTGGGGTGGAAGGCAGATTATAATATTAAATAGGATGGTCCAGGTAGGTCTTGAGGTGAGGTTTCAGTGGAGGGAAACTAGAGTGGAGGCCTCATAGCAGGAACATGCATATAGGACGTGCATTGAATTTTTTTTTTTTTTTTTATGCTAGAGTGACGGGGGCCCCTCTTAATTTCTGAGATTAAAGGTATTTTATTCCTTTCTGAACCTTGATTGCCTCACCTGTGGAATGGTGTCAATAGTATTTACTGTATATGCCAGGTTGTAATAATTAGAAGTAATGTATATAAAGAATCTGGCCCTCTGCCTGGCCTGTAATAGTAGTTACTCTTTTCAGACCAGCTTTTTACCTTGGTACTTGAGTTCTCAATGCTAGACAAGAGTATTTGTTTAAAAAATATTTATTTGAGAGAGAGAGAGCACGCTTTAGAGTGTGCGAGCAGGGGGCTGGGGGAGAAGCAGGGATCATGACCTGAGCCGAGCTTAATCGACTGAGCCATCCAGGCACCCCAAGAGTTTTTTTTTTTAATGACCACCGAGAAAAGGAGAAAATGGGGATTTTCAAATTCTAACTTTTATGTTAAATTTCTGAGTCAGATTGTTTAGGTACAGAAATTTGAACAGGTCATGTATAGCTGGTATTTTTCCAGCTGTTGTTTACCTCTTACATTTTTTGTCTTGGTAAACTTGGCTCTGAAGAGCTAGGAGACTGCTGCCTTGAATAGTTTGGAAATTGCCAGTTTGAGACCTTGCTGTTCCATAGTGTCATCTAGCCTCTTAGAAGGTTTTTATACAACAGATGTTCCCTGTTTGTTGGGGAGAATGATTTACCCCCAGATACCATATGGATGAGTCTTTGTAATTATTTTAAAATGAAGATACTTAAAGTAATTTTAGAATTGTTCTGAACTGCTTTATTCAAATATATTTGTTACCTCCATCAGAGTACTGTTTTTATTTCTCCCTGTCTGATTGATGCCTTTAAATGGTGGGAAGGGCGAAGTAGCTTTTTCTGTTTAGTGGTTTCATTTCTTTTTTTTAACTGAAAAAAATTTTACACTAACAGAAAAGTAGCCATAATGTGCAGTGAACAGTCATATATGCTCTTTACTCATATTTGTCAGTGAACATTTTACCACTCTTGCTCTCGCTTGCTCATACATTATTATTGTTCTTATTCTTAGTTTTTTGTGTGGAATCATTTGAGAGTAAGTAGGAAGGAGCAGACACCATTACCTTCCACCTCTAAATTCTTTATAATGTTCTCTTACATAACCTTGATAAAATGATCACATTCAGGAAATTTAATGTCATTACAAAGCAGGTTCTTTTTTTTTTTTAACTTATTTATTTGTCAGAGAGAGAGAGAGAGAGAGAGCGTGCACAAGCAGGGAGAGTGGCAGGCAGAGGGAGACACAGGCTCCCCGCTGAGCAGGGAGCCCAATGTGGGACTCCATCCCAGGACCCTGGGATCATGACCTGAGCTGAAGGCAGATGCTTAACCAACTGAGCCACCCAAGCGTCCCAAAGCAGGTTCATTTTTAAGAAGGGAAAATTGAATTGGTTTCTTTTGCCTTTGAACTGTAGTAATTTGCCTTTTGAGCACAATCCTGAATTTAGGAAAAGTTGTTGACAGCAGGCCATCAGGCCACCCCACATTGTGTTCTCTCCTGGCCAACAGCAATCTTGCTATTCCAAGTCTACTGTGAGCCCAGGGTGATGGTTCCACAGCCTTGAGTTCATAGCACGCTTGTGTTTAGAAATCATTGCCCTACACAGTCCAGTTTTGTTATTGTAAAATACCGGATTAAGGAGGAGCTATCCATAACATTTGATTTTAATACACAAGTAAATAATTATTTTGAGCTTTAGTTTGTTCATCTGTTCATTTATTTATCAACTCTTTCTTGCCTTCTGTGTCTAGGCACTGTGGCAGGCTCCACAGATAGAGATGAATGCGTGGATCCTTGCCCTCAATACCCTCACACTGTAGTGAGGGAGCCAGATGTACAGACTGACAAGGGCAGTAGGTACAAAGGCCAGTGGAGGCCCAGGGGAAGAAAGAATTACATCGAAATGGGAGGATTTCAGGAAAAACTTCACTTCACATGAACGGAGTCTTAAAAGAAGCATAAGTTACTTTTCGTTCATTTATCAAATACTTGTTTAGCATTCACTGTGGGCCAGGCACTGTGCTGGGTGCTGGGAATAGAGTGGTCAGCACAGCACGTGCCCTCAGAACTTACAGCCCCATGTGGGAGACAGGAATTAAAGTAAGTACACATTCGTCCAGAAGAATGCACTGTGCTAAGTGCCCTGGAGAAAAAGAACAGTAATAAGAGAGAGGAACAGGAAGGACTGTGTGGATAATGGCTGTTTGGGACGTCCTTACTGAGCAAGTGACATTAAAACATTTTCTAATGAATTTACAAACATGACAAAACATTCAAGTGGGAATATTACATGAAAAATAAGTGTGTTTCATATCCCACCTCCAAAGTAACCACTCTTAAGTTCATTGTGTTTTTTCCAGAAAATGTTTTATGAAACACCACATACCTCTGTCAGTCTGTGCTTATTAAAAATACACAAGTGAAGTCATACTGTGCACACTTTTCCTTTATTGTTAACTCGTTTTGAAGAAGTTCTTTACCAGCACATGTAGATCTGTATTGTAATAACAGTTACATAGAAATGCGTTATATGGCTGTATCATGATTTACTGACCCATTCTAGTGATGGATATTTTGGTTATCAAATTTTTGCAACAAATGTGTCTTGGTTTCCTTAGGTAAGTACAGACTTCAGATAAATTCCTAGTGGAATATCAGGATTAGGGTGTGTGTGTGTGTGTGTGTTGTTCAGAATTCTCTGTTGCAAAGCAGTAGAATTAATGATTTAAGAAAAGAGGACTGTATTGTAAAGGCTAGTAGGTGGCTCACGGAATAGCTGGGAGGGCAAACGCTGGCTTTGGGGCCCAGAGCAGTGTCGGAACTCATGCTGCAGAGTAGGCCATGGCAGGCGAGTACAGTGTTCCAGACTGCAGTCCTGCTCCAGCTGGAGCTGGCTCACTGCGGGGGTGCTGGGGCCTGGTGCTGGGGCCTGCTCAGCCTCCCTGACGGTTTCAGGAACCCAGTCTTCCTGCCATCCCTTTCACCACTGCCAGAGCGTTCCTTATAGGGGAGGGTGATTGGTGAAGCTCAGTCCTTCACTCCTAAAGTGCTGGGATTCCCCAGACATAGGAAGGAAGTCATACTATATACACTGCCACTGGTCAGCCCAAGAAGGTGACAGAGGGCCACGTAGTGCATTCTGCTTTTTGAGAGCTATTGCCACGTTGCCCTCCAGAAAGATTGTACTAGCTTATATTTCTACCAAGAGAATATGAGAATGCCTTTCTCTTAACAACCTTACCAACACTGGGTATTTGTGCCAGTCTGATGGGTGAAAGATGGGGAGAGGGAACATGTAAGCTGAGACCTGAAAGGTAGGTAGGAATTAGCCAGGAATTCCTGGGTTCTGCTCCTTGTCCCCAGGGAACGACTTCAGGCCCTATGTGCATGAGGGTCTGGTGTGGCTGAGGAACTGAAGGGCCGGAGTTTGTTGGTTGGGTGAGGCCAGTGCACTGGGTGGGGGGAGTGTTCAATTCAGGGGTGCAGCCGAAGCAAAGGCGTTCTGGAGGGTGGAGCAGAGGTATGACTAGAAAGCGAGGCTAGAGAGGGTCCTAGTGATACAGGCCCAGTTGTTTGGATTTTGTCCTTGAGGTTCCCATCTAAAGTTTTCATGCCAGAGAAGGATGGGATGAGATTTGCTTGTTAGAGCAATCTTACGGCTGTAGGAAGGAGGATTGGCATGGGGGAGGCAGAGAGGGAGATTGCGTCTGGCCAGAAATACTGCGGGTGTGGCTGGGTCCCATGACAATAGGGGTGGCTCCTGTTGTAGAGAGCACTTGGAGATGAGCCAGCCATTAGGCCAGATCCCAGGAGTCCTCTTCTGACTTTTCAGTATCAGTCCCTTCCGGAGTCTTGACTACAGAGGCACAGTTAACTCCTTCACCTGGGGCCATTGCCCTTCCAGTTGGCTCTAGGCCTCTTTTCCTGTTTTGTTTCCTGTTCCTCCCCTAGGCCTTTGTGGCAACAGTGGCACTTGTACCTCTCACCCTCCCCTGGGCAGGCTCCTACAGAAAGGCCTTTGCTGCCCCAAGTGTTCCTGCTCCTCAGCTGGGCTCTAGCCCAGAAGCCATTCCCTCGTGACTGCCCCAGGCTGAGTTAGCAGGTCCCTCTCCGGGACATGGGTGTGAAACATGATTCCAGGATTCCCGCCTTGTCTGCACTCCATTTGCCCCAGCTCTTGTCCCTCCTGCGTGTGTGAACATTTGAGATCTCGGGGAATAGAATCTGTCTTACCTCCGGTCTCTCAATCCTGTGTGACTTGGTGAATATTTGACGGTGAAATAATTTTCTGGTTTGCCGACTTGCTTGTGTCAAAGAGTATCTGAAACTTAGCCTTAGAAACCTTTGCTACTGGTTATTTTTGGTGACCTAACAGATTACAGTACCCTTGGAATAGAGTTGGTTTAGATTGTGTTCCATTTGGGGGACCCCAGGTTAGCTGAGAGAGACTAGCACAGAGCATTGCGTATGTGGTAGGGGTTTTTTTTCTTTAAAGCTAAATATTATTTCAGATTTAAAGCGTATTATGGAGCGTCTCTGCCAGAGTCTGCTAGTGCTGTCACATTATTTTCATTTAAAATTCTATGTAAGGGATGCTGTGGTTGCTATTTATTGATGAGAAACCTGAAGTTAGAGAAATTTATAGTAACTTGCCTGTTTTTGCTCTGTCTGTAAATGGCAAAGCTGGGATCTGAACTCTTCCAGCGCAAGTGAGCCCCTGTACAACACGGCTGCTTTGATTTTCTCATCTTACAGATGTTACTTCATTAAGCTATTAAGCCTTGCTTCTGAATACTGAAAATATTTATACAAATTCCCAAAGGGCATTTATTTGTTTTGCGTATTTTCAACTGCCTATGTGCAGATTTTCTATCCTGCATATTAAAAATAGTATTTACTGAAACAGTTTTGTAGTATCAAAGGAAAAACTTAAAAATTATACAGTTTTACCATCCAAGACAACACGATTTTTATTTTTTGATTTTTTCCAATCCAAGTCCACTGTGAAGAGCTTTACCAGAGAATGTAAAATAAAGTACAGGTTTTGTATTGCCCTGGCTCTGTGTCTTTCATTTTTTAAGTTTCTTTTAGCCACTGTGGACTTTTGAGCAGGGCTTGCGTGCATCTTTCCCTAGGGCAGTGGCTGTGCTGGGCTGCCTTCTTCCTAACCAGGCAGTTCTTCTGGCTTCCAGTTGATGCTTTCTTCCTTCTTTCCCTCCCTCCCTCCCTCCCTCCCTCCCTCCCTCCCTCCTTTCCTTGGTTCCTTTTTTTTTTTGAGGGAAGAGTGAGCTGAATGGCAATCCACAATTGCCATTTGGTGGATTTTGTTTTAATTCATGTTATAGTTGACCCTTGCATAGCAGGGGCAAGAGGTGCATTACCCCTGCACTGTCGAAAAATTCACATGTAACTTTTGACTCTCCAGAAACTTAAGTACTAATAGCCTACTGGTGACTAGAGGCCTTACTGATAACATAAACATTCCGTTGATGCATATTTTATGTGTCCTATGTATTATATACTGTGTTCTTTTAATAAAGTAAGCTGAAAAGAAGAAAACATTATTAAGAAAATCATAAAGAAGAGAAAATACATTTATAGTACTGTACCATATTGAAAAAAAGGCACATATAAGTGGACCGGTGCAGTTCAAACTTGTTATTCTGGGTAAGCGTGTAAACCAAATTTAAAGCTATAGATAGAATAGAAGCCCTTCCTAAACGAAACATTCCCATTGAGAATTAACATTCACTGTGGGATTACGGCTTTCTTTAAGTGTAGCGTAAGTGAGAAAATGAATATTTCATGTAAATTCTCATGTTTTAGTTAAATTGAGTTTATTACGAGAAATAACAAAATTTTGTAATTAATCTTTGTTTTTCTGAGTGATTTGACAGTAAGAGCTGGAAGCTACAAATTACCCATAAGACAAGGGTGTCTACATTTTGTCTTGCCATGGGCCCATACTGGCGACTGGCCAGGTGCCTGAAGGCTACTCTTAATTTACATTGAATAGAAGACACCTGTCTTGTGCATCTTTAACATGCTGGCACAGCTCATTGAGCACAGGGTCCAGGAGCCTCCTCTCTGAGGGCTTGGCTGCCTCAGGATTTACTGGGGAGAAGAATGTATCAAATTCCTTGTGGTGTGACCCTTGGATACCTTCTGTCCTACATCCTTTTTTGTGGACATGGTGTTGACCATAATGATAGCAGCATTCATCCAGCAGCTGTTGTGAGATGCTTTGCTGATTTAATCTTTGCAACATTGCAAGGTGGGTACTACCATCCCTATCTTACAGATGTGGAAATTGAGGCTCAGAGAGGTGTGCTGCGATCATACAGCCAGGGTGTGCATGAGCTGGTATGGGAACGGTGGCCTCCTTGACTTCCCTCCTTCGGCTGTGTTATTGGTGTGAATGGTGTGTTGCATGTGGTCCAGACCAAATTTGATTTGGTCCATTCTCTAAAAAGAAGAAAGGGCCCCTTAGGTTTTATTTAATTATTTCTTTTTTAAGAGAGTAATTTGCAAGAGACTGCAGGTGATTGATTAGTGTGACTGTTGAAAGCCAGGCAGGATTCTTTGATTTTTCTTTATTAAGAAAGGGAAAAGGGCTTTGGTTGTATGTTTTATAGACAAAATGTGGGCTCTTTTAATTCTCAGATTAATTAGCTTATTCTTTTAACTTGCCAGCTTTTCTTTATTAGGCAAACTAAAGTAGTGTCAGGAGAGGCTTGGGGACCATCTTTTGCTATTAGTTTGGCAGTGTTCCTTGTAGCAGCATTGGCAAGGTATATAAAATTTTTATTTTTGCCCACTTATTCACATAAGAATTAATATGAATCAAATTACAAGCATGACATTCCTGGAAATGAGGCCCTTGGACAATTTAGGAATACCAACTTAAGGAATAACCATTGGTATGCATCATTAGGGAAGACTTGGGGTCACTGCCAAGGCCATCCAGGTAAAATTTGATCTCCAAATAAACTGGCTGTATGTTTTCCTAATTACGGGAATATACCTCTTAAGCCCCAGTTTACAGAGCCTCCTAGCAATTAAAAAGATTTGGGACAGAGTAGTAAACATACTGGATGTCTCACCTAGTGGGCAAAAAAAGAGTCTTGGAATTAAGTTGGAACATCGGTAGGGAATTCAGACCTGCCATTTTCTCCGTATTTTTTACACTAAAGTGCAACCTTTGTGCAGACATTTTGATATCTCCACAAGACTTGATTTTGCAAATTTTCCTGCTCTGGATCAAATTTTCCTGCTCTGGATCAAACTACAAGATGGTAGATGTTTCTTCCACGGTCATTTTCAACTCTGAAATCAGCTGTGAACCCAGCATCACTGTATGTGGTCCATAGGCCTACATAAAAGCCTTCTCAGAGGGCATGTGGACTTCATGGCTCTAGCATCGCTGGAAATTCTTTTTCCTAATAGTGTGGGCCCCATGACTGTGGGTCTCCATCGATACTAGAGTGATGCTCAGAGCCTGTTTTCTGTGGGTCAGGGGCTCTGCAACGGAGGGGACACTATGCTGGTGGGGGCTTTGTCCACACAGCTAGTGACTACTCAGAGTGGGGTTTCTGTAACCACCCAAAGCATCACCTAGAGTCCTAGAAAAAGATGGGAGCCCTGGCTCCTTCCTAGTCCTCCTTGACCAGGGCTGGGCACTTCACTTTTCTGAACCTCAAATCCCTCATTTTGAAAACGAAACAGAATTTTTGTGTTTTTTTGACGTGGGAAGGTCCCAGGGTTCTTGGGGCGCTGCAGTGTCATGTTGTGTGAGAACACACTGTAAAAAACCATGTGCTTTTTTGTACATTAGTTGTTCGTGACATCATTTTTCCAGGTAGTGTGGCATAGTAAAAAGAGCTGGTTTTTGGGGTCTAACTGGGTTCAGATCTAAGTCCAACATTTATTAGCTTTTGACCATGAGCAATGATTTCCTCTGTAGAATGGGGCTTAGAGGAGCTCTCCCATGGGAAACCATACATAAAAAATTCTTTGTATGTAGCACAGTGAAGATACTTAATGCGTGATTTTTTGATTACTTTAGTGCTAATACATTCCCTGTGTGCAGTTCTGTGTACTAAGACTTCCCTGGAAGTTTTTCCTGCTCTGATTAAGTATGATGCATTTCAGAAGATTTAAAATGTGCAATGCATGGGTTTTATATTTTAACATTTACTCTGCTGTGGAATGCCAGGAAATGAAACAACCGGAAACCAAAAATTCACAATAGTTGGATTATGCATCTTGAACCTGGTTGCTGTGAAGGTGGTACTAATCAATAGATGGTGCCGTTATGTTAGAAAATGAGAAAATATTTACTTCTAAAATTCATCATGGTGTTGCAGGGAATGTAATCTAACCAGCCCTCACCAGTTCTTAATCTGTTCTGATTAGAGTGACTTTGTTCTTGGTTCCGTGTAAAAAAATATTTAATGTCTCTTGTGGGTAAAATTGAATTAATGTGTAGGGTGCTGTTCTTCCTCTTTTTTTCTGCTCTGAGATTTTACCAGGAAGTCTTTTCTGACTTGAGTTCAGTCCTTAGTCTACAACCAGGTAAAAGCCCTTGCCAGACATACTTTTTAGAACAGTTAAATGCAGTCCTTTCAGTTTTAAGTTCTTTGCTTTAGACCCCACTGCAGAAAGAGGGAGGCTAACTAATTCATCTCTACCTGCTCTTGTTCTAGAATTGGGCCAGAATTGGCCCTGCTACAGACAGGTGCCTTTTGTACTCTTAGAACCTAGTGTTCGATTTTGACTTGCTTATTAGACAGACTAAGTGGAAAGTCATTTTATGCATCAGAAGACTTCTCACTGTGGAGTTCATAGAGCGAGGGATTTGCTGTCAGCCATAACTACTGTGACTAGCTGTGTGACTTTGGGTAGGTTCCTTCACTTGTCTGAACTTAATTTTTTTCAGTCTATAAAATGGAGAGAATACCAGCTAGTTCACAGATGGATTCAGTGAGAAAAATCTATGTACCAGTGCTTTGCACATTTTTCTCAGTGTGTAGGATTTCCTATCGTTTGCACACAGGTCTGTGGACAAGATAAATCTTTACTGATAATTAAGGCTGGGTATGTTTTATAAATTATTAAACTCTGTGGTCCTTTGTCCTTGAGGGTTCTGAGGGGCATGAAAACTTGAGAAAGGCCCGCAAAGTGGAATAAACTGCAATTTGGGAAGTTACTTTGAAATGTGGACCAGAGCAAAGGATGCCTTTGAAAGACCTGTCAGTTCGGACTGCCTTGAGCTCCTGCAGCAGGAGGGAGAAGTGTGTGCCCTGTGCTCACAGTGCTGAATGTCGGGGTCCTGGGGGAGCCTAGTGACCGATGAAGAGAGACCTATTTTAAGGTAATTCTCATCCTCTGTCTTATCGCCTAAGCATAGGGTTAGGTGACTCTTGTTGGAAGGAGAATACTTTTCTGTCCTCATACCTTGTGGAGTTTCTTAAAAATACATTAATAAAACTTTTACTTTTTTGATTTGTTAAGTCTTAAGAATAAGTGTTTATAACCTGTCAGGTCGATGAGACATTACAGTTGCAATTATAGGAAGGACTCCAGGGCACCTGGGTGGCTCAGTGGGGTAGGCATTTGAGGTTAGGCATCTGACTTCCGCTCAGGTTGTGATCCTCAGGGTTGTGGGATCGAGCCCGCGGGGAGTCTGCTTCTCCTTCTCCTGAAGCCCCTCCCCCCTCTCATGCTCTGTCTCTGTCTCTCTCTCTCAAATAAGTAAAATCTTTTTTTTTTTTTTTTAAAGATTTTATTTATTTATTTGACAGAGACACAGCGAGAGAGGGAACACAAGCAGGGGGAGTGGGAGAGGTAGAAGCAGCCTTCCCGCCGAGCAGGGAGCCTGATGCGGGGCTCGATCCCAGGACTCTGGGATCATGACCTGAGTCGAAGGCAGACGCTTAACGACTAAGCCACCCAGGTGCCCCTCAAATAAGTAAAATCCTTAAAAAAAAATAAGAAAAATCCCTGTTTTCTTCAAGTGGTGTTTTAGAATATTTGCTTTGGGCAAAATTAACTCCTTTTTGACTATATTTAGAAAAGGAACTGCATTTTTTTTTGGAAATTAGTTTTTGAGTGCGAATGTCATTGGATGCTTTAAAGTTCTATTTCTAAGCATATTAAATGGAATGATTTTTTTTTTTTTATTCATTGGGAATAAAAGGTAGGCTCTTTGACATTGAGGTACATTTGCTGATGAAAAGGAAGCATTCTTCCCCCTCACGAGGGGTTTAAATGTAATACTGCTTACTCAGGAGTGAAAACATCAAATTAAACTGTTTATGCTGACAAAGGGCAAATCTGGATTTCAGCAACCCATGCAAGATTGTCTGATTGCTTGGCCTGCCTCGCCTTGAAGCTTTTGGCCAGGACTTGTAATGAAATACATGCATACAATTAAACCATTTCAAGTCGGTGTCTGAGTCTTCCCCAAGCGATGAGAGGTGCTCCACTGCTCTCTAGTGGCTGAACGTGGTCCCCTGGCACCAACGTTGCTTTATATTCATAAATCAGCTCTTCACACATTGGCAGTGTTGGCCTCCAGAGCAGGCCCCAACACCAGGAGACTAGTCCTCATAGACAGGAACGGAGTGAAAAATGATCCCAATCCATGGGTTTCTGGAAAGCACCAAATTTTACCCAGGATGAGTGGCCAGTTGACTAACAATGAGCAAGTGTGAATAAGCACTCTGTCAGGGAGAGCTGACACTGATGGATTCGATATTCTGTGTGTTACTCTCTTACCGCTGCATACATCTCACACCTTGGCAGGCCCCAGTGGCAAACTGGTCCTTGGGTACTTCAAACGGACCGCTCCTTAGCAGAAGGAGCAGCTTTTTTCCCTGAAAAGATCTGGTTAAATTGATTTGGAGAAAAGCAATAGAAATCCATTTCCTGCTGCCTGTCAGAACTTAGTGACTTTGAGAAAAGAAATTTTGAAGCCCTCTGTTTCCATTAAAACTGCCAGCCCTGGAACTTGTTGAGAATGATGATATAAAATAGCTCCTGGAGGACGAGGACTTTGTCTTAGAGTAATTACAATAGCCCGCTTTTATTGAGCTTTTACTGTGTGCCAGACATTCTGCTTTTCGCTTTCCGTGTGTCATGTCCTGCAGGTTGCCCAGCCACCCAGTGAGTGTCATGGTCCCCGTTGTACCGGGGGTGGGGGGGGTAGGGGGTGGGGAGGAGGCTGAGGCTGGCGCAGCGGGTGGCTGTAGTGCAGCTTCCGGCAGATGGTCACCTTGTGCTTGAGGTGGTCGTGCCTCCTGGGGCAGCTTGCGGGGCTCGGAGCACCTCAGTGGTATGCCAGAGGAAGACCACGGATTGCGCCCCCACCCGCACAGCAGTGTGTGCCCAGAGCCTACACTCATAAATTGGGCACACTTGGAAGGAATGGGTGGGAAGTTGCCCTTCTAAAGCCTGTAGCCACAAGGCCTGGGTTTGACTCCTGGCTTCACTGCTTACTGACTGTACCGCCTTTCCTAGCTGAGCCTCCGTTTCCTTGTCTAGAATGAAGAAATACCTCTCTTGAGTTCAGGGCCTGGGACCTAAAAGGCTCCCAATAAATGCTTTCTTTCCCCTTTTCAAGTCTGGGAGTTTGTGAGCAGAGACATTATTAGAAAAAGATTTCTACCTGCTGGCTTTTAGTTCCTTCTAGGAGTTTGACTTAGAGCAGTGGGCTTTAGAAAATTATTTTAGTCTTTTATTGTTTCTTCAGCATGTCTAAAACCACAGATTCTAGAATTGCTCAGTTTGATTTGGTACTTGAGTGAACACTATAAAAACATAGTTCATGTTTTTTTTTAAACTCTTCTGTTCTCAAGCCATATTAATGCAGTGTTTTTGAATATATGGAACAGGTAAAAGTGATATTTTAGATGGTAAAATTTTTTTGATACATTTCAGATTTTGTCCTGAGTTGAGTGGTTCTCTCCGAAAAAGTTAAGTTGAAACTGAACTACTGGGCGCCTGGGTGGCTCAGTTGGTTGAGCGACTGCCTTCAGCTCAGGTCATGATCCTGGAGTCCCGGGATCGAGTCCCGCATCAGGCTCCCTGCTCAGCAGGGAGTCTGCTTCTCCCTCTGACCCTCTTCCCTCTCATGCTCTCTCCCATTCTCTCTCTCTCAAATAAATAAATAAAATTAAAAAAAAAAAAAGAAAGAAACTGAACTACTAGTGCTGATAAGCTAGCCAAGATCAGAAGTACCTTCAGGGGTTTTAGAAAATGGAGACTAATTTCAGTGTTCTTTTTTATTTAAAGATTTTTTTTGAATGTGGGACTATTTTAAAATAAATACTCAGAACAGATAGTTGAGTGGTATTGCTAAACAGTGAATGACATCTGTTTAATAATTTAGAACATTTAACTAAAATCCCATTCTTATTTGAATTTCCGAGCAAAACAACACAAATTAACCATACCCAGATGTGTGCTAATCATTCTCCTGAAATCTGAAGAAAAAGCAATTTAGAAAGCATGCTTTTTTTTTTTTTTTTGTGGTGGGGAGCTAAGAAAATATAGCTGTTTCCACGCTTACTTGTTAATCTTGATTTCAAGCATTTGACTTTGCTACTTAAGAGGCAACACGGTGGAATGGAAGGAACATCAGACGCTTAAAATTCAGAATGATCTGGGTTCACAGTCTCAGATTTGCTAATCATTGATTATGTGATCTGGGAAAATTCCTTACCTCTGAGACTGTCTCCCTTTTGTAAGATGGGACTTCTCGGACCTGCCATGTCTGAAGAGCAGACAAAACCAATGGGACTCTGCTTTGACATTTCTTTTTTTTTTTTTTAAGATTTTATTTATTTGACAGAGAGAGACACAGTGAGAGAAGGAATGGGAGAGGGAGACGCAGGCTCCCCATGGAGCAGGGGGCCCGATGCGGGGCTTGATCCCCGGACCCCGGGACCTGAGCCAAAGGCAGACGCTTAACGACTGAGCTACCCAGGCGCCCCTGCTTTAACATTTCTTAAACACCGTGTGTACTGTGTTCATTGTGGTCTCTCTAGTAATTTGTGTGCCACAGCGTAGACTTCTGGAGAAGTGGGATCTGGCTTGGGGCGATCTGCTCAAAGCACTTCATTATTAAGATGCTTTTACCTTTCAGACCGTCCTAAGGAAGCCCTCCTAAGGACAGTGGTAGAGGGACATGGTGTGTATGTTTGTGGTGATTGATTGCTGTCGTTCCTTGGAACTATTGACTTGTGCATGGATTAACCTTCAGGCCCCTGTATACAAATTTCAGGAATAAGCTTCGTGCTGTTGCCGTTAGCAGCACCACTGTGATGGCTGGCCAGGTCTTGGGTCTTATGCTTTTTCGTTTTAATTTTTTCATCCCTGTAGCATGTCAAATTCTTACTCTCTCCAAGTTTATGCTTTAAAAAATTGCAGGTAGGGGCGCCTGGGTGGCTCAGTCGTTAAGCGTCTGCCTCAGGCTCAGGTCATGATCCCGGGGTCCTGGGATCGAGCCCCGCATCGGGCTCCCTGCTCCACGGGAAGCCTGCTTCTCCCTCTCCCACTCCCCCTGCTTGTGTTCCCTCTCTCGCTGTGTCTCTCTCTGTCAAATAAATAAATAAGATCTTTAAAAAAATAAAAAATAAAAAATTGCAGGTAATGCATGGTCTTTTGAAGAAAAATAAGAAAATACGAATAAAATAGTACCACCCAGATAGAAGCATAATATTTTGACTTAATGGTTTTTTTTTTTAAGATTTTATTTATTTATTTGACAGAGAGACAGTGAGATAGGGAACATAAGCAGGGGGAATGGGAGAGGGAGAAGCAGGCTTCCCACTGAACAGGGAGCCCGATGCGGGGCTCGATCCCAGGACCCAGGGACCATGACCTGAGCCGAAGGCAGACGCCCAACGACTGAGCCACCCAGGCGCTCCTCCTGTGTCCTTTTTTCTGTTGCCAGATGGGCACATCTGTGACTTTTTTTAGTTGTTAATGTCCTACATGCTACACATGTTTTTCTGAGTTTCAGGGCTTATATTTTATATTGTTTATAGGAATTGGTCTCCCCCTCCCCTTAAGCTGGTGAGCTGCTATTAATAAGAGCAGATACTTCATTTTAAAAGATTGGCTGGAGCTGTGGCCCCTTGTGGCATTTTTGCCTGGGACCCCCTTCTGGAGGCTAGCAGCGTGGACGGCCCCCACTGTCATCTTGAAGTGAGTCAGGCCTTGACAGTCAGAGATAGGGTGCAGACCTGCTTTCTGGGACCCTGCAGGGCATCTGCTGTGGGAGGAATTCTTTGAATGGCCACCAAACGGGGGCAGCCAGGCTGAGGCGGTGCCCAGCTGGTGGCCGCAGTGGGTCGGAGAGTGCGGGGCGGTTCCTGGCCCCCTCGGGTGGAAGAGGGCTGCGTTGTGTCTCCTTCCCCCATCCCTGTCTCTCTGCATGGACCGGCTGGTGTGGGGTTTGGGAGTGCGGGGTGGTGGGGCGGGGAGGAGGTGGGCAGCGAGCTAGGGAAGGACAGTGGGTGCGGGAGGTGAGCCGGTGGATAGGTAGGTAGCCACCACTGTGTCCTGCACTGTCATCTTTCTAAATGCTGGTCACTGATTGCACCTCGTTTTTCTTTTTCAAAGAGCTTTGTTCCAAAGCAACACTGGCTACTCAGCAACTGGGGGTGGGCTGAAAAAGGCACACTTGGTGGAGGTTGCTAAGGAGCTGCTGCATGAAAACTACTGATGAGACGAGGTTGTGGTAGTAAAATGCAGGAACCCACGGAGGGCATTTTACTCCTGTGGTATCACAGAGGTTTGGACCGGACTAGGACATATAATAGGACATGGTTTTGTGGGTTTAAAGCCTTTTTTCCTTTTTGAACATTGAACTTGCTGTACACTTGAGTTTGTCTTCTATTCATCCCAATATGGTAAATTAGGCAATGGATGTTCTTTTCCACTTTATCAAGGCATTTACTGCTATCATCACGCCTTCAGGGCCAGCTCAGAGTTTTCCCCAGCTCCTTCATTTGGACAGTTGTCCTGAAATCAGCCCAGCTTATTTCAGCAGCTTCTGTTTAGTGCTCGCTGTGTGCCCGAGACTGCAAATAGGAAAGGATGGACGTGTTGCAGAGAGGAGGGTGATAAACGTGTGGTGGGGGTTGGTCAGGGAAGGCTTGTGGGAAGAAGTGATCTCTCAGCTGGGGTTCGAAGGGTGGCTAGGAGTTCTGTGGACTGGCAAGGGAGCAAAGGGCGTAGCCCGTGCCGAGGTGGGACTGGCTTGAAATGGTATAATTTAGGAAATTACTGTCAGTTTTATGTTGGTGGGGTGTCAAGTGTGAGGAGGGGGTCGAGGGAGACAGACTGGGTCATGGAAGGTCATGCATGTCTGCTCTGAACTATTGTGGCATGAGAGAGTAACTCTCCAGTCACACCTGAGGTAGGACTTCTGCTCGGCACTTCTTAGTTCTGTAATGCTAGACAAGAAGTATCGCTTCAGTGGGATGACTAAATGGCCTAATATGATGTATGGCACAGAGTGGGTGCTCAACAAAATGCTTTGGTTTCTTCCTCCTTGGCTGCCTTCTCCTCCCTACCATTAGATAAGCTTTTTGAGGGCAGGCCTCACACCCCTACTTCCTAGAGCCCGTCCTGCATTTGTGGAAAGCATATTCCCTCTGACATCCATTTCCTTCCCCTGACATGCCTGCTGTCTAAGCAGAGGCCCTTGTACACTGTCTCCCGGTTTTTCTGTTCATTTATTCCTTAATGGGAAACCAGGGACTGCTGATGAATTGTCTAAGGTGACTTTGTTTTTGGAATAGAGAATCAGGGTAAATGTTCCTTCAGAAGACTTTTAGCCTTGGTTTTGGGTTCGAAAGTGCCAGGTTGGTTTAAGTCAATGCTGAAATCATGGAATGTCTCAGGGCATTATTTTGGCTTAAAAATGGGATATAATATCTAAACATTTTGTGGGTCTCATGGCTGCTATACGAGTGTGGCATTAGTTAGGTGGTTTACTGTATACAGTTTTAAATAGCACTGAAACAAAATCTAGGAAACCTGAGGGAAATTATTAAAGAATACTGGTCTCGTCATGTATCATATGACGTCACTGATATGAGGAATTCTTAATCTCAGGAAACAAACTGAGGGTTGCTGGAGTGGTGGGGGGTGGGAGGGATGGGGTGGCTGGGTGATAGACATTGGGGAGGGTATGTGCTATGGTGAGCGCTGTGAATTGTGCAAGACTGTTGAATCGCAGATCTGTACTTCTGAAACAAATAATGCAATATATGTTAAGAAAAAAAAAAGATAGCAGGAGGGGAAGAATGAGGGGGGGAAATCAAAGGGGGAGGTGAACCATGAGAGACGATGGACTCTGAAAAACAAACAGGGTTCTAGAGGGGAGGGGGTGGGGGGATGGGTTAGCCTGGTGATGGGTATTAAAGAGGGCACGTTCTGCGTGGAGCCCTGGGTGTTACGCACAAACAATGAATCATGGAACATTACATCAAAAACTAATGATGTATGGTGATTAACATAACAATAAAAAATTAAAAAAAACCAAATTCTGAAGAAAGATGCAGGATTTCATGAAACAGTGGAAGCTAGAGAACCGCAACTGCTGGAATCAAATGCAAAGTAATACAGAGCATGTTGGTATTAAAATAATTAACCACCGACGAAGAAAGTTTTAAAAGGATCTTGACAAGGTTTACTTTTTTACTTTTAAGTGAATCTCTCGAAGTTTATTTTGTTGTTTCTTCATATAAAATTTTGGTCCTTGCTTTAAGTGGAAAAAAAAAGAAAGAATACTGGTCTCGTCAAGTTTACCTTCCTTGTTTCTTTTTAATGGCCAACTCTTGTTCCTTCCCCCAGTTGCACTGCCTTGAAATTATGTGAGGATTTGCATCTTGTTCTTTGGCCACTTTGGGCAATTGCAGTCATTTTTGAAATTCTGGTTTCAGTGTTAAAATAGACACACTCTCAGGGTTTCCTGGAAACCTGTTGACAGGTCAGTGCTACGCCATCTCCTAGCACTTCCACCTATGTCTGAGAAGGGGGCGCCAGAGTCCTCCTTTCCTGAAAAGCTGGGAGCAGGAGCTAATTTGCAAGTGATTTAGAAATTGTTTTTAATGTTGAATTTCCCTTTCTTTTCAAGTTTATTTGGAGTCTGCTTATCTTTGATCTCAGGAGCAGCAGAATCAGGCAGTTTAGCAAGCTTCTGCTTTCCAGAAAACTTCTCAACACTGTGCATGTGCCGTATAGGTTGCAGTGTGTGTATTGGGGGGGGGGTGGGAAAGGGGAAGCAGAAATACAATGTAAATGAAGACTCCGGTGTCCTTTCTGTGTTTACCTGGCCTGCACCTTCCAGCTCTTTAAAAAAAAAAAAAAAAATCAGTCTCTGATAGTGTGGGAAGCATCCCCACACTGGAGAGACACTTTTTGTTCCAAGAGTTTAGATTTAGTACATAATTTCCCCACAGAAATTTTGTCTGTAGCATTGTTTCTAGGCAGGAAAAAGAGTCCTTTTTGATAAAGGAAGAATTATATTGGGAGGAAAGTATTTTTCATTCCTTAAAATATCGGATGAAGCTAAGCAGAAGGAAATATATGTGCCCAGGAAAAATAAGAATAAAATTAACTTATTTACAGTGAACTGCAAAAGAAAGGATGGCCCTAGAGAAAAAAACAGGGCTATTAATTTTTAAGGAAAAATGTCTTTTATGGTAAGCTTGGTTTTCTCTTTTGAAATAATTACAGTTTTCCACAAAGTTGTTAGCTCTTAGGTTACCCACCTTCCCCTGTCTTTTTTTAATGTTTATTTCAGGCCTCTGGTACATTTACCCTTGGCTCTCCAGAGGAAGATTCTTGGACCAGATTGGATAAGGCAAGCCTGCTGTTGGGCGCTCTATAGGAGCATTTTGTATCTAGAAGTATTTTTTTCTGAGCTTTCCTTATTTGCAATGTTCTTGTTTCTTCATGACAGCTGTCCTTTGTTTTCCACACAGAACCAGCTTGTTTTTTACTAAGTCTGGGACTAGTTCTCACCTGTGCCTTAGAACAGAAACTTGGGTTACTTTTTCCTCTTGTACCCTGAATCTCAGAGTAAATGTGTGACTCACGAAATATCGGTGGACTTTGACTCTATTTTCAAATTTTCAGGGACACATTTATTAACGAAATTCAAAGGTTTGGCTGGCTTTGGTGAATTTGCTCTCGCTTACATGCTGGTTTTATTTGGGTGCACACTGGTTTTATAGCTGTTTAAGTTCAATCTCCTTTCCAAAGAGTTTTTAATATCTCTTTAGATTCCCCCCTTTTTTTTAAAGGAAAAAAAAATGGTAAGAGGGGAAAATGGGGTTGCCTTTTGCTCCCAAGCCTAAATGAATAGTCATTGCTTGTAATACCGGTCCACACTTGACGCTTCCTACTGCTTTAGATGTGATGTATCCGGTGCTGTGAAGGTAATGATCCTCAACCACAGCAATATTCCATAACAGGAGTATCTGTCATATTCATCGGGATTACCATGTTCATTGATTTGTGTCTGTAAATCTGCTGTTTCTACCCTTTAAATTTGATCTATAATTGGACCTCCTTAAATGGTTCAGATAAGGTAGTCTGTATTTTCTCAATACAGCGTGGCTGTCAGCTTCTCCTTTTTCATTATACATTCAGCAGACTTGATAAAATCAGCAGGACACCTCATTTGAAACTGTTTAATCGCTGCCTTTTTCCTTTGCTAAAACCATTGAGGTGGTCAAGCGATGTACACAAATCATTTTAAATAGAAAATATGGTTTTCTCTGTGACCCAGCTAAATAGATAGTGTTATGCAAAACAAGTTAAAAAGTAATAAATGCCAAAAAAATCTTCTAATTGGAGTAAAAAATTGTGGGCAACTCTATCCTCTCTCCAAAAGTAGAGTATCCTGAAATATTGCCAGGACCCTGTAAAGACAAGATGATGGTTTTCTAAAGATTCTCTGGTTTCTGAACAAAGCAAGTTTAAATTTTCAAATAGTGCTGAGCTGCCTTTTACATCCATTCAAAGGGAGCCCACACTTATTTGTAACGCCTTTATATCCTACTTTTGTAGGGAGAAATCTGTCTGTTAATATCTATGTAGCATAACCTTTCAGCCATTTGCTATTGTGGTAATAAATTTTTGTTTCTTTGTCTGTCATTTTGTCTACTCAGCTGTTACTCTTCAAAGTACGAACTAAAAATAATAGCTCCAAATAAATGCCACATAATAAAGTGTTTTACAGTTGAAGCTGGAATAACCTGGTGGCTGCAGCTTGCAGTCCTATTACCATTGCTGGGGCTGTAGTTTCTTCCCCGAGTGTCAAGGTGACTCTGCCAGGGCCAGCTCATTAAAACAATCTATCCTTTCTAACTGGCGTGGTATTTAGCGCTGTGCCCAGCAGCCTGCCAAGGCCCAGTTGTGGAGCACAAGACTCCCGGGATAGCATGTATGAAATTATGTGGCATTCACTTTTTGAAAAAATACAAATTCTCCATAACCTCATTTTCCTGCTTCAGCATTTTATTGTGAATAATTTACAGTTACTCCTGTCAGTAGTGAACGTAGGGCCAGTTGCAGGCTTACCCGAGACAGTGGTAAGTGTGACTTGAGGCTTTTGAGGGCCATTGTTTACCTGGTTTATGTGGCCCATAGGATTAATATTTACACTGTGTTCGAGTGGGACACTGGGAGTGTTTTGCCATTTTTACTGCCCTGAAGTAAACTTGAGAGGGAGAAGCTGGGAGTCGATAAATAGACTAAAGATGCATCTTTTTCTTTCAGGTTCTGGCTCCTTGGCAGCAATGGCTGTGTTTGAAGATAAGTTTAGGCCAGATATGGAGGTATGTAAGTCCCTGCAGTTTTATTTTCTGTCACATGTTTTTCCAACTCTGTGTCCGACATTTATAAATTGATTGCCGATTCCTCCAAAGCTTGTACAGCACTGTTGTTAGTTGGAATCCTCTTTGGCACAGGTAACTGCGTTTGCTGAGAAGACCGGTTGGTTGGGGAACTTCATTTTGGAGTGGCCCTGCCATGCCGTCCCCCAGGCTTGGGGAGCCAGCACTGCTCAGCTTTTTGTTCTGGCCTTTGGGCTGTCTGGGGAATCTTACTGGCCGTAGATGCTGCTGCAATGTGGAATGTTTGCTTGTGCACTCAGCGTTCTCTGTCACAGTATCTCAAAACGACGAGTTTTTTTGTTTTCTCACCGAGAATAGAGAAACTATGTATGTCTTTGCATGTCACACAGACCTGGTCTGAAAATGGGGCCGCTTAAAAAGCCCCTGTAGATTGTTCTGCATCTGGAAGAAAATGGGGACAAGATCGTATGTATGTGTAGTGGACTGTTCTCAGGGTGACGGATCTAATGTCTCAAATATATTTGTAGGAGATCCTTTATTGTGTTTTCTTTGGTGGTAGGGGAGGGTGGTACCTTCTGAATGGCCTTCCACCTGTCTGCTTTAGTGATAGAGGTACCCCCCATTAAGCAACCTCCCCACCCCCAGATCTCCAGGAACAAACCCACAGGTCTTCCATTGTCACTTTTGAAGGAGCGTTCAATATGCTTGGGTACTTCATGGTACCACATTATTCCTCTGCTGTGCTTTATCCCTGCTGCTCAGCCAGCTTGTGGGCACAGAGGTCCTGAAGTCAGCCTTCATTATCTGCTCTTGGTTTTTTGATAGTTGTTAATTTTGTGATGGTGCATATCAACTTGTTTCAACAATCAATAGGCTGTTTATGAGTGGTTTACCCTATTCTTTAATATGTAGGCATCTGCTCTTTCTGCCTTTGCAGGATTGTTTTGTTTAGATACCAGAGGATGTCTCTGGGAATTACTTTTTGACAATGCTTTATGCGTAATCATCTTTGGAGGAGATTGCATATTTAAACATTCTTGTTCTTCCACCAGCTCATTGTCTTCAGAGCACCAGCTGTCGTTGGAACTCTGAAGCTCTCTCTGCCCTTTAGGTTTGGGCCAACTGCCCTGAGAGCCAGAGGATGTAGGGTTGTGGATGCTGCCCAACCAGGACAGGGGTCTCCTGCCAGAAGCCTCTCTGCCCTTGGTACATGAGGTTAGCACACATAAGTGACGTGGTCACTGATGGCTAGATTGCTCTCCTTTCTTGGACATCTGCCAGAATTAAAACCTGTGACTAAATAAAGATAGAATTTAGCTAGGTGTTTTGTAGTAAAAATAATAGTGTCTTGCTCCAATTAAGAATAGTAAACAGGTCCAAGTATCAACTATAAATGAGATTAGGATTCTGTTCTCATTTCTCAATGTGAAAATTTATTCCCATATCAGCATTATTTTCTTTTTGGGGTTCTTAAGCACAGATAAAAAATAAGATCTACTAGGTCACTTAAAAAGAAAAAGAAAAAAAGGTCTCCCGGTCTTCAGACTAAAGGAGAGAAGTTCCCGAGGCTTCACAAATCCATTAGAACTAATGAAGGTATGGGGAGAAAGACTGACGATTTTTGTTTAGAAAATCGCCTCAGTAATGTCAGGCCCTCCTTTAAACCACATTAATCTTTTCAAATTTTCTTGAAAGCTTTGTCTATTTCCAATTGATTGGAACCTCCATATGTTAGAGAAAAATGAGAATTGCAGAAAAAGTTGAAAGCAAGAGGTATATTAAAAGTGACTTAACACTCTGCTAAAGTAATTTTACATTATTCAGAGTTTAGATTTGAGGTGATTCAAAGGCCATGAATTTAATATTGATGTGATTCGAGGGAATAAAGGGAAATGTGATCATCCCTTCAATAAAATTTGTGGTATCATCAGTCTGAAGAATGTGTTCCTTAGATCAATTTTAAATGCAACTCAGACCACTTGATGTTCTGTATCAGCTGTGAGACCTTGAAATAGCCTGGCCAAATTCCCATTTCAGATTGATTAATTAATTTTACAATTTCATGTGACTGGTTTTGGTCACGGAAGTTGAAACTTGACGCAGACTGACAGTGAACAAAATCACTCTATCATAAAGAAGGTAGAACCTGCTTCTTCGGTGATGTGACTTTAAATGTAAATAGAAGGCAAATAATAGTATAACAACTGTCAGGAGATAATACTTAAAAAATCTGAAGGGTTGTTGATAGAGACCAAAAGAATTTATTGTAAAGACCACGCCACTAACGACTGGCCACCTTGCTTTTTTGAGGGGAAGATTAAATGATGGACTTTCAATGGGAGGCTGAGACTGGCCGGCGAAGTTGAGAGGATGAGTTTTAATGAATTCTTTGTTGTGAAAGAGAATTTGGCAAGGTGTCATTTCTGGCTCTGCATTTGCATAGAACTTGTGGAGACATTTTGGTTTCAGATTTCCCAACTTTATTTTCCTTCTTTCCAGGAAGGCTTTCTGTCTTTCTGTGACAAGAGGCCCTCCATGAAATTTTCTTTCTCACCTCTTTTGAGACTGCAGGTTGGATGGCTGAATCTGCTTATTTCCTTCCAGTATGAGAAAGGGTTCTAGACATGTCTCACACAGAAACCCAGGCGGGCACTGCCGCCTCTTACATCTTACGTGGATTGCCAGGACAGTAGCTTCTGCACACTTCACAGAGAATTGCGTAAGAAAGGGGCAGTTTCAGGCTATCGTAATTACGTATTCTTTGCCAAACAGTGATTTTTAGTCCAGACTCATTCAACAAACTCTTGGCTTTATTGTTAAAACAAATCAATTAGAGGTAGCTCATAGTACACCCCTCCTTTTCTTTCCTTCCTTTCTTTCTTCCTGCCTCCCTCCCTCCCACAAACCTGTGCCTTGGAAGTGTTGCTCCTAGACTGCAGTTTTTCTGGAATGAAAGTCCCTGTCTCCTTAAAAACCTTTACTGTGTTCTCATCATCTTTAGCTTCATAGTCCAGTGTGGTAGCCAGCAACCACATGTAGCTATTGAGCATTTGAAGTGTGTCTGGTCTGACTTGAGAGTGCTGTAAGTAGAAAATGTACATCAGATTTTAAAGACTTAGTACAAAAAATTTTAAAAATATATTTCATTGGGGCATTTGGGTGGCATAGTCGTTTAAGTGTCCAGTTCTTGGTTTTGGCTCAGGTCATGATCTTAGGGTTGTGAGATCGAGCCCTGCATTGGGCTCTGTGCTCAGCGGGGAGTCTGCTTGGGATTCTCTCTCCCTCTCCCTCTGCCCCTCCCCACCATTGGCATACATGCATGCATGCATGCTCGCTTTCTCTCTAAAATAAATAAATCTTCAGAAAATATGTATATATTTCATTAATGTGTGTATTCATTGCATATTGAAACAGTACTACTTTAAGTGTATTGGGTTAAATAATAAATTATTAAAATTTAATTTCGCTTGTATTTATTTATTTTTAAGATTCTACTTATTCACTTGTGAGAGAGCTTGCGTGAGCACGAGTAGGGGGAGGGGCCGAGGGAGAGGAGAGAGAGAGAATCTCTTGCAGACTCCGCACTGAGCGTGGAGCCTGACGTGGGACTTGGATCTCACAACCTGAGCTGAAACCAAGAGGCAGACACTTAACTGACTGAGCCACCCAGGCACCCCTATTTTTACTTTTTCAAATGTAGCTACTAGAAAATTTAAAACTATGTATGTGGTTCACATATTTCTACTGGACAAGCTAGGATAGTATTGTTTCTTGAACTTGTCCTTTGCATATCACATTTAAGGTTTTTGCCATATCTAGGTAACACCTGTACTATTATTTTTCTTGAGAAATTTTTAAAAAATTAATTCACTATTTTATAAATTGAGATAGCACTTACATGTAATAAAATGCACGGATCTTTACGGTTAGATAGATCTTGGCATTTGTAATTCATTTTTTTCATCAGTTCCCTTTCTCTTCTTCCCTACAATCACTTCAGTTCAACTTTTTAAGTTAAATTTAGTTTTTAAATATAGTTTAGATCTGTGAATTCCTGGGTTTGGTGTGTTGGTTTTTTTTTTTTTTCCCGAGACACATGAAAGTGAGTGCACACTATTAATATAAATAAAAAATGTATTCATGTATCACCCATCTTGTGCAAGCCCAGGAATATGAGTAGTAGACTTTGGGAAACCTAGGGCTACATCCCACTCCCCCACAGCCCTTCTTGCCAGCTTGCTGCTGCTGGATACAGGGTGTACTTGCTTGGCATTGAATCCTCACTGCCCGTGTTGGCCGGCAGTGCCCTCAGTTGCTTCTTCATTTATTTGTGTCCTTGTACACACGTGTCCCATTGTTTTATGGATGTTTTGGGGGGCATCTTCCTCACTTGCCCTTGATAGAGGGAGACCCTTGTGCGCAGAGGCCATGAAATCATCTCTGTTCTTCAGCTCATGTTCAGTATGTGTTTGTTGAGTTGAGACAGGATAACCCTGCGCTTTATAAAGCAAAATCTGAGTCATCAAAAACCACCTGGGAAATGGAGGGGACTTTCTCTTCTTCCGATTTGGAAAGTGCTGAACGTTTTTCTGAGATAACAGAGGAAGATAATTACTACACTTCTCAAGTAATATACTGCATTGGGGCAGAGTCAACAGAGCAAACACCCCATTAAGTACACAGGCAACACAAAGATGGAGCAAAGGGCAAATGCTCATTGGGAAATTATAGGCCAAAAAGCAGAACAGTGAAACCCAGCTGGGATTCATGAATGGCTAAGACAGGCCTCTGCTGTTTCAGGTTATCTGAGCCAATGACTTGCCTCAGGTAAAAGCCCTGGTTCAGGTTTGCAGAGAACCTGCCAGCTAACCATGTGAGTTTAAGAGACCTTACAGTCTTTACAAATGCTCACCCGGTTATGACCTGGCACTGCTTCAGTGGTCTTGGAATTTTCATTTTGTTGTTTCCCTCCTTACTGTTAGCCTGGAAGTCCTCCTAGGGCAGGAACTGTGCTGCCGCCTTCTTCCTCTTCCCTTACCCCTAGCAGGCTAACTGCTGCGTACGACGGAGTCAACCAGTATTTGTTGAGCGATTGGATAAAAAGGTGTCAAAAGCAACTTTACTTAGTCGTTCCCAGATTAACCCTCCTTTGATGATACTCAGCTGTGATAGAATTGAAGGCATAAAAAACTGTATTACCTCTGATAAATCTCCCGCTTTATTTTTATCAGCAAAGTTGCTTATTTGCTATGTGTTAGCAGAAGAGTGGATTTTGAAATGTGTGAGTTGACCTAATGACAAGGGGTCAGTTATATTAGAGGGTTTTTTTTTTTTTTTTTTTTTGGTGAAGCTGGATTGCACAGAGCCATTCCCCCAGATTTTTTTTCCCCCATTGTTAAAGCTGGTATAAGAATTAAGCCCCTGATCCTGGTTATTACCCACAGGCTAGCTAGACAGGAAACTAGTGTAACCACACTGTGGCCTTTTGAGTCCATTTTCCACTTAAGTATAAGGAATTTGACCAAAATACCTGGAAATACGGTGTTTGCTTTATGAGGGTATCTCGAAAATCACTAAAATTGCTCACATAAAAACAGATTTGATTTTAGGGCAGGGAGGGAATTGAGGGAATCCACCAGATAACTTAGGTTAGTCTTCCTTCCATCCCGTTTCTTTGTAAGAAGGAATGTTTTCATTTGGCCCAGTGAGAAATTTAAACTCTCAAAGATTATAATTCATTAAAACGGGTAGAAGATTAATATTTTGTCTGTCAAGATCAATACTGTCCCCTCTTTGCACTAATTGTCAGAATAGCGTGCGAGGGCCGCTGAAGGGTAGTGGTGTGCGGCAGGACCCTCACATCACAGGGAAACGATTCAAAGGCAAACTGTCCTGCACCCTCTGGTATCGACTTGCAAATTAGCATCTGGAATCTAATTAAACAAGCTTAATGAAAGTAGCAGCTGAATGCTGCTGGAAAAGACAATCAGCTTTTTTCCCCCCTCTCTGATACATATTCTGTACTATTGAAGTTGGTCACCAAACACATCGTGTGAGCACAGTTAAAAAAAATTAGCATTTATTTGAAGAATAGAAACTGTTTTTCATTCTGTTATGCATTTGGCATGCTCTGGCGTCCCATGAGAGCCATGCCACAGCAGATAGTGCACAATATTTAGAAATCCATGACAGGCAATAATAGCAACTTGAAAAATTCTTTTGCTAGAATCTCAAGTTGAGAGCTGCCAAAAGCAGAGAGGATCAGATCTGCAGTGGCAGCTGCTGTGCCCTACAGTTAGAATTCTAGACTTTGAAGATGCTCAACTTAAAGAAATGAAGACTGCAGGCTTAGCCAGTTTTTGCAGGTTTCTAGAGCTCTGGCTCCCTGCCTTTTGAAGATGAGTTGCCGAAGCTTCTCCCACTGCCTGAGGCGTGCTAACACCAGCAGGGTCTTTTTTTTTCTCCTAGCCTTAGTGTGTCTTCAGTTGTAAGTAGCACATGCTTAGTGCCAACTGTGACGGTCCTTTCTCTGGTCACAATACCGAGGGGTGAGCTCTTACCCTCTACCCTTCAGAGAGGAGCCACGAAGATAGATGGTGACGTATACAAGTGCCACTTCAGCCGTCTGATTTATGGAGTCCTATTTCATCGCTCAGCAAGTGCTGGCCTCTAGAGAAGCCCTTATAGATTGCTAAAGATGTGAGCAGCTCTCACCCTGAAGGCTTGTGGTTACCTCACAGACGTGATGCCAAACACCTAGCTACCGAAGAAACAGAATTAATCTGTCATCGCAGGCAGCTATAGATCCACTTTAAATAATGAAAGAATTCATACCAATGTGGTGTCCTGACAGCAAATCTTAGAAGTAACTGTAGTGGGGTTTTTTTGTTTTTATGTCTGGTAGTAGCAAGACACTGAAGTTACAGATTCATTTGTGCTTTGTGAGACAGACCGTAGTGTACGAGAGCTGCAGTATTTTGATTAAAAAGAAGAATTTGTTCAGCTCGGCATGGAGACTGGTCCCGAAGGAGAATACAGAGCATGGGTTCAGTGTGGTCAGGTGGAAGGGGAATGGAGCTTAGGAGCTAGAGGATCGGGCTGTGAGTCTGTTTCCACTGTCCTCGTGGCATGACTCAGGGCAAGCCACGGCCCCAGACTGTTTGTCTAGAAGATGGGGATCTAGAGACCTGCCTGGAGGTTGCTGTCAGGATTAGATGTGGTCTGTAAAACACCTTATATGGTGGCTCACACAAAACTGGTTCTAAAATATGGCAGCTGCATCTGTTTTTCAGTTCTTCAGTAGCAGGATACAAACATCCCATAGCAATGACTAATACGACCATTTGTACTTGTGTCAGGCTTGGAGATTATAGCATCATACAGGTAGGACTCTTCTTTTCCATCCGAAAGCTTAAAATCCGGGACAGACTTATGTAGAGGTCATAATAACAGTAGAGGAAGCCTTGTTGGACACATACCAGAGGCCATGGAAGTGTTTGCTTTTTTGCTGGGATGGGGGAGGAGGTATTGAAGATACAGTAATCGTGGTAGCCGGTGCTTGTTGAGTGCTGGTGCATTGCGCCGGACTCTGTAGCTTTCTCGGCATTCTCTCCTTTACTCTTCAGTAACTGTGTGGGGCCTGTACTTTGTTAGCCCCATTTTGTGGAGAAGAACAGGAGGCTGTGGGGAGGTCAGATAAATACCTCGCCCCAGGTGTGCACACAGCTTGCCAGTGATGGAGGCACTGTTTGCCTCCTGCTTGGTCTGGCTTTAAAGCCCTCCGGTGTGATCCATCACTGTGCCACTCTGCCTCTTTGCTAGGCCCCCGGTTCTCTGACAATAGAGTGGGCAAGACTCTTATTCCAGGTGAGCTGAGGTCTGGGCTGCCCGGGCTGTTCCTTTTGTCTGATGAGGTCTCGTGAAGACGGCCGGAAGCCAAACAAACGTCAGCACAGGTGCACACACCTTGTCGGTGAGCCCAGTGATTGCAAGGAGCCCAGGAATAGAAAAACACAAGAAGTTAGAAATACACAGAGATACTGGGAGATACAAAAAAGTCACTTGGCTATGAAAAATATTGTTTTCTTCTCTTTGAATTCATCAGACTTTTTCCTTTTAACCCTCCTTCACCCCAAATACCTTTTGATTGGTTCCCCCCCCAAAGTTTTCAGATATTCACAGGAGAGCTGTTTTCTCTATAGCTGATGTTGAGATGGCATAGACCTCTTCAAATTTAGTAATGAGACCAAGAACTCCTTAAGTATTGGTGAATGGCATTTGTCCATTTGAGGCAAATCATGAATAACTTGAACAAAAATAAAAAAAATAAGCAACCCTATCATATTTGAATAATGAGGTGCTCTTTTTTTTCCCCCAACTGCCAAAACTTTTTAATCTTCGTCAACAATTGTTCTGTCCTCCGTCTTATTTAGGTTGCATCTGTGCGACTCTGAGCTCAGGAGCCCTGACAAGCGGCATATGAATTCTGTATTCATTAGTGATCTGATCCAAATGCCTCTGTCCCTGCCACGGGGGCTCAGGTGTGGAAGCTGCTGGCTAATCCCACCAGCTGACATTCAGAGGTTTAATGACTCCATAGGAAGGTGACCACTCGCTGGGAGGGTTGCTGGCGGAACCCACACAGCAGACAATGGAGATCAAGGAGGACTATCAGTGTTGAGCCGAAGCACCTTCCTGTGTGACTTGAACCCTCTTGGCATCAAACGGAGTTTTAAGTAAATGCAAAGAAAAAACAAAACACAACAAACAAAAAACCTGACCTTCGATAGCTCTCATAAACAATGGTTTTTCTGTCTGTGTGGATATTGACAGTGTTTAAGGCTGTTTTTCTTGTTGCGCTTTAATGGGTGTCAGCTTAATGAGCTGAACTTGACGCACTTTTCCTAATTTTTAGATTTTAAGGTTATATTTGTCTGGTTGCTACATCTGTTTAGGTATCTTTGTCTGGGAAAAATATAGTTAGAGCCAAAATTCTTTATTATTAAATGGTTTTTTGAGGGTCTGTGCTGACATTTGTGCTTATTGTGATCTCTAGCTTTGAAAAAATACTATTAGAAAGTGAGTTCTTTGACTTGTGACATGTCACAGGATGTTTTGACTCCTCTAGTCTAAAAATGTTGGTTGCCTTTTTTTAAATAGTAGCTTCATCAAGATATAATTTATATCCATACAACTCAGCTACTCTAAGGGTGCAGCTCAGTGGTTTTAGTATATTCTCAGAGTTGCACAACTATCACCACAGTCAATTTTAGGACATTCTCATCACCCTCAGAAGAAACCCCATACTCATTAGCAGTCACTCCCCATCTACCCTCAACCTTCCTAGCTCTGGGCAACAACTTGTTTCCCTTTGTCTCGATAGATTTGCCTTTTCTGGACATTTCACCTAATAGGAATCATAGCAAAAGTGGTCTTTGGTGACTAGCTCCTTTAATGTATAATATTTTCATAATATTTCATCCATGTTGTAGCATGTATTGTTACTTCATTCCTTTTTATGCTTTAATAATATTCCATTGTGTGGACATACCACCTTTTATTTACCCATTCATTAGTTGATGGACATTTGGATTGTTTTCACTATTATGAATAATGATGCTGTGAACATTTGTGTACAAGTTTTTGTGTGGACATGCATTGTCATTTCTCTTGTCAGTCCCTTGGATTGGGATTGCTGGGTCATATGGTAACTCTGTGTTTAACCTTTTGAAGGTCTGGTTTCCAAAGTGACCGGGTCACTAGATGTGCATTAGATGTAGTAAGTTGCGTCTTTATTGTTGGATCAAAAAAATGTACTACTTTTCCTCAGTAATTTTCTGTCTGATTGTATTTAATGTAAAGCAGTAGGGTTTTTTTTTAAGATTTTATTTGTTTATTTGAGAGAGAGTGAGAGAGGGAGCGTGAGCCGGGGGAGGAGCAGAGGGAGAGGGACAAGCAGACTCTGTGCTTAGCTCGATCCCACGACCCCGAGATCATGACCTGAGCTGAAATCAAGAATTGGACACTTAACCGACTGAGCCACCCATGTGCCCCAGCATTAGTTTTTTTTGTTTTTTTTTTTTTTAAGATGTCAGAACCCAAAATTATAATCCTGGGGGCACAGTGTAGGATTATTATTATTATTATTTTTAAAGATTTTATTTATTTATTTGGCAGAGAGATAGAGAGAGCAAGTAGGCAGAGAGGCAGGCAGAGGGAGAGGGAGAAGCAGGCTCCCCGCCGAGCAGGGAGCCCGATGCGGGGCTCGATCCCAGGACCCTGGGATTATGACCTGAGCCGAAGGCAGCCGCTTAACCGACTGAGCCACCCAGGCGCTGCCCCCCCCCCCCCCCAGTGTAGGATTATTCTTAAGTAGTGATTTCCAGTGGCATTAAACAGTTAATTTGAGAAGTGAACAGATACTGAGGTTGGCGTTATGATTCCATGGGTGATTCGGAGAATCACTTTTAACCTTTAGAATAGATGATGATGAGAAGACCCTGTTGATGGTTAGAGTTTTTCACCAGACGCAATATTTTGAGTTGTCCCCCATTTACAAAGTGAGTTTGTTCTCCTAAGTTGGAGTCCACTAGTGAGCCAACTTTGGAGAGGCAGGAAAGGACTTTTCCTAATTTTTAGTTAAGTTTTATTAAGTTAAGGTTTATTCCCTTGGATCTTTTCCTTTTGTGATGTTTTCTAAGGCAGATGGGAGTTTTCTTTGGTCTTTCTCCTGATAATTCAAGAGCAGGACTTTGCTCCCTCTATACAGAGTTTGGAATTTCACAAGTAATTGCTTCTTTCTCTCTGGTTCTGTAGGATTCCTTCATCTTCCTGACTTAGGAATGCCACTTCAGTGTCTGTCTGGCTGAGTCGTGTGTCTTCCATATCTCTCTGTCTTCAGACCCTCAGTTAATGGTGTTGGCTGGCTATTGTTTCCACCCTTGCCATTTTATTCTGCCTCTGATACAAGTTGAAATTCAAAGTGGGGTATTTTGGGGAAGGGGCAAAGAAAATTTTAGAAAGTGTCTTAATTCTTCCCATTTAGTTTCAGGAAATAAAAGGGGGTTAGATGGGAGGAGACCCGGCAAGAAAGGTATAGTTTACCAAAATCTCCAGTGAGCTAGGAGTGGATTCCTCTGGGGGCCAGGCCTCTAGAATTCAAGTGTCAGCAGATCTGAGGGAAGTGACCCTGTGTAAAATTCGAAGTCCTCTACCGCCAGATCTCCACGGCACGCCAGGGGTACTACAGGCGCTACACTGCCAGAGTTACTGGCTTGGGCAATTCTTTGTTGATTTTTCTGCCAAAAATCTTTCTGTGCAAAATTTTTTTCACATTATGCTATGTACACACTGAATTTCATTTTCTTGTAAAGTCAATATGTTATCAATCAGCAGGTACTTATTGGGTACCAGCTGAATGCGAGGCATTACAGTATACTTGGTGCTGCGATCCAGAGGCAGTATTGCAGGAGGCCATTCTGTATGATGGTGGAAATTCCTTATACAGCTATGGGCAAAGTAGATTGAAAAGGAGGGATTATTTTACTCTGTGGTAGATAGGTAATTATTTATGATGCATTTCTTTGGAGCAGGTGTTCCCATTTGAAATGTTTTCACTTTACATATTTCCTGTAACTGAGAAAGACAGGGGGAAATACACCATGTAGGAGAAATATTTCACAAAGTACATTGTTTGCTGCACCTGTGGCAAAGATCGAGCAGGCAAGATGTAACTTCTTTGTGACCAGCAACTCTTTAATCAGAGAGAGGCAAGAGCTAGATTCCAGTGTTAAGTAGAAATAAATGTTTGGTGACTTTCAACTATATGGGTAGAATTAAAAGGAAGTTAGTTTTGTTAATAATATAATATTCTACATCATGATATCAAAGAGAAAATGAACTTCTTTATCCATCTCTTACCACCTTGGTCATAGTGGTAAGGGTCTCAGGGACATAATTTAAGACACTAAAAATGTCCCCTTTATCTGTGTTGCCTTTTTCTGCTACTCAAGCATGCCAGGCCAAGATAGGACTGCCTGCCACAGCTCCTTGGGAAAAATAAAAGATACACTTTTATTATTCACTGATTTCATTCCATCCTGGAACTCTTATTTTGTAAAAATTTTGAATTATAACCGCTTATTGAACAGTGGCTTTCAGGACACCCCCCCCCCCCCCCCCCCCCGCCCTGGCCGCTGAATTTCACTGTCAGAAGTAAGGCTCTGTGTCAGGAATCCAGGAGGTCGTCTTTGGTTAGAGGCTGGCAGCTTTTAAACAATGGATTTCCACTTTCTTGTATAGAGGTTAGAGAAATATAAGAAATGAAATATAGGACTGAGTGTTATTGGATGGTAGCTTAGGATCTTATAAGTTTTGCCTTGGCAGGTAATTTGGCATAAATTGTTAATGTAAATCTGGGTTAGTGGTGAAGACGTTATTTTAGTAAAAAAGATAAACTGCTGATTAATTCAGCATAGAACTCAATTACAAATTGAAAGTGTCTCTGCGGGACTCCCGGACCCTAAAGACAGCAGATGTTGAATTGATACTCCAGCATATTTCACAGTGGTATGAAATATTAACATGGTTTATTATACTTGTGTGGGGTGTGATATCAGAAAGGGGGAGGTGGTGGGCATGTGGGTGTGCACAGCAGCCACACGTTACATATTGGCTAATACACGCTCAAGTGTGATTAAGAATTGTAGGGAAGTTTTTTCTTTTTTTAAAATGAAATAACTCTGTGGAAAAATTAAGTGTAAAATACCACTTGGGGCTAAATATTTAAATGTGGTGCCCGTGGTCGTTTATGTTCTACCTGTAAATAAACATAAAACAAAAATGGTAAACTTATGTAAGATATTTAAATGTTAAATGGGACCACTGCTACAAGAAAAGGGGGAACTTGAGCATTTGATCTGTATTTCAATAACTGTCAGGTTTCATGGGCTGGGAAGTTTTCCTGGGCTGCTGTACTATTTTTACCTTCTGATCTAGAACATATGGTAATTTAATAATGCCCCTGTAATTTGCACAGGCAGAGAAGTTTTGTTTCACAGTTTTCATAGATCTGTATCAACTCAAGGGGGGGAAAAGTCAGCAAATATGATGTATCAGAAGATCTGAATAAATGGAACTGCCAATATTTGAAGGGATTAGCAATTTTTAAGAGGCGTGAGAATAAAGTTGGCTTGGATGAGATATTTCAAAGCCATTACTACAATTATGACAGGTTTTTTTTTTCTTTTTTGCATCACAGCCTCGTCTAGATTTTGCTAGCTGAAGTAAAAACTGTTCCAAAAATAGCCAAATGATTATGGTCAGAAGGAACATAGCCTGGATACCTTCTGCTGTTATAAAGGCTTTAAAAAATGGTGCTTTCTCAAAAACATCAAAATTGGCAAAGGCAGAAGGGCAGTGGGCGAAGAAACCAGAAGTTTCTTGGTACCTACATCACCAGAAGAACATCTTTTATATCCCCTTTGAGCCTCCATGAGAGCCTTTATAAACTGTTGAGAGGTGGTATCAGTCAGAGATGTGAAGGGTGGTCTTCTGTTCCATTCACCTAAGTTGTACTGATCTCCAACTGGGTGCCAAGGTCTGTGCCTGGTTACGAGCCATGGTCCCTCCCTTGGTGACATGTACGACTTAGTGGCGTGGATCGGCCTACCAGCACCTATTGAAAGTGCAGTGTGAAAAGCACAAGAAGGTACATCTGTTGGGGGGCGCAGAGGTAACACAGAGGGGAGTTATGGAATCTGGGGACTTTCACATGGCCTCAAAGCGCATGTGACTCCTCCCTTGAATTTTTTTTTGTCCTAGGGTTTGAGGGAGGGGTGGGACAGGGAGGCTGCAGAGAAGGGGAGACCAGGGGGCATCGCATCATGTACAGAGGTGCGGAGCGGGGGTCGGGGGGGAGCTCCTGCTCTTTTTCTCAGTATGTAACCCTGGAAGTTTGGACAGCTGAACATATTGGGAAATAGGAAAACGAAACTCCAGACGGTGTCCAGAGTTGTCTGGGTGGTCATTTCCTGAGTCGGAGTGGCCTTTTAATTAGCATCCACTCTTCAGTGTGGGATAAGGCCGAGCTTAGCATCCCTGTCCCTGCGTGTGAATATTTAGTTTAGAAAGCTGCCACGTTCCATTAGAGGTGGTTGTGTTTGGGCAGTGGGTGCAGGAGTTGTGTAGACTTTTCAGATGTCCTTTGAGATTTCCGTTGCATTGTAATTGGGAGATGCTGGTACTTAAGTGTGTTGTGCATGGTGGAATGTGAGCTTACCTGCTGTAATGAGACCCCAGCAGCATACCTCAGGAAGGGAGTTAAAGTTTTAACCTTAACAGATAATGTTACTTGGGGGTTTCTGTGAGGTAATTTATACTACACTCCCCTAACCCTGAAATGGTGTAGGAACAAAAATAAGAAAATGATATGAAGTTGTGCTAAAATGACATTTTAAAATTCCACCGAGTAGTACAGATTTTGGAAACTCTCTGCAGCAGCCAGTGTGCAGAGCCCAGTCACACCTGGAATGGTTGTCACCCTGTCATCATGTCGTAATCTAGTTTTTCTAAACTTGGAACTGTGACGATACCAGGAGATCGAAAAGATTTAAGGGCACATTTAACTTTGATTCCTTGACAAATACATTGGTTTCTTTTAACTCAGATGAATTGGGGTGACAGCAGCATAAACAGGGCATGATGGAAAGTGCATGCATGGGCTTTGAAGAGGTCTGGGCGTGAAGATTGATTTTTGCCTCTGGTGTAACCCCTGTAGCCCCAATTTATAAAACTTAAACCTCATTCGCAACGTGGGCTTAAGTCAGTACTTGAGACGATTGTTAGTAAATTGCACTCAGGCTTAACAAAAGTTCTCTTATCATCTGAGTACTTCTTGCCCCAAAATGTAGAAGAAAATTAAAGCGCACTTGCCTTTCTTGGTCAGTTTTAGTTAAGATTTACAATCAACAAATGGCCTGATGGGAAAATTCAGTTAAGTGGTATCTTTTTTATTGATATACAGGGTGGTCGAAAAACAATTTGACTCATCCTGTTTGCTGAGAGGTTTTATCCATGTATTGTAGGGAAATGCAGACATTTGAATGTGGTACTGATGCAGTGAATTGATGGGCTATTGCTTTGGGGTTTAATGAGTGTACATTCTACATCAGAGAGATCCATCAGGATGTTCTTAGTTTTACCAAATGTTAACAAGCATGATGAATTGATGGAATGATTGAGTAGCATTATGTAAGCGGTATATTTGCAAATTTGAAGAATTTTAGAGGTCAACTACTTTAAAAAGGTAAACCCATGAGTGGGTTCATCAGTTACACCTAAGGACTAGATGAGCATCATTAGTGATTTTGGAAACTAGTTGTATGGAGGTTCTGTTGTCTTGAGTGATAAAACAAAAAACCGTGGGCTTTTGAGTCAGACAGAACTCTGGAATCTCAGACTTTCCGGTTGTTGGCCATGTGCCTTTGGGTTAGTCATTTTCCCTCTCTGAGCCTTTGTTTCCTGGATTTGTAAAATGGACATACGGGTCATTCCTACCTTTAAGGGTTATTTGGAATAGTGAGTGGAAGAAGTGGAAGAATGTACTTGGCACAGGGCCTGCACACAGTAACCTAAGTTCTTTTTCTGCCTTGTAGGATATAATTTCTAATGAAATATAATAAGTGAAAATGTGCCACTTAGTACAGTTCTTATTGGCATGGCAGTAAATTCTGTATGGAACGTGTTCAATGTGAACACAGGGTTTTATGGCATCATTTTGAATTTCATTTTTGGTACAGGGGCTACTCTCATAGTTGATTTGCTTTGAATTGAGGGTTGAAAAAACAGTACTGAGTTATGATCAGTTGCCCCTTGTGTTGGTGGTTCTGCAAGAGTTAGTCTTTTGGTAATGATGTTTGTGAACATGAGAGAGAGGGGAGAATTGGATCAGGTTAGCACCCATCATGGATTTCCCGCATACCAGCACTGTGCTAGCAGTTTCTGTGGTGCATAGAGGGCTTTGTTGAATCCTCATGACTACCCCAGTGCTAGATGGTTTCAGGCCTCTTCTGCAGATGAGGAAATTGGGACTTAAAAATGTTGACTTTACCACCAGGGTCACATAGTTCCTAAGTAACAGGACTTGGATCTCCTAGGTCTTCATTCTCTTCAATTCTTTTGCTTCTGCTGCCTCCTCCCTCCTCCCCCTAGCCCTACCACTGCAGGCATATTGTGAGTATATCCATCAACTCCAGAAGTTTCTTTATGCCCCTTTGGGAGGCACCCCCCTTCTTCATAAGAACCTTAAGTAACTGAGGGGGCATCTGAAGGCTGTGTGTGTGCCTGGGATCCCAGGAAGAGGTGACCAGCCAGAGGCCTCATGGAGAAGTGTCCGAGTTGGTAGCACCTCACGATCTCCGCTCCCCTCTTTCCCCCTCTCCCCCCATCTGCTCTCTGCTTGTCTGCTTTACTTAGGTCTGTTCACTTCTACTTTCTCATAACTTTACTTTGCAATGGCCAAAACCCTCATGACCACGATTTTCCCTTAGAACATCTTTACATTCTTTTGGCTCTTGCCCCCATAGTTAACCAACCCCTTACATTCTTTCTACCACACTCCAGAGGCAGACAGGCATAGGTTGAGAGCCCCTGACACCAATGAAAGGGCATTTACAAGTTGGCAGATGTTTTGGGTTTTTCCAAACCAGCAGCTTCCACTGGCTCTGCTCTGCCTTTGTCTTGTCCCTTTTCGGTGACACCCGTTAGAGTGCCTACCGCAGAAGCTTACCAGTGTCTGGAACGAGTAATTAAGTTAATCATTGCCTCCTATCAACCTACCAGAAAAACAGCTCCCAAGAAGTTATAAAAGGCCTTTCTGTGATGGCTGGGTTTGTTGAGAGTTGGGTCAGTGCCTGGGACTGATGCTGGCCGTCCAGGCAGCACCCTCCACTTCCCGTCTCCTGCACTACCACCTGACCCTTGCTCCCTTCTTGCCGCACGGGCCTCCCAGTCCTGTTGATGGTCCTCCTGCCCGCCCCTGCTGGCCCTCCACCGTCTCCCTGGGAACATTGTAATCCCCTGCTGTCCTCTCGTCTGCCTTGGGCCTTTACTCCTCTCCTGCCTCCAGGTTACAGTTTCATAAAGCACAAATCTAACTCCCTCATTCGCCAGCTTAAAATTCTCCACTTGCTCCCATGCAGGGCTCCCTGTATGGCTGATGAGGTTCTCTGGTATTCATTCAGCCGCACCTTTCTCCTTCCCGTTGTCACGGTTTTACTCCTTCCATCACTTCTGCCCCTTGGCTTGGCTGCCATATACTTGTATGTCAAGATTCAGCCTCGTCTTCATCACCTGTGCCCCATGAGATCTCTGTACCCCTCTAGTTCTACCATCAGGCCTGCCTCTTAAGACCTCTTACCACATTGTAGTGAGCTTTTCTTCCTGTTTCCCTTCTGGACTCCACACACTTTGGGGCAAGTTCTTTGTTCAGACCTTATTCCCAGCGATTAGCAGTGTCTGCAGAGCACCTTAAGATCAGAGCATTAGTACATGTTTGCTGAACTAAGCTGCCCTGTACATTTCTTTCAGGGGTTTTGTATCATGTGAAACTTGCTTCATATGTGGTCTTTAAACTCCCTCAAACAAAGGTGCTCTGTACTTCCATGGATCTCCTTCTAGTCCTTTCTAATCCTTGTGAGGCTGTAGAAGCAGGATCGTGCAGTGTAACCTAGTGCCCACAATAACCTTCCCACATGTGCCCTGCCCTCTGCCCTGCTTTCTGTCCTCCAGATGTGAGTGTAGCTCTTCTTTTTCATCTCTGTTGTGACCCAAGGAACACATTTACTTTACTTTCCCCCCTCTGTTTCACCTCCAGGAATTTATTGGCAGAGTTATCACTGACCGCTTGAGAGAGAGAAATATTATGAAGATCTTATTACTACCTGGGGCAGCTTGGTTTTCATTTGGAGGATTGTTGAGCATATTTCTTACTCTTTCTTTAAACCTAGTCCTGTTTTTTTCTCTGATTATATTTGATTCACTGCAGCCTTGGAAATATATATTTGTATACACATATGCTGCGAACGCTGATTTCTTCTTCTTGCGGAAAGCAATATGTTCCTGTCTCTCTTGGTCCTTTTCCCTCTGGAAGCCTAGGTGTTTTTCCTTCCCTTCAGTGTCTCAGAATCCAGCAAGACCTCTTACCCACCACCGGTTTTCCCGTGGCAGGGTACGAAGATGGGCTTCGGTGAGACAGGGCCCTACCCCGGCACTGATCCCCAACTCCCACTCAGACCCAGCCGTGCACCCTCAGTGCGTCAGCCAGCCGTTCTAGAGCCTCTGTTTCCTCTGCTCACAGGCGGTGAGGAGGATTAAATAAGTAACATAAGCATTTGGCACAGACCCAGAGGATGTGGTTGGGTGTCCCCTGTTCTCTCACACCCTGGCCACTTTCCTTCTGCCATAGAACTTGCTCACAATTCTGTTTGTAAAGTCCATGTGTCAGGGACATACCTGTCCCCTTACTCCTCTTAACAGCCCCTGGACAGAGGCATTGTCTCTGTTCTCCCAGCGGGCAGCCTGCGGCCCCTGGAGCTCAGCGCTGTGTCCATCAGTGCCCCAGCTGTGCTGCTCTTTTCTTTTTCTGTGGCAGCTGTTTCTGGCCCATCGTGGCTCTGCAACCTCAGCCATCTCCTCTCCTGGCCCTGAGTTACGATCAGGCTTTTGCATCTTTCTGTGATCTGGCACAGGCCAAGTTGGCAGTGGTGTGGTTGGCAATTTCTTGACCGTGAATACCCTCTCCTGTCCCTTCTGAAAACCCCGTAGATCACTCCTGCATGTGCAGCAGGTTTGCCCGTTTTTATTTGCATCGCTCAGATCCTGGGTGCCAGAAGCTATAGGGGATGGAAGTGGCAGCGCCCTCTAGACCTTAAAGACACAGTTACTACTTCATTCCCCACTCTGGGCACACTGAGCACCAGCTGCACCTCAGTTACACCTCACAGTTCCCAGGTGTTCACACCGGCAGGCCGTGTTTACCCAGACTGCTCAAGCCAAAACCAAAACTCAGACACCTTCGCTATTGTCACACAGCCCATTCTGAAAAAATACTAAATTAACCTTTCTCACTGTAAAATACGTGGCCACACATGGGATACATCGTGTCTGTTACAGAGTGCAGGAAGCATTCTGCTTGCGGGGGGAGTGTTTTAAACACTTTTTTGAGCTCTTTAAATTTTATTCAACCATCAGCCACGAATGACTCCTTCAGGCCGCATCAGTGGCGTAGGCAGAACCTCAGCGTGTCCACAGGCCACTACGGGACACTGTGTTTAAACCTCTTCCTCACAGGCGTTTACCTGTCTTGGAGTGCTCTGGGTCCCTGGTCCGCAGTTGGGGCTGGTGCACTTTTGGAGCTACCCCTTTTGGTATGATCCATCTTGTAACTCATTTCACCTTTCAATTTGGCAAAGCCAGGAATGCATTTGAGGTTGATGGTTCATGTTTTCATTTGTTGACATCCACGCCAAGCCGCGTGCTAGCTGCCTGGGGTACAAGAAGGGAGATGGGGTGGTTTGGGTCCTCTTGTTAGAGCCCAAACTCTTTGTCACACCCAGACTTCTAACCTGCTCTGCTGCAGATCATCAGAGCAATAGCATTTTTTTGCTATTTCAGATCAAAGTGACAAAAGATAATGCAGGGTTTTCAAGATGAGTTTGGACTGCTTCTGTTCTCGTTGGCTAAAACTCTTAGTTTTTAGTAAAGGAGCAAACCATTGTGAACTAAATAATCCTTACAGATTTCATAGCAACTAGGAAAACTGATGGGAGCTGTGAGAGGGTCCGGCTATGGTGCCGCCCCCATCTCTATTTCCCTGGAGCAGAGGGCCGAGAGCCATTGTCCCCTGACTCCCAGCATGACGGTGGGACGGAAGGCAGAGGGATGCATCTGCAGTGCCCCAGAGGACAGTAGAGCCAGGGGAGCTCTGTCCTTCATGAAAAAGGCTGTTTTCTTCTTTTTTCAGCTCCTTTAATGCCAGCGCCTTGCTGCATACATGGGCTATATTTTCCAGCCAATAACCAATTTTATTTCTTTTTAATTTCTTTAAAAAATTTTAGATACAAGTCATTTGTTTTAAATGACTTGCCATACACACACATTTTCACATTCCAAAGCTGTCTCTAAAATAGTATGTTAGGTTTTCCATCAAATGCATATTTAATGTTTTGCCTGCCCCTAATGTAAGTAAAACGCTATTTAGAATGCATAACTGAATGGTAGAACGTAGAGGGTTTATTGAAAGAGTATTAATTTGATGCTGAACTATCCAGAGTGCCCATTGGCTGGGACACCTACATTTTATTCTGGTGACATTCCCCATCTAAAAATCACTTAAGTGAGAAGAGAAATTCAATTGTAGCTGTAGACAAGAATAATGTGGAAAAGTTTCTTTGCAGTACTATTTTGGACCTGCACCATAGTGGATGCCGAGGTAATCTATCAGTTTGTGAGTGTCTACAAAATGCAACTCTCTAGATAACAGGTTTAAAGTAAAGATTTAATACAGTCTCCATCTCCTATGATGCTGCAGTGACAGTTTAAAACTCATTCTCTAAATCTCAGCAGACTTTATAGCTAGCACTGGGCCAATATAAAGTTTAATAGCATTACAACACATAAATCATCTTTTAAAGATGCTACTAGTAGCTCCAATATTAAATGCAGACAATCGCCTGTGTTATAAATAATTTATCAAACACCATTTCAGATTAGCCTTCCATGCTGAGTTATTTATTTTAGCCTTTTCTGTATGATTCCTAAGGCACTTTTTGAAAGATCCATTACTGGTCAGTTTAATGAACTTGGGGGTCTGTTTTGTCCCCTCAAGCACTCGGGTACAGCTGTGGTGACCATTACATGGCCGACGTGGACCTCTTTGTGCCTTTTACAAGTGCTGCCCATTTGTCATGTAGCGGTAAATGGAGCTGCACATTGGAGTCCAGGGACACATTGTGCGATGCAGTGATGGAGACAAACAGATAGCTCTATAAAGTGCTGCTTGTCACAGCTGACGTGTACTCCAGTACATCACTCTTATTGTAATCTCACTTAAGAAGCAGGGGTGGCCCAGGGGGCGGATATTCCCAGTTAGTTTGGTCTTTGTGACCATAAAGCAGGAAGTGCTCCTTTTATATTCTCTGAACTTTTAGGGAGTGTGCTTTTTGCTTGGATTAATTATTATAGGAACTTCTTGACAGAACTGTGTGCAGATTTGTCAGCAGGTTTATCTGGACCTTCTCCTCCTGGCCTGGGGTTGGGTACGGGCAGTCACTGCTTTGAGATAAATTTTGTCTCAGTGCTTCCAGAAGCCCTTTGGCTTGCTTTCTTAAATAAGTTACCTTTTATTAAGCAACAACTCTGTGCCAGGCACTATAATAGGTGCTTTCTATACCTTATTGCTAATTCTTGCAGCAGTCCTTTGGGAAATCCCAATTTATCATCGCTGTACTACAAGGGAGGAGAGTGAATTCGGAGAGGTGAAGTGACTTGCCCAAGGTTGCACAGCAGTAAGTAGGAAATGGGATTCAGACCCAGTCTGCCTCCACATCTGCCAGATTAACTTAACCACCAGGTGGTGATATTTTGGCTGAGTGTCTCAAGGTAAAAGGAAGCAGCCATTGGGCCAGAGGGCCATTTTTCTGATAGCCAAGATGAGTCCTGCTGGTCCGTGTGCACACTGAATCCAAGCTCCCTTGTGACTCGCAGCGTAAATCCATAGCAGCTGGCCGGGGGAGGACGCCGGCCTGGCAGCGGGCAACAGCATGGCACCTGGGTCTGCTCAGCTGGGGCCCCGGGCTCTGCAGGGCCCTCATCAGAGCCCCTCAGTAGCAGCTGTCCCCGGGCAGATGCTGCTCAGAACTTGGGTCACCCCGCAGCTTCCAGAAAAGGGAGGTGCAATTTCCCTAGGAAGAAGGAATCCTAAAGGAAGGAACAATGCTTTCTGCATTTATTGTGGGCCAGAGACAGATAAAAATGTGGTGTTTTCCCCATCTCTTGCATTCAGTTGGTGGTTCTTCTTGATGGTTTTCTTAAATATTTGGGAGAACGTGTTAAAGACAAGAGTTGTTTAATTGTGAAACTCCACTATAAAGAAAACACAGTATGAATATGCCCAGCAGCATATTTGCATATGAGTCTAGAATTCTCTGAGTGTGGAAATACGCTGGTAAAAGATAGTGTTTGGCATACGAAGCGTTTCCTAGAACATAGTAGGTGTCTCTAAATATTTGTTGAAGACATTAACTATGTAAGTAATGGGTAGACAGTAGAGCCTTGGTAAATTTTCACCATTGCCCTCTGAGGGTTTTTGCTAGGGGTGGGGGATATGTGAAATAAGACATGGGTTTTGTTTTGTTTTTAAGATTTATTTATTTGAGAGAGAGAGAGAGTGCTAGCAGGGGGTGGGGAGAGGAGCAGAGGGAGAAGGAGAGAGAATCTCAGGCAGACTCCCTGTTGAGTGCAGAGCCCGGCGCAGGGCTTGATCTCATGACCCTGATATCATGACCCTGATATCATGACCTGAGCTGAAATCGAGTCGTACACTTAACCGACTGAACCACGCAGGCGTCCCAAGACATGGGTTTTTAATATTGATCTCTGCCATATTACATTGTAGAAATGTTTAAGTGGTGTCTCTGAGCAATTTGGGAAACACAGTGCTCCCCCCACCTCTGTTACGGAAATGACAGTTGGAGGAACCGCCCGTTGGCCCAAAGACTAATTGGCAACCACCATCCACTTGCCCAGGTTCTGAAGATCCTAGGTGACTGAGGAGTGACATACCCTGAATCAGGGAACTGAGGTCCACTGTCCCCAACTCACTAAGGAGCCCCTAGCTGAGACAGGTTACTTGTGCTGGTATGGTGCTGTGGCATTCTGGCTCTGGAGCCCAGTGGACCTGCTGTTTACTAGCTTGGTGACCTTGGGCAAGTCATTCACTCTCTCAGCTATAGTTTCTGACAGTACTAACTTCAGAAGATGGTTGAGGGCAGAGGTAAAAATGATCATCAATATGCCTGACTCAGTACTTGGCATATTGCGGTAGGTGCTCAGTAAGGTTCATTCAGTTTCATAACATCGAGTCCTGTGTATATGAGATGAGGGTAAGACTGGAAAAAAGATCAGAGACTTGTGAGATTTTCTTCCTTAAGGAATCGGTGGGGAGGAAAGGAATTTAAAAGGTCTTTTCCCAACTTTTAAAAGCCTTTTACACTTAACAGCACATAATGATAATTTTATGAATAAATCAAGCTATACATAATACAAAATTTTGCACATTTTTAATTTTTATAAGTTCATCTATTCACATTACAGAATATTTGCAAAATAGAGGAAGGTTCGCCTGTGATCTGTGCACTGTCGGTATCTGTGTGCCCAGTTTCACTGACGGATATTAGATACGCATGTCTGAGATCGTGTGTATATCTCCGTTTCCTCGGAGTCTTCTCCCATCTCCGTCCCCAAACATAGAGTGATTTGGGAAATTTCAATCTGCGGTCCTAAGTGCAGCCAGCAGGGTTTGTGACATTTACTAGGTACTGTTGGCTGACTCAAGGCACCGGCAGCAGTGATGTCAAAGCAAAGAAAATCATCAAACAGAGAAGGGAAAGGAAGAGGAGAGGGTCGGTGAGGAGCAGGGGAATAAGGGGCTGCCCTACATGCATGCGTGTGTGTGTGTGTGCAAATCTAGACTCTTTTAATAAGAGAAACAAGTTAGAGTGAGGCTGCGTCCGTTAAATTACGGTTGGGTTTTGTCTGTATGGTAGCAGCCATCTCCTCTCAGATGGTTTCTTTGCTTCCACCTTCACCGGCTTTTGGCCCCTTGGGCGCCCCAGGAGAGAATTCTTGATTGGAGGATCCTGTTTGAATGAGTTCTCACGGGGCTGTATATGCACAAGAGAATAACCAGCTCCACTGGCCCAACGTAGGTGCCACTCAGAAAGTGAAAACATCTGGTAAGTTAAAGATCAGACTAACCCCCTAGCTCCTACTGCTGGGTTGCTGAGGATCCCACTTCCAGCAGAGCCTTCTCGATCCTTCTCTGAGTCTGTAGAGGGCGCTCATGTCACTGGAATCCCACTTCGTGGCTTAGGGCAGGCAGAGGAGCAGGAACCCTGAGTGGCTCAGATCTCACAACAGAAAGTCAGCAGATCTGCCCTTTGATGATCTCAGGCTGGACTTTGGGGCGGGTAGTCATGTTTCTCAAAGAGTGGTACTTAGATGAGCTCTTTAGTTCAGCTTGCATATTTGTGGACTCCTAAAGCGCTGGCGAATGGGGAAGGGGCAGCATAAGGGCAGCACTCTCTTCCTTGGGAGAATGGTTCATTTTTTTTCCTTGTTGCCTAAAGAGCTTGTACGTGGTGCTCCCCAGGTCCCACCTTGCTGCCTCTGCTACCTGCTTTCGGTTTTACTGCCCTGCTTTGTGCATGCCTGGTGCATGGCCTGCCTTGCAGCCCCCTCCCTGAAGCGTCGCTGAGCCTGCCAGTGTTTCCACAGCTCCTTCTCACACTGCATTGTAGTTACGTGGGGCTGATACCCCTACTGGACTCTAAACCCCTACAGGGCAGAGACCTTGGGGCCTCATCCCTCTCTGTAGCTCTGCCTCCTAGCACAGGACCCGACATATGAAAGGCCTTCTTGAATCAGAAATGAATGAATCCACCTTTTCACAAGTACCCGTTGGTGACTTAGACTTGCTTCTAAAAGGAGAAGTAGAGGAGAGAATGATTCAAAGGAAGGAATCACTGTAAGTGAACATGTAGGCTCTTTAGTAGAAGGCAATAGATTCTCTTGGACAAGAGGTCCCATCCTTGGCTTTGCCACCATTTTGCTAGAACTGTATTGTTTTGGTGTTAGTTTTTCTCCCTGATATGACTTCTTCATTATGTTACCTGAAAGCAGGTTCCAACCATTACTGAACATTTTTGATCAGGGATTAGCAAACTATAACCCGTTGTCTCTCCACCTATGTTAATAGTTTTTTTGGCATACAGCCACACTCATGTGCTTATATGTTGTCTGTGGCTGTTTTGTGCTACTGTGACTGAGTTGAGTAGTTATGACAGAGACAGTGTATCTACAAAGCCCAAAATATTTAGTACCCGGCCCTTTACAAGAAAAGTTTACTGGTCCCTGTTTTAGATGATAAATTGCTCCCTGTCGGCCCAGAGTCCTCAGTCATTCAGTGATTATCTGATGTGAAGCAGTGTTTTGAAAGAAGGGGTGCATGCAGAAAGGGTTTAAAAGACCTGGTTCCTGCACTTATTAGCTGAGGAACCTTCGGCAGGTCGTTCTGGTACTTTGAGACCTTTTCTTCATCTATCAAACGGGCATTGAAAACGTCTACCTCATCGGTGATTCTGCGCACTGCTCGTGACAGCACTTTGTGGATGTCAAGAGCCACCCTCCCAGCAACTGTGGACGTGATCATTGCCATTCTCTTTCTCAGGAGGAGGAAGCCAAGAAGCTAGTGAGTGAAGCCATTGCAGCTGGCATCTTCAACGACCTGGGATCTGGAAGTAACATTGATCTCTGTGTCATCAGCAAGAGCAAGCTGGACTTCCTCCGCCCGTACTCAGTGCCCAACAAGAAGGGGACTAGGTAAGTGAAGGAGATGAAATTCTGCCTGTGTCCCCTGATTCCTGCGGCCACTCCTGATCTCTCCGTGGCATTTAGACAAGGTTTTCCTGATTGTTACCCGGTGAAGTAAGGCTAGTGTCCCCAAGGCGGCCTTACACACAGACCTTCGAGTCCTTATTTGCTTTATGATTTGGGTTGCTGTCAGGTATAGAAGAGTGATTTTACTTGTAAAATGTTGATGGGAGAGGTAGAGCAGGGCCCAATAGAGATTCGAATCACCTGCTATTCTTTCTCTAGTCTCTTAAAGAATCCCCTGAATTCCGTATGACATCCCGCAAGAAGCATTTTTCAGGGAAACCAGCCCGTAGCTTTTCTCAGAGTGGTCTAGGAGTCCTAAGCAGTTATAAACTAGGGGTTAGGAGTCTTGAAAGTTAGTCTGGGGTGCTCCCTGGTGTCTCCTGCTCTCCAGGGAGCCATGCTGTTCCACCTGGGGCATATGCGGAGCAGGCCCTGTGTTTCAGTGGCGTGGCCCAGACTCAGAGGGGGAACAGGGTTCTAGCCAGTTTGCTGACTAGAACTGGAAGGTTTACAGCCCTGGTGACTGGTGTGTACAGATGAGCTGCTCATTTGCAGTCTTGCATGGTTGTCCAGCTGTTTGACCATCCTCTTGTTCCTGACCAGCCTCTGGCTCCTGACCTCTTCTGCGGGCCTGACAGCTCAAGATAGGGCTCCCGAGCTCTGCTTCCAGCTGCACTCATGTGAATGTGGCACAGCAGGATTTACAAACTCCACCACTTCCCATGCAGCCCCATAGCGAGGCCAGAGTGTAGCAAGCACATCGCCTTCTGGAAGGCTTCCTTTAACTCTCACTGCATATACCCAAATTCCAAATCAGGAGTAATTCCAAGGAAAGAGTAGGACATTGAGAACCAGCACCGCACTCAGCACTGTGGGAACTCAGTGTGCTCGCAGCAGGTAGGGTAGTTCAGCAGCAAAGAGTTCTGGCTCAGGGGTTGGGGAGAGGTCATTGCCTCGCATGGTGACTTTGGGCCCATCAGTCTCCTAGTCTTTGGAATGATGGAGCTAGGTAGGTGAACAACCCGTGGAGTACCTGGGCTTTGAGCTGGAAAGGAAACCACCTTTCAGGCCTGGGGCTTTGCTGGGGGAGCAGGCTTTGCCAAGCCAGCTCCCTGACGCCTGGGTTCCCCATTATATGCAAGATGCTGCAGGAGCTGAGAGTTCAGGGAGGAGGACATGGTTACACTCCATCCAGACAGAACAGAGTCCTGGGTGAGGATTCTGGAAGCCACGTTTGAGCCACTGAAAAGTAGTATTTATGTAGGACGAGGAACCTGTGCTCAGCAGTAGCACATCTTAATTCTTTGGGACATTGTCACTCATCTGTAGAAGAGACTATAAACCCACAAGAAGAGACACAAAACGACCCTGTTGGCTAGTTGTGAAGATTCAGTGAGCTGGTATGAGAGGGGCTCGGCCCGTGGCAGGCGTGCGCTGGGCCCTGCGGCAACACTGCACGCTCTGCAATCTCACCGTCCTCTTTCCTGCCAGAGGCTGACTGGTGGGGCGCTGCCTGGGGTAGGGGAACCTTTCCCAGAGTGGGCAGTCAGGCTGGGGGCAGAGATTCGGCCTGGGCGGGTGTGAACCCAGCCCTGCACCTTCCTGTTGGCTGCTCTGCTGCCAGCCTGCCGCAGCCCTGCTTTGGAGAAGCCCTCCCTGCCTGCCGGCACCAGGCGCCCGTCACCAGGGTGGTGAGGCTCTTGTGTGTCTGAGCCTCCTCCAGATGTGGCGGTTCAGACGAGTCGGGCACACAGGAGTCGCTTGGGGCATCGGGCTCCAAGATGACAAAGCTGTCAAGGGTCCAGTCCGGGGGGGAAGGAGCCAGATCGTCACACCTGCAGGGGAGGGGTGGGGCACACCTTGAGAAGGTGCTGCTGCTGAGTGTGGTGGGGACCGATGGCTGAGCGGAAATGAGGCCAGCCGTTTGCTGCACGAACTCCTGGATTTCTGCAGAACTCGGACGTCGCCCACTATTTCCTGCTTCCTGCTCCCTGTTTGAGCACCAGTGCCCATTTGAGGGGCTGATTTTCAAGGAGCACGTGGTCACGGGATAGCTAACAGCCTTCTGTTAGTCCGCGCCAGATTGACAGAAATAATGTCCCAGCTGGGGAAAGACCAGAGGAACAGTTGGATTTGTACTGCTGTTTGATGATATTGTAATTCCTGGCCCCAGTGCGAGAATTAGCAGCTCAGATGTGGCTCTTACAGACTGCTTGTGCTCAGAGAAACCACTGTCAAGAGTCACTCCGAGAGAAGGTGTGGGGCGTGACCTGGTGGGGACCCACCGCACCGCCGCAGGGAGCAGCTAACCCTTCTCAAGGCTCAAGAGTGTAGTTTAGAGTGACAAGCCCAGAGTCCGGCTTCGGGTCATTTTTATACTGTTTTTGCTTCCACATGTTTTTAATGTTTAAGGTAACAATTAAGTCGTCCTTGTTTCTACACAAGAGAAGGGTGATGACAGCCTAACGAAAGGGTCCACTTCCTGCTGATACTGAAGGATGCTTTTGGGGAGTTGAAGCTCGAAGGCAAATGACCAAGTGCTTTCCAGCATCTTCTGGGGAGGGTGAGGTGGAGAAGGAAATGTGAGGGCCCATTAAGTGCCAGGTGCTCTATCTGAGTGCTTTTAGGGTGCACATCTACCAGGTGTCCCTATTTTGTAGCTCTGCAGCACTGGGGAGAGTGAGCCTTGGGGCAGTTGAGTCCCCCCAAGGTTACAGAGCTGGGAATCAGGAGAGCCAGGCTCTGAGTCCAGTCCTGCTTGCTGCCTTGCCTGAGTACTTGTCCCTCTCTCCAGGCCTCTGTTGGGCCCCTTGAGGGGATCCTAACTCTGCTTTTTTCTCCCACTAGGTTTGGCCGGTACAGGTGTGAGAAAGGGACCACTGCAGTCCTCACTGAAAAAGTCACCACCCTGGAAATCGAGGTGCTGGAAGAAACAGTTCAAACAATGGACACTTCCTGAATGGTGTCCGTGGAGTACCTGGGCTTTGAGCAGGATGGGAATCACCCTCATGGGCTGATTAGTGCTCTACGAGATGGGGGGTGGGGAGCAGTGGCGGCTCCCCCATAAGACCTTCATTTGGCGCAGTGTCTGCTGAATGAGACCCAATAAAAAAATGAAAATCGGATTGAATGGCTGAGGTCTGGAGGTTGTGTGGTTCTTTGGCCAGTAAGGCTCATTGACCTGCCCCTCCCCCCCTTCAGGATATTAATCCGTCCCCCAGTGCCCGTCTGCATTCACACAGGTGTTAAGAGCAACGTAACCCTCCTCCTAAAAGCAGGTGAGGCCTCATCTGTCACGGAAGTCAGATGAACCTTTCTACCCACCCCTTGTGCTAACTTTTTCTCTGTGTTCGGGGTGGTCCCAGGTTTTCTTGTTTTGTTTTGCTTTTTTAGAGTGAAGGCAGCGCAGCCTTTTACCTCAGCAGCCAAGTAGGAAACAAGTAGAGACATCAGTTCTGAATACCAAGAAAAAACAGGTAGGTGGACAGTTGGCTTCGCCATACCTGCATAAAACTGGGTGAACTGCTCGTTGGCCAGTTTCACAGAAGTCGCAGGAATGCTTTGGGGCTTTACTGTTTGTGGTAATTAGGATACCATCATTTCACAAGCACTCAGGCCTGGTGAATGGCTGAAATTTCACGCCTCCAGAGGGTCCTGGTGAGCAGAGTTGCTCTCATGGTGTTGAACATGAGTGGCGTGCCGAGAGCAAGTTCATCCACGTCTGTGGCTGATTCTGCCACGGGTGACACAGTAGAGGCTCTGAGAGCCGTAAGCAGAATATGTGCAAAAAAATCTGTGTGGAATCAGAAAAACTTCTAGTGGCAAGTGCTAGGCAGGAGATAGGGCCTTGACTCTCCCCCAGAGATAGCATGGCTGGGGTACACGGGAAAGAGTCCCAGCACCATGATCTTCCAGACTGAACCCACTCTTGGGGCAGCTGCCCTTGTTAAATTGCAAGGAGTAGGGTAGGGAGAACAATGGAATTATTTAGGGCAGTGTCCTGGCCGACGATTATCAAAATTATCTGGGGAGCTTAAAAAAATTCCAAGATTACTCAGAATGTCTGGGGCCTGAGAAATTGTGCTTTTAAAGGTGCCTGGGGAAATTGTGCTCTCACATGAAGCTGTTTTTAGAGTTATCTGTGAATTATACTCACTCACTCACAGAAGTGACCCCTCTTACCCCATTTTATTTCAAACATGGAGAACAAGTACAAAGCAAAGATTGCATCTGAAGAAAATGTCTCAAACCCGACAGGGTTACAGTAGAACAGAGTTCACACGTGGAAACAGAGCAGGGGCCCAGCCCAAGTCCTTTATCCCCAGGGAGGCCTGGGCCCCTGGTCAGCAAGTTGGCAGCAATCAGAGCACCTGACCAGAACGCTGACTGACTGGGCGGGCATGTCTCTATCTGGAGGGCTGAACTGTCACCAAGTCGATGGGTGACAACTTAGACCATTTGAGGATTAACTTGAGTAGAAAAGCAGAATTCAAACTATTTCCTTCAGAGCTTGAGTTTTCCTTAAGTTCACATTTATAAATTAGTCTTCACAGTTAATCCTATTTGGGAACAAGAAATAAATGAACATAGTTCTGGTTTCCTATGCATATAATGTAGTTGTACGTTAATTCTTGACTTACATGGTCCATGGACTTCAGTTTTGTGAAGGGGTGGGTGAGTGGCTACCATTTTTGGATCATCTGCAATGTGCTATAGGTCACTTGCCTATTTCCAATTCTGCCAGCAAGGCTGAAGGTAGATACTCTTAGTCCCATTTTACAGATGAGGAAACTAAGGCTCAGAGAGGCTGAGAGAGTCGCCTAGGGTCATGGTAGGCAGTTGCAGAACCAGAACTTGTACAGAGGATGGCCTGAGGGCATGGTTTATATTTCTGTTTTTGGTATCCTGTGCTTCCTTCCCACAGAGGAGAATGCCTAACACTGACTGTTAAATGAACTGCCGGCCTTCCAGCAGGTGGTGGAGGGAGGGCCTGAGATGCCTGGGAAGGAGCAGGTGCTCGGGAGGGGAGGGCTGAGCGGGACTGCACAGAAAACAGCCCTGGCTCACGAAACACCGGTTGCCTTCTGAAACTCTGTGCCAGATGCTGGGTTCTCCTCATCGTCATTCATCACGTTATAAACATACATAAAAATATTAGGAAAATCTCCACTCTACTTAAAAAAAATTATTTCCATTTTATCCTTTTACAACAGAGCAAGCACACAGCTTGATTTTTTTGAAAAGATTCTAAGAGCTAAACTGAACTTGCTATAACCAATTTGAAAGGCTCACGACAAGTCACACAGTCTCCTGTAATTCTCCTGTTCTTATAAACCTGACAGGTCACTGAAGGAATTATCCTAAAGATTCACATTACAATCCAGATATAAGGGGTATGTCGGTGGCTCGCCGAACCGCTCACCCTTGGTAACAAGCCAGCTGAGATTGTCCACAAACAGTTTAAAGAAAGGACTTTCGAATGTGACCACCAGTGACCCTGTGACCAGTGCCCCTCCCCCTGCATTCAGCACCTGCTGTGAAGCCCGGGGTACCCTCTGGGGAACCCGCCAAACCCTCTTGTCTTAGTTGATGATCTAGGCTACCAGGCGGCCACTTCGGAGAGAAGACTCAAGTAAGGCAAAGTGGTGCGGCTCTGAGAAGGCGTGCTGCGTCCACGTTCAGGTGCTGGAAGTCCACACGTGCATCTGTTTGGCAACCTGGTGCACATATCCGATGTCGGGTCTCTGGTTGGGGTCGGGGTAGATGCACATGCTGACCAGTTCTCGTAACTGTAAGGGCGAGAACGGCATGTTATTTTTCAGGAGACAGCCTCGTGGAGGCCCCGCGCCCGCGCTTGGCCTGCACAAACTCAGCCCTCACAGCTACCGAGGGGGGCGCGGCACGCAGGTGAGCGACGGGTGGGCAGTCACAGTTGGCACCAGTGCTAGGCCGGTGTGGCCCCAAGGCCACACCGTGAGACCCTGTTGTGTGGCTCTGTCCAAACAGTTGTGAACTTCCAGCTGCCCACACGTGTGTGTGTGCGCGCACGCGCACTGTCAGTCATGCAGATACCCAAACCAGAGGACAAAACTCAAGGCGAGGGCTTATTGATCATAATAAATGCATTAACATGCAGCAGGGCTGCAGTCTGCCCACCCCCTGGCCTCTTTATTGTGCGCATGAAAGACGGAGCTTTTAATTATACAGACACTGAAGGCTGCTCCCGCCTCGGGCTGGGGGAGGGGCGCCTTGAGCCTCTGATCGCCTCCGTTCTTCTGATAGCCAGAGTGCCAATTATTTTAATGGTAATTAAAATAATGACCTTAAAAAGCCTACATCTTCACTTGCATCACTGGGCTCACTGCAATTTTTTCATTTAAGTACCTGGTGCTGGAGGGGCTGGCTGGCCCTGCAGGGTTGGGGGGGTGGGCAGCAGCAGAGAGAGGGTTGGTCCTGAATGAGAGGGCTCATGTGGACTCGGTGGCCATGCTCAGGGAGTCTGGGGAGGGTGGAGGGGTCAGGTGGGGGCCCTGGGGCTACTGTCCACGCTCCGTGTTTCACACCTGAGGTGCTTCAGGCTGCAAATGAGGTTTCCCTGGGTCAGGCATTGTGAGCTTCCCTCCAACCTGTGTGCTGCCTTTTTGGGATTCCACTGCTTTATAAGCACTGGGAAGCCCCTGGACAGGCAGCTGCCGCTGGGCCTGTGGCTGGCCTGAACACTCCTGGAGTCTGAGGTTGCCCGTGATGAGATGATAATACTTCTGGAACCTTACAGTATTCAGGGGAAGGCAGTTGGACAAGTTCATGTACCCAAGAAAAATGGATGAAGGTAAAGTCATTGTGACTCCCAATTACTCAGTGAGTAGACTGCGCAGTTGGCAGTAAGAGGATGTCTGAAAACTTCGGAAACCAAGAGAAAAACAATAAAGTGTCTTTTATACCCCTTTCTAAGAGGTGATGTAAACTTCAAAAGTGAGGTGTGCTGAGCAACTCCAGTGCTAAGAAGCACCTCTCACTTCCTAACACACAGCCTAGAAACGCTGAACGTAACTGGTGAAAGCCGGATGCTCTGGGGAGTACGAGGTCACAGAGTTGGAGTGACTGACGAGAGAGAAGGGGGCTGAGGGCTTTATGCAGATTCATTTCATTTCAGCTTCTATTAGGCAGAGATTACCGTTGCCATTTATAGGTAGGAAACGGGCACAGAGAAGTTTTGATTTGCTCCAAGTTCCAAGTCTGTGCTGCTTGTAAATAGTAACAGATTTTCAAATTTAAAAAGGTAAAAAAGAAAAACTAAATGCAGCAATTAAGTGGTTAAGAAATCTATTAGCTTGACCTTTCCTGCCAACTTCCACTCCAGAGCATAAGTACTTCCTTTGAGGAGACATAGAAGAACTTTGTAAGCCGCTGAGGCAAAAGCCATGACAGAGCGTGCCCTGATCAACCCTCTAGGAATGTGTCCTCCCGACCCTCACTCTCCGTCCTCTGGGAGTCTGCAAAGCCAGTGAGCGTGGCGGTAAGTATGAAGGCTGCCAAGAGAAGGGTGGCTGATGACCCTTTTGGTTGGCCTGGCTGGACACAGCGTGAGGACACACTGGGAGACCTGGTCTCTGCAGCCCAAGCCCCTGGTGGACAACGGCTGCTCCTTCCAGAGCCTTCAGAGTCTTCAGGATTGGGACTGCCGCAAGCTGCACAGGGGCGCCTCAGCGCAGCTGGACCACTGGCTACTGAGGTGTGCCATCAAGAAACAGGATAGCACAGGGGCTGGGTGCAGGATCTCTGGGTTCAAATCCTGCCTTCGCCACTTGTGAGTTACGTGACTTTGGGCAAGTTACGTTAACGTATCTGTGTCTCAGTTTCCTTGGTAAAATGGAGGTGAGGGAGGACTCAATGGTGGGTCACAAATGTGCGCTGTTAGCCTGCCACAGTAGCCTGTGGTCCTGCAGGGTGGGCCCAGGGAGGTCTCGGAGTCCCCTCCACATCCTCTAGGGTGGCCCGTGACAGAACACTGATGGTTGGCACAGAGCATTTACTCGGAGCCATGCCCTTTGTTACAGCTGGTGGCTCCTTTTGGTGGCCTTGGGGTCAATGTCAGCCTGGTGCTAAGCTGAGCATGTCACATGCATGACCTAATCCTTACACTGACCCTGGGAGGCAGCCTCTAGGATTATCCCCATGTTATTACAGATGAGGAGACTGAGGCTCCGAAAAGTTCACTGACTCACCCAAGAACAGGGAAGGGATTATATTAAATGTACACATCTGTCTGCACCCTTAGTCATGCTGTGTGGTAAACCCGTCATTTCGTCTGCGCATTTTATTCACAGAGGTGAAATATTAGCCCTATTTTCCAGAAGACGGCACTGAGGAAGACACAGCTCATTCCTGGCACGGACCCAATGCCAGACATGTCCGTCTGTGTCCAGAACCCTTGCACCCAGAGCAGAATGTTGCAAGTAAGAGCCCAAGGTGTGACTTAGGTCCGGGACAGCAAGGAGCCCAGTCCGCTTGCCGGGGTTTCCTGTCACAGGATCAAGTGGCAGCCGGCTGGGGGTGGGGCAAGCCAAGGCCCCGCCACCTCCTGCCTCCCCGTCTGCCACCACATGGGGCCCTTGTCTGGGACCTGCAGTGGCTGGCCTCACACTCAAGCACCGGGTTGGGAGCCAAAGGGGCAGAAGTGAGCCAACGGGGCCTCACTGACCAGCTTCTGCTGGCTTCTGGGCCAGTGGGCGGGACACGTCCTGTCGCTGGGGGCCCACGCTGGTGTCTGAGACCTCTTTAGTAACATTCATCTACTTCCCTCCCCCCTGAACCCTGGGTCACTTTCCCACAAATCTTCCCTTCTCCACCCAGTTAAGCACACCCAAGTTCAAGCCCACAGCCATGGCATTTTGGAAATGCCTCTCCTCTCAAGCCAATGCCGGCCATTAAGCTCCCCAGGCCTGGGGGCGGCAAACTCACCTTCTCAGAGTAATGTTCTCCAGGGAGAGGTGGGTAGTCACATTGCTCTATCTTCTGGCAGAGGGAGAAGAGATTCATTTTGTCTCCATAGAAGGGGCTCTGGAGAGCTGCCATCTGCAAGGGAAGGGGGGATGAGAAACATGAGTCTGCAGCCTTGAGGTCCAGGGGCAAAAGGGACCACTCCAGATTGGGGTGGTGTCCTTCTCTGGTCCTTGGTGGAGACTGTCCAGCAGGATTTCCTGAAAACCCTGTGGGAGCTGGGATACAGCACAGTAGCAGTTTTAACATGATTTTTGTCCTAAAAGCGAATTAAATGACAATGAGGCTTCAGTGACAAAACTTTAAAGGCAACGGGGGGGGGGGGTGGGAGCTGAATACGGAGGGCCAGCCGCGTGCAGGCACACCCACCTCACGCTCCAGCCCTCCGGGACGGATTCTGGTCGTGTGCACACAGCAGATGGGGGAACAGGCTCTGCTCACTGGGACTCGTGCCTGGGCCCAGCAAGCTCTCTGTGGTGCATTGTCTTAGATTTCTAAGAAGCAATTCCAAAGGCACCCATGGGAGGGTGTCTAAGTAATGCACCGAGGAAATTACTTACCCAAGGACTAGCATTTTGAGGGGTGGGGTGGGGAGGTGAGGCCTTTCATTTTTGCTTTTCATTCTGGCTGTTGTCACTAGCCCATCACAGAGCTGCTGTCTGAGGGCCTGGAGTTCGGGGCAGCAGCTCGGGCTCTCTGTAGAAACTGGATGCCCAGACGTCAGGGAGGGGGCCTGAAGCTCCGGGGCTGAGGAGCAGCACGTGTGTGGTGCTGCAGCCTGCCTGAATCCCACTTCTGCACTCTCTTGCTGTGTGTCTGGCCTCGGCTGTGTTAGTCCGAAAGACGGAAAAGGTTCCTTCCACCTGCAGTGCTCTGGGCTCGGCCGGCACAGGAGGCGCCACAAGCCGGGCTGTCACCACCCCGATGAGGCCAGTGGCGCTGGCTCTACCCGGGGTCACTGGGAAGCGAGAGGACTGTGATGGTGGTTGGGCGAGGCGGGGAGGGTCTCCCCCAGTCGGGGAGCTGCCGGGATTCCCCTTTCTGGAGGGTATCTGGACTCCCCGGCCCATCCCTCAGGGCACTGCTCGGAGGTTCACGGGAGCTCGGGGCAGCTGCGTCCGGCGGGCTGAGCCTCGGGCAGGCTGCGCCGCAGCCCAGCACAGTGCCCGCCGGCCCCATCTGCTGATTAATCCGTAATGGCATTCAAGTGCTGCTTGTCACTCCCGCTCACTGTTGTCTGCCGCCAAGACGGCCCAACGCCCTCTGCTAATGAAGTGCCGTCGGGTAATTGCGCCTGGCTGTCTGTTTGGCCTCGGTTCCCTTCGAGGAGCCAGGCTGCCAAGGCCACTCCACACACACTGCTTGTCCAGGGCTCCCGGGCTACCTGAGCAATCCCCACTTGTCCTCGGGCCCCGGAGGGCAGGCCAGTGAGCCCTAACGCAGGGCAGGGAGAAAGCCATGGGTGTTGGGTCTGCGGATGACCCTGGCTTTAGTGTTCCCGGTCTGTCCCTGTCCTCTGTTCGCCCCTGTGGACAGGTCTGGTGGCCCCAGGAGCAGGGCCTGTCTCCGTCAGGAGGGCCCAGGGAGCTTCCGAGCCCAGGTGGCGTCCATGGGTTTACAGAAGGCCTTTGGGGAGACAGCACGGTGTGGCCTGGAGACTGGTTTCCTCTGGCCCCGGCCCAGGAGTCCACCCGGGGAAGCACCTGCGGGCCCAGGCGCCTGCGCCATGCTGAGTGCTTTCAGGGGGGCGTTGGGTGCCAGCTTCACCGCTCCTCCTCACCTCTCCTCCTGTGACTAGGGGCGCCAAGCCCCTGGAGGAGGGCTGCGGCGAGTGACCTGGCACTTGGCCGGGAAGGAGGAGCTTGTGGAGGCCATGCCCACCGCGGGCTCCGCCAGCCTGACCGGGGCGGGGGGGGGGGGGGAGGGGGCGGCTCAACCGAGTGTGCAAAATGGCATTGCTTGGGTGATGCATTTCCAGTAGTTAAAATGAGAGCCTTGGGTGCAAAGGGTTAATTGGGCAGTTTCAAAAGGACATCTGTTGCCACAGCAGAGAGCAGCTGAGGCTCCGGGGCGGTCACTTGGGGTGAGCTGGGTGCCCTCCGAGTCGTGGCTGGATGATTTAAGATGGATTTTCCTGGAAAGTGTTTCTGTTCACAGTAGAAAGAACATTTAAAATGTTGGCCCACTGACACAGGTTCTGGTTTTTCATGTGTTGGACCTGGGAGACTGGCTAATCCTTTTAACAAGCCGTTCTGATTTACACAAACCTTGCTCTTTAGGGTTCCAAAAGGGCTCCAGAAAACGGTGGGGGGTGAGCCCCAAGCCAGCATCTCCTTCAGAGCATCCCTCCCTCCCTTGCGGGACGCTCCCACACTGTCCTGAACAGGGTCAGCAGAGGGCTTCCTGCCAATAGTACCTTCTCCATCCACGAAAGCAGATTCCAGCTTCTGGCCTTCCACCCAGATCAGGGCACTGGGTTGTGAAGGAACCTCTGGGGCTGCTCGAGGTGCTGGGATTAGAACAATTACCCTGAATGCGGAGATCCTGGCACCGGCAACCAGGCGACCACCCACTTCTGCCTGGTCGATGTGGCGGCGAACTCGCCATTTGGGGCTGATCCCGTTGGCCTTGTCAGAGCTGCAAGAGCCGTGGCGCTCAGCCCCGCTCCTCAGATGCAGAACTTTTCCTCTCTGGCATTATGGGGATGACACACAGCCAGGAAGTGGGAGAGTGTGGCCACTCACCCCCGCCGGGAGGGCTCAGAAAAACTGGTGTGTGATCTGAGATGTCAGAGGGAGAAGGGGACTCTGACTTCAGAGGTGACAGCAACTGCCTTTGACTCCTGCCCTGTCAGGGCCTCAGACACTCATCTTGTCACCTAGTATCTCCTGAGCACATCCTGGAGTGAAGGCTGCACCCAGAGGCCAGTCACCAGTAGTCTGCAGCCCTGTTCCCCCACAAGCCAAAGGGCACCCAGACTCTTCTCTGGGTCCAGCCAGAATTCCAAACAGGATTCTGTACAAGGGGCAGGTGATCCTTAGTCTGGTTCCCCTGCTGCTTTCTTGCTGGCTCTCAGTCTCCCGAGGCTGCTGTGGAAGGTCACCTGCCGAGGATCCTGGGGCTGGCGTTGGATGAGCCAGTTCCTTCAGCTTTGTGCTCAGAGCTGAGCTCACGTGTAAATAAATAAATTCTGTCGAGCCCGCGCTGTGGGCCGGGCGCCTCTGCAGGGCGTGCTGGGTAATGAAAACAAAGCCCCGGGCCTTCTAACACTGGTGTCTCCGCTGGAGGCTCCTGCTACCGGAGGGGCGGGGGGGCACTGTAGTCACTTGGGGCTCCTCACGGCCTGGCTTTCATCTCCCAGGGGCTCTGGGCCGAGGCCCACGGTCCCCTTCTCCACCGCAGTCGCACTTACCCCAGTGTGGAGTCCTGCCCTGCGGCTGCCCAGGGCCTAGCTCTTGTCCACAGGGGAGTGGGACCTGCCAGGCAGCCTGGGGACCAGTGCCCATCTTGGTCACTTCCTTGCTTTGTGACCCTGGGGAGTCTCTCCACCTCCCTGAGCCGGTTTCCTCCCTTATAACGAGGCTGGGACTGGCCTCGTGTGATTCTCGTGATTCACCCCAACGTCCAGGGCAGTGCCGCTCCCAGCTGCTGAGCCGTCTGGCCTGTTCCTCCTCATGCTGACCTCTTCGAGACAGGTCCCAGTGGGCACCGCCCCCCAGGGGCACGAGCCAGGTGAAGTGCTTTGTGGCAGCTCCTCACTAGCCATGGGTCAACATCAGCATCTTCAGGTGAGCTCAGGAGGTCCTCAGTGGATGCCTGGCTGCCCAGGTGATAGGGGGTATGGTGGGCTGAAGAAAGGCCCCCAGAGATGCCAGCATCTTCATCCGTGACGCCTGTGAATGTGTTACCTTCAATGGCAAAAAGGATTCAGCAGGTGTGATCCATTTAAGGACCCCTGGTGGGAAGTAATTCTGGGTGGTCCAAGTGGGTCTTAAATGTAATCGTAAGTGTCCCTGTAAGAGGGAGGCCAAGGGGCCTGACTACGCGAGAGCAGGACGTGTGTTCCGAGTGGTGTGAGGAGGGTGTCATGAGCCTCTCCATTTTCCATGGAAGAGGCCCCGAAGTGGATTCTCCCTAGAACCTGCAGAAGGAACCAGCCCCACCAAGGCCTTGCCTTTTGTCTGCTGAAATGGATTCTGGACTTCTGGCCCTCAGAACCGTAAGCGAATAATTTTATGTTGTACGAAGCAGTCAACTTTGTGATAACCTGTTAGAGCAGCCAGAGGAGACACAGGGGGCTTCTGAGACTTCAGGCCCAGGCCAGGGCTCGGGGAAGGGCAGGCCTGTGCACAGGGGGCAGGTTTTCTCTGGCCCCGCACCGTCACTTCAGGCCACCCTGGCTCAGATGGGTGCCCCCCCCGGGCTGCACTGAATCGGCGGAGGTGGTCTGGAGGGGGTGTGTGGGTGGGGAGCCTCTGTGACAGCTCTTCAGGCTGGCAGCGCTTCTGGAACACACCACAGGCTGTGTAGCGGGAGCTCCAGTCGTGTCTGCGGGATGCTTCCTCCCAATTACTAAGCCCTGGGCCCAGATGCATCTCCCTCCCTGTCTGCTGGGGAAACATCCGCTCCCCGCAGGGCTGGGGCAGCGGGGAGAGGGGTGGTGGCCCGCCACAGAGCCCCTGCTGCCTGACATCCTCTGAGGGCCACGCGAGCCCTCTTCTGTGGGAGGCCCAGGGCCTCGGGTGGTGATCCGTGCCCACTGGCCCCGAGGACGACCGTGCCCGAAGGACCTGACGGATTTCACCGACTTCCCACGGCCAGGACGTCCCTCCCTGGCTGCGAGCCGCAGGGCCCCACACGCTGCCAACAAATATATCAGCTTGGCTGAACCAGAGCCTGATGCTCGGAAGCCACGAGCGCAGACACTGCCTGGTTGAGACACGTGCTTGGTGCCACAGACGAGATGCAGAGGATGGCCTCCCCGGGACCGTCGAACCGGGCACTGCGGGCCCCAGGCGGGCATCTGCCTCCGGGAGCTGAGACAAAGGCTCGGGCAGGGAGCAGGGTGGCTCTGTGCCACAGGCTTGGCACGAGCACGGAGAGCTAGCTGCCATCCTCTGGCCCCCGGGAGGGGAGCAAAGCCACCCGTCACACGCAGGTCTCACACCCTACAAGGCCCGCGTGTCTGTGTTTGGAGATCCTCAGGGTTCACCCGGGCAGGAAGCGGCTTCCGGAAACCGCAAACCCGGAATGGAAAAATAAGATGAACCAGCCATCTGGCCCGGAGACAACATCCAGGAGGACAGGAGGACAGAGCCGAGTCCTCCACAGAAAAGGAGACCAAGGTGCATTTCGGCTTCCCGCTGGCCAGAGCAAAAAGGGAAATGGGGCCGGTTGTAGGGGCCTCGCTGCCAGAGGTAGGCGGCAGATACCCGGCAGCCAGGGGGTAGTGGTGGGTGTCAGTGACCTGCTTGCCATTGTCGGAGGGCCTTCTCTGAGCCAGACTCCGCTCGTGTTCGTGCGCACTGGGGCAAGGGAAGCTCCCGGAGGGAGATGCTGACTGGCCCCCAGGGCCTTTTATGGGGTGAGGGAGGAAGCGGAGCCTTGAACTCAGGTCCTTCCGACCAAAGTGGGCCCGCACTCACCCGAATTACTGCAGCCGTGCGAGTTAGCTGTGTGCTTGCGTGTGCACACAGTGCGATTCAAAATCGCACCCACCCCCTAACCCCTGCCACGCTGAGGGCATCTGCTTGGGCCTGGGGAGACCAGGAGCGGCATTCCCTCCCCCTGAGGACTGACACCCAGGTGGAGGGTGCCCAGGTAGTAGGGGGATGGAATCCCCTCCTCAGACCCCAGGCCTGGGCAGGTGGGCAGGGCTGTTGAAGCTGGAGCACTGAGCCTGGGGAGGGCTGGGGTGGCGTATGACCTGGGCTTGGCTTTGTCACTGGCCTTAGCAGCCCTGGTGGCCGTGGTGTTCACCTGGACTTGGAGAGACAGCTGGAGAGACCCCGAAGTCATTGATTCATCTTGGGTGACAGACCCCAGTACCAGAGCTTCTGTGTGACTCTGGAGGTTTGCCCACCTGGTTTTAATTCCTTCTCAGCAAAACGAAACCAAACCAGCCCTCTGGGGCCGTTACAAATGTGCAGCCACGTGGGACACCGACTACAAGCAGGTTTCTTTCCTGTCATCCTTGCTGAGAACGTGCTGACTTTCATCTCTTTTCTCTTGTTGCCAAAGATGCTGATTTCCCTCCAGATTCCCTCCCGCACCCACTGTCCTTCCCTAGCTCATCACCTACCCCCAGCCACTCCGCACTCCCAAACCCCACACCAGCCAGTCCGTGCAGAGAGACAGGGACAGGGGAAGGAGACACAACACAGCCCTCTTCCACCCGAGGGGGCCAGGAACCGCCCCGCACTCCCCGACCCACTGCGGCCACCAGCTGGGCACCGCCTCAGCCTGGCTGCCCCCGTTTGGTGGCCATTCAAAGAATTCCTCCCACAACAGATGTCCTGCGGGGTCCCAGAAAGCAGGTCTGCGCCCCATCTCTTGACTGTCAGGGCCTGACTCACTTCAAGATGACAGTGGGGGCCGTCCACACTGCTAACCTCCAGGAGAAGGGTGTCGCAGCCACAGATGCCACCTGGCTTCCTCTGTGATCACTAGGCCACTTCTTTAAAATGAAATGTCTGCTCTTACTCACAACAGAGATGCTGCGAACTTTAAACCTTGCAAAGGGATCCATTTTGACCTCAAAGGCTCACACAGTAATGCGGGGGGCGGGGGACATACCACCAAAGACCCTGGCCACAGGAGCCACCGCGGGCCCTATGTGGGTCGGCAGTGGGCAGCTTATTCCTTCAGTTTATACCCGAGGACTGTGAGCTCCATTCCCAGAGTCCACAGTCCCAAGGAAGCAAAGAAGCCAGTCTCTGTGACCCCCAAACGCCCCCCGGGGGGGGCGGGCCTTGGCACTATCTTGGGCATCGCTGCCCTAACAGTTGGGCCACGTCAGCTTGAGAATAAGTCTCTTTAGCTTATCTGCTCCAAACCAGACCCCACACGTGCTCAAGTCAGCTCCAGGGAAAGCAGAAAAATAATCAAGATTCCAATTTTAAAAGCAAACTGTGCTTGGTGTCTCATGGCCCTCGGAGGATTTTTCAAAGCCTTTCATGTCTGTTCTTCCATTTATCCAGACGGGGACGGTGTGGGATGGGGACTATTCCCATTTTACAGATGGGGAGGCAGGCTCAGCAAGGTGGACAGAATCCCAGAGCTGTCCAGAACTAGGTGGTCCAGGCCAGGGTGCTGGAGGTTGGGGCCGCCAGCTCAAAGATACTGGAGGGCTCAGGCCTCCCTCCCTCCCCTGGCGGCTGCAACAGTGTCATAGCTTAGGAATGGCTTGTGCTCCTAGACCTCCGGGGGGCCGGTCACAACATGCTCATGTAGTCTCCTGTCTGAGCCTGCCAAGACTTAGAAATATGCCCGTCCCTCCATCCAGACTGGCCAGAAATGGCCATCTGATGGCTCCATTTCACAGCTCAGGGGAGGGGACAGTGGTCTTTAGTGAGGCCCGTGTTGCTGAGCCTGGAAGAGCGTGGACACCCTCTGTGAGGAGCGTGTCAGAAGCACGGGCCAGAGCTGACTCCTCTGTCCCCAGGGCCCTGCATGAGGCCTGATGTACGGGTGAATGACCAACAGTGGACGAGAGCACCCTGGTTATCAGGGAAACTGGGGCAGCCAGACCCCCTGTCTGTGCCCCCTCCGTCATGCAGGCGGACTGGACCCTGTTTCTCATCCGTCTCCCTTTGCAGATCGGAGCAGCCCACGAGTGACACAGGACCCAGTCTGCCACCGGCCACACCTCTAACAAGCTCCTCCAGCCCGACGTTAATCAGGCAGACATTGGGCCGAGCGGGGTGAAGGCTAGGACCCAGATGGAGCTGGTGCCACAGGTGGCTGGACGTCACCCATTCCCGCGGTCCCACCTGGAGCTGGTGGGGTGAGTCCCACCCGGGCTGGGCCCCTGCCAAGCACACCCCGCTGAAAGCCGCTGAGCTGTGGGCCGGACACTCACCTCATACAGCAGACAGCCCAGAGACCAGATGTCAGACTTGAAGTTGTAGCCGTTCTCGTGGATCCTCTCCGGGGACATGTAGTAAGGCGTCCCCACTGAAACACAGGAGGGGGGTGGGTGGGTGCTTATGCTCTGTGCAGAGAAGGATGTGAGGGGGAGGGGAAGGCATGGGCGTTGGGGAGATCGGGCCTCGGGCTCCCTCTCCTCCTCTCCCCGGCTCAGTCAGAGGAGAGGGCTAGGCCAGACTGGAGCTCCCACACTGGGGAGGGCACGAAAAGCCCCTGGGGACAGGGCCGGCCCCAGACCTGAGACTTGGTCTGGGGGCTGGGCAGCTGGGGATACATGTTTCTGCCAAGTGTCCAGGGGAGTGGGGTGCAGTGGCCAGGCTCTGGGAAGCAAATGATCAACTGTCCTTCCAGGTGGGTGCTTGAATCCTCGAAGAGTCCAGATAAGGCTCTCAACAGTGGAAAAAAACCAACCCCTGTTAACGCTGAGCGAAGCGCATCACATGTGTTAGCTCATCCGTGTTCCTAACAGTCCCCCAGCGAGGCATACCCCCCCCCCCTTTACAGATGGGGAAACGGAGGCTCAGGAAGGCGGCAGGACTGAGGTTCAAAACCAGATCTTTGGGCTCGAGAGAGTGAGCTCTTAGCCGCCACCGACCGGCATGTCCAGACTTGGGGTTAGCCAAGATTTCTTACATCAAACCAAGGACAGAAAAGATAGTAACCATAAACGAAAAGACTGATATATTGGGGCTTCATTAAAATTAGGAACTTTAGTTTCCCAAAAGACCCGTTCAGAGAATCGAGAGGCAAGCCACAGGCTGGGAGAAAGTAGTCTCCATACATATGCCCAACAATGGCCCCAAACTCAGGATAGACTTTAAAACTTCTGTAAATCATTAAGTAAAAGACAGCTTTTCCACCTGGGCTGCCGACATGCCATCCAGACTGAGGAAGACCCAGAAGCTTCAAGGCCACGTGAGTCATGGCCACGGCCACATCGGCAAGCACCGGAAGCACTCAGGAGGCCGGGGTAATGCTGGTGGCATGCATCACCACAGGATCAACTTCGACAAATACCACCCAGGTTACTTTGGAAAAGCTGGTATGAGACGTTACCACTTAAAGAGGAACCAGAGCTTCTACCCAACCGTCAACCTTGATAAACTGTGGACCTTGGTCAGTGAGCAGACACGGGTAAATGCCGCCAAAAACAAGACTGGAGCTGCTCCTATCATTGATGTGGTGCAATCGGGCTACTACAAAGTTTTGGGAAAGGGAAGACTCCCAAAACAGCCTGTCATCGTGAAGGCCAAATTCTTCAGTAGAAGAGCAGAGGAGAAGATTAAGGGTGCTGGGGGTGCCTGCATTCTAGCAGCTTGAAGCCACGTTTGGGGGGTTCATTAAATGCTAACAAGTGCTTTTCTCAAAAAAAAAAAAAAAAGACAAACCCAACCCCCCCCCCTGCAAATTTGCAGAAGACTTAAAAGGGCACTTCACAAAAGAGGAATATCCAAGTGGCCAGGAAGCACATGAAATGATCTTCTCATTAGTCACCAGGGCAAATTAAAAGCACACTGAGTTACTACCACCCATCCACCTGAATGGTTAAAGTTAAAAAGACTGCTATCAACCAACTCAGGGACGTGTGGAGAAACTGGAACCTTCATGCGTTGCTGATGGGGACAAAAAAATGGAACCCCCACCCTGGAAAACCATGCACCACAGCATCTACTACAGCCAAAAACACGGCCGACACCATAACCTGGCAGGTCCGCTCCCAGGGAAATGCGTGAGAAAACCGAGCGCTTCTGTCCATCAAGAGACGTGATCAAGAATGTGCAAAAGGGCTTTACTCATAATAGCCAGAAACTGGAAACCGTAGAAGGGGCCTCTTCACACGATGGAATACTACGCAGCAACAAACAAGAACAAACCTCGGATACATGCATGCCACCAAATGGATCCATCTCACAGGCGTGATGCTGAGTGAAAGCCGGGTACGGAAGAGCACACACTATCTGATCCCATTTTTATCAAGAACAGGACGTGTATGTATGTCCCATCTCAGTTAAAAAGCAGAGGGGGCACACTTTTGATGATTTGGAACTATACAGAGAGGAGAGGATTTCCTGAGAGGAGGTGAGCTCCCCATCACCAGAGGCATGCACATTGCAGCAGAGGGGCTGCTTTGGCAGGGCTGAGGAGGGGCCCAGAGTCTGGATTTGTAAACTGATCTGTGGTCTGAGACTCTGAGCTCAGTCTATTTGGAGGATGATTGTTCTGGATACTTTTAGATCAGACTTTGAAGGCTGCTACACAGACAGCATTTTCACCAGCCTGCAGAGACCATACGAATGTGATGGCAGTTGCTGCTGGTCCAGCCAAAGTCAGGAGCCGGAGTCCAGCTCGGCAGAGGCTGAGTCCGAGATGCGGTTTATGACCTAGGAAGGAGGGAGGTCCTGCACCACGAAACGCATGGGCCCCTGGGGGAGAACAGGCCTTTCAGTGAGCTGGGAAACAACAGGCACCCCAAAGCAGGGGCCCAAGTCAGGGTGTTTTAAAAGTACAAAACCCCAACTACCATTTAATGGTGTCACTATTCTTTTAAAAAGAGAAGACAGTTGAACACCAGCATAAGTGGAAAAACTTATAATCTCAAACTCAAGGACAGTCCTTTGCATTGAAAAGTTTAGCTGTTTGAAAGCTTTATTACCTTCCTGTGCATCTCATCTCATTAGAGACGGGTGGGAAGGGTTTACGGCCAACCTGTAGAGGCTGTGAACGGAGGTGGGAAGGCCTGCTCTGGGCTTGACCTCCCTGGGGCAGGACCTTGTTTACCAAAGGGTCCCAGTGCCCTGCCTAGGACCAGGTCACAGGGGGCACCTTCTAACCACCTACTCACTGAGTCGATGAATCTGTACGCATCTTATCGCTGTTAACACCATTTTCTTGCAGCCTAGCGCACCGTCTACTTAATGTGCTACCCCCAGAGGGACTCCCTGATTGTTGCTCTATGTGGACACCAACCACCCTTTGATGGCAATAATCCCCAACAAGGACAGCAGCCATCACTTAAATACATGCTGGAAGGATGTGTCATCCTATCAGCAGGCTGCTATCCAGCTGAAAGAGCTGTCAGTCAACATATGAATCCATGTGGGATTCTGTAAACAAACTGCACCTTCAAGGAGCAACTCCTTGAATATTCTGGTCATGAGGCAGCAAAATAAACGGGCAAGTACGAAATGGATGACTTGTTACATGGAAACCACAGGATGGAATCCGAACAGCTCTCAGCAGCTCTCGACCACACTGTATGTGACTCTGGTACCCAGGATGCTGCGGATGGAGGTCAGAGGTCCCATCCTCAGCAAGGGACAGCAGTGCCTGCCGCTGGCTACCCTGCACCCCTACCCTCCGGCCCAGCCCCTCGGGACTAGGAGCACAGGCTGGCCCTGACACCTCTCGCCACCCTCAGTCTTGTCCTCTGTTCATTTGAGACCCACCTGGGCCTCTCGAGGAGGAACTCGGGGACAGATGACCTGTGGAGTGGCCAGGCCCACCAGAAGGTGGCGAGTGCCTGGCCGCTGCTCGAGTCCCTCACATGGCTACCCCAGCCCAACCCCACCTGCTCTTCAGTTCACCTCTGTATCTTTGCACCTGCTGATCCCCTTGCCTCCAAGGGGGCTCCTTTGTGGTCCAGTTCAGCTGCCCCCCGCCCCCCTCCCCCTGGCTAGGACGAGCTGGCTGCTCAGTGAGGCCTGGACATTTGGTTTATCCCTCTGTTCTGTTACCACTTTCTCCCTCTGCTGGGGCTCCAGATCCCTCCTCAGGCCTGTGTGTGGTGAAAGCCTTTGGGAACGCGGGGAAAGAAAGGTCAAGGAACACCACCACCCCTTCTCCTCCATGCTCCCCCCAAACATCAACGCCTCCATGGCTCTTTCTGCTTTTACTCCCATTTCCACAGTGCAAGGGAAAGGCAAACACCCAAAGGTGCTGGGGACCTTCTCCTAAGATGCCAGTGCTGCAGGTACCATCCATCCATCCCTCTATCTAGCTACCCATCCGTCCATCCATCCATCCACCCACCCATCATCACCCATCTGTCGTCTGCTTATCTATCCATCCATCAGTCTGTCCATCCATCCACCTGTCCATCCGTTTATCCGTCCTTCTGCATCCCACGTTGACTGAGCCTTGACGCTGTGCTGGGCCCTCCCAGGAGTGGGCCCATCAGGAAGGAGTGAGTTGTCAGTCCCCGGAAGTGTCCAGAAGGACACAGAGAAAGGCTGGACTGACTCGGGAGCTGCAGCTGAATCACTTGGACGAGCCTGTTGCAAATCTGGACCCTGGCCCACCCCCAGACCTGTGGGCTCAGCATCTCCAGGGCTGGGACTCGGACACCGCCTCTCTCGTGAGCTCCCCGAAGAGGCTGATGCATGTCACAGTCTGCGGAGCTGGGTAAAGCCTCCCCCAGTTGCCCCCTGCCAACAGCTTTAGAGCTCAGACACCTGTGGCACAAATGAACGGATGAAGCGTTAACTGAGGGAAACCTGGCCGGCCTGTCCACGCCAGGCACTGGGTCCCCGTGTCCCCACCCCTAGGCAGATTCTCCAGGCCCCTGGACCCTGTCTGTGAGCCTTAGAGTTGGGGTGCTCGGCATTCTGCCACCTACCCCTGGGAATCTGTCTGTAAAACCTGCTTTCCAGCCCGACAACAGATACTCAAACACTATGAAGCATAATGCACAACTTGCATGAGTTTTCAAGATAAAATGAGACACTTCAAAGACATCCCAAGTTGCAGCGGGCCCTGGAGGATGTATCCCCAAGGCCCAGGGGAACAGCGATTCTAGGGAAGAGTGGGGCGAGGCTGACAAGAGGAGGGGCCCCCTGAAGCCCTCACCCGGCTGTGGCCCTAGTGCTGCCCCAGGGGCCCCGGGGCGCTGCCAGGCAAAGCAGCAGCACAGACTCTGGAGACGCTCAGGCGGGCTGAGCCCCTTCTTGCAGCCTCCCCACTGGATCCTTGGCCCGCCAGTTCCCAGGCCGGCCCCCACCTCACTCCCCGCAGTGGGGGACGGAGCTGGCATATGAAACAGAAGCCTAACAATCCCCGACCTTCCCGGCACCATCTTTGCCTAGAACTCCCGGATTTCAAACCGGGTGGATATCAGAAGAGGACGTGGGACCTCAAAGCGGAGGCTGATTAAAGGGGCCGCATCCCAGAGACGCGCCACTCCTGTCAAAACAAACCTTGCTGCGTCTGGAGATGCTCGCCGTGTTTGAAACGTGTTCATTAGATATGAAAAAGGTAGAGATTTCACATGAAGGGGAGGCTGGCGTCTGTGGGCGGCACTTCTTGCCCACATGGCGGTTTTAAAAATGGCTAGAGAAACGTGGGGTCCCGGCCCGACACCCCCCACCCCAGGTGTGCCTGGGGGCTAGGACCCGGTGTGCAATCTGAGCGGCACAGGCGGGGCACAGGCGGGGCACGCAGACTTGCACCACTCAGCAGGAGAGCACTGAAATTCTCTCCCAGCCTCAGTTTCCCTGCTGGTGCAACAGAGGGCTTGCACTGGAGCGTCCCCAGAGTCCTCCCCTTCACCCTTTGGAGCCTTGGTTTCCCTCCCTGGAAAACGGGGACAGTGCTACTGAGCCCACATGTGCAGGGGGAAGGGCTCTGGGAAGGCCCCGCAGAGCTACCGGGGGAGAGGTGAGCTGTGGACAGGGGGCGCTGAGGTGGCAGCGGGAGAAGGGGAACAACGCAGGAGGGAGCCAAAACCAGATTCTGGAACCTGAGCAGCTTCTTCTGGGCTGGGCCCAGAGATCTGCACTTTTATCTGTGATCTGTCCTATGAAACTCCCCACCCCCGACGTCCAACCAGGCCCCCCATCTTGAGGGGGCTCCCCTCCTCTCCGCCCCCAGCTGCTGCCCCCATCTCACTGGCTTGGACCACTGACTGTCCCAAACTCCCCGTCCTGCCCTCCCCCCGAACCCTTCCTCTGCCACCCACGCCAAACTGGCTGCTCATCCCCCAAGGAGAAGGCCGGGTCCTCAGCTGAGCATGCGAGGCCTCCCCAGACTGGCCCTGCTCCCCCCGCCCCAACACTGGCTCTTCGGGCAGACACAGACACACAGACACACAGACACAGACACACACACAGACACACACACACCCCTACCAGGGTCGCCTGTGTCACCACGCACGGGCGGGTCCTCCTCAAACCACCAGCCACCCCCATGCGGGGCTACACACAGCCCTCAGGGGGAAGCCTCGCCCTTGAGAAAACACTGCACTGTGCTCAGCGTGGGCTTAATTTCAGATTGTTACATCTGTACAAACATCTGGCTATGTCTAGTTCCCACAAGGGTCTCCAGCAGAGGTGAACATCGGGTCACACAACGCTCCAACTTTGTGCACCACCCCGTCATGCACATATCAGTGTCTCTCCGAAGAAGGCCGGGAGCGGGGGTCCTTGGATGGGAAGGTGCATGGCCACGCCCCTCACCACCTCGTGGCTCTGGCTGGAGCGTCTTGCAGGGCATCGCACGGCAAAGGTGCTCATTTCGCAGCACCTGGGGCTTCCTCCTCTGTTAAGTGACTGGGGTGATCCCCACCCCCAGGGAGGCCGCAGCACTAGTCGCCAGAGTACCTGCGACATGATTCTTAGAACTGTGCTAGGCTGGCGGTGAAGACTCTAAATGGATTCCCCCCCTCAGACCGTAAGTTCCAGAGAGCAGGGGCCTTCCTGGGGAGTGGCCTGGGGCCTGGCACGAGTCCTGCTAAGTGGATGAGTGGACACACAGGTGAGCTGTGGTTTGTTTCCTAGCCAGGGTCCATTCTTCCTGTGCTGGCCCCTGGAGACCCTCTCCTTCCCTCTCTGGCGTCAGCTCACCTAGGAACAGTCTGTGCCCTAAAAATGCCATTAGTGTGGCAGACAAGCCAGGTGCCCCTCGCCAGCCAGGTGCGACCTCCCAGGACCTCCACCAGGTCTGCGTTCAGAACCTGGATCTACCTGCTGAAGCAGGTTTTCTGGGCCAAAGTTTCCCCAGCGTCCTGGGCCTCTGGGATGGGCAGGCGTGGGCCCAGGGAACACATGTGCATGGCGCTCTGTGCCCCCACTGATGGATCTCCTGGGGCGCTTGGCAGTGAGGACCGTGTGCCCACTCAGCAAATGTTCCCCAGGGCCCACCCAGTGCCGAGCATGGGCACACTCCGAGGAGGCTCCATCCTCCCCCGAGTCCCAGGCGGCCCCTGCTGGGAGGGTAGATGGGCTCCCTGTCCCCCCTGAATGGCTGGGCCCCTGGCGAGCTCATCAGGACCCAAGCCCACCTCCCAGCACGCTGTGACTGTGCCCGGAGGGGAGCTGACACCCCAAGGGGCTCTCGTCCCCGCCAGCCAGGTGGCCACGGGGATGTGGAATCTCTCCCTCTGAGCCTCAGCGTCCTCATCTGTCTAATGGAGATCAGAAACCTTGTTGGAGGGGTGCCTGGGTGGCTCAGTCATTAAGAGTCTGCCTTCAGCTCAGGTCATGATCCCAGGGTCCTGGGATCGAGCCCCACATCGGGCTCCCTGCTCGGCGGGAAGCCTGCTTCTCCCTCTCCCACTCCCCCTGCTTGTGTTCCCTCTCTCGCTGTGTCTCTGTCAAATAAATAAATAAAATCTTAAAAAAGAAAAGAAAAGAAAAGAAACCTTGTTGGGATGACTTTTTAAAAAGCAAAATGTTTTCCCAACATCCTTTAAGCCTTGTCTTCTTTGCCAAGTCACCTCTTTGGTGAGGTCAGTGACCACAGAAAACCGAAGTCAAGGGCAGCCCTGGGAGGGGCAGACGCAGCCCCAGGCCCTCAGCGGGTCCTGGGCTCGGCAGGGCAGTTTAGAGATGGGGAGCCCAGCACCTCACGTGTACACAGTGGGCCCTCAGGAGACAGTTCTGCCCACCCCCTTACCAGGCCACCCTGGGATTGACTGTCCCTGTCCCCCGACCAGTCTGGGGGCCTCCTGAAAGCACGGAAGGCTGCATAATCTTGTCCCTAGCGCCCAGCCCAGGGCCAGGGCGGTCAGCTCGGGGAAGGGAGAAGGAAGGAAGTTACGCCCCGTGGTCAGGCCAGGGGCTGACGGCCTGGGGAAGCCAGCGTGCTCTGACCGCTGTACTCGACAGGGGCTGCCCCCGATCGGACCTGTTCCCCAGCCCCCGAAAGGCAGGGTGAGGCCCGGCACTGCCCACCCCTGAGCCCAGCCTGCGGCCGCCCTGCCTCTGCTCCCAAACAAGCAGGGCCTGCTCTCCCAGCCCTACCATTTGTCTTGCAGCTGCTGCCATTGCTCGGAGCGAGACACTTGCTTGTAGCTTGTGAGCTGTGTATAGGCAAATCTTTCATTTTTCTTTCATTACGCCGGCGTGTACTGTCACTTAATTTTTATGTATGCAATCCTTCCTGACAAATATGATCTGCTGCCTGGTAATTCGTCTGACGCTCATTCTGTTCCGCGCTCTAATTACGGCTCCTATTCCTGACACCGAGGCAGCCGCTCTGCCACCGCTGGGTACCGCACCTGTCAGCCCGGCCATGGCATGACTAATGCCCTTTCATGCCAGCCTCGTGTTAGCAAATACAGAGACGGGGAGGGGGCTGGGGGAGGGAGAGGCAGGAGGGGATGGGATTTGCATAAACCTTGTGGGGGGGAAGGGGGGTCAGCGGCCTGGGTCTCAGGAGAGGAGGTGGTTGCCAGGGCAACGTGGCTGCCCCCATAGCATCCCCACATAGTAGGTGCGCAGATGTGGTGGATGCATAATTCATGGCCACGCACAGGGTGCAAAGGAGCCCTGAGCCCGAGTCCTTACAGAGTCTCAATACAAAGGCAATTAGTTCAATCTCTTGCCCGACCAAATGTGTGCAGAAGACTGTTTGCAGACCCTCACAGTGGAGAGGGGCCCTTTCCCCCTGCATCTGGAGGACTCGGGTCCTGGGTTTCAGCTCTGCCCTGTACCTGTGGTGGAGCCCGGCCCGCGGTCCTGAGAGCTGGTCCTGGGCGCAGGGCCTCACTGCGTCAGCTCGGGGCGTCTCCTGGACATGGGCACAAGGCCCCCCAGGAGGGCTCCTTCCATCCATCACTCAGCCCGGCTGCTCCTCAGAGGCCTCGGGAAGAGCCCAGCCTAGCGAGCAGCCTTTTCCCAAGTTCCAATTCCTTCTCATTAATATAATAAGTGCACCAGTCCGAGTCGATCAACTCACGCTGTCGGACGAGCCCGTATTTCTGCCCATTCCTGATGCTGTGATCCTAACCGGCTCTGACGAGCGCCGCAGCCTCCTTGGTGGAGGGGCCTGACTGACAGGGGACGGAGCCAGTGGCTTGAACTCTTCTCTTTGACAGTTGCCCTTGAATTTCTGACCTTGTGAAGCCCTTAAACCAGAGCAGTACACAGTCCCAAACTCACCGAAACACTTTGATTTTCCTAAGGAAGGGTCTGAGGGGACCGGGGAAGCCAAGGCTTCCTCGCAGCACAGCCGACTGGGGGCTGCAGAGGGAGAGCCAGAACCAGCCTCCAAGGCCCAGCCGCCATCTTCTAGAGAAGTCTGGGCTCCGGAGGAGTGGCCCGGGTTCAAGTCCTGGCTCTGCCGCTCTGTAACTCACGTGAATCACTAGAGCTCCCCGGGTTCCAGATCCCTCGTTCGCACAAAGGATCCGATGGACCCTCGCAGCTACTGGAGGTGCGAGTACAGTGTCGTCAGCTCAGGGGAGGGCAGGTCCTGTGCGTCCTTTCAAACCCCGCCCCCCACACTCAGACACACGCACACTCCTGTGCACACACTCATGCACACGCACTCGGGCACACGCACGCACACACACTCGCTCACTCCAGCAAGCGGCTTGGAGCCGTTGATTCCCAGTTAGCGCATTTCTCCTGATTGTGTGCTTCACCCCGAGAGCCTCCAAGCCCTGGGGACCTGTACGAACAGTGACAGATTCCACCAGGAAAGTGTGTCTTCCAGAAAGCACCTCCGCTGTCACCAGAAGCGGCTGTTTGTACTCACGGCATGCAGCAGGCACTCGGGGAGAGCGTGGGGACCTGTGGGCTGGGGCCGCGGAGGGCGGAGTGGTTTCCGAGGGAGGCCATCAGAGAGCCGGGAACGGGCCGGGGGCAGGGAGCAGGCCGCCCCTGTCATATCTGAGTCCTTCCTGCCCGGCCCTGGTTAAATGCTGACATGCCCTGTTGTCACGCACGGGGGACCCTACTTCCACGTTCCACTGGGGGCTCTGCTGGTTTCTATATTCTAATCAAATGCAAACTCCTCATTCTCCACCATTCCATGAGTCACACCCAGTTACGTACCCTGTGTATGGATTCTGAACTGGGCATCGCTTCAGGTAACCTGAAACCCACACGTGCCCAAGTGTGTTCCCAAGTCCAGCCCTCGGGTGTTCCCGAACGGTGCCAGCCCGCCAAGCTCGGGCGCTTAAGGCCCCCCCAGCCGCAGCGCCCCTGTGCGCCCCTGCGCGCCCTGCCCTCCAGCTCACCGCTTCCCTGTTCCGTGCCCCACGAGCTCCCCTGCACTCTGTCCCCTCCAACTGGGTGAGAACCTCGTCCCTGCAGCTTCAAAACTGCCTGTTTAAAAGCCAAAAACTGGAAATAGCTCCAATGTTCCCCACCAGGAGCAGCAGACCGAGTCCCAGGCAGGGGAACATGACAGAGCAGCGAGAAAGACCGACGGCCGCCTTGTACGACAACAGAACTGCACAAAATGGGCTCCGCCATCCTTTCCGGAAGGGGCGTGGAGCAGTGTAAGGATGCAGCGGAGCCCCATCCAAGGCTTCTCAGGGCCTCAGTTTACCCCCTCTGGGTCACTATCGTGAAGAGGTAAGTAAAGTCTGGGACTCAGGAAGGCATTCGCCTGCATTAACGAACCAAAGGCTCTGTGCGGAGAATGTCCGCCTCTCCCCACGCGGTCACCCAGGACCTCCAGCAGCTGCTGGGACGTCTGGACAGGCCTCCTTACCTAGGGAGTGGGCTGCGGTGGTCTCGGAGCTGAAGAAGCGACCCAGGCCAAGGTCACCAAGCTTCACGACACCTGTGGCCGTGATGAACACATTGGCGGGCTTGATGTCTGCCAAGGAAGGAGAAGGCAGTTGGTGTGGGGCTAGGAAGTCAGGAGGGTGGGGTGGGAGAGGCAGCACCGAGCACCTTGCCGGTCCTCAGGGTGTCTGAGAGTGAGCATGTGTGTGAGGCCCTGAGCTGGACTCACTGACGCCCCTTCAGGACGGGCAAGATGCACGACAGCCACCTGGCTGGGCAGCACGATGTGGTTTGACGTCCTCGTGGATGTCCCCGGAGCCAGAGAGAGTGGAGGCAACGTGGCATCCCGGGGCCCCAGGGGCACCTGGCCTCCCGCTGGCTCCAGGCCCCGAAGCCCGGGGAGGGCCCGGCACGTACCTCGGTGCATCACTCGGCGCGAGTGCATGTGTTCCACGGCGCTGCACAGCTGGGCAAAGTACTTCCACACCGTCCTCTCGGGGATGAGCCGTTTCTGCTTCTTAAAGTACTGTCAGGGGGAAGACACACAGGCCTGGGTGACGGGCCGCAGGGCAGGGCCCCTGTCCTGACCCCAGTGGTAGCCGGCACCTGGCACGGGGTGGGTAGGTGGGCTGAACCAACAGCAAGTTTGGGACAAAGGGGGCCGTGTTCCCATCTGTCCTTCAGCCCAAACTGCCCTCCAAGGACCCCCGTCTGCCCCGGGCCCCGCGCTGACCTCCCGGAGGCTGGGGCAGGCTGGGCCCTGAGTGTGTGTCCCGGATGGCTCTGCGGACTGCACCCTGAAGGCTGCTCGCAATCACACTTCCTCGGGCATTTTCTGGACACCCGCCCATCTCCTCCCACGGCTCCGCCCCTGAGCCCCAGCCCGGCCCACACCGCGGGCACCCGATGCCCGGCGGTGAAGTCGAAGCTGCCCCGTCCCTAGGAACCAGCAAATCTCAGGGCACGCGATCGTTCACAAAGGCAGCAGGGACCTCGAGGAAATGGCCTGACATTCTTCAGTGGACCCCCAGTTTCGACAGGCCATTAATCGACTTCATTGCCCGAAAAAACATATATAATGCTCCAGAAAACCAAACCAAACCCCCAAAACCACCCAAGCTGCACTGAGTGTGCTGTTAAGTAAACAAAGGCCCTGGAAGGAACAAACCAAGAACAGGTCATCGTCCACGTCCCTTCCGGGGAGTCTCCTGGGCCCGAGCCTGGGAACCTTGAGGACCCGAGGTCGTTGTCCAGAGGCTTTTGCCTCAGAACAACCATCGTTTCCAAAGCAGCCAGGGGCGAAGCTGTGGGCCCACTGGTCCGGGCAGCCACTCTGTGCACGGAAGACAGGGGCCGACCCAGGACGCACGCCTGGCCTGGGGAAGGGAGTGTGCGGTGGAACACGGGACCTAGGGTAGCATCTGCCGAGCACCGGCCTCGTGCAGCCACCTTGCTGGGCCCTCAGCAGGGTGACGGCACACATCTTACAGATGAGGAAACCAAGGGCCACTCAGGAGCCGGTAAGGGGCAGTCACAGCCCGAACAACCCTGGGCCTTCCACCTACAGAGGCCAAGCTCTTAACCCTAATTAACTTCTAATGACGCCAGTAACCACCAGATGAGCGACTGAGCTCAGAGAGGTTCAGGAACTTGCCCAAGGTCACCCCGCTGGAGCGCCAGAGCTGGGACTGGATCCGGGCACCTCCAAGAATGGAACAGTCCTAGCTGGAAGCCCGTGGCCTGGCAGGAAAGCCCCACGAGGCTCTCCCGGAGGCTCCATTCTGGGAGAGGGACCTCACGGATGAGCGAGGCTACAGCCCAGACCGCTAGCACGGGACCCCACTCCCCCCTCCCCCCCTGCCACCCCAGGCCTCCGTGGTGGGCTGGGCTGCAGTGTTATTTACGCTGTGATGTTGGTTAATCCTCATTATAGCTTTTAAGCTTGGCTGTGAATGGTGATTTTCTAAATGTCACGTCCTGTAAGCGCCGTGTGACATTTAGCGGGAAGGCAGAGAGTCTCTGGTGGGTTTTGGGGTGGCGGCAACTCTCAGCTTCACTGTCCATCATAAATAACGCTGGCACCGTGGCGGTGGTGGCACTGGTTGGCCTGAGGCAGCAGGCCCCTGGGACGCAGGGTCTACTGCTCAGCAGCCTCCAGGCTAGCCCAGTGGGGTGACCATGGTGCAGCGGCAGCCCGGGGCCCTAGCAAGGCCCCCATATCCCCCTCAAGCCCAGAGGCAGCCGGAGAGTTAGGAAGGCCAGGGAAGCTGAGCTCCTACCAAGCCCCAGGCATTGGGTAAGTATATTACAGATGGGGAAACTGAGGCATAGGGACCGGCCCAAGGGAGGAGGGTTGAGCAGGGGTGTCTGACTGTAGACCGAGGGTCTCTCTTCTGCCCTGCCCTGCCTCTCCCGCTTGCTGGGGGCAGCACCCAGCCAGGCCCTGCAGGTGAAGGGCCTGGAGCTCCGCAGAGGGAAGAGGGGGAGGCAGGAGGGGGCAAGGGCCCCATGACCGTGGGAGCGGGGGCACCGTGCCAGGAGAACAGGGCTCCTGAGATGGCGCCAGGAAGCCGGCATCTGCCCCAGAAACCCCGTGGGTGAATGACCGACTTGAGCCCTGGGCTGGTGTGGGCCCCGAGGAGGCCAGGGAAGTGCACAGAAGGGGGCACCGCACCCCAGGCCAGGCACAAGGTGCTGGACACTCATGCGTCTCCCTCCTCTCTTTTCCCTGGAAGGAGCCTGCACCCAGCCCCGCGGCTCCCACAGTATCCAATGCATCCCCAGGACAGAGATGGAAGCAGAGCTTTGTGGGCAAGGGGTCTGATTTGCCCAGTTTCCCCTACACCCCACTGTTTAACCCCAGTCCCCACTCTGTGGACTGAGAGGCTGCAAGGAGTCTGGGTTCTGCGGGGGCTTTAGGGGGCAGCACCCTCGCTGTGGGCCACACTCCAGGGCCCTTCCTCTGGCTCCCCTCCACCTCCTGTGCACTGCCTCCGTTCCCACCCCCCATCCCTACTCTACTGAGCATCTCGCCTTTCTTCTAGAACACAGTGCTGACCATGCCTACTCCCCACCGTGAGTCCTAGGAAGCTCCTTGCCGACCTTGGGGCAAGGTCTCAAATCCTGGGGCTGGACAGTAAGGCCCTAGGTGACCTACCTCGCCTCCCGCTCAACCCGCCTCCACCTTGACCAGGGCTTTGTGGACCCTGGACTGTTCATCCCACTGGGCTCTTGCACAAGCTTTTCTGCCCTTAGACTGCTGCTCTCTACTTGTAGGTCTCAGCTCAGGTGTCACCTCCTCCAGGAAGCCTTCCTGGGCTCCCACAGGCCCTGAGCTTGGCTCACTCGCACTGGCTTGTGACTGTCCCTTTATGGGTCTGCCCTCCTGTTAGAAGGCGAGCTCCCTGCGGGCAGCACCCACGCTGAGGTCTCAGCACCGGGGGCTGGCGCACAGGGCGTGTGGGTTGCGAGCATGTTCGGCAGGAGAACAACATGATGGAGAATGGCAGTGGGGGTTGGGGGAGAAGGAGGAACTGAGACATGATAGAGCACATCTGTTCCCACCAGGGATCTGTGTGGAGATTAACGTCCCTGCAAACACATTAATATGTCAACGAAAAAATAAAAGCAGGTGATAACAGCTCAAGTAATGCCGCTTCCCAACGACGCCCCAATTCCTAGGAGCCAAATTTCAGAAGAGCAAGCGCGGAGCAATTGCTCAATCCCCAGTGCCTGGTGGAAAAGACAGAGAATCCACGTCTGGCCCCGTTTGCAAGTGTTGCTGGGAGCAAGGTGGGGGCTCCAGCGTAGCTGGCCTCGCTCAGAAGCAGACACACTGGGCTGGGGGAGGGAGGCAGTGGGGGCCCACAACGGCCAGCATGCAGACTGGTCAAGCCAACAGGGGAGCAGGGTCTTGGGCTTAGGGGGCCACACAGAGGCTGTGCAGCCTCAGGCTGGTGACTAAACCTCTCTGAGCTTTGCTCTCTGAGGACAGTGTGCACTTAGTGAGAGATATGTGTGCTCAACGTGGTTGTGGCTCAGAGTAGGTGCTCCATCAGTGGAGCTGTGACGGTTCCTGAGTCCAGACTCATAGTGGGGGCCTGGTCCTGGGCCCCAGGAGGAGGGGCACTGGGGGCAGAGTGGTATGGGGGCTGCCGGGGGATGGAGAGCAAGAGCCAGCCCTGGCAAGTCACTCAGCCTCTCAGAGACACCCGGTCTTGGCCGTTCCATGGGAATGAAGGGATCCCTCAAGTGCTGGAGGGGCCCCAGGGAGATCTTTCGGGTTGCCGATCTCTGGAGGGTCCCAGGCCGGGAAACAGAGCTGGGCCACACAGATACGGCTCTGTCCCCCAGGTTACTGGGTATCCTTGGGTAAGTCTCTTAGCCTTTCTGGGATCAGTTTTTCCTTTGGGAAGTTGGATGCACGACACATTTTCCCAGATTCTGTGAGCTGGGGTTCTGACCTAACACAGGGTTCTGTCCCCGTTCCTTCTGTGAGGCAGAAGTGACAGACTGTGGGCAGTCTGGGGCGCTGGGGACGCCAGAGGGGTGCTTTCTGTCCATGGCTGGACCTCTCCCAGAAAATGGGGCTGGAGCTCGAGGGGGCACTCGCCAGGCTGAGGGGCTGCCTGACCCTGGGTTCCCTGGGTCCTCGCACCCCCCCCCCCAGAACTGGCCTGCCTGCCAGGCACACTCACCTTGATCATCTGCGAGAGATCCCCCGCATCGGCCAGCTCCAGTACAATGTTCAGCTCGTTGTCCTCAATAAACGAGTCCAAATACTTGATGATGTTGGGATGGTTCAGTTGCTGTCCAAAGAGAAAGACAGGGAGGCAGAACCAGTGAGGGACAGTTCAGCCCCGCACCCGCGCCGTGCTGGCTCCCAGTTGTCCCCTGTTAGTGGGCTAACACTGCAGAGGGCAGTGTCACCTGGGAGTCAGGCAGGTCTGGGCCACACTGGGAAAGCCCTTCTGCATCTCTGAGTCTCAGTGTCCTCATCTGTCCAATGGGCGTAATGTGTTGAAGGGCACACTGGATGGGCCGAGACCTCTGAAATGTCTAATGTGGAGACTGCCCTGAGCTGAGACTCCGTGGGACACGACCCTGCTCCTGCCCTCCCTCACCACCCGTGACCCTCGAGGGTAGGGCCGGGCCCCCGCCACTCTGGTGCTGTGCTCAGCTGGCCTGCAGCTGGGGCTCCCCAGTGTGTCCATCTCCCTCTTCCTCCCCGCCCTCAATTTGACACATCCTTGTGAAATCTGGAAAGACCCCAAGCATTTCTGGCACGAAAGCCGCCCTGAGGGCTCTGCTCGGCGCCAAAGCCCGGCCTCTGGCCCGACCACCATGGCGCGTGTGTTTGCCAGGCGGGACAGCACCCCACCGGCTGGAAGTCAGCCCCCGCCTGGCTGAGAGGGGACAGACCCTGGCAACTGCTTATAACGCAGACTGTTTCCACCAAAACGATTCCAGGGTCTGGGAAAGCAGAGGGGATTCAAACATTCTGCCAGAGCTTGGTCGGCCAAGTCCATAGGGGCGCGCGTCAGCCGACAAGCAGAGGTCACTCTAGTGCACACTTTCTAGAAGGCCTGGAAGTTACTCTGAGGGGGATGTGTGTTTATGCTGTGCCGACCTATGCCCGTCTCTGGATTCTAAAATGAGGGGGGACCTTGGCAGAGATCACGTGGCTATGCCTTCCCCCATTTATTCTTTTCCCCAAGCCTGCTCTGGATGGCAGGCACCCCTCAATCAGACCCCCAGGAGCCACAGATGGCCTGCCACTGGCCACGTGTCTCCTTCAGCTCCACCCTACCTGCCCAAGTCCTCAGGCCCCTGCTCTGGGCCAGCCCCTGGCCCCGGTGTGGGTTCACTGGCTTCCACCGCTCCCCCCGCCGGCCTCCGCCAGCACCAGCCCGTCTCGAAGGGCTGTCCTGCTGGGCTGCCCAGCAAACGTTATTATTCTAGTTTCAGCTTCTACGTTTAGGTCTATGATCCATTTCAAATACATCTTTATGTTCAGTGTGAGGTAGGGGTCAAGGCTCACTTCCGTCCATTTGGACGTCCAGTGTTCCCAGCATCTGGAATTGAAAGTCTTTCTTTCGTCCACTGAATTGTTTTGGTGCCTTTGTCAAAAAAATCACCTAGCCCACATTTTGTTTTGAGGTCTCCCTGGAGCTAACACTGCTCATCACACCAGCTGCCCTCAGCACAAGTCACGTTCCAAATATATTTTTCATTTACAAGATATCGAAGCAAATGGAATGCCGGCACTTCATAAAGTTGAAGATGCTTTACAGTCGTGAATGCACGTTATGAAGTGTCAGCGTTGTTGTTGTTGTTATAAACACAAGTCCTCCCCCGCCTTTCACCCTCCTCCCTGGACCTCACCTCACGACTTCCCCGAGAAACCTCACACCCTTCTCAGGGAGAGCTCCCAGAGACCGGCCAAGGTCACCAGCAGGCTGGGCATCACTGTTTTGCAGATGACTTGGAAAAATTGGAGGGGGTTTGGGTGGGAATTAAAGCTTCAGTCGAGGGGGCTGTTCCCTCCAGGTGCGGGCTCCTGGGGAGAAGAGGGGGAGGCTTCTCTCCCTGCTCTTAGGGCAACTCTGAGGAGGAGAGGCGAAGCAAAGGCTCCCTCGAATATCTGGCCAGGGTACAAAGGCACAGACGGGGGCAAAAAAGTCAGCTGGGGGAAACCCCCAAAGCCTGGCGAGGGAAGGGGTTGACTCTGGGACCAGGCTGGCCCCCGAGCCGGTCTAGTAACCACAGACCGCTGTCCACCCAGAGTCCCCTTCTCAGCCTGTAGTCTGTTGGTGAGCCCAGGTGTGTCTTTTTTTTTTTTTTTTAAGATTTGTTTATTTGAGCAAGAGAGAGAGAGGGAGCGAGCGTGCACACACACAAGCAGGAGGGGCAGAGGGAGAGGGAGAGAGAATCTCAAGCACAGTGCCCCATGCAGGGTTCGATCTCACAACCTGAGCTGAGACCGAGACTCAGATGCTTAACCAACTGAGCCACCCACGTGCCCCTCGGGTGTGTCTTAAAGTGGACACACTTGGGCCAAAATGTAAGAAGTGCTCCAAAGATGCGGAGCGGTTGGGTTCTGCGGTTTGTGAGTGGGGGAGGGGTGGCTGCTTTGGCTTCGTGGATCTGGGGTTTGGGGAAGCCACACCTCTAGACTCATCTCCAGTGCAGCTTCCCCTGGCGGCCTCGGCCAGCCTCCCGCTCTCCTGTGTCCTCACGATCCACAAACATCCCTCTCTCCCACAGTCCAGAGCTCCACAGAGTGGGGCTGTCCCTGCAGCTTCAGGCCAGGCCTGACGGTGATGGTGGCTGCCGAGGGCTGGACGATGGCCGGAGGGAAGGAAGGCAGAGGTGACAGTAATGGGCTCAGGTTCCCTCTTCGAATCTCTGTCCCACTTGTGGCCCCTCTGGGACCTGCTACAGCAGTCTGTCTAGGATGTGTCTCCCCTGCTGGCTGCGCCGTCCTTGAGTCCAGGGCTCAGGGGTGCTCACGGCTGTGCTGACCGTGCGAATACAGGATCTCTGCCTGTCTTCCGACAGGGCCCACCTCCCTGCCCCACGTCTGGTGGCCTCTGCATTGGGAGGTTTTGGGGTTTGGGTCCTGGCGTGAATGATGTGAAACGGTGTCGCCTCGTGACCCCTCCGAGAACTGTGTTTCCCTGTGTTTTGCCGGAAACACCTCGTGCCCGGGGAACAACCTGCTGACCTCCCGTGGGCAGGCTGGGGAGCTGGGTAAGGGCTGGCGTCGAGCGGCAGACGTTATAACCGTGACGACAAGGGCTGCCCGTGACGAGCACGTACCACACGCCAGATGCGACACTGAGCCCTTCCAACCCAACTCCTCACGAATCCCCCCGACAGCTGAGGCCAGGACTGATATCGTCACCCCCTTTTACGGACGAGGAAACAGAAGCCCCGAGCGGTCAACAGCTGGCCCACACCACACAGCTAGAGAGTGAGGAGTGTGCCCACCTCTCAAGCCATGGTCAACGGCACGTGGCTACACAGCAGCCCGAGGAAGGGACAGAGTGCATCCCCCCGCCGGCAGGCCCAGGTCACACCAGGCCTGGCCCCCTTCACTGGAGCCCAGAGCCCAGGAACAAGCTGGCTCGGAACGTGCACACACCGTGATCGGCACACGTGCGTTCCTGGCCACCAGAGGGGAGAGAGGGTGGGTGACTGGGACAGCCAGTCCGCAGGGCTGGGTAATCGGGAGTCCTGAGATCACATCTGGGGCCCAAAGTTGACCGTCCCATAAAATTTTAAAAATGTTATTTGAAGGGAATTTTTGGACCTATGATGGTTAGAGTTGAGGACACTTCCTGATAATCCTCCCTGTGAGCCCTCGTGGCCAGGGTCCCCTCCCAGCAAGTGCTCACGAGTCACATGGGACCCCATCGCCCCTGCTCTCAGCCCCTTCAGGGGCTCCCCTGTTGTTCCCACATTCAAGTCCTACCTCCCGAGTGTGGCGTCCGAGGCCGCCGCCACCTGGCCCCCCTAATTGCACACCATCAGGACCCCTGCAGCAGGCTCCTGTCAGCCTTCCAGATTCTGGGACGGGACCCTGGCCTCTGTGGGGCTTCTCCGACCTGGGCCCGGGTCGGCCAGCCTCGCTCCCACAGTGCCCCAGGCCGGGCTGCTGGCCTGCTCCTCACTGCCTCGGAGGGCACCGGGCCTGAGAGCCCAGGGCGGACCTGGCAGTGCAAACCGCTCATCTGGAATCCTGCGGTAGGGGTCTGTGTCCTCGCCACCAGCAGCCTCACTGTGCCGGAAGCTGCGGAGCCAGCCCTCTGCCTCATGGAAAGGGCGAACACCGAGTGAGTGCCTGCTGGGCTCTCTTACTGTGCCAGGTACTATTTCATCTCTTCAGATACTATTTAATCTTCTCTAACTGCCCGTATCCCATGTGGCAGGTACTCTCACCACCAAGCAGATGGGCAAACGGAGGCTCCGGGAGGCTCAGTCACTAGCTTAAGGTCACACGGCTTGTAAATGAAGACATGAGGATTTGAACTCAGGCTCCTGGGCCTCCGAAACCCATACCATTCCCCCTCCTCCATCACCTCTGAGACCCCAGCCAGAATCCCAAGCCTGGGGAACAGGGAGGGATCTCCAGGAGGGAGCGGCCCGAGGCTGGGGCTGAACCTAGTCCAGAAAGGTCTGTTGTCTCTGACTCTGGGAAGACTGGTGAGGAAGCTGGCAGGGAGGGGGAAGGAAAGACCATCGCCCACCCCAAGGTGCCCTGGTAGGTCTGTCCTTTGTGCAAGCCCCCTCCAGTTGTGCAGCCTGCCTCCTCTTTGGGGAGGCCTGGGAAGAGCCCAACAGGATGACAACCCGGGTCCCTTGGGCACCAGGAACCTGGGCCGCATACCTGGTTGTGCATCCTCTCCAGCGTCCCAGGCTGGCCTTGCTGAGTCACCCAGATGAGTGGAGCATCTCCTGGGTGGCAGTGACTTGGTGCCCTCAGGGGAAGGACTTTGGTGCCAGGCACTGCTGTCCATAAACACAATCAACGTGGGGCCAGGACAGGCAGTCTGGGGGTGCCATGAGGGCCGGGCGGATGTGAGGTGGGGTCCACGCCCACCCAACCACGAGAAAACAAATGAGCCACTGCCCTCAAAAGGCTGTTGTTTCTGAATCTAACAGGCTACGGGCTATGAAGGCCACCTCAAGGAAGCGAGGGGCTCCTGCTCAGTCCAGGGCGCTCACCTTCAGGAGGCCAATCTCCTTGACGCAGTCCTGCCTGGCTTTGGCGTCCATCATCTCAAATATCTTGGGTGAGAGGAAAAAGAGAAAGAGTGGTTAAAACCCAGCTCCCAGAGCCCCCACCGGGAGCCACAAGGACCGGAACTCCCAAAACCCATCATGGCACAAAAAGGCAGGACAAAGGGGCGCCTGTGTGGCTCATTCGTTAGGCGTCTGCCTTCGGCTCGGGTCATGATCCCAGGGTCCTGGGATCGAGCCCCGCATAGGGCTCCCTGCTCCGTGGGAAGCCTGCTTCTCCCTCTCCCGCTCCCCCTGCTCGTGTTCCCTCTCTCGCTGTATCTCTCTCTGTCAAATAAATAAATAAAATCTTGGGGGAAAAAAAAAAAGGCAGGGCAAAGAAAGCCAGGCGAGCCCCTCCTTGCAAGACAAATGGGGCCCAGCAGAGGGGCCTGTCTCTCCTCCAGCGACCTGGACCCGCCCGTGCGGTTTGCAGACCAGCAAGGAAACCATCGTGCGGGTCTGCTGCCTGGCTCCCCACCCGTGGCTGCGTCTGCACCTTCTCTCTCCCTGGCCTCCTCAGCCCAGGCTGTTCATCTCACTCTTAAAAGGACAAATGAGCAAACTGAGGTCTCGGGAAGCTCTGCGGGAGGATTTAAAGCTACTTCCTGAGGCAAAGCCCCGTTTAAATGGGCCCAGTGGCTCTCATTGAAACGCTTCCTGGCTGGACTCTGCGGCTGATGACTCACCTGCTTGAGCCCCTTCCTTCGTTTAGGAGGAACACGGAGGCCAGAAAAGGCTCTCAAGCCCAGAGGCGACCAGCAAGTGCAGGGCCCAGGGTGAGTGGGTGCAGGTCTAAGTCTGAGCTCCCCCTCAGCTCATTCGGTGGGCCCAGTGAGATAGATACTCATGCCTCTGCAGCTTTCCTGATCTGAAAAATGGGGTGACCACCCTCACCCACAGGACCGTTCTCCAGGCACGACCCAGTATACAGTGGTGTTCAATGCATGCTCATTTTCCTTTTCCTTTATGGCCTGCATGAGCTTTTGTCATCAGGACCCACCTAATCCTTCCCACGGCCCAGAGAGCTGGGTCCTGATTGCAGAGGAAGGGGTGGAGAAGGAAGTGCCAGGAACTGGCCCGGGGCCACAGTGTTTAGACACAGAAGGCTCTGACCCCACGGGGGAGCTGGCTCACCTGCACCTTCTTCAGAGCCACCGTCTTCCTGTCTAGCAGGCAGGTGGCCTTGTACACCTCGCTGAACTGTCCTCGGCCGATCTTCTTCTCGATCTGGAAGTCGGCCAGTGAGCAGCGAAAAGACAGGGTGTTTGGGTGCCTCTGGAGAAGGGGGACAGAGGACATCAGTGGCCAGCCAGGCTGCAGTGAGGGGCCAGGATGTGGCCCCTTCCAGAACCTGGCAACTCCAGCGCGCTCCTCCAAGGTGAAGGAGGGACTGTGACTGCCAACCTCACTGTCAGAGACTCCACGCCACAACACCCCCAACTCTGCAGATGGGAAACCGACGCCCCGGGTTTCCACCATCCCTCATTACCTGATCGTTTGTTAGTCTGCTTGTTTCTATCTCCTACTCCCAGAAAGGTGGCTCCCCGGGGCCAGGGCCTTGCCCACCTTGCTCACTTCTGAATCCCTTATGCCAAGGTCGGAGCCAGCAAATACAGCAGGTGCAATTAAGGGCTGAAGTGACCCGTCAAGGTCACACAGTGAGGGGGAGGCCCTGCTGGGTCTTCCCGGCCCCAACCCTCCCCCTGCAAGTCATCGTCAGGTGTGGCAACTTCCCGTCCTGGGGCTCCCATCTCGAACTTGAGAAACCTGAGCATCCATCTGCAGCCTTACCATTCTGAGCCCTTGTTTGGATAAACAGCCCCCTTCACGGTGACATGAGGAATCCAGACACTTCACGCTGACTCTCCAGGGGCCAACACTGAAACCCACCACGGAGAGTAGGGCCTGCCCCGGGATGGAGCTGCCCGGTGAGGTACCCCCTTACCGTCCCCACAACACACGTGCAGTGTGCTCTGGGAAGAAGGAGAGGAAGGGGTGCCCACTCGGGCCCTGGAACGTCGGGGAGGTGGGGAGGAGGCCACGGCTCTGGTCTGCCCCGCGTCAGCCCGGCAAAGCGGGCCCTCCTCCTGCTACAGCCCCCACCCCCCACACCGGGGCAGGGGATCGCTGCCGCTGGGGACCCTCCGGGCTGGGTGCTGGTGTGAGGACAGGGTCTTGCGTGTAGTATGGGTACAGAAACATCTGCGGAGTTCATTGGGGGAAGTGGCGGTGGGACGAGAAACACCGAGGGCCCCACTGAAGCAGGAAGGGATAAGGTGAATTTCCCAATGTGAAAAGGCCTCTTCCAGACTTGGGCCGGAAGCACGCACGGGGCTGAAAGATGAGGTATTTTATTGGGCTGCGTTCTGGAACTCTCCCTCACCCGAATACCAACCTGCAGACAAAGAAGCCCTGGCAGGAGCCTGGGGAGCCCTGTGTGACTGGCATCCTATTCAGGATGTCTGTTCTTAATCAACTTCCATGTTTTCCTTCTTTGTTCAGTTTAAACCGTGAAACAGGCAAAGATGAGGGAAAACACGCGCCATCACGGTAAGGTTCAGTAAAGTTAAAAACCCAGTAACTAAAGTCCTCACCCATGACCACCTATGAAGCCTTTAAGACCCCACGTGATCCGCCCACCCAGGCTCCTCGCACCTCTGCGATCCTGCTGCTTTATTACTTTCTCCCGCGCACTTTGCTCCTTCCACACCGACCAACCTCTTTTGCTCTCACCGGGCCTGCCGCCTGGAACGTCCCTTGAAGCCTCACTGTTTCTGTCCCTCCCACACTTCCGGCTCATCTTCCTTCTTCATTGCTAACCTTCCAGCATTCCAAATTCCCTATTTTACTTCGTTACCTGTCCGTCTCCCGACCACCGGCAGGTACGCCCGGCAACATGGTATCTGGTATGTGGCAGGTACTCAATAAACATTTGTTGAGTGAGTAAATATTCACATCTATGGAGATGGCGTACTTTTTAAACACCCAGAATTGTGTGAACACATTACTCTGAAACTTGCTTTTCCCCCTCTCAGTAACTGATGGACATTGTCAATTGACAGGGATTTAAATAACCCCAGACTATATGCCACAGTAAGCTTGTTTCCCATCTGTTGTCACTATAAATAATGTTGCAATAAGCATCCTTATATATATTTCCTTATGCGTATTTCCTGGGTCCCTGGCTGGTGATCTGGGGCAGTTACCCAAGCCACTCTGCCCCATTTTCCTGTCTGCAAGGCAGAGAGGTATAGAAGCGTGCTTGTTTCATATGGTCGCTGTAAGGATCACGTGAGATTGCTGAGCTTTCCCCCGCCCACCACACATACAGTAGGTGCTCAGTGGTCCTTATGACTGACAGGCGGGGTTTGGAGGAGGAGAAGGGGCCCTGAGCAGCTGCTCCTCACTCCCACTCTCGGCCTTTCTGAACCTGCCCAGACCCAGCCCTGGGCCAAGGAAACCCCCCTGCCAGGAGTGAGCGATGGAAGTCTGAGCCTCACAGCCTGCTGCCTCCTTCCCTCAGCAAGGTAACGGTTAGGCCAACCTTGACTCTGAAGTCTTGAGGCATAATTACACCCCCTGGGGAGGGACTTGAAACCGCTCCCTACTGGGGGCTGAGCAGGAGGGAGGGCTGGTGGAGAAGGAAGACCACATTCTCATCCACCGCATACCAGCGTCTGTCAAGTAAGTTCCTTAGTAACGGCAATTAACCTCCCTATATACTAAGCACCCATGTAAGAAGAGCGAGCATTTATTGAGCACTTACTGTGTGCCGGGCACCGTGCAGAATGCTTCCCATGACCCTGTGAGTAGGCATCACCATTATCCCCATATTTCAGGAAACTGAGGCTCGGAGGGGAGGCAGTGACCGGCTCCAAACCTCACAGTGAGTAATGGGAGGGATCTGAACCCGGGACTGGGGACTCTGGAGTCTCCACCCATTGAGTTCTACCAGGTGGTCTCCCAACTCAGATTCTTCCTCTGCTTTTCCTTCAAGACCCCATGACTAGCCAGGTCTATGCTTTCTGATTCAGCTAGCTTCTGTCTTTCAGGCACCTGAGACCCCGCCCCCCAAACATGGGCCTCTCCAAAAGCACGCCCCTGCCTTTTCCCCTCCGTGTCCCCTGAGCGGGGGCTCTGACCTGCCCTGAGCAGGAGCTCGGGACTTGTTTGTCAAATGACACGAAAGAATGTGCTCCCAACAGCCTGGTGTGCTGTGGCCCTTTGGGATGCAGCCACTGTCCCTTCCGAGTGCAGCCGAAATCCCACCCCCTCAGAAGGTGACTTCTCACACCTGCAGGGATCGCACATGCCGGTGAAGCTGACGGCACGCCCGTGGGCTAGTAGGCGCCCACCACGCAGCAGTCACCTGCTTACACGGGTTTTGTGACTGCAATCTCCTAACAGCCTTGTAAAGCAAGGCTTTTCATCCCACATCACAAGGAAGGGAACTGAGGCACAGTCGCACAGCTGGTCCGTGGGGAGCTGAGACCTGAACTCCCTGCCGATCTCAAGCCAGCTGTGCTGAGAGGCGCCCTGGGCAAGGGCCCCTCCCCTCTCAGGGCCTCAGTTTCCCCCCTGGGACAGTGAAGCGTTTGGAGGACGTGCTCTCCTAGGGTCCCTGCTGTGCAGACACTGGCTTTTCACCGTCACTAGTGGCTGAAGTCCCTTGTCCACCCCAGAGATGTGCCCCCAAAGGCCACGCTGCTCCCGAGGATGGGCGGAGGATGGGGGGCGACATCCCAGCTGGCATCCTGAGACTTCAGTGGCACTTCTGCATATGCGATGACCCAGATTTGCATTTCCTGTCACAACCCATTCGACCTAATTAGAGGAATGAGCTCCTGGGGTGGGGGGGGGGCAGGTTCCTCTGGCAGCAGCACCACGTGGGAGGGGGACAGCCTGGGCAGGCTTGGGGACACCAGCACCCTCACAGGGGTCGGCATGGGGTCCTGTCCCCCTAGATGCCCTCTGTTCAGGCAGGGGGCAGCACAGGACACAAGGCACAGTGCCTGAGCCAGGAGGGCCCAGACTCCGAAGTAATTCAGGGGTTGTGAGTGCAAGAGGAAAAGGTGAACGGAGTTCTGGTCCCTAAGGCCAGGCCTCTCTCCACTGCCACCTCCAAGGGCTTCCTCCCCTCCCGGGTCAGCCCTCAGCGAGCTCCACTCTGGCCCCTGCAGCCGAGTGAGTCTGTCCACAACAGGGGGACGTTAGCAATATCAGCCCTGGGATTTCTCTGAGGATTCCAGGATGTGATGCTGGTGCCAAGGGTCCCGGGAGCTCTGAGCTGCCGGGCAAACTCGAGGCTGGCCCCAAGCAGCTCACACGACGCCAGCTCAAAGGCAGTAATCCTGATGGCCTTTCTGAAAACTGCTCATCTCATAGTCCTCACTGGCCCCTGTTCTGTCTGGAACCCCATGCCGGCTCCTAGGAAAATTAGCATCAGCCCGGGGGGAGCGGAGGGGTGACCGCCGCTCCGGCTCCCTCAGCTAAGACACTGACACGGGGCTGCAGAGGCCTGGGTTCAAATCCCAGATCTGCCACGTGCTGGCTGGGGGTTGTGGACAAGCACTCTGGGCCTCAGTTTCCTCACATGTACAATTAAGGTGATCACAGGGCCTCCTCCCGAGGGCTGCTGGGGGGTAAGTAAGTTACTGAATGAAGGCACCTGGGAGACGCTATATGGTGTTACTGTCATTAGGGGTGTCGGCGTCGCTCAGTCTGCTGAGCGAGGACTGGGGCTGCACCTGCCTCCCAGGGGGCTGGGGACGAGCCGAGGCAGGGAGTTCTCAGCGGCTGTACCACCAACCCCACCATCCCCACCCCACTGAGGGTCTGCACTGGGGCTCTTGCCAGCTCTGGGCTCTTTGGCTGTGAAAAATAAAATGAACTTTGAAGTCAAAGAGTAAGACCGATGACACCCATGACGTCAGATGCCATGTTGGGGGTTTGACATATTCCATCTCGCTTAGTCTTCACAGCCCCATTTTACAGATGAGGAAGCGGAGGTTCAGAGAGGTCATCGACCCGTCACCTGACTGTAGTAAAGCCCCTGTAGCCTTCTGACATCACTCTCCTCTGCACGGGTCATCCAGGACTGTTTGCCAACGGACTGCGCTAGACAACAGGCTCACCTCGCCTCCCCGTCTAGGGCTATGCTGTGGGCCACTTGCAGGGCAAATGCTGCTGGAAGCCATTTCTGACTCCTCAGCCCCCTTCTCCAGGGTGGGAGCCCCTCAGTTCTCCCCCCGAGGAGGAGCAGGTGGGTGGAGAAGCTGGGAGGCGGTGGGAGTGATGCTGACCCCACTCTGCTGCCAGCCACAGTGGGGTGAAGGAGGGGGTCCGCACTGCCCCGGTGGGTGGGGAGGCCATCTCAGCGAGAGGAGGAGCCTTGGGGAGCAACTCCCTGGACAGCAGAGGCTTGGCAGAATGAGGGGCCAAGGAGAGGGCCAAGGTCCCCAAGTCACCCCTATCCCCAATCCCACCCCCCCGCCAAGAAATTCTGCCAGGCTTCTCAGGTCAAGGCTGGACATGTGGGGGGTGCTGGTGAACCACCCCAGAAAGCTCCGAGAAACCCAGGCTCTCTTCTCCAAGTCAGATCAAATTAGGCCACAAACACCTCCCACCCTGTGCTAATTTGAGTTTAAAATGTTTGAACCACAATAAGCCTCAGCCATCGACAAATCCCCCTTTAAAAAAAAAACAGGAGCATAAAATTACATGTTAAAAGAATAAAAATGCATCCGCCCAATTAATTTTCTGAAATCTCATTAAAAAATTTAGCCTGACTAAGTCAGAGTTCTGACCTGAATTTTAATCATCTTTACACTGAATGGGTCCTTTTTTCCCTGATATTTGCAATGCATCATTAATTTTAAAGCAACTGTTTCTGTGATTTTAAAAAGCACACTTGATCAGAATGACATTTCCTGTAAACGAATTTCACCTTTAAAGACATCTGACACCGTGTGTGGGGAGTTCTAATGGATTCGGTGTATGTGTATACAGTGATGTGTTTTAAATCTGTGTTACACAAAAGAAGGGCAGGGTTTACAGAGAGTCCATATCGTCAGGCTCTTTACGAGGGCGACCCTGCTCAGGTCTCCACAATCTGGCTAATTTCAAACCCAAAGCTCATCTTCCCTCTTGCAGACCTGATGGCAGGAAGGGGTGCTGTGGGGCCACAGGACGTGGAGAGACTCCTAGCTCTGCCCCTCAAGAGCAAAACATATGCGGTATTTATCTTGGTTTCCTCCCCTGCAGCATCGAGTTCTGAATAAGACCTAGTTCCCAGTTGGTAGGAGGATGGGATGAGGTTAAGTGCCAGGTATTGCACTGTTGGCATGACCACCGCCATGACTGTCCCAACCTGGAAGTCTACACTCAGCTCCCAGGGCCATCAGCACATGGGAATAGTGAGCAAGATGCCCAAAACACAGGAGGCACCTGATAACAAAGCACAGGATCGCCTCAATTGCAGTGGGTCCCTCAGGACAATTCCCGCTGACTGAGCTCAGAGGAAGCTGAGCTTAAACATACGTAAGAGAATCTGGAACCAACTCCAATGACCAGCAAGCCAAGACTTGAAAGGTGAAAGCCGTAAAGAGCACCAGCCATGCCGCCAGAAGTCCGGATACATCCTCTACTCGGCTCTCCCTCATCCCTTCAGTTACCAAGTGCAGTTGGTTTTCTCCCTGCAAGTCTCTGGAATCTTCTGTCCCCATGCCCAGCCTTGTTTAAGACCACGGCACCATCTCACCTGGGGGAAGGCAGTGGCCTCCTCGTCTCCTCCTATTTGCACCCCACCTGTGCCTTGAGCACCAGCAACCAGTGATCTTTCTAAAACGCAAGCTCCCTTGTCCACCTAAAACCACAAATGGGCTCCCCCATCACTCACTATAGACTCAGTTCCAGATAACGCAGACTTTCATAAGCACCAGCCGTTCTCCCATCCAAACACTGGTAGTTAAACACTTGCCTAACCTGACGAGTCCTGCACCTTCAGGCCTGGCTCCTTCCTCTTCCTGGGACACCCTCCTCTCCCTGTCCTGCCCTAAATCATGGCCAGCCCACCTGTCATCTCTCTAGAACTTTCCCTGTCCCACCCCACCCTCTGGGCTCCCTCAGCGTCCGCCCGTCCCTCCGTGGGGCCTTCCACCTCGCACACGGTCTATACCTACTTCTGCGTGGGGCTCCTCAGTAGACCCAAGGCAGAAACGAGACAAGCATTTGCTGAATTTACAACACGTCAGCAAACACTTCTTGAATTTTAATAGCTGTTAATATTTGGTCATTAAATCTTACCTAACTATCAACATTGCTTTGGGAAGATTTTCATAAAGATTTTGGCCTGTGTGATTCAGATCTGGAAGCAGCCGTCCCACCCCCTGGAAAGCAAGGCGCATTCCTCTTTCTCTGAATAGGGCCCAATATAATTGAACTTGGCACGCCCCAAGCAGGTTTGCAAAGACTTTCCAGATGGAAGACACATTAACCAGGGCTTTCTCAGACAACAGCACCTTTCTCCTTCTTGGAAATTCACGTGGTTCTTAATGGGTCAGCTCTGTTTCATTCCTGATGAAAACACTTAGCAGCAAACTGGTAAAATCATAAAGCATGGGGGCATTAGAACTCTTTCTCTCGATTGCATGCATGCATTCATTCATTCATTTGAAACCTCAATAATTTCACATGTGACTCCACCTCGTTCAGCAAACGTATTTTAATAAGAGAACAGCTCTCACAGCTAGAAAGCTCCCTGAAATGACAAACCACTAGCCTTGGGGCACAGAAACTTAACAAAACCAGTTGGAGTGGTTGCTAAGTTGTTCCTTCTACACTGCGGGTATTTCACCTCTGGGCTCCTGAGCCATGAACACAAAAATGAAGGTTAAAAGAGAAGAATGAAATCCGTGACACACATTTCCTTAATACCCATGATGTCAGATGCCATGCTGGGGGTTTAAAGTATTCCATCTCACTTAGTCTTCACAGCCCCATTTTACAGATGAGGAAGCGGAGGCTCAGCTCATTTACCCGTCGTTGCCTGGCTGGTGAGGGCTGGAGTCGGGATCGGAGCCCTGCCTGGTCTAGGGCACAGTATTCTCGCCATCGCGGACCCTGGCTCCTTCTCCTAAGGATGATTTCAGGGCAACGGCAGGGCCTCCTGCCATCAAGGAATATGGGTCTGCTGTCAATTTCAGGTGTTTCTATGTCCCGAAACAGGCAAGATTTGGGCCGCGATGTCTCCCCAGGTGGTGTTTAAATACCAGCGCTTCATGAGCGGAGGAGAGAGGATGCGCCTGCCTGGCCTCATTCCCGCCCTGACCTGGGGCAGTGCTGGTGTCTACACGGCTGGCATCCCCGGCCAGACGCTGGCGGGACGGAGGCCCCTTTGCCGACGGCCACTGCCCAACGATGAGTGATCGTGTCTCATCCACTCCAACACGTGTGACCAGACGCCCGGACACCGCAGCCGCCTCGCCTTGTTCGTGAAATAATTACGGGGCTCTCTCTTCTGCCAAATGAGGCTGTAATTAACCCTAATTGCTCAAAATACAACTGGCTAATTCTGGGAGATTAATCAAGGGGGACTCAATTGTTAGTGAATGACTTAATATGACAAATTGCTACATTACCCGAGGAGGCCCCACTGCCCCCAGCCATCAGTGAGCTGTCCTGGTGGACTCGGCACCAGCAGTGGCCACGGGTCTTGGGGCTTTCTGGGATCTGCCTCCCCAAATTCCACCTGGGAAATGGGCCCGTGTCCCATCCAGTAACGGGAGTGGAGAGTACAAATAGTGCAGATGCCCTAGGACTCTATGTGTGTGTGTGTGTGTGTGTGTGCGCATGTGCGTGCAGACACACGCGTGTGCATGCACACGCGCGCACGCATACACACACACACACTAGTAGACACCATGTCTACTAGTTCACATGTCTCACCTCTTCATGAATCTATAAAATTGCTCCTTCCCTTGGGCTGATGGAGCCCCACACAGGGAGCATGGCTTGACGAGAACTCAGGTGTAGGAGACTGATCTCAGACTCATCGGCCTCCTTGGCCAGGCACCTTTGTGCAGTACACACCCGCACAACTGCACATGGAAGCCCTGGCCAAGCAGGTCAAACAGCAGAGTCCACCTGATGTCCTCCAACAGGAAGTAGGCACTTAGAGGCTGCGACAAGCCTTCTGGGGCTCGAGAAGGTGACTGTCTCTGAGGCTCCCCTTGATTCGGGTCTCACAGCTTTGGGGACAAAGCCAACCCTGGACATGACTTTGTGTCATACCAGGCTGTCCATAAGGCCCTGCAGCACCTGGCCCAGGTGACCTGCCCAGCCTGCCCCCTCCAGGCCTCTGCATGCCAGTTCCTAAACAAGGCCTCTCTGGCCATCCTGTTTGGATCATGTGCCTTCTGGAGCTCCATGGGCCCCTGAGTTTCTTCTGCCCTGTTTCCTACCTTTTTCTCCCATGAGGCTGTGTGCTTTCTTAAGAGTGGACCTGCGTCTGTCTCACACACAGCCACGTCAGGGTGTATTACATGTATCTGCAGTTCACTGACTCCCCTGGCATTGAGGGGCTCCTCTGGGCCTGGCCTGGGATGATGGGACCGGTAAAGCCCCACCCCCACATCTTCTGTTTAGGAAGGGAGGCAGACTCGGGAACCAGTTCCCCAGCGGGATGCCATGGCCAGAGCCCAGTGCCTGGGCCACACAGTGGGGGGAGTGGGGTGGGACAGGGAGGCTCCCTAGAAGGAGCAGCATTTGGACGGAGGCCTGGACGAGGAGTCCCAGGCCCAGGGAACAGCATATGCAAAGGCACAGAGTATGCAGGCAGCTGGGAACCCCAGAAGCCACCTTTAGAAAAGCTGCAGGAGGCTGCCTGGCTCTCTACGGATCTGCACAGAGAGAGGCAGGTGTAAGGAAACCAGTGTCCTGAGGCTCTGCGGGTTCTGGATAAGAGGCTGAAGAGGGCCAGGACGCAGCTAAAACCAAAAAGGGAAGCCAGCTTCAGCTGAGAGTAAGGGAGCACTTTGTGACCACATGCACAGGCTGCCCGTGCCCCCCGGAGCCCCTCACTCTCTCCTCTCTCCTCTCACATGGCCTTTCTAACCAGCCCTGATCCTGCAGACAAAGAGCTGTTCCATTCACACGGAAATCCTGGAGTCTGGCACTGAGAAGGCTTCTCCGAGTGCTGCTGAGTGAAACCAGGGCTGACCAGGTTGGTAGTGAGCCCCACTCCCACCCCTGAAAGCATTCAAGAAGTGACTCCGTGGGGGGTGAGGGGGCGGGGAGGGCTTCCTCCAGTGGCTGGGATGAAGCAGCCTCAGGGACCCAGCTCCCTGCTGAGTCCCCAGTGCTCTGCAAAGACAAAGGGCTCACCTGTGGGTCCGGGGGGTGTGCAGGCCCTGGGCTGTGGCAGAGGCTGTTCGGGCTTCCTCCGTGGGCCATGTGGCTGGGCTGTCCGGCCATCCTGCATGCCAGCCTCCCGGGGCACGGGCTGCAAAAGAAAACGCGGGCTTTCTTACACACACGCCCGTTCACCTTCTCCCCTCCACGTCACCAGGCTGGACGAGGCACTTCTGTTGACCCCATCTTCCAGCGGGGGTACAGAGCAATCACCCAGCTCAGAAGCCACAGGGCTAGGACTCCATTCCCCACAGGACACACCTTCCCTCCATTTCCCTGTCCGACAAGGTTGCGAGGATCATCCCCACTGGATAGAGGGGGAAACGGGCTCTGCGCAGGGAAAAGTCTAAAGGCGGCCCCCCCAGCCAACAAAGGAGGTGCTGGATTCCGCTCCACAGGAGCTAGGCTCCAAAGCCTTGTCCTTTCTACATTACTTTCCTCCATGCCTCCCAGGGGCAGTTACAAAGCCCTGTCCCCCGTAGTCACTCCCACAAAAACCCAGATTGACCGCCTGGGTGGTCAGGAGAGAGACCCTGTGTCAGCCTGCATGCAGCAGCTTCAGGAAGGGCCCAACATTTCCATCCTTGCTGGGCCCTGGTGCACCAAACCCGGGGAAGGCCAAGGCCATGGGTTCCCCTCACAGCGCTGTGTAGACCTCCAGGCAGGCACAGAGCCCTCTGCACCAAAGGGAGCAGTCCCCTATACCCCCTAGGGTTTGGGCTGCCACGTCAGAGGCCCCTAGGAGAGTCAAGAATGCCAGCCACCAGTTGTCATGGTAACCACAGCAGCAGTCCCTGATAAAGCACCCACTATGTTCCCTGGGCCTGAGCTAAATGTCATCTAAGAAGTACTCCCAACACCACTTCGCCTGGTGTCACAGGCAGCCTCTGCCGGCCTCCCTAGTGGAGGGCTGCCTCTGGAGCACGGCCCAAGGCATAGTGAGGTACAGCGGAGGTGAGAGCCGGCACCTGGCCACCACGACCCTCCTGGATGCAAGGGGAAAAGCCCTCCCCCTTGGGAGGAAAGCCTTTCCTGCGGCCACAAGCATTTCTGTAGCAGCTTCTATGCCCAGGGCCAGGCCGGGGCTCCCACAGCACTGCGGAGAATGACAGGGCCTGATGCACGGGAGGCAGGTCCCTGTCGTAGCGCAGGCATGTGGGGAGGGTCCCCGAATCTGGCTGTGCTACTTCTGCCAGCCCCTGCCCCGGCTGTGCCCCGGACTCCACACACTCCAAACAGAGCCCGCCCCTCAGGACCAGCCCAGGCTGTTGCTGCGGCTCTGTCTAGGCCCTCCGGAGCCAGAGCCCAGAGTCCCTAGGAATTGGTGGCCCCCTGGACAGCCCTTAATCAATGACCAAGGGGTCCAGTATGAAAGTGCCCTTGCCTGTGTCAGGACACTCGGGCAGTCCGAGGTGCGACTCACACTCCGGAGCCCTGGGTGGAGCCAGCGGGCCCGAGATCACAGCCCTGCTCGTCGGCCTCCCCCACTCCTTTACGGTTTTCTCACTCTCGGGGTCAGCGTCTGGAGAACCAACCCGAGACATCACTTTCTCTCTAGACGGACTCTGCGTCTCTGTCTTTAACCTGGTCATCTACACCCGCCAGCCAAACCCCACACTGAGAGCCCTCCCCTGGTCCAGTGGCTCAGGAAGCTCCGTTGCACACAGCTCCCAAGTCAACACCCGCCCTCGTTAACACAGCGGTGTCCGGGCGGTGGGAAAGGAATCTCTTCCTTCCTCCCCACTGTAGATTTTTCCAGCTCCAGGGGGTGAGCATCCAGCCCTCCCAGGCTCAGGGATGTCTGCGATGCCTTTTGAGCTATCCAAGCATGTCCACCAAGCCCTAAATGACCCACTGAGCTTGACTCTCCAGTTGTGCCTCCCTAGGAGCGAGGCCACGTGGAGCAGACAGACCGGACTCAGGCTCGCAGGGGAGCCCTCCGCAGCGGGGAGTCGTGCAGGGCGAGGGCCGTGTCCTGCCAAACACGGCCCGTGCTATCCCCTGGCTGTGAAGCTGCCAACACTGAGCCAGGTTCGACCCCCAAACATGGCATTTTATGTAGAGATTTTTTGCTCTCTTTTTTCTCTTGTCTTGAATCGGCCGCAGGAGGAGGGCGCTGTGGGGGTAGTGTCCATACTTCTGAGCCCTCTCCCCCCACCCCCCCCCGACTCTGTCTCAGTGTGGGACTCCCCTCCCACCTGGGCCCCCCAGTGCCCGTGCCCTGCTCACCAGCCCTCCTCCGTGTGTGCCACCGAGGCGTCCTGAAATGCACATGGGACCACGACCCCCTCAGCGTCTCGCCACCATCTGTGCCTGAGCTCCCACACCGGAGCGCACACCCCCAGGGTGACACAGTGAGGACTGATAGGAAAAGCCCCAGGATAAACACACAAACACGAGCGGCTTCCCGAGGCAGCACTGTTACTCAGGGGGGAAACGTGTGTGCCGATGAACCGGATTCGGAGGGAACAGAATGTAAAATGCGCATGCATTTTAAGATAAAACCGGAGACTCCTGCAGGCTCAGCAGCTGCTGCGGGCTGCACGCCCAGACCCCTCGGGGTGACATGTTCACCATCCTCTGCCCTTAGGGAGACCTCCAGGGAAAGGTTGGAGAAGAACTGTCTTCAGCAAGAAGGTTCTGTCTTTATCTCTGTAAGCGCCAGAATGGCCCAGAGGCCAGGCCCACACGTGCACCTGCCCCCCTGCCCACCTGCCGACAGACTTCACGTGGACTGCTGACCACAGCATGTGCATCTCTACATCTCCCTCCCTGCATCCGACCCCACCCAGCCTTTTGGGGCCAGTGGGCCTGGGTTTGCATCTTGGCCCTGTCACTCACCAGCTGGGAGCCTGGGCAAGTCACACTGGGCAGAGGCTTAGCAGGTGTCTGCCAAGGTCATCCCCACTTGCCCTGTGCGGTATTAGCGGCACCCCCCCAACATCTGCGCCCGGAAGCAGCAGACTACACACTCAGGAGCCCACCCCAGACCTCACACAGGGCTCCAGGAGCACTGCCGAGGGGTCCCTGGTCTCATCAGAAATAACAGTAATGATAATGATAAGTCAACAGTTGTGTGCTCTGCTTATGCTAGGCCTCGCTCTGTACACTTCACCTCTTAGCCCATCTCATTTAACAGACCCTGTCTCTCAAGGGATAGGGGCTATTGTTGTCCCATTTTACAGAACAGAAAACCGAGGCACAAGGAGGTTAAGAGATTTGCCCGGATCCGTGGCAGTGGAGCCAGGACTCAAACCCCTGGTGGCATCTTTGCCCAAAACCACCTCCCTGCACTCCTCACAGGCTCTCAGTGGCAATTCCTCATCTTCCTTTCCTTATACACAAGGTGGAGAACTTCCTACGTCATCTCCCCACTGAACAAGCCCCTTCCCTCAAAAACAGGGAGTGGGCAGGGGTGATCCCAAGGATGGAGGGCCACAAGGGGCCATTACCCACCGCAAGGGCCCCATGGACAGGAGCCCCCAGAGTCCGTGCCCTTTGGGACGGCACGACGGTGATGCAGCTCTGCTGTCCATGGTACCTTTTCTGCCGATGCCCTGGAGCTTTGGTAAATGACTGTTCCTAAGAGCTGTTCTATCCAGAACCTAATGGAAGGGCAGCACCATGTCCTCCCCAGTGAGGAAGAGGGGCCTTTGTTCCAGGAAAGCAGCAGCCAAGGAGGATTCTGCAAGTCACAGGCTCCTGAGTGTCAGAGAGGGACACTGCAAAGGGGAAGGAGGCAGGGAGGGGAAGGAGGAGGGGAGAGGAAGGGCGGAGATGAGAAGGCGGGAGGACGGAAGGAGCGTGGTGGGGGGAGGGGGGGAGGGAGGGAGGCAGAAAGGGAAGGGGGGATGGTTGGGAGGAAGGCAATGAAGGTTCTCTGAACATTTCCAGTGGGCCAGATCTTTCCCATGCATCCTGGGGCTCTTGGTAGACCCATTTTATAGATGAGGAAACAGGCTCAGAGAGGGGAAGCTCAAGGTCATGGGGCTAGATTTGCTCTCAATGACTCCAAAGCCCCTCCTGGGTCCAAGGTAGTCCCTGCCTCTTGCTCTCCAGGGGTGCTGCATTTTCAGAGACTTTGCATTCTGTCTGTCTATACCTCCATGGAAGCCCAACCCCTTTACTAGAGATTCCTGCCCCAAACTGCTTCTTAGTGGATGTGGATGCAGAAAGACCAAGGCAGAGATTCAGACTGACAGAGCGCAGGGAAAGCCCTTCAGCACACATGCGCATCCCCGGGTAGCACAGGGAGCTAGCAGCCTGTGCCTGGTGGCTCCTGCCAAGTCAAAGAACAATGAGGCCCAGGCTGCCAAGCCCAAGTCAGGGGCCAAAAATGCATGGAATGTGAGACCCGGGCAGAGGCCACACTGAGGGCCACCTAAAAGAGGGCCTTTCTTCTGTGGGGAGCAAGGGCCCTGCGTTTCTGAGGCACTGCGGGTGCACAGTGCGGCTCCCAGCCTGGGTTCCCCATGCATGCATGTCCATCAGGTGCCCAGGGACCACATCAGGATGTGCCTAAGGGTTCAGCGAGGCCTGCTGGGGAGCCAGGTGCTTCGGTTCAAATCCTGGCCTGGCTTCATTTAACCATGCAGTGACTCAGTTTCCTCATCTGGAAAACGGGGCTAATATAGATGTTCCTTTTAGGGTCACTGAAAGGACTGAATGTGTTTACAGATGAACACTCCTTACAGCAGAGCCTGACACAAGTGAAGGTCCTTGGAGACTCTGTCATTAGCACTCACCCTCACTGGGTGGACGAGCGGCAGACACGGGGACTGGTGCTCAGAGTGGGGACTTGCCCAGGGTCACACAGCTGGTAAGTGACAGAGCCCGGGCTGTTGGCCCCCGGATCACGCTCCATCTGCCTCAGTGCATGTCCTCTTTGGGACCACTCTGGAACAAATGCCTTCATCGCTAATGTGAACTATGGCTACCTTTCTTTGCAAAGCCCCCTGACACTTCAGGCGAAGCTCCTACTAATGCGGGGCTTGGGTTTCACCCGAGCACTCGCTGGAAGGGACTGGCTCCTGGGCTGGGCTGGGCAAGGAGGTTTCTCCAGCGGCCTTTCTGTCCCCTGGCCCTTGCCTCCCAATTTCTGGAAACTTCATCTAGAGGAGTCGTGTCCCCCCTTTCCCTACTGCCAAATGACACACCTCGTGGAGGCTGGCAGCCCACGGAGGCCCCTACCCTCTCCGTGAAAAACGACTCAAGACCCCAGGAAGGCTCAGGGCAAGGACCTGGCTTGGGGCAGGTTTGGGGGGGGGTCTATGCACGCGAGGCTCTGTATGTTGGGGGTCTCGTGGTGGTGGTGCGTTCATATTCTGTGGGGGGGCAAGTATTTGTTCAGGTCTCACTTTGTTCTCAACCCTGAGGTGGAAACGGCGTGTCCTGCCTGCCCTCTCCCAGGCGTGTGCGCGCACGTCCGCGTGCGGTGACCGCAGGCTTTGAGCCCGGCCACACTGTCGCTCCGTCAACCTGTCAACCAAGGCAGGCGTGCCGCCGCCCCTGCCTCCACCGGACACTGCAGCCTGGGCCAGTTTGCCTGAGGAAGGCCCCTTCTCAGTCCTTCCAGGGCAGTGAACGGCTTTCTGGGTTGTTTTCCCAAAGCAGGAAACTAGCTCGGTGACTTGATGCCCTCCCCCTGCGGTTCTCTCTCCTCCCTGAGTGAGTGACCCAATACTGGCACCAGGTGTGGGCACCACGGGCTATTTCCGTTTGGCCAGCAGGCCCCTGGTGGCAGAAGCCTGGGACAGGGGCCGCAGGCCAGCCCTGCCCAACGCACCCCTTCCGGCCCCCTCGCGTGTGGAGATCTGAGGCCCGGCAAGGAGACGCCGCGGCTCCTGGTGCCCGGCTGCTGGCGGGGTCAAGGCTGCACCAGCTTCGGCCTCACACGACATTCACATCAAGCGCTTTCCCTGAGCTGAGTGATTGGAGGGCCTCCCCAGCAGCCCAAGAGGTGCCATCAGTCCCATTCCGCAGGTGAGGCAAGAGGCCCTGAGGAGAAACGGGACTTGCCAGAGTCTACCCATCAGAGAACGCTGCCATTTAAACCTGCTTCCCGGACCAGCAAGGCTGTGAGCAAACCAAAGAAACTCCACCGATTTCATGTCCCAGTACAAGGGCCTGCGGCTGGAAGGAATGTCCTGCCGGTGCAGACGGGCTGGTGGGGAGGGCAGGGTACCAGCCCTCAAGCAGGACATACCGCGTACGCAGCAGGCTCGCGCCAGGGGCTGGGCAGGCCTTGTTCGCTGGTGGCCACTGTAGGTGGGGGCTGCTATGATCCACAAGGCTAGAAGAGGGTACAGGCGTTCAGACTGGCTAAGGGACAGGTCCAAGGTCACACAGCAGGCCACGGGCAGAACTGCCACTTGAAACCAAGTCTGTCGGACTCCCCTGGTCCATACTGCCTTGGAAGAGTGAATGAATGAATGAATTCGGGCCCAGAGGTTTGGCTCTGGCTGCTGGGTCCTCCCCCCACCCAGGCCCCACTTCTCTTCTGGTCTGAGGATAAGCAGACGTTACCCATTCATCACTGGACAAGCAGCAGCCGGATCTCAGGCCAGAGTCATGGGGGCCTGGGAGCCATAGGGGATGAGCCACAGATGGTGTCTGGTTTCCGGGCTGGGCCTACTTCCCCTCACTCCCCACCCCCGAAGCCACACAGGCTGCTCAGATTCCTCAGCTTCAGGACCAGCAGGAGCCTGTCTTCTCTAAGACACGGGACCAGGAGCAGCCCCGTCCTTCCAGGGCCTCTTCACAGGGTGGGCACGAATCCCAATCTGCCGCTCCCTGCCCAAAGCTGCCCAGGACAAGGCCCATGTGCCTGCACAAGGCACTCCAAGTTCTGCCCAGCCGGCATGGGCCTGCCCTCCTGCATTTCCCAACTCCTCCACCCCACCCCAGGCCCCTGAGCGGAGGGCCCTCCCCTTCCCAACCACACACCCTTGCGGGGATCCTCGGACTGTCACGGGCAAAGTCGCACACATACATCAGGACCGGATCCTGGGTCCTGCTCAGGCTCGACGCTTCCTGTGGGGTCCTGGGCAAGTCCCACCTGGGCTGTCTCCCTCCATAAAGGAGAAACAGACCCCAAAGAGTGGGCATGCGGGGGCAGTCGGGCAGTACCCAGGCTCCCCCCTCCCCCATCTGCTGGTGTCCGCACAGTGGGGTTCTTCCTGAAGCCCACTGTTTGGGCACCAACTGCTTCCTAGATCATCCCCTCTTCCTCCTCCGCGGGCCTTCTGAGCAGGAGCCCATCTCTGCGGTCATCTCTAAACCGTCAATGTCTCGCCCGGGGCCTGGCAGGGGGAGCTGACTGCATACACTTCTGATCAGTCAGGGGTAGAGGGCCGGTGGTTCCTCCCCTGCGCCTGGAGCCCCAAGCAAGGAACGCGCACCTTCATGTCGCAGGGTTCCCACGGTCTCAGCTCGGGCAGAAATCACCAAGCCATTCAAAACACACCCCCCCCTCCCACTGCACGGCTGCCCAGAGCCTTTTTTATTTTATTATTTTATTTTTTTTAAAGATTTTATTTATTTATTTGACAGAGAGAGACACAGCTAGAGACGGAACACAAGCAGGGGGAGTGTGAGAGGGAGAAAGCAGCCTTCCTGCAGAGCAGGGAGCCCGATGCGGGGCTCGATCCCAGGACCCTGGGATCATGACCCGAGCCCAAGGCAGATGCTTAACGACTGAGCCACCCAGGCGCCCCTCCCACAGCCTTTTTTAAAACTGAGAAGGTTCCTAAGCACCTTTCATTTCCTCCTGCTCGGATAATAAAACTCAATTCTGGAAGAAAAAAAAATGGAGGAGCTGTAAACATCTCATCTTTTAGGTAAAGGAGCAATGAGGCCATTGGTTTCTGTCTGGGAAGGTGTCTGGCTCCAGGACCCGGTGAAGGCCATGCTTCATCCCACCCACTTGGAAGAGGAAGATACCCAGCACTTCCTCTGTGCGAAGGACTTAAATGCAGCGCCTTGGCACACCCCTGCCGGGATGTCTGCCATGACCCCATTTTACAGAAGAAGAAACCGAGGCACAGATAAGTGACCCACCAAGCCCCTGGCTCGCGTAGATGGTAAGCCCTGTGTTTGAACCCAGATCTAACTCTCTCCAAAGTCTGGGTTTTAATCTCACGTGCTTGGGGCAAGCCTTGGAGACTGAAGCCAGAGGAAGCTGGCATCTCACTCTGCTAGGAGCTTCAGACCCTTTAGTCAGTCCCACCATGCGGAGGAGCCCTACCCCTCAGATAAATGAACTCATTCTCTCCTCAAGGCCTTAGCAGACTCTACTCCCCCTCCCCGGAATGAAGTGCCTCCAGGCAAACCTGGCTCCTCCTTCAGAGCCCAACCTGGGGGACCTCCTCCACGTGGTCTTCCTGGACGCCCCCAGTCAGTGACTCCCTGGCTCCACAGTGTTTGTTCCCGTGTTGTCACTGCCTGCTCTTGTTTGTCTCTCCCCAGCTGGAGATTTCCTTGAAGGTAGAGACCAAACTACTCGGCTCTGTGGCCCCAGCAGGCCTCAAAGGGAAGGCCAGGTAGAAGGCTGCTGACCCAGTCTTGTAAACACCAGAGGCCGGGAAGGAGAAGCCTGGGGGCCCCCAGGCCAGCTCATTCCGGGGCCACAGGGAGCGGGCAGTTTCAGGGAGAAATTCCTCTACCCCCATATCCTGCCTCAGACCATGGCTACAGCCCTGACAACCAGTAACGGAAGGAGGAAAGCCAGTGTAACAGCCCCCAGCTTCAGGGTTGGTAAAAAGTTCGCCCCAGGCCCCAGGAGGATGAACGACCATAATCCTGGACATAGCTACGCCTGGTGGGAGAGTCTTCCGTGGAGAGCTCGCTGCTCAGACATCCGAAACGAGCCCAGGCAGCTAAGATTCATCCCAGAAGGGGAAAAAAAAAATTGCCTTTTCTGCTTCCCTCATAACCTCAGGAGTTCTGGCGAAGCCCGTGATCACTCAGTGTGAAACCCGTTGTTGGCAATGGCCCGCACCCCCCGACCTGGGCAGCGACAAATGTCATGCCAGGCTGACGGCACTGACCCGCTGGCAACCCCCACCAGGCAGACGATCGAGGGGGCAGCGGCGGCAGAGGCTCAGCCAGGTCAGGTGCCCCAGGAGCCCAGGCTCCAGAAGCTTCTCTCGCTGGTCTCCCGGCCACTCGCCGGCACACCCTCAGGGCGAAGGTGGTGGCAGGAAAGAGTGAGGGGTTCCTCGCAGCCAGAGGCAGGACAAAGGTCAGTACCTTGCAAAGTGGCTCCTGAGAGGCTCGGGAGAAGGGCTGCTCAGCTCGGGGTAGAGGGTGGATGTGCGGTGCAGGGGCCTCTGGGGACCTGGGTGGCCTCCGTGTGCCAGGGCGGCTGAAGGAAGAGGGGCCAGCCCTGTCTCGGTACGAGACTTCCCCTGCCCAAGACTCCCATCCCCAGTCACTGCCAAAAGGAAACTCCCCCACCACGCGCTGCCCCAAAAATAGCTCCACTGTCAACTCTGTGGTGACTGGAACTTGTCACAGCCACCAGGGAGCCCTATGCTCACCAGGGACGGGAATCTGACGGCAGCAGCCACCAGTCTAGGAGAAAACATAGGTGTGCCCCACACCAGCAAGCGTGGAATGCCATCAGAATCCACTCTGGGTTTGCCCAGTCCTGCTCCCCCATTCTACCTTCCAGGAAACTGAGGCTGGAGGATTAGAGACTTGCTAGGGCCGTGAGCACAGCCGTGGCAGCATTTGGCCAGGACCCAGCCTCCTTAACCCATCCCATACCCCACGCTGCTCAGGCAAAGGGGTTTGCTGTTCAGGCTCTTTATGAACCGCTTGCCCCCAACCCGGAAGCAGGTACCCTGACAACAGATGGCAGGATTAAGCCAGCCTGGGCTTTGGGAGTGGCACGGTGTCCTTCCCGTGTCCCTTGTACTCCATCCCCGTCCATCCCTACTGGGGCCCCAGCAAATGCTAAGAAGTATAAAAGTTCTTGCTGTCCCTTTAAAAGCCTAACCCTTTCTAGTCTCTTCCTTTGTAAGCTGAGCCGCAGATATTTGTTGCCTGACAGATGAGAGCTGTGGTAGGCGACCGCTGTGGGTTCGAGTCCTGGCTCTGCCATGTCCCAGCTCCTGAGCCTCGTGTTACCACCCTGGGCTGCTAGTCGGGGCTGTGACATCTCATGAATCAAAAGTATGTAGCCGTAGGCCTGGCACATAACGGACACCCAACCAGTGGAGTTGCTGTTGATTATTATTACATCCTCATTCAGGCCCCATACTCTCCCAACAAGACCACATCCAGGAACTAGGACTCAGCATCTTCCTACCTTCCCTTCCTTCCATAGGTCTTCCCAGCTGCTCTCCGTGCAGGGCCTGGGCTGATGGCCACTAAGCCTGAGATGACGCAGACAAAAACCCTCTTGCTCTTCTCATCTCCCCAGGAGAGAACCCCCGAACACAGAGACAGATCCAGAAACCAGAAAAGAACATGAAATGTGCCCACAGGAAAAGGACTGACGGATTCTCACTTCGGGCCAGGCAAGGTCCCGGACAGCTTCTTACAACAGGTAGAGGCTGAGATGGCCTACGTGGACGGGCAGGTTTAGGAGCAGAGGGGAACGGAACTCTGGCGGATGACACAGCAGGATCAAAGCCAGGGAGACCCGCGGACCTGGGCACGGGGAAGGCTCCAGGCTGGCCCCAGCCCTCGGTCTCCGAAAAGCAGTCCCATGGCCAACACCTGCCGCCTCCTCCAAAACAAGAGCCACCTCTACCCTAGGCGAACAGCCCCCTCCCCTCAGTGCCCCATCTGCAGCCCGAGCGCTGGGACTGACACAGGCATATGGCAGCTGAGGCCCCAGAGGACACACCGAGCCAGATCCTGGCACCGCGGCTCGGCCACCTGCCAGCATACCTTCCCTGCCGGCCGGGGCCAACTGTCAGGCATATGCCAGGTGCTGGCCCCCTGGGTGGCCGCTGCTGGGCCCAGGCCAGCCTTCCCCGGGCCTGCGGGGTGGACTCCCCACCCAGGCCCTGGTGCGTGCAGCACGCCTCGAGGACGGTCCTTTATGACCCAGCTAGGTGGGTGTCATCAGCCTTGACTCACAGAGGAAGCTCCGACCAGCTGGGTCAGGCGTCCGAGTTGGGTGCCTTCTGTCTAAACCTTGTTTTTCTTCTGCTTCTGGGCTCCTGCCTGTTGGAGAGGAATTCTCTTCAGGGCAGAGACCTGCCTCTAGGGGCTCGTGGGCTCCTGCCCCTTGGGACGCAGCACAGCACCCAGGGAAAACAGATACACGCCGGGCGAGCCAACCCCAGGGAGCCTTCCACTTCCTCCTCGGCCTGAGGGGGGGCAAGAAACTTCCAGAAGTCTAAGTCAGCTCTGGTCAGCCTCCAGGCCCTCCAGCACTCACGGTCACTGCTGGTCACTGCCTGGCTGTCCGGACGTGGACGAGAGGCCAGAGCAGCGCAGAGGGCCACAGACAGGCATCCCCACCCCTCCGTCTGCTGCAGGACCCTCGGGGTCTCCCGAACCAGCACGCGCCTCCAGCACCATGTCCACGAGGCCGCGTTCCACTTCTCCAGCCAGTCCTGCCCCCTGGGGCGGAGTGACTGGCCAGCAGGCAAGCACAGCTTCTGGGGCCCCACCAGGGCGGTGCCTGTATCTTCCTGCGTTGTGTCCCCCAGGACCCTCACGGACCCAAGCAGGGCCTGGGAAGTGCAAGGCCATTTGTAACTGCTGTAGGATTTCTGCTCTGAGCTGCGGCGTGTGGTGTGGTCGCTGGAGCGGGGGGAGGGAGTCCTCAGGGCCCCTCAGGGACTCTCACAGGACCACGTGACCCTGGGGAAATGAGAGCGTGTGTCTGGACCTCAGTTTCCCCACCTACAGCACAGTGGGTCAGCGCCACAGCACCCACGGGGGCTGGGGGAAGGGCGGCTCTTTCTGCGCTGACCTTTTGTAGGCGGCTGACGCAGAACTTGCTGGTGCCCCACAGCTGAGCTCAGAGATCCCGTATCTAATCATGTGCGCATTCCTGGGAAGAAAACCAGATCTTCTGGGTCTGGAATTACAGAGGGGACACTCTGTCTGGCTTTAGAAGACTTTCAGAAGCCCCCTGAACACCACCCACCCCCTTCACAACAAGCCACAGCATATGGGGGCGTGGCTCAGAGGCCTCCTCGGCTCCCAGACAAGCAACCACCGAGGCGACGTACGTATGTGGGGGGTCCCGCATAGAGTACCCCTATGTGCCGGGGCCTGGGCCAGATCCCTCAGAAGCATTGGCAGCTTGTGCACTCATGAAGCAACACTGCGAGGCAGACAGTGCGTCCATTTGACAGTTGAGGAGACTGAGGCTCAGAGGCCTGTGACTTGCCGGAGGAGTACCAGCTGGAGGCAGGCAGCCCCTGGATGAAAACGCAGGCCTGAGTCCTTGCTCACCTGGACATCCTCTGCAGTGCACACACTGGGTTCCTGCCCTCAGGGGAAAAAGCAAATGTGGTGGAGGAGGGGGGACCAGAGCAAAGTGCTTCTCTGTTGCAAAATCACAAAAGGGGCCATTGCTTCTAACTTGAGCTAATCAAGGGGGCTTTGGGAAGGTGGTGGCTCTGGGTCCCCCTGGGACCAGACGGCCAGGCAGTAAGGAGGTGGAGGCAGCCCAGCACAGGCTCTGGTAGGCTCTGGAGTCAGAGAGCCCAAAGTTCAAGTCCTGCATTGCCTCCGCCGGACCACACGAGCTCAAGGCCAGTCCCGAAGTCACCTCTTTGCCGTTCCCTCTTCTGTAAACAGGGGGCCAGGTAGGACCCACCTCTTAGGATTGTTAGGCAGGGACTTGCAGGCAAAATGCCAGCCTAGGACTATCAGGACCCAGGTACACACAAGAGCTCAATGATTACCATTATCATCGTAAAAACAGTGCTCATTCAACAGCAAATATTTCTGGCAGCCCACTCTACAAACTGACTGTTCACAATAAGGCCGGGGCCCCCTGTCTCAGGGCCAACCAGGCCCTTGGGCCTGCGCATGTGGCAGGGAGGCACCCATGGCCTCTGGGGGATCCCCCCTTTCAGAAGGGTGGGAGAGGCCACACTGGCCTCCGCTGCATTCTCTCGGAAGCTGGGAAGTGACGGCAAAGCATTTCACCAAGTTACCAGGACAATGAACCTGAGCCGTCCCCCTCCCCCAGCTGTCTCAATAAAATAAATCTTGGCCCGCGGCTGGTGAGAGACCCTATATATTTACATGATGATCGTGCCTCATGATCACAGGGCTCGTGGTTCCAGCAGGCTTCGTGTGGCAGGGACGCCAGTGGTCCTAGGAGACTCACTATTTTCCGGCGACTTTTATTGTCCATTATATCCTGGCGTTTACAGGGCTCCACTCCAGGCCTGGCAGGAATATCGCACACGGCGGGACTGGCAGGCCTTAATATTCCAGGCGCCGTACCACATGGGTATCTCCAGGTCTCATCCGTCCTGCCCAAGTCCCTGTGTGACACGGAGAACCCAAGAACGCTCCAGAGACGCCAGTGGGACAGGGCTGGGGATGTGTCTGGAGGCGCACGTATCCCCACCAAGCCATTTGCCTGGTTCCGGGCTGCTGTCCCGGGCCGGGGCCACGGCTAACGCTGTGGCCTTCCTTGCGCTTGCAAAGGGTCGGCAGCGGGTAGGGGTGGGGGTGTGGGGTGGGGGGGCTGCACTGGAGCCGTTACTGGCTCAGAGGGCCGCTTGCTACATTCTCAGGGATTTTGTGAGACAGTTGGTATCACTTTGGTTGCTTGAAATCAAAAAACGGGAGGAAGATTTACACCATGGAATTTGGCAAATACTACCAAGTCAGGGCTTTGGACAAGTCCCTCCCTGCACCTCCTCCCAGGGAACCGTTTGTTAAAGACTTACCAGCATCCCCGGGGAGGGGGGCACCCAGTGAGCCACTGGGGGACATATGAACATGGGAGTCAGGTGTGAATCCTAACTTCCTCAACCACTGGCCGTGTGACCTTAGGTAAGTTATTTCACATTTTGAGCCTCGGTTTCCTTATCTATAAAACGGGGACACACCTGAATTCCCAGGGCCACTGTGAGGCTCAGAGCACCTTATGGAAAATTCCCTGTGTGGGGCCTGATATGTATCAGGTGCTTCACAAATAATAACTTTTGTCACCTATTCATTCAACACTCACTTGTCCCCCCGCCGCCACCGGCTCGTATGGGCCAGCACCTACTCGGTGCCTGACACTATCTGAGAGAAAGGGATACATAAATGTCCCAGCAGGTGACAAATATCAAGTTCTTCCCATCTGGACAGTTCTTGAGTATCTGGAGAGGAGTTTCTACCTATACCATCTCACGAAGCCGCATGACAACTTTCAGAGGCAGGCAGAGCAGCATTTTTGAGATGTGGGCTCAGGGTGGGCATTACTTATCCAAGGCCCCTGTCAGGGGGTAGCAAGGTAGGGCTCAGCCCTGAAGCCCTACCTCCTGCTCTACGCCCACCATGGCACCCATCTCTGAATTCCCAGGCCCAGGCAGACTGGGCCCCTGATGGTGCCAGGCTGACCTCAGAGTGAGCACACACACAGCGGGCAGGAGGACTAGGGGCTGAAGCAACATCCTCCAGTCTAGCAGCCTGGATGTTAGTCTTGGCACCACAGCCTCCTTGCTCCAAGCCCTCCCCTTCTGGGCCCCAGGTTCCCCCTCAAAAGGCTGGGAGGGCTGCAGTAAGCATACTGTTGGTCCTCATGGGCCAGCATCTGTCTCCGGGCTTCTTGGCTTGGCCAAGTATCCCCCTGTTGTCCACAGACAGAGAGGACTCAGGCATATCAACACCCCCCATGCCCCAGCTGGGTCCCAGGTAAGCCAGCGCCTTGTGGGTGGGAAGGACGAGGGGAATGAGAAGGGGCAGGACCCCGATCCAGGCATGCTGGGCTTGCTATCCTACCCTGCTGGGCAGGGCTCATCCACCCATTTCACAGATGAGGAGAGTTAAGTTCAGAGGGCTGACCCCAGGCTGGCGGCATCCAGGGCCCATGGCTGGGGTCCCCAGCAGAGATCAGGAAGCCACCAAGCCCCTCAGTTCTGACACCCTGGAGGCTCACAGATGGGATGCTCCTGGCCACCATGGGCTCAACCCGAAGGGGCTGGGGAGCACTTTGCTGAAATAGGAGACCGAGAAAAACGCAAGCAACTCAGATGATTCAAGTACCCTTTGAAACTAGGAGGTGGGCGGAAGTGGGTGGCATTTCTGGTGGATTTTACCTCACTTCCTAGAAGGATGCGTTACCAGCTTTTACTTAGTCAGTGCTCACACGACCGTCAACCTGGTGGCACCAGGGTGGCACCTCCTGGCTCGCCTGTCCCCGGAGCCCTCACAGGCTGACAGGTGGGAGCTGTCCACCTGTCAAGGGAGGGAACTTTTCCATTTCACAGATGGGGAAACAGGCTGGGGAGGGGGGAGCGGGTTGGGTCAGGGACACACAGTAGGGATCTAAGTCTTCAAACTCCTTTACCAAAAGCTTAATTTTTCTATTTGGGGAGACAGGAAAGGAGAAACCCTCTGGAGCTTTAAAAGGAAAAAAAAAAAAAGGGAGAAAAAAGAACTCGCAGCCGAACGGAATTGCAGCAAGGCCCCCAGCCAGCCCAAAGAGGTTTCCGAAATTCTGTGCAGTCTGAATTTTTGCGGGCTGAAGGGTCACGCGATTTGCTTTGCAGAAGGCAGAGTTGAAAAAATCTGACTGAGGGTGAAGGGGGAGGAGGGACATGTCCACGAGACTAGAAGTCATGAGCTTCAGCCTGGCTGCCCGAGTGACTTGCTGGGTGACCACAGACAGGTCCTTTGCCCTCTCTGGGTCTCAGTTTACCCTTATTTATTTGCCAAGCCTTGTTCTAATGCACTTAAGTGATGTCAATCATCCCACCCCTCACAGTACTTTATCATCTCTACTTACAGAAGGGGTAAACTGAGGCATAAGAAGATCAGGCCCGCTGTGCTGGTGGAAGGGCTGGGATGCGGAGCTAGGTAGCGAGTTCCAGAGCCCACACTCCCAACCACAAGGCCCTCTAGCCTGCTGTGTGCTCATCTCCAGCGACCATCCTACTTTCAGGGGCTTTGCATCTGGGGCTTGGCTTGCCAGCAGGCCTGTTTCTGGAGACACTGGGCCATCCTCCTCAATCTCGGCTACCACTCTGCACTGTTGTCTTTTCTGTGACCCCTGACTTCTTCTGTTGGCTCAGCAGCCTTGATAGCCACAGCCTGGGGCCTCGGGAGGCTCCCAGGTCACCGCGGCCATCGACCCACCTCTTTGAGCCTCGCTGGGTGCCGGGAGTCCGAGCAGGAGTGGACGGCCCCGCTCTGATGTCCATTTTAGAGTTTTCCACGCAGGTCGGCCTCTGGGACCGCAGGAGGGAGACTGCTATTCAGGCGTCCAAGAAAGAGGGGAAAAAACATCTATTCATAGCCAGACAGAGACCGCTCTGTGGAAACGATGCTACCGACGCGACAGGCAGCCCAGCTGTGTAAGAGATTCCCGAAAAGCCTGACCTGGGAACATCCACGTGGAAGGCTCTAAGGCTTGGGTGGCCACCAAGCTTATAAAATATGCCTGCATGCTCAACCGTGAAATTCCTAAGGGAATAAGGTTCTGACCCAAAACCTGTCTTCCAAAACAAAATTCTTCAGGCAACAGACATTTTTTTGGCTTAAGCAAGCAGGCTGCTGATCGGTTTCACCCCCATCTCTAGAGTAAGGACTACTCATGCCAAGAAGAACAGCCACCGTATCATGTGCCCCTGCCCCAGGCCACACACTGTGCCCAATACTTGGGTCCACTTGTTCGTTCCCATGAGGAATTACTGTCTCCATTTTGCAGATCAGTAGACTAAGGCTCAGAGAGGGGCAAGTCTGCCCAGCTGGGAAGGTTTGAAATCTGGCACCAGCCTGGAGCATAGAAAGTGGGGGACAGACCCCAGCAGAACCTGCTGTATGCATCCTCAGGAGGAGCCCTGGCCAGACACGAAGCACAGAGAGAGAGCGCTGTGTGTGTGTGTGTGTGTGTGTGTGTGTGTGTGTGTGTGTTGGGGGGGGGGGTGGGCAGGTGCAAACATTCTTCCCTCCACTGGCCTGGGGAGAATTCCCACAGAGGGACAGGTGGGGAAGGGTTGGCCCGACTACAGTTAAAATAACCATTGAGGCTGCCTCGGTGCTGCCTTTCCAAAGACACCAGAATCCATTAACTGGGAGCGTTGCGCTGAGCACCCAGAAAATCCCCCATGCTCTGTGCATATGCTCTGGGTATAGCATGGCCATTTGGCACACGTGTGCAGTTGTTGCCACGCTCCTGCTCTGTTCCTGGGAGCAGGAGGAACTCTGAAGCCACTCATTTAAAAGTGCATGTCTCACCAGAGACTTCGGAAAGGCCCCAGGTAACCCACCGGTCCACATCCTGTATCTCAGAGACAGGAAACCAAGGACCGAAGCAGAGAAGTGATGTGTCCAAGGACATTCAATCGTCTGTTCAGTCAATTTTCAAACACATACGCAGACCAGCCTCTGTCCTCAATGGGGCTCGTTTAGCGATAGGAGTCTCAGAGCAGAACTTACAACCCAGTGTGATCACTGCTTTGTACGCCCAGGGTGTGGAAACACAGCGAAAGCAATGTGCAAGCGTCTGGCCTGTCTCAGAAGAGGAAGCCGCTCTGAGCAGAGGAGCAGGGCGAGGACATGCCAGGCAGGGGGTACAGCGGGTGCAGAGGCCTGAAGGCTGGCACACCCAGCATCACTTGTGGGGCAGAGGCCCAAACGACAGCAGTGGCCTCAGGTCTACGGCAGAGAGGGAGTTTTGGCAGCATGACGAGGGGCGGTGAGCATCTGCACACAGGGCTGGTAAGGGCTGCCAAGCCAGACACCCCTTCCTGTGTTCTTCTACACACCACTCTGCCGCCCACGGTGCCAAGCCCAGGTCTAATTTTACTGAATGCATCATGGGAGGAATCAGAGCCTCAGATGCAGTTCCAAAGCTACCTGCACCGCACTTGACCTCCCCACGCCTGCCCTGGTCAGCTCAGGTAACTGTCGACACACAGAAGGAAGGAAATGCCTATACCACCTCCCTCTCGAGGGACTACGCTGGGACCCTGTCTCATGAGTGCTGTGAAGTTTACATTCCAAGCTCCAAGATACCCTCGCTTAACTGGCTTGTATTTATTGAGCACCTATTGTGTGCCAGGCTCCGTGCTAGGCACTGGAAGGATTCACAAAAGCGCGTGACAACCTCTAAGCCCCACAGCCGTCCCCTCATCTTTCCAGGCTAGAATCACTACTCCGATTTCACAGGAGGGGAGCTGCCGGGCTCAGAGAGGCCCTGCGACTTGCTTGAGCAAGATCACTGGCTAGGAGGTGTCAGGGCTGGGATGCTAACCCAGAAACATCTGACCACAGAGCCTTTTTGCCAAAATAGATAAGGGTCCCTGGAGGAAGAGAAGAGCCTAGATCCTTCCTTCCTGCCACACAGGCAGGCGGAGGCTGCGCCGGCGGTACTGCCCAGAACTGCGGGGCCTGTCATTACCGGGAGGGGCCACACTCCAGGCAGGAGCGCAGCCAGGGCTGGTGGCTGGTGTTGAGCACTGAGGGGCTCTCTCTGGGTTCTGAGGAGTCCTAGCCAGTGCCACCAAAAGACTAAATGCTGATGGCCTGTCTTTCAAAATGCTCAAGTGGGCTAATCCCCTCATCTCTGGCACCTGCATTAAAGGATATATAAACAAGTCTAGGATGCAGAGCAAAGACTGGAGTCAGAGTGTAGGGTGGCTAGGTCACCTCCCCTGAGTCACACGACCTGGCCCTGGCTGGGATGAAGGCTCTCCCACCCTGGACCTGGGTCCTTGTGTGCATCTGTCTCCTTCAGCAGGAATGTCAGCAGGGACCTTGGGGCCACCAGTGCCCTGCAATCCCAGGCGGCCACAGCAGTCCCTCTTGGGAACCCTGTTTTAACTCAAACAGCTGCAGACACTCCAAAGTACTAACACTTGGCCATGCCTGATGCAGACAGGCGTTCCTCCCCCGCCCAGGTCGCTGTCCCCGAGTCCCCACAAAGCTCATGTCTATTTGGAACCTGGGACTGTGGCCTTATTTGGGAATCGGCTCTCCGCAGATGTAATCAAGTGAAGAGGAGATCACGCAGGATTCGGGGGACCCGAATCTAATGACTGGTGTCTTCATAAGAAGAGAAGACACACGGGGAGAAGGCCATGTGATGACAGAGGCTGAGACTGGAGTCCTGCGTTTACAAACCGAGGGACGCCAAGCCTTGCCGGCGGCCGCCAGAAACAAGGAGAGAGACGTGAAGCACGCCCTCCCTCGGAGCCTCCAGAACCGACCCTGCCAACACCTTGATTTTAGACTTGTGGCTCCAGGAGCTTGAGAGAATAAACCGCTGTCGTAAGCCACCTGGTTTGTGGAAACAACACGCTCCCACCCCACCCGGGGCGTGGCCGGCGCGCACACGCCCCCAGCGCCCCGGGTTCCCCAGGCACTGCAGGCTTCATCGAAGGCTCCAGGCTCAACTTGTGCTTCTCATGCTGCAGAGGAAGTAAACCAGCGGTTCCCAGGTCTGGAGATTTCACAGGCCTGTAATGTTTCCCCTAAATTCCGAAGATGGATATAAGGCCGCCAACTTTTTCTGGCATCTACAGTAAAATTTCCATCTCTTATCACCATTCTGCATAAAAGAGGACACCTGATGTAAGAAAGGCCTGTCCTTAAATTTTCTCATTTCACCATGGACGGGTAAGGGTTTCACATAGCCCTGGGCCTGGCCGGGGTCTGGCATTCGGGAACCAGCAAACTCAAGCTACCGTGCTCTGCTGGGTGATTTGGTTTTTTGTTTGTTTGTTTGTTTGTTTGTTTGTTTTCCCCAGTCCTGGCCGAGGAGAAATGAGGCTGGCCTCCCCCACGCTCCTAGGTGTACGAAAAAGGTTTTCTCCCTCTCAGAAATGTGCCCAGTCTATTCTAGTTAACCTGTGGGCAATTGCAGCTAATACCCTCCGAGGGCTGGATGATCTCCCTGCCCCAGGGAGGACGCCTTCCAGGCCAGTCAATGAGGGAGGGTCACCAGGAAAGGAAAATACAAGGGAACAGCAGGGCAAGGAGAGAGAAGCGCAGACCCTTCTCTTGAAAAGGAAACCAAATCGTGAAATGACTCGATGTACAGACATCACGGGCCTGGTGACTCTGGCTCTCTTCAAAGACACCTCGTAAACCCGTGCCCGGCCTTGGAGGGAACGGCCAGATGCCAGGTGCACCCACCGGAAGCCCGTGGCCCTGGGCACATGAAGGTCAGCCCCGTGTCGCCCCCACGTCTGCCACATGGTAACCAGTGAGGTGTGCTGGGAGAGCCGCCCAGGGGACAAAACTCTGCCTGAGCGTGAGGAAGGCTCCTTTTCCAGTAACTCGGGAGCGCTGATCCCCCCTCAGAGGAAGCCCCAGACACCGGAGAAACTTTTGCCTGGAGCACTAGGGTTAATGGCCGAGCCGGGGCGGCCTCGCTGGGACAGTCTCGGGCACACGGCAGCCAACCTCAGACGGATGGTAAGGTCTGATGCTGTCGCTTTCCGGGCCGGAGTCCATCTCTCCCTCCCTCCCATTCTGTACACTCAGGCCAGGGGCAGGGTGGGCCCCAGTTCTCAGGAAGCCAGGAAACACACTCTTTTCTGGGCGAAAGGCCCAGATTCCTTGAGCAGTCACAGGACACGCTTTTTCAGAGCTGATCCAAAGCCACAGGCGCAGACTAGAAGTTTCTTTGGGCAGTGTGAACCTTCGGGGACACAGACAGGCGCACCTGGAGCTCCGGGCTGAGAGCCAGTCTGTGAGCGAGGCCCCGTGCTGGCACTGGACGGGCCCGGGCCTCTGCCTGCTGCCTCAGTTTCCTCTTCACCCCGTCGTCAGTCATCAGACCTTTCTCGAAAGGCCCACAGAGCCCAGCGCTGTCCGAGGCGCAAGGCGGAGGAGGTCCTGCCCACCCCCCGGAGGTGTCGAGTGGTGGGGAGGTGGATACAGACATTGGACAGCAATAAGTGCTAGGAGGGAAATGGAGCTGAGCGGCCTGTGCAGATAAGCAGATCCGGCTTCCCATGGTCACTGCGACAATTAGTTCAGACTGTGTAGCAAACTGCTTAGCACGTGCTCGGCACTCGGGGAACTCGGGTCCTCCCCTGTCCTCCCACCACCCAGGAGCAACGGAAGCCAGAAAGGGACGGGCTGGGGTGGCCACACGGGGACTGAGTGGGTTTGGGGCCCAATCTAGCCCGTTTCCTGGGGAACCAAGGGGCCGCCCAACTCTGGCAGACTCCCTGCTTTTTCTGCATGGCAAAGCTCTGGCTCCAACATTATGCCCCTGCTGATAACGGGTCCCAGCCACCTGCTCTCCAGCCAGGAGGTGACTGGCCTTCCTGAATCTGAATCTGGGCTCCTTCCCTTATTCGCTGGGAAACCCTGGCCAAGTTTCACTCATCTCTCTGAGCCTCGCTTTCATGATGTGAACATGGGGAGAAGACCTACCTAAAGGCTCGCTTGTTCAATAAGGTTGTGTAGGCCAAGTGCCCGGCACACAGGGAGCACCCCCCACCCCCATCTCGGCCCAGCACTGAGGGGAAGGGGGGCTCTAGAGGAGGGATCGGCCCTGGGGCGGGAGCAGGAGCGCAGACCTGGTCTGGGCAGGCCACGTCCAGCCCTGGGGGAGCTCAGCATCTGGAAGGAAAGACCAGGCCAAGGGCCCAGAGCTGTAACGGGAGTGGAAGGTCACACACATGGGCAGACCAGCCCCAAGCCTTGTCTGCTGAATGTCTCGGCCACAGTCCTCACCTCTCTGAATCCCAGCATCCCCAGCCGAAATATGGGTTCTGGTGAGGGTAAAAATGAGACCCCAGATACATGAAGTCACCCAGCCAGTATGGAACACGTTTATCTCCTTACCCTCATCCGTCCATTCAACACAAAAATATCCGGGCTGCATCCCCAGCAGGTGCTAGGCCCTGTGGTGGGCAGGGGGCTGAGCCCGTTAATGCCGGGCAGAACCCCATCTGCTTTAGAACCACCTGGCTCTATGGGAGGGTGCAAAGCAGTTCCTGGGCTAGCCTAGGCTCACCCTCCTGAGAATCTTGCCTCCGTGGAAAACTTGGCCTGGACAGATCCTGGGAACAGCCAGCTTATCCGGGGGGGCACACCCATGGCGCCACACCACCACACACCAAACCCGAGGCTGTGAGCCGCCCCCTCACGGCATGGCCAACGTCAGCTGCCAGACGGGCCGACTCCTGGTGGGCAGGGGAAACTCTGATCCCAGCCCACCCCCCAACACACAGAGACATACATTAGAACTCAGAGCTGGTCACTTTCACGGCTTTGCCTCTGACTTGGCCAGCTCAATCGATCAGTCGATCAAGGGAGAATCAGAACTCAATCACAGTGACAACATAATTCAATCCCTGGGAAGTGCGTCAGAACCAGGGCTCCTGCAGATTCGTGAGATGGCCTGGAAATTGGGAAATGAAGGTATTTGGCGACAGACCCCTTGAACAGGCCAGGCCTCGGTTGATGCACTCCCATTAACCCCGACTTCTCTCGTCCCCAGCAATCAAAACAGCTTCTCTGATAGGGAGGGCAGAAAGGACAAGCAGAAATCGGATTCAGGGAAAACAACACATCCATGGCACCCTCCCCCCTTCCCGAAGCAGCGCTGCGAGCTTTACATATTTTATCATTTATTCTCACGTTGTCCCCAGCAAGTCGTAGGCGTGTGGGCCTTGCCTTTCACAAGAAAGCTGTGAGGGAGGCTGGGGTTCAGAGGTGAGGGGCCTCCTGCCAGACGCCCAGCAGGAAGGGCTGGGGTGGGGGTGGGAGAGTTGGGGGCTGGGGTGTGGAGCCAAAGGTCCTTTCTGGTGAAACTGTGGCCTCAGGCCGCTGAGAGGCTCCAAGACAGTTCACACCATGACACGTCCACACAGGCGCCTCCTCACCAGCCTCCCAGTCTCACCACCACCCTCACCGAACCATTTTCCATACAAGCCACCAGAAACACGGCCCTTCCCGTGTCAGCCTTCAAAGCTTCCAGATCAAGTCATCACTCCCAGAGCTCAGCGTCCAAGGCCACCTTACCTGCCTGACCCCAATCCCAGGTGACACCTGTCACCAACCATGTCAGCTCCAGAGAGCCTCTTGTGGGGTCCTGCAACTCCTGCTTCTCACCTCCCAGTGCTCCACTGGCACGCCCTCTCCACCTGGCTCTCTCCGGTGGAACCTTACAGGTACCAGTGCAGGGGCTTCCAGGGGAGATGGATCTGGGTTCAAAGCGTTGCTGTATGGCCCTGGATAAGTCATTTTACTTCTCTGAGCCTGGGATTCACTTATAAAATGGAGCTGTTTCAAGGTGAAGCCTAGCTGATGCTAGCATGTGTAAACCCCTGATGGACACTCTGATGAAAAAGTACTCATAGCAATAAGAGGAGGAGCTGTTTTTAAAAAGATAGCGGGTAATTCTACACAAAGAATAACCCTATTAAGAGCACTGGCACTGGTGAAGGAGGTGCTGGGCATGGGGTGGGGAGCCTCTAGCCCTGGCAAGGTGGAAGGTCTAGACTCAGGACTTTCCCCTTGGGACATACCCCAGAACTGGGCCACTGGGGAGTGAGGGGGTGCTTCAACAGTGCACTGCTGGAAGTCAGTGTTGCTTTGGGATTCTTCCCGCTTTCCATCCTGCTGTTAGGCCGATCCTATGGCTTCTGTGGCCTTGGCCTCCCCCCAAAACCAGGTATCGAGGGCCAACCAAGGAGACTCAAAGGGCAGAGAGCTCATGGTCCCTCCCTTACCTATGAGGACAGAGAGACTGGGCCCACCCCACACCACCCCCCAGCTGCCCATCGGGAAATCCCTCCCGACATCCTGACGCAGTTCAAGCAAAGGCAGAAACATTCTTTCTAACCTGCAGCCCCACCTTCTTTGCTCCCTGACACAGGGGTCTCCAGGTAGAATCCCAGATTGCTGACCCCAGGCCCCATCGCCTGTGTGGTCCGCTCTCCTGTGAGAGGTGTCAGGCACGTCCCGCCTGGGGCTGTGAGCAGGAAGCAGGGCTGGACCCGCCCCGAGGCCCCTTTCCTCCAGGGCCCAGGCCCTTCAGATCCAAAGAACCATCCATTTGTGAGAGTTTGGTTTTTCTCTTTTTCCTTCCTTTCCCCTCTAAGCAAAACTGCGTGGCGACTTCTGCCTCTGTCCCCAAGGCAGTTCCAAGGGGCCCATCTCGTCCCTGCAGAAGTGATGGCGGTAATTCTGTTAATGGGAAGCAAGACGGATGGTCCACGGTGCCCAAAGTGCAGGAGGCAAGCCAAATCGGGCCGCCCCCGGAGGGAGAAGAAAAGTGTTGCCGGAACACACCCTCCTTTGGGGCCTTATTAGGTTTTGAAAGAGCTGCCGCACTCGCTAAAACCTGCTTTTGCCAGCAGAAGCCTCATTTTACAAATATACAACAACAACAAAAACCCGTAAATGGGAAGAAAACCCTGAAGATTAGGCTCCCCTGCTACAGCGAGGCAGCGTGCCCGCTCAGAGCTGAAGTCTTTAGCCTCATCGACTCTGGGTTTAAATAAATAGGTCTGATGGCCAGCTCACCATTTTGTGAACAAGGAACACGCAGTTTCCTTGCTGCTTAAGGACTGTTTGCTGATGGTAGGATGGGACAATTCTGGAAACATTTTATTTTAAACAGCTTGTCTGTGCGCCGCCTCCCCCCCCGTCCCCATGTCAGGAAACCCTAACGCCCTGGTGTCAGTCCGGGGAGGAACCCTTGGCCAGTCCCTTCTCCAGTCCCATGCCCACAGGCCCTCACCGCTGAGAATCAGTGGCATCTCTAAAGCAATTTCACTGTGGATATGGCGTCCATTTCCAAAGTTACGCAAAGGGCTCCCCCCCCTCTCCAATCTGAAGTCGAGCCACTGAATTGTTCTTTGGGCTTCGGATGGTCCAAGGACAAAATGAGGGTGGATGGTGAAGCTGGCCTGAGATAGCCGTGGTTGATGACAGGCTGTCCGGGGCTGTGTGATCTTGCAAGCTGTGGAAACTCTCTGGGCACCCTGCTCCCTGCCATGGAGCTAACCCTACCCCCTCACAGCCCTGGAGGAAAGACCTCCAGACCAATCTGAGCATTCCTCTCCACCACACCCCCCTGCAGCGCCCAGCACTGCCCCGACACACAGTAGGTGCTTGCTGAGCATCTGCTCCTTTGAGCAGGACACATGGCTTCTTTTGATGCTGGAAACACAAAAACGTCCATCCACACTAGGACAGAATGGTTTAGGGGGTGTGTGCTCTGGAAGCCAAAGGCCTGGGTTCAAATCCTGACTCAGTCACAGACTCACTGTGTGCCCTTGGGCTACCAACTCAGCTTCACTCAGCCTCGCTTTCCTTGTTTGTAAAATGGGACTAAAGAACTTGACTCACAGGGTCACCAGGAGGAGTCAGTGCAAGAATACGTGGCCAGGACCTGCCCAGGTTGGCCCTGGTAACCAGCAGCCCTGAGAAGGAGCAGTTCAAAGTCTTGGGAGAGCCTGAGGGAAGATTCCCACAATCCAGTTGGGAAAACCACTTTGTCAAAGACAATTGAGGCAAAGCAAGCCCCACGGTGCCAACCCAGCCACCCCCCTACCCGAGGAGCTGGGATCTAGAACAGGCATCATGTGAACTCTCAGGAGGCTGTGGGAGTATCACCCCAGGAGGGACCCCCACACCCCAACTCCCCTGCATCTGTCTCCAATACTCAGACCAGCAACACCGGACATACTTTACTCCTGTCTTGTTTACGCCAGCTCTCCCCAGCCAGAAGGCCAGCTCCGTTTTGCCTCTTCTGTTCATTATGCCTCTTAGAACCGTGCCTGGCTCTGCTGGATCAATGAATGACCAAACAAAGCAAGCAAGGGAAGAGTCCCAGGGGGCAGCTCTGAGCTGAGTGTGGAGAGGAGCACCTGAGCGCCACAGGTGCCACCAAGCTGCAGTCCTCACCCCACACAGTGTCGTTGTCAGTACAATAACAGGTACCTATTGCTGAATGGCTGCTAAGCACGTGCTTCCCTCACTGGGTCATGAAAACTCCCCCAGAGACAGGAACTGAGATTTCCCCCTCGCTTTGCAAGGGAGAAAAGTGAGTCCCCCAGTGGGAAGCAACAAGCCAAGGAGAGTGATGAGCAGAAGGTAAGGGGCGTGGCTGGCCTGCAGGGTGTCCAGGTTAACCCACCACCTCCTCCCTCTATATCTCGGCCTGAGACCGGCCACAGGGCTGGCTGGTCTGAGGAGGGGTGGGGGGGAGCTGCAGCTAGAGCCTCGGGACCTGCTCCCTGCCAAGGAGGGTGTTTGCTCTGAGGCAGGGGCCGACAAGCAGCAGGAGCTAAGGTCTGGCTCCTGTCCCGTCCCCATGCACGTGCAACGGATAGTGGAGGCAGAAGACTCAGCCAGGCAGTGGTCCCAGCACTGGCTTTGGGCGAGGCCCGGGTTCAAATTTCAGTTTCCAAACCATGTGGCTTATAGCTTTGGGCTGGCGGCTTCAATCTCTGAACCTCAGTTATCCTCATCTGAAAAATGGGGCCAGTCCAAAGTTGTTGTGGGGATTGACAAAGGCAACCCGGATAAAGCACTTGGCCACATCGCTGGCACACAGTAGGTGCTAAATAATAGTTAACTTTCCTGAGTCTCCCTCATTCATGTTTTCGAGAGTAACAGATGTCCACATCCTGTGGCTGCCAGCCCCCCGCCCCCGGCCCCAGTTCAGAGCTAGGAACAGCGTGGGAAGGCTGGCGAAATCTGAGCTTCCCACCCTCTCTGATCCCCAGGGCACCACCTGCTTAGCGTTCTTCCCGAGTGAGCGGGTCAGCAACCTCATCATTTGATTTCTGACCCTAGTCACCCAAGGACAAGAAGTCAGAAGAGATTGGTTTGTCGATGCAATAACATCAGGCAACTACATGAAGAATGAAATCGGGTGGCAGGGGGCATTTCCAAGGAGACCCACATCCACGGTGTGTCCTTGGCAAGACAGGCCTGGGGTGAGGAGGGAGACCAGCTGGTCAACCACTGCATTCACAGCCCAGGCTGGTGGTCTGCAGAGAGTACCTCACAGCAGAGCTCTTCCCCCAAGTAAGATCTGGCCCCAAGCTCTCTGCAATGTGCGCACTGGTGGGAAGAGGCTACAGCCCTCCCATCAGGGCCAGCTTCACGGGCATGTGACCAGTGGCTTCGTCTCACCCTGCCCTGCCCTCCGGAGGGAGCCCAGTGCTTGGGGCTTCATGCTCTGTGTCCACTGTCTTAAAGCCTTCACTTCATCTTTGAATTTGTGCCAACTAAGTGAAGTCCGGTGGGACAATGATGCATGTGCTGGGCGCTTGGAGCCTGAGCTCATAGGTGGTCCTGCTCCTGACCCCCTACCCCAGTGACCTCTGCCACCCTCCACCCTTGGCGGGGGCCTGGGTGCAGCCACAGGGGCAGGTGCGCCATGGGATAACTGCGCGGGTCTGCACTCACCCCGTGAGTGTCCCTGTGCCCAAGGCAGCATGGCATTTAATCGCTAAGAAAAACCACCACGACAGGTAGAAAGAGACGGCAAAGGAAAAAGCTTTTCTCCTCTTTTTAAACAAGGGGACCTGCATTTTTACTTTGTGCTGGGACGCACAAATCACGTAGCCGGCCCTACTTTCTGTTTATATGACCTTCTGACCCCCATCCCCTGGCTTGGAGGCCCCAGGGGACATCCCTAGGCCTCTGCAGAACTAGAAGGCACCATGCGGTCTGAGACAGTCACTGGCCGAAAAGCTTCTCAGAACTCAGCCCTCCCCTCACCCCTGTCCACGGAGCTTCTTTTTTGAATTCCTACCGCTGCTCACTTATTGTCATCTCGTGGACCAGGCCCCATTCCCCGTGCTCGGGACGTGCCGATCGGTCGGACACTGAGCAGTGATGAAACAGGCAGGACTGACGGCGGCGGTGGCACAGCCAACGGGGGGGAGGCTGACCCAGCAGAGCCTCTGGGAGAGCGTGGAAGGAACGGCTCCCCACACGGAGGGAGTGGGAGTGGGCAGGAGTCCCTCATCTGTAAGGCGGAGACACAAGGGCTTCCTTGCAGGGCTGTCGGAGGCTGGGGGGCTACCACGTCTGAGCTCTGCGGTGTCGCACGGCAGGGAGGAGGGAAGGCACACGGAAAGGCGGGGGGCCTGGGTACTAACTCAGGGACAGTCTGCAGACAGCTCCCCGAACAACCACAAAACCAGCAGCGAAAAGAATGGCCGAGGGGCGGAAGTGTCACTTCCAGAGCCCCCACCGCGTGCCAGGCATGTGGCGTGGTCCTGGGTTAGAGACTTGTTCCTGTGGTTTCTATGCCTGCCCGACATTTCACAGATGCCGCCTTTCTTTCTGTGATTTACAAAGTCCAGTTAGTACCAGGTGGCAGCGGCAGCTTTTCCAATAGGACTGGTCACGGATCGAGCAGAACACACTGTGAATACGAGCTCAGAAGGCAGCCGACCCGGGTTTGACCCTGGGCCATCCCAGCTGTGGGGTCTAGGGCAGATCTAACCTGCCCTGGGCCTCAGTGTCCCCTCTGTCACTTGGGATCATTAAGAGTCACATCCTCGCAGGATGGATGTGAGGATGAGATGAAATGACATCGGTCAAGGGCATGGCCCGTTGCTATTGTCCCGAAACCCCAAAACCTCAAATCCAAAACCTGAGCGTCGTGTGGCACTTCCCAGGATCGCGTGGGTCTGCTCCCTCCTTTCTAGCATCTGCCCCGACTCTGCTCCAAGACTACTCTCCTCCCCCATTGTCATGGCGCATCAGTCCATAAATATTTAAACAACATGTCATCAGATTATTATAACATATGATCTATAGCACTGATGTGCTGCAGTTCTGCGCATTTGGGCTTCGCTTTCAGAATATCGAAACATAAAATATTTATGTATTTAGCCAACCACGAGATCTCACATTCTGTCTCAAAATGCTGGGTGGCGGCAAGACGCGGAGCTGAGACGCAACGTGTGAAGGGGATGCCTTGTTCTCACGTCGGTTCCTGGGGCATCTGGATTGTTTCTGGTTCATTCCAGGGCCTGTGAACGGTGGCTGGCTGGGTTTGCCACAGCACGCAGAGGGCCGGGACCAAAAGATGCCATCAAAATGCAGGGAGAGTTCAAACCACAAGTACTGTGTCATTTTCATTTGGCATCTCCATGGGCCTACGCATAGTAGGTGCTCAGTAAATGTGCACAGGGAAATGAATTCACCTGTAGCCCACAGCAGCACCCGATGGGCTGGCACCCAGTGGGGATTCAGTAATACCTGCTCTTCTGTTTCATTCCATCCCCAGTGTCCAGCACCAGTCCAGGCACAGAGTAGGACCCAGCAAATGTTGCCAGTGAACAGCAATGGAAGGAATAAATGCGTGACCAAATAAATCACTTAATTAGCTAATAAATTAATGAGGGATAATGACTCCCTGTCTGCTGGTCCGGATTACACAGTGTGAGACCTTCCTCCTGAGAAATAAAGGCTCTCCAGTAACCCGTAGTGGATAGGCAAAGGGGTTTTTCTGGGTAATTAAATATCTCGATTGCTAACATTAGCACATCACAGTGACCATATGTCCCAGAATTTTCAGCACTGTGCAATTTCAAAGATGCCGCCCATAAGCCATTCGAGCATCCAGAACATCTTATATACTAGCAACCAAACAAGCATCTTCCAAACAGCCTCTCCTGTCCCCAAATGTCACTAAAATGCTTTTACAGACCACTGCCCTTTTGAGAGTTTGGAAACTGTGGTCATCACGTGCCTAACGGATAGATGGGTGATATCGGAAGGCCTGGGATGTCATAGAAGCATGTGCAAACAAAAGTTGTTAGCTTGGAGTAAAAGTATGTTCTTCGCATAGTTCCCAAATGCTGTGCTGTCACCATCAAGAGTGGGCAGCTCTCACCCTTGTCCTCAGCCTCTGCACAGACAAAAATCCAGTCCTCATTTCCTCTTGGGTGAGCTGAGGAGGCTGGCATTTAAAACAAACACAAAAGGCCGCTAAAATTCCTGGGGGAGATGAACAAAGGAAATGCACACACACTGACTCAGGCACACCAAGTTCACACTTGAGATCCTGGTGTAACTAAATCCGGCTGGACTCCGCAGGACCCGCCAAACGTATGGGTGGGCTCCCTGCCCCCGGCTCCCCGTCTGTCTGCCATGTGGTCCCCAATGGTCCTGCCATCTGGGCACCCACCCTGGTGGCCTGCCAAGGCCACACCAGCTAGGGAATCCCTGCCCCTTTCAACCCACAACTCCCCATTTTCTGGGTGGGGTAGTCTCTGGAGTCACTTGGGAGAGTTAAACACCTCCCTTTCCCTAAGCAACCCTCAAAAGATTCGCCCTCTAAAAAAAATAGTATACCTGACAGAAAGTGTAGCTTAAAGACACACACCCACCCATTCCAACCCAAAGCCACTGCCATACAGGCATCAGGAGCCCCCTCCACAGGAAAGAAGCAAAGGAAAAGACCTTGATAACGCTCGGAGGTATAAGCCCTTCTACAAGTGTAGGCTCCTCCCCTGGAATAATTTGAGCTTTTATCTAGGAAACCTCCTCTGGATAGAGGCGGGTCAGTTGGGCACAACTCAGCCTTTCACTGCCCACTGGGACAGGCAACGTTTGCTAACCGATTCAGTAAGTCCACAGAGACATTCCTCAAGGATCCTGCCACTTGCCCACTTGAAACCTTCCGTTCATTCACTAAGTATTAACTAAGCACCTGCTATGTGCCAGGCACCGTGCTGAGCACCGGGGACCCGGTGGTGGTCTGCGGACCAAGTCTTATCCTCACAGAGCGCTTCCGTTCTAGTCCGGGAGGGAGATAACATACGGAATCAGGAATGGGGAAGGGTCCTGAAGAAAAGTAAGGCCAAGTCAGGGAATGGGGAGTGATGGAGTGAGGGACTGATTTCAATAGGATGGGGGGTTAACAGGGCCTCTCTGGAGAAGTGATTTTTGTGGTGTCCTGAATGAAGGCTGGGGGCAAGTCATGGGAACACTGAGGGGGGAAAGGATTTCAGGAAGAGGGGACACTGGGGAGTATATGCTTGAGGAACAGTAAGGAGGCCACATGGCTGGAGTGGAGTGAGCAAGAGAAAGATCCTTTAGAAGTGGGGTGCGGAGGTAGCAGGAGCCCCTCTGCTCTTGTAAGAAAGACCAAATCTGGGGCGCCTGGGTGGCTCAGTCGTTAAGCGTCTGCCTTCGGCTCAGGTCATGATCCCAGGGTCCTGGGATCGAGCCCCGCATCGGGCTCCCTGCTCCGCGGGAAGCCTGCTTCCCCCTCTCCCTCTGCCCCTCCTCGTGTTGAAGCCTGCTTCTCCCTCTCCCACTCCCCCTGCTTGTGTTCCTGCTCTCGCTGCGTGTCTCTCTCTGTCAATTAAATAAACAAAATCTTTAAAAAAAAGAGAGAGAGAGAGAGAGAAAGACCAAATCTCCCCCAGATCCCCGCAGGCCTGGGCGGCCTCTTCTCCCACCACTTGCTCCTTGGTAGGGGCTGTTCCTTCAGCTGCCTGGGAGACCCTCTCCCAGGCCCTGCGCCTGGGCACCAACTCACAGCCCATACGACAGGCATTTCCAGATGGCAGCCTCTGTCCCCCGACCCTACTGACCAGACCCCGATGCTGCAGCAATTAATTAAGCACCATACATCCTAGAGTCTCTGTGTCTGTTTCTTTGTCCATAAAATGGGCATAAGGATACCTGCATCGGAGAATTGCTGGGGGGATGAAGGGAGCTAATCCACGTGAAGGGTTAGAACGGAATGTAATACACAGTAGGTGCCTGGTACAAAGAATCCACCGAAGGGGTCAAAAGCTGAGGAAGGGGCAGAAATTTCTGGCTTCACACTGCTGGGGGGCTGCCCACAGCCTAGGACCCCAGTCTCACCCCCAACGCCTCACCCCGCAGCCCCACCCACCCACTCACCCTGCGGTCCACCGGCCCTTCACCCCAGCCCTCTCAGACCTCCAGACCTCCTAACACCCAGCCTGCTCAGAAGCCCCTCCCTCCTGGAAAGCCCTCCTGCTACCCCAGGGAGCAAGTCCCAGGAGCTGCCAACTGCAAGCACCCACAGGGGTTTACGACACAACTCCTGGCCTCACCAGGTGGTTAGAGGTGTGGAGTGGGGCCGTCAGAGGGTCTCCGGGCCAGCTCCCAGAATAACACCTGACCCACAACGCTGGGAGATATTTCTCCAACGAATGAGTGAACGGACGGCCACATACCAGCCAGTGCGGGTGGATCTGGTTAACCAAAGTCCCCTCCACCCACACAACTATGAATGGGTCTGTGTTTCGGCATCCGACTCTTTGCACACAGTCCAGGCCCACGCACCATGACCAGAGCCTTGGCCTGACAGGTGGGGAAGTGTTCTGATCAGCCACAACCATGGAAGCTGGTCACTACCTCCCTGGGCCTCAGTCTCCCCATCTGTAAAATGAGAGGACTTCGTGCCTTGTATTTTTAAGCATCAGAACCTTGAAAAAAATTTTTCCACATGACATAAAATTAACCATTTTAAAGTGAACAATGCGGTGTCGTTTAGCACATTCACCACCTCTCTGGTCCCGAAACAGTTTCATCACTCCAAAGGAAACCCCACACCCATTGAGCGGTTGCTCCTCATGCCTCCTCCCTCAGCCCCTGGTAAACACCAACCTGCTTTCTGTCTCCACAGACTTACAGATTATGGATATTTCATATAAGAAACTTTTCTTAAAATGACTCCCATGCAAACCCTCCTTCTAGAAAACACATAACGGGGTTAGTGCTGTGGGAAGACAGGGTTAGGTCTGCCCTGCCCCAGCCAGCATCCCTCACCCTCGGTGACCTTCCAGGGAATGCTTTCATCCCAGGCCCCTTCCTTTTGACAATTCTAGGCCTAAAGTTGGGTTTCTAAGGCAAATCACCCCAGCCCCCAAATAGTGTCCAAGAATCAAGGGCCTCGAGCCTGGGGCTACTGGCCCATTTTCCAGGTGAGGGAGTAGAGGTGCTGGGTTCAAAGGTGCCTCCAGCGCCCGCTGATGCTCCCCACTCACCACACACACCATGGTGGGGTCTCAGGTGGGAAGACCTGGCCAAATGCCCACAGAAGTGGCCCCTGGAAGGGCAGCCGCTTCCGTGGGACCTCGCCTCTCCCTCAGGGACAACAAGCCAACCGGCCAGAACCCCACACAAACGTGCAGGGACGCCCCCAGGCCTCGCTGTTCAGACCCTCCAGGAGGATTCCGCTTGCTCGCTTTTCACGGAGAACTACCTGCCCCCAGGCCCAGGTCTGCGACAGCCGCTTCTGTCAGCACAGACCTCTGATGGGGCCCCGACGCTGTGTAAATAATTAACAAAACATCTGCCTTGCTTAATAACACACTGTGGCTGACACCGCTCTCGGGGCCTCCCGAGACCCTCTAACTCCAAGAGGAGCACAAGATACTGACTTCCAAACGTTTTCCTGAACCGCCCAGAGCGCCCTGACTTAAGTTCCGCCTCGTTTTACCAAACTGCCACGTCTCTTCCCCGGGGCTATTTTGAGGGTCATGATCACAGGGCAGCGCTTCAGTGGCACCTGGAAGAGATCCTGACCCTGCTTTTCGGCCCAATTCGGGCCTCAATACGCAGGGGCGCTGAAAATGCTCTCGACAGGGAAACAACCTTCCTGGCCCAGTGACCCTGGGAAGGTCCTTAAAGAGATGAATCACAATTTCTTCACCTCCCATAAAATCTCAGGCAGTGAGCATCAAGCACTTCCAGGGTGCGACCCATGTGCGGAGGGTTTCATATCCACTATCTCCTGTAGTTCTTCCCTCATACATTTGAGGTCCTAATATTGTCTGTTTTCCAGATGGGGAAACTGGCTCAGAGAGGTGAATGACTTGCTCTGGGACGCCCCACCTCCCTCCATTTGGTGCCAAAGCTCAAGTTCTTAATGTGAATGTGGGCTGGCGCCTTCCCCTCCTTGGGCCTCAGTTTCCATTCTGTAAAATGGGCGTGTGGCTCTTCTCTGGATGGTGAGCCTACTGGATTTCTCAGGGGCAGCATGGACTCAACAGAGCTGAAGGTCATTTGCAGGGTAACTGCTGCCCCTTTGCAGATCTCTTCCTGACAACTCCCAGTTTCAAAGACTTTGGGGACAAGGAACAAGAGAGGGCTGGCCTGGGGAGACGGGTCGTGGACAAACTCTAACGCTGCCACTCACCTGCAGCAAGGGACTCACCCTGTTCCCTCAACTGCAACTTGGGCACTTTGGGGAGTTCTCCTCTAAGGCGCCAGCTCCCTTCGCCAAGGTCAAGCACTGCCCCTCCCCCAGCCTAATTTTGAAGTGTGAGGCTTAAACAACTCGAGGAAATGCAGGGCGGCAGGCTCTCAATGGCAGCTTCCCTCCCCCTTCCCTCGCAGAAATTCCTTCACACTCTATGGAATTCCTACATAAAGCCCCTTTTTCTTTTCTATGAGGTCACCATCACGCAGATGTTGAAGAGAAAGAAAGAGAGGCTCCATGTGGATGAAGGCCCTTGGAACTGAATGCATTTCAGATCCTGGCTGCATCACCTTTCGGTTCTGCAGGCCCCTCACTCGTCTGTCCCCCAGAGCCCAGCCAAGGAGGCCGGTTGGGTTTGGGGTGCGGTGACCCCGCTGGGAAGGCCAAGAGGCCTGGCCAGAAGACTGGGCCTTTGCCACCAGACCACCCGAGCAGGAGTCGTCTGTGGAAAAATCCAGAATTGGAGAGAACGCAGCAGAGGCTGTGTATGTGGGTCTGCTTCCATACAAGCAAGTCTGTCAGAGGGACAGATGTCAAAATGCTAGATCACACTCCACGGTCAAGTTCCCAAATTGAACGTCACAGGAAATTACACCACCAACTGATCTGCCCCAATGTCCGCTCCTGTCTGGAAGCGGAGTCTGAGAAGGCTGTTGCTTTAATTCAGTTTGGGCCAAAGGAAGGGGCTGTGAGTATGTCACCCAGCTCAGACAGGAATGGGTGAAGCCAGCCACTAACCGACCTGATTTTTTCTTTTTATAAAATAAAACATTTTCGGGGCACCTGGCTGGCTCAGTCGGTGGAGCATCTGACTCTTGATCTCGGGGTCATGGGTTCAAGCCCCACAGTGGGCAATGGGCTCACTTAAAATAAATAAATAAATAAATGGCTAAAAAGATAAAAAATAAACATTTTCCCCAAAGGCCATCCTGTCACTACCCAAGCAAGAGTCAGATATAAGATGGCCAAATACCAAAAAAGTCCACTGAGGATCTTTGGCCAATCCTGGTCATCTAGCACCCACTTGTTTTGAAGCAATTTCACAGACACCCAGGGGGAGAGCACCCCAGATGACCTCCCCACACATACTCCAGGAGCACCCCTGCTCCCTAAAGCTGCACGTTCTGGTCGCCAGCATTCTGGCAACCATCCAAAGTGACAGCCGAGGAAAGGACCGCTTCCGAAGAATGACATCAGCAAAAATAAATAAATAAATAAATAAATAAATAAATAAATAAATAAAGATAAACATGGAGAAACAAGGACTCTTTTTACCTCCCCAAATCACAGGCCAGACGGGAGAGAAATCCATCAATGCCAGAAATGCGGTTGAGCCTTTGCACAAGATCTATTATTTCACACCTTAAATTAACGCATCTCAAAGCAATTTGCAAATGTTCATCAATTCACAGAGCATACTCGGAAGGGAGAAGGAATACCTTTTCCTTCCAACATCAAAGGACCCTTGCAGGGGCCCCGCACACCCCCAAACCCGGTCCTCACACACTCCTCACACACCATGTTCCTTTCAAGAACCGCATTGTAGAAACCCGTGATAAGAATGGAAACGAACGAGTCAGAGAGACAGGCACGGGGCTAAAAGGGCAAGGGACAAGAAGCCCAGGCAGAAATGATCCTGTTGTCAGATATTCAGAACGGGGAGTCAGGGCCCTGGAGGTTAGTCGCCATCACCAGGGGTCGGAACACACTGGGCTCTTCCTGAGGGCAATGCCCCAGCGGACTTCCTCCCCACACCAGCCTGGAGATGCCAACCCGCATTTCATCTTGGATGACTCACCAGGGTCTTCCACTCTCCCCCCTCTGACTCCCTTGCTTGGTCTGACCCGAGAAGAGGAAGGGGATATTCTTCTCTTTTTGACAATTGTTTTGACACTTCCTTTCTGAAACCAATCTTTGGCACTTCATGAGGAAAGAAAAAAATGTGAACTGCGAACCCTTTCTGTCGGGCAGTCCTGGCCCTGGGCGTGGGTCCTCCACAGGAGTGGACAAGGAAGGAGGGCAGCGCCTTCAGGAAGGCCTCTCCCGGAAGCCGGGAGCCTGGTGAGGACCCCAGCCGCACAAGGACTCGGAATACAGTGACCATGACTTTCCAGCTCCAGTGGGCAGACGGCAGGCTCCGCTCAGACAAGCCTGAGTTCAACCCCAGGGTAAACCGCACAGCAGTCTGTGAGCCCCAACACATGATTTCATCTCTCCGTGTCCCCAGTTTCCTCACCTGTAAAATGGGCGTCAGGAGAGTTCCCGTCTGCCTGTTGCTGAGTGCACTGAGTGAATTAAGGCCCTTAAAGCTTCTGGTGCCGTGCGTGGCACACAGTATGTCCTCGATAAGTGGTGGCCATCGGCTGTGGTGCTACTTTCACAAAGCTATGCCTGGCATTTCATCTCGTTGAGCCTCAGTTATGTCATCTGTAAAATGGAGATGACAACCCCCTACCTCACGGGGAAGATTAAAGGAGTAGATGTGTGTGAAGGCACGGAGCCCCTGGTCTGTGCACCTTCAGAAGACAAGTGTCACGCCCCTATGCAGAGGACAGGCTTGAAGTCAAGCAGGTGACAGGATTCTGCCTCAAACTCCTCTCAGCAGTCCCAGTCTCTCTGCACAGTAGGTGCTCCCTAAACATGCTTTCCTGTCCCCTTTCCCTGCTCCCTCCTTGCTCAGGGCCACTGGAAATGCCACCTGGCAAAGCCAGGAGCTTTGATTCTTGCAACCCGAACAATCTGAATGGCCCAAAGCCCAGACCAACCTGGGCCACTGCTTCACTCTGAGACTTTATTTTCTGAAGACAGAAACTACTTTTTAGTCATTTCCGAAGCAGACGGGACGGCAGAGGCTGACAAACCACAGGGACCATTTTAAATCCTGGGCCTTTTCTTCTGGGAAGTTAGGCAAGAACCTTCCCAAATGTTTGCCCGTGGGGCTCTCTGCCAGGGAGTGACTCATCCACAGCTCCCCACAGGCATATTTTATTTGGGGGTGGGGGATGGAGGGAGGGCCTGGCCTTGAGGGGAGAAGGAGAGGCAGCATTTCCAGCAAACCCAGAAGGTGTTTTTTTCTCTCTCTCATTTGTTTAGGACAAAAAAGAAAAAGAGTGTGGATCTTTTTTGTTTCTTCCAGGTTTCGTTTGCTAAAAGAAGACGTCCAAAGTTCAGTCGGTAAGCTGCTACATTGGGAACAGGCGCTTCCAGCCGGCTCTGCATCCTTTTCAATGAAATTCTTCTTCCATTAACACCACGATTTTTTAAATGTGCCTCCAAGATTTGCCTGCGCACGACATTTTCCCCTCAGAAAGGCAAGCTGAGTTTTGAAAACTCAGAGGAAACGAGGGAGCTCGGTGTTTCTAAAGTTGGCCTTAAAGCAATTAAGACTTTTGACGGCCGAGATTTTCAACATTTATAAAGCCCCCCAAAAACCGTCCATCAAAGCTGCAGGACAGACCTTGGAAACCAGTGTCCCAAGCCTGCTGTGATCAATTTGTTACTGTCTTGGGGGCTCATGCTTGGAGCCCAGGCTTAACAAATGAATAAATCAGATGAATATCTACTTAGCAGAGCGGGCAGAGAGAGAGAGACCCTCAGATACACAGACAAGTGTCCTGGGGCCCCTGGCCTTCCCAGGGTCAGGACCGAGCCACCCCCGCACCAAGGCCTCAGGGGGAAGTTATAATCTGCCAGGGTCAGAGAGGGGGGAGAACAAAGCCAAGAGACCTAGAGGGGTATTTAGGAAGAACTGAACACAAGTCCTCTAGTACCAGGCCAAGTAGCTCTGCCAGGCCCACCAAAGCCCCAGCCCAGCCTGAGCATCCTGGAGCCGGACGCAGGGTCCTGCCAGTGGGCCCCACCAAGGCCTGGCTCGGAGGCCTCCCCCTCTGCCAGGCCCAGCCTCGCTCTGCGGGTCTGACCTCTGTTCTCAGTCACCACACAAGGCCCAGCACCCACCGGGTGCCCACCCCCGGCCTGCTTCTCCCCATGGGCTTCCTGGCATCCGGGCCATCAATATGCCTGATGGGTGCAAGGGGGGACCCTCAGCCTCCATAATAAACACGCTCACACACTCCCGGACACAAAATACTCTTTCGTATTCGTACACTTTTGTCCTCGAAGGCTCACAAATGCACACGGAAACCACTTGTGAACACTCACCCACGTGCGCATACATACTCCCTGAACCCAGACAACTCCTTCACAAAAATGGGATCCCACGTGAAGTGCTTGGCACACTCCCTGGCAAACAGTAAACAATAAATGGCTACAAGGGAGCCATGCCCGTGTCCCCCGCACTCATTCACCGCAAACCACGCAACCCAGACCCTCCGACGTGCACACGCACCATGCCCGCCACGGCACGCACACACTCGGGCGCACACCCCAGGGGACACACAGACACACGCCGCCCACGCACGCTCGGACGCACGGCCGCCGACACGCTGAGACTCGCTGGTTCACTCGCGCCCCGGCCTCCCACGTACACCCCCGCCCGCTGTCCCCCGCCGATTCGCGGCCGCGCGCGCGAGCACGCGCACCCCCTCGGCCCGGCTCTGGGTGACGGCCCCGCCGCCCGGCCCCCGCCCCTTCCAGGGCCCGATCCTGCCGGGGTCCCGGCCCCAGGCCACTCACCGGCGCGCGGGCGGCTCGGCTGCCGGCGGGAGGAGCGGCGCGCGGCCCGGCGGGCGGCCGGCCGGAGCGGAGGGTCCCACACGAGTCGGCGGCGCGTCCCACACGAGTCGGCGGCGCCGCGGCCGCACGCCCGTCCGCTCGGTTCCGCCGCCGCCTGCGCGGGCCCGCGCGCGCTCCCGCCCCTCCCCACCGCGGGGCCGCGCCGCCCCCTGCGCTCGTGCGGGCTGCCGCCACGCTGGCCCGGGGGGCGCCCCGCGGCTACCGCACGGCGCTCGGACCCCTCCGCGCCCCGGAGCCCCTGGGACCGCGGGTGCTTAGCCCAGCCGAGCCCCACCCCCCCATTTCAAGGATGGGGAAACTGAGACCCAAACTTTCATAGCGATTCAGACCCAGCTGACTCCCCTCCACCCCTTCTCGGGTTCTAGACACTTAGGATTAGGGTCCGAAGTCAGCGAACTTGTGTGCCCCTCCCCTGCATCCTTGGGGACCCATCTACTAACATTGCTCCCTTCACGGCCGCGGTCATACTGGCCAGTCAACTAGTGCTTACTGTGTGCCTACTGCGTGCGGGCACACATTCAGAAGTAGGCTCCAAGGGTATCTCCATAGGGTGAATGCTGCTCCCTGCCCTCAAAGTGCCAGTGTCTCCTCATCTGGAGCTCCCCTATTCCTGTGGACCCCAAGGTTGTAAGAGTCAATGTGCAGAGGTTTCTGGAAGGCTCTATTAATGAATGCTTAATGCCCCCTCTAAGGAGACAGAGTCTCCATGGGGCCCTAAAAGCTGCAGCTCAGTTCCCTGCCTCACTTTCTAAGGGAACCCGCACCCCCCCTCCCCCAAGAAGGGACGTGCCTGGCTCATACAGTTCCTGTTTCCACACGGGCTACTTCTCCTCCACAGGCAAAACTGTGCTGTGTTTCCCCAGGAATACTGGAACCAGGGACTGACACTGACCGCCTGCCGGCTGTCCAGCTTGGTCACAACACTGCGCCGGGCACAGAGAGGTTAGCCCAGCACTCCGCCTGGCTGTGATAGATAACAGTAATGACACCAGTTGAATACCCACCGTGTGCCAGGCTCACAACTGCACAGCCAGCCATTCTCTGCAGGAGGCATCATGCTACATTCATGCCCCCATTTTACAGATGGGACAAATGAGGCTTAGCACAGAAGCTGAGAGAAACACTCTCTTGCTCAAAGTCACCCAGTTGGTAAGTGGTTGAGTAGGTAGCTGGACCACAGACTGTCTAATTCCAGTGCCCGTGTGCCTAATCTAGGCAGTCCTACCTCATGAACAGCATAGCTCTGGGCTGCTACTATAAGAGGGGACAGGTGGGGAAGCAGCTGGCCCAGAGGACCCAGCCCAGTCCCAGCCCTTCCACAAACCAACGGGGACAGAATGGGTCATTCGGCACATTGGTTAGCGGTTTAGTTGGGGACCTGCTTACAATCCCACTTCACATGATATGCATCGCAATAAATATCAGATAGATTGAAGAGGTAACTATAAGAAATAAGCATTGCAAAAAGTAATAGAAATAAATAGAAGTTCTGAGACAGTGTGTTGCAGTGTTACTAGCAGATCAGTGATCTTGACCATATCAATGCAGAAAACATTAGTTTCTCCATTCAATCACCCGACACACATCTCTGAGCACTTTATATGGGTCACGCACTATTCTAGGCACTGGGATATGGTTGTGAACCAGATATAGCCCTGACTCCCTTGGGGCTTCAATCTGGGGGTGGGGCGTGTGGGGAAGCAATTGCAAATATCTGGCATGGTTGAGATTAATAAGTTTGGTGGAGAAAATAAAACAGGAAAGGGATAGGCGAGCCCAGGGGTGATTTTTCATAGAGGGTGCTGGAAGAAGGCCTCTCTGATGAGGTGACATTTGAACAGAGGGGAAGTGATGAGAGGTCTTCTGTATGTAGGACAGGCCCCTGGTTCCAAGAACAGTCCTGGTAGGCTACAGAGCAAGAACCTGAAATTCCCCTTTGAAGGAAACTGAGAGTAGTGCCAGACCACCAGGAAGAGAAGCGCTGGGACCACTGCAGTTTGCAAAGCCCTACCCCAGCCTCATGGAGCCGCCTTTTTAACAGGTACTCCTAATATCCTCATTTTCCAGTTAGGAAACTGAGGCTCAGAGAGGTCAAGCAAAGTGCCCCAGGCCACACAGTACACATCTCTGCAATCAACAGAGATGGGTCTGACTACGGGCGAGCAGACATGAATGCTGAGTGTTAGGGGGATAAAGAAGGCTCGTGTCCCCCCCCTTCCTGCCCTCTTGGACTATAATTCAGGAGCTGGCAGGGTGGAGCATTCACTGTTTTCCTGGCCTTTCTCCTCCTCGCCCACTTTCTTCCCTCTGGCCTGGGTCCCAGCCCCAGGTGGTACGCTGCGGGGAAAAAATCAGGTCTAATTCAGCCGAGACCCTCCGAATTCCCTGCACTACCCCCACTACCCTGGCCAGGGTACGGGGTAGAGGGGAAAGGGTGCAACCTGAGCCCCATTCAACTTTTGTTTTTAACTCAAAGGATTTTTCAGCAAGTCCCCAAATGAGTCACCGTGAAGAGGTGCTTCGCAAAATGACTCCCAGAATTATAATCAACATCTCCTTGAGCTCGCTGCCTGACACTTCCTCCCACAGTGGCATTTGTGAATCTAGTCTGGGAGAAAGGCTCTCTCTGTTCACCCCCAAGAGTTTCAGGATTAAGCCTGTGTTGTTTCATTATTTCTCTGCATTGGGATAAGAGAAGCTACGATTGCCGGCACCTTCTCTGCACCCAGCTCTGCATGAGGCATTTCATTCTCCCAGCATCCCTTGAAATGGCGGTCATGCTTTCTGTTTTACAGATGAAGAAGCTGAGGCTCAGAGTAGTAAAATGGTTTGAACACAGCTAGGATTTGAGCCCGGGTTTGCCATTGTCTTCAGTATTTGGGGAGGGAGCAGTGGGGGACGAGAGGAGGCATGAAAGACTAGAATCAGACCAGGCCCTTTGGACAAAAAGTCTTCTTGCCAGCTTCCCGATGATGGGGACTTTTGTGGGGGGGGGGGCACTCTCTGTTTTCCCAGGAAGTCTCATTTCTGCTTATTGTCTGGGCAAGATTGTTATTAACAGCATCCCTTTTCAGTCCAAAAGTATCTTGGTTCGAGTGATCAACTTTAGGGTCACCCTGGATGTGTGCAAAGGTCACTGTATTGGGCATTTCAGTTTTTACATTATATTCAATACAAAATGGGGGCCTCTTGTCTGAGAGGCCTTCTCCACATCCTGATGGCTGTGTATCCAAGCAAGAGTTTATGGAGCCTTCCAAGAGCAGCAAACCCAGCTGGCTGGGGAAGGAGTCAGGGCTGTGTGTCAGGACTCCCTCTCTCCCGCCCCAGCTCTGCCGTGTTCTCCCTATGTGACTCTGGGCCAGTTTCCCAGCTGGCAAAGTGAGGGGTGGATCTCCAAAAGTCCTGTCAACTTTGACCTTCTAGGGTTTCCCATTGCCCAATGAATGCTGGGAAAGCAACTAACCATTTCGGCGAGGACCAGGAACTCAGGGAGCCTCCCTCCCCTCCATGCCATCATACGGTTCACTTTTTTAAACAGCATACCTCATTTTGAGCTATTTTAAGTTTTAAAACATTAATTGAATTTATTTTTTGAAGAGCTGATACACACAGCTCAAAATTCAAAAGGTGCCAGAAGGATACGTGGGGAAAAGTTTCCTTTCTTCCTTACCGCTCCAGCTACCTCCTTCCTTTCCCCTTCTTTTCTCTTTGTTCCCCTGGAACGAGCATTGCCAAACACACTCTGTTCCCAGACAGTGTGTTTTGTGTGGGTGCGTATATATGTACGTGTGTGTGTGTTTTCTCATTTTTTGTACAAATGATGGTAATTGGTCCACACTGCTCTATACCTTGTATTTTCTTCACTCCTTGGAGACTGCTTCCTATCACTTCGTTAAGAGCTACTTGCTTTTTTATGATTGTATAGTATTCTAAAATATTTGCACTTAATCCCCATTATGTTGGCACTTGCTCTGTGTGCCAGTCTAAACACTGTGGGAGATAAAAGTTTCAACCATGGCTCCGGCTCTTGGGGACTTACAGTCTGGTTGAGAGATAAGCAAAACAGAAAATACTGGCGGTACAAAGAAGAGCAATTTCTCTAGTGGCCCCCAAATTCATTTGTGAGGTGTGGCTTTGGGGCTCATTTTTTCCCCAGCTCCAGGTATCTGTAGGAAGGAAGCCAGCCCTGGGTTCTTTTGAGACTTGAAAACTCAGCCGTGCAAGTTCAGGCAATCTACTTCTTCCTTCTGGGCCTCAGTGTGCTCATCTGTAAAATGGGGGCAGTCGGCCTCTCTGCAGGATTGTGATGGTCGCAGGAGATTGTGTTCCTGAAAAGGCTTAGTGAGGAGTGAAACGCCACGCTCCCTGGCCAGAAGGTCTGGGGAGGCTAAGATGCCACTGTAAGGAACCGTACATTAGGTGCAGGGTATCATGGCTCTTCCTGCCCAGAGGGAAGCATCTTGTAAGCTTTTTATGCTTTGCTGATCCTGTGATAGGGGCTGTTACAGTTATCTCCTTCCATCTTTGGCAGTGACAGTCACCAACTCTGGGTGTGCTGCAGGCTTGTCATGGTAGACCCTTCACCCAGAAGAGGCCCCGGAATGTGGACACAGCATAAGTGAACCATCTTAAATGAAGGCATGGAAGGCCACTGGGGATTTTCAGTCCTACTCTCAATGACAGATGGAATTGGTTCAAAGTCAGCCCAGCCAGAAGCAGAGATGCACCCGGTGATGTGGCCACACCCCTGCATCTCCCTGCAGTTCCCTCCAGCACCCTCCAGTACCTGCTGCTGTTTCCACGAACAAATTCAAGTGCCACTGACTCGTGATGAGCACCAAGCATCCCAGCATCATTAATAACAGTGCCCCCTTTGATTCTCCAAAGTGACTTAGATCAGACAATCGATGATAAGGCCACCCCGTTATTCATGTCAAATGGAACAGTTACGGGCCAGGTGAAGAAATCAATCATCACCTCCGCCGGGGACTGAGTCAGGCACTTTGTGATGTAGGCATCAATGTCCCCGATGAGCACGTTTACGGATGAGAAAATGGATGCACGCAGAGGTTAACCAGTTTGTCTAAAACAAAATTTAAGGAAGCATCTGGTGGTTCCACAATCTGCGTTCCAGCTCTCTCTGCTCGGAACTCAGTCAGCTGGGTCCCAGGCTGGCCATCTTTCTCCCCGAGGCATCCAGGCATCCACTTGGCTTTGGGGGCCACGGGAGAGGCCCCGATTGCCCTTCTGAAACTCCTAGAGCATGTGGCTAAGGTGAGCCTCCTCTGGGCCCGAGGCCTCCCCTGCTTGTCTGGTAGTGCTGGCTGCTCTCAGAGCAGATGGAGGTAAAGGGCCCTCTGGATTTAGGGCCGATGACACCATGCATCCATCAAGATGTGAAAGGAGTGCTCCAAAGGAGGAGATGGGTATTTGGTTGTTGCATTTCTCAGCCCTGCCCCCAGTTTTCTGGGAACAGGTGTAATTTTTCTAGGCATCAAGACATGCCAGGCTTGTCCTGGGGGCGAGGAGAGGAGGAGGGACCAGATGGAGCCCGGAGACTGGCAAACGAGAATGGGAGCAAGGAGGAAGAAGGCAGGGGCAGGGAATCAGAAAAGGGTTGATAACGTTTATTCGAGAAGATGCTTGTCAGAGTCTGGGCACTGCTACTCCCTACCCACCTCCTCAAACCAGCCCTCCGTACCAGGAATGGGAGCAGCAAGGGATCAACCTTTTGGTTGGGAAAGAAAATCCATTTTCCCTCATTCTATAATATTCAGAGGGACCTGGTTCTGGGGTAGCCATTGCTGTTTTGGGGTGATTGCCCGAGGCAGGATGCACGGGTAGCAGACCCACACCAGAGGAGAGGCAGTGAGTCTGGGGATTCCAAAACCCCTGAAGAAAGAGGCATGTGTGGGCACTGCTTGGCTCAAAACCGCAGGCCTTGTGCTCTGAGTCGAGTTGCTCTGGCAGACCCTTGGGGTAGGCAACCGTGTTGACCCCATGCCTTCTGCCCAAAGCCAGGGGCCAAATAGCACCACCTGTCCCCCGCACTAGCCCCCCAGAGCTCGGCTGAGGCCCAGGGGCTTGGCAGAAACCCAGCCTTGGAGCCAATCAGATCAAGGTTCAAAGCCTGGCTTCCCACCTACTAGCCATATGGCCATGAACCAGGGTCTCTGTTTCCTCAGAGCAATTGGAGGTGATGATATCTTTTCACCAGTTCATGATTAGGTGAGGAGACCAAGTCATCACCTGGCTGAAAATAATATTAATATCAATTGTTGATCAGACTCAAAACCTAGAGCTTTACATTTTACATGTGCCATTTCATTTCAGGATCCCAACAAGCCCGTGAAGTGGGTGCTGGTGTTACACCCTTTTACAGATACCCATGCAGCAAACTGTTGACCTCAGTTTCTATGCCTGACCAAAAAAGGCTCAGAGAGGTGAAGTGACTTGCCCAAGGTCATGCAGCCAGGGGCAAAATAGTGAAGCTGCAATTTATAATAGATATGCAGATGTATTGAGCTGGCACAGCTAGCCCCAGACTCTCATCTGTACAATAAGCATAATGCTATCATGAGTCACTTCCCACTTCTGGCAAATCCCATACTATATGCTTTTATTAAAAAAAAAAAAATCCCTGATTTGTGGTGTTTGCCAATTTCCATGGTGTAACGTACTCCCACCATGGCTGATATAAAGCTACCAACAAGAGCCTTCGCAATTCCCAAATATTTAACCACCAGCTCTTAAGGATCAGCGCCCGCCAGCCAGTGCAAACCTGGCTAGCACATCACTGGCCCAATCTATCCCCCTCCCCAGGTTCTCTGAAGGGGGGTCCTGGTCTCAGTGCTTTAAGATTCAATTTTCCTGTGCTAGGGAAGAAGGAAGGCAGGCAGTCTGTACTGAGCACCTACCGTGTGCTAGGAACTATGCCATTGCACCCATACCTAGGACTTGCTTTCGTCTTTCCAGCAACCCCTCAATGAAGGTGTCAGGATCCCTGTTTAATAGGCAAGAAGAGTGAGGTCCCCCCCAAAAGTAACATCTACTGGCCAAGGTCACCCAGAAAGTAGATGGCAGAATCAGGATTCAACCCTGGTCAGACCCTCCCTCTCTTCCTCCCTCCCTCTCTTCCTCCCTCCCTCCTTCCTTCCTTCCTTCCTTCCTTCCTTCCTTCCTTCCTTCCTTCCTTCCTTCCTCTCTCTTTCTTTCTTTTCCTTCCTCCTTTTTTCTTTCCTTTCCTTTCCTTTCCTTTTCTTTCTACACTCTTTCCACTGAAACAGGCTGTGTCCAAGGAGGTCTGGGTCTGACATGAGCAAGTCATGGCCCTTTTCTGAGTCTCCATTATGCCATCCATAAGGAGAAGGAATTGCACAAATCAATACCTAATGATCGTCTCAGGCCTAAATCAATCACAGTTTTAAGATTCCAAGTGGGTTCTTAGTGGAGGTGGGGGTGGGAGCTCACAGGGACTGAATGAATGCATCCCTGAAGGAAAGAATGGCCCGTGTTAACCAGGGACAGAGGTGGCAGGAAGGCCATACTGCCAATTGTCCCTGGGACATATGTACTTGGAGTCAATGTGGTGTTGTGGAACCAACTTGGATTTGAACCCCAGCCCCTCCACTTCCTGGCTGTGTGATCCTGGGCTCATAGCTTCACCTCTCTGGTTGTTTTTGGTCCTGCTAGAAGTCTGCCCTGTTGTTCTGGAAGCCTAAAGGGGCAACGAAGGGTCCCCAGTGTGGAGACCTTTGCAGCAGGTAGAAGTGGCAAAAGTCCTCTATCTTCACAAACTACCATGACTCCTTTTCTCCAGCCCCCTTTTCCCCAAGTGGATTTTAGCAACAGCAGAGCTCTTTGCTCTCTGGCCTGGAAGCCCAGAGCAGCTGAAAGTGGAGGGGAAGGCCTGAGGTTTCTGTTTCCAGAGAAGGCCGAGCCAAGTCCCTCCCCCCTCCCCACCCCCGCCAGTCTGGGCCCACCTCCCTCTGGCCTGCACCGGCTGGCTGGTCTTCTCAGGTTTCTGAAAGCCTGTGTTCCCAGAGGAGGCATTAAGGATGGAGGAATGCAGACCCGGGTGTGACGGTTGAGGGGCTGTGCTGAGAAGCAGTCTGGGGAGAGCCCCCCCACCGGGCCAGCTGCGCCCCAGCCCAGCCCCCACTGGGGAGGAGGAGAAAGGAAGCTGACAGGAAGCCAATCCTGCCGGCTCTCCGAGGAGTTCCTGTGCTCTGGGTTAAGAATTCTGCTGTGGGGATGGGGGAACGCCGGGAGGGCTCAGACCACTTTCAGGGAGTGAAGGAATTGGTTAGTCTGGGGGCTCCAGACAGCCATGAACAGAGTCCCGGTCAGAGGTGTTGTTGGTGACCACAGCAGGGAATGAATATTTACTGAGCAACTATTGCTTTCCAGGTGGAGGAAAGCCTCTTTACCCGCAGAACCCAGCCCAGGACCCATCTCAGCAGGGAGTCACATCCAAGAAAAAAAATAAAGCAAGCAACCAGCAAGCAAATGCATGGGATTAAAAAAAGATTATCTGACCCAAATCCAATTCCCAAACTGCTGCAAGGCAAAGCAGCTCTTGACCGAAGCCCTTCTGGAACACCCGAGATGGAGACAAACCTCATCAGCCTGTCCTGCAGGAAAACTTCCTAAAGCCAGCGCCAGAGGAGATAGAAGGCTCCCTCTCTAGAGGTTGCTTCTCAGAGCTCCGTGGAGGTCTCTCTCTTCACCTCTGTCCTTGCTTTCTGCATAGCCTCTAGTCACCAGGGGGTCATGGATTCTGCTTTTTGCGGTGGTGGTGGGGGGGAACCTTGGCTTACGGTTGCGGTTGCATATTACTAACAGCACCCCCTTGCATGCTCAAGAGGGCCCTGGGAGGCCAGTAAGTAATATGGCTTTCCTCCTCACTCCCTGCTGACCTCCAGCTTCAGCCAAGGCCCTGTGGCCGGCCCAGCAGGCTTGCAAGCACAAGACACCCTTGGAAGTCGGGGAGGGGAGAACTTCTATTGTCTTATCTCCTGTACCCCAGAGTCTTCTTGTTTGTTCCATACAGTGTTGACCTCACCAATCAGTCGACATTCTCTTGATGAGAAAATGAAGGCCCAGAGCTTAACACCTGCTCAAAGTCAAACACCCAGTGTATCCCAAAGCAGAGACTCAAACTCAGCTCTGCCTGAGTCCAAACCCTGTACGTTTCCCACGAGACCGGGTAGAGTGACTGGCAGGAGAGGATCAGCTTGGCACACCCTTAATTTCCAAGAGAGGAATGAACAAGCTCCCCTATGCTACATACAAGGACCCTAAGGCCCAGAGAGGGTTGGCACCTTCCTCAAGATCACACAGCGCATAAGCAACAGAGCTTGGCTGGAACCAGGCCCCTTAATCCCCAAACATCCCTGAGTTTTTCCTGAGCAGACAAGAAGGCTTGACGCTACTCTGGGAGAAAGCCTGGGTCACCAATATTTCTACCTCCCCCCGTGTTGGTCCCACCCATACAACTAAGTGTCTGTCTTAATTTCCATGTCCAGTAGACTCTCTAGAAGCCCTTGAAGGAGCTCTTCTCCTGGCCTGCCCTTGCTGGCCCCTCTCCCAGAGAAAGGAGCCTGTACCCAGACCCCAAGCCACCCCACTGTCCCAAGGAGGTGTCATAGGCCCGGAGTGGGAGTAGTATTCAGACGCTGGAAGCTCTCACTGGAGTGCCCACGTGTCAGAGTCACCCGTGTGGAATGCCACATCAGAGGTGTCCCGGCCATGTCACCCAAACTTAGCTTGGTATTTAAGACCCTCTCTTTTCCACCCTCTCCCTTGTACATCTCCTGTCCTCCAGCCATACCGTTCTAAGCATACCCTGCTTTTTCTAGTCATAAGGCCTTTGCACATGCTGTTCCATCTGCCTGGAGTGCCCTTTCTCCCACCTGCCTGAAGAACTCTTACTCATCTGTCGGGATCCAAGTCAAATGCCCCTTCCCAGGGCATTAATAATCACGCTGATGGGTCCTATGGATTATTTACAACCAGTGTCCCTTCTGATTGGCCAGTTACTGTGACAAGCAGGTTTTTAAACATTTAGATTCTCCCCTAGCCTTTCCCTCTGTGACGTCTTCCCTGGCCCCAGACAGGGTCATCCTTCTCTATCCCGGGGTCCCTGCACATCCCTCTGCTGCAGCCCTTCTCCCACTGGCTGGCATGGTTCTGCCTCCTCCCTAAACGGCAGGTTCCTGGAGGGCAGGGCCCCTGACGGGTCATCACGGTATCCCCCCAGAGTCACACCGGGGCCCAAGCAGCCATGCTCGCACTTTGGGTACAAGTGTTGATCCTTGGAGGTGACTGCTAGGAGCTGGAAGGGCACCAGAACACTGAATAGCCCCCATTTTTGATAGGAGGTGCATCCTATGGGCTCCCACACCCTGTGTGTTCTCATAGCGGCTCACGCCTTCTGTCTGACAAGTATTGGTCCCACTTTACAGATGGAGAAACCAAAGCACAGAGAGGGAAAGAAACTTGGCTAAGTAAGTGATGGGCCTGAGATTTGAACCCCGGTCTCAGCCTAAAGTGCCTGCTCTTTGCCGTGCAGTCTCTGAATCCCAAGACATCTTGCTTGGGCGAGGGCAGGCTCAGCTTTGGGGATTCTCCCCAGCCTTCCAGACCCATGCTCAGGATCGTGGGGAGCTGATGAGCCCAGACTCACTCCCCGCACCGGCCGTGGCTCCAGGCCAGGAGGGCCACAGAAGTGGGACTGACCCTTTGCCCTGAGCACCCCTTTACAAGCCTCTAGGTCAAGCCTGGCCTTTGGCTGCCCTTGGCATAAATTCTAGATAAGGATTCTAGGAAGCAGTTCTACAAAAGATGTGGGGCTTTCCAGGATGAACCAGAGAGACAAGACACAAATGACCCTCCCACAGGGTCACATTTGCACTGACTACTTAGAAGATCCTTTCTGTCCCAGATGCCACCCACGTGTCCAACTCTTTGTTGCTCTCAAGGGGACTTCAAGGTAGCTTGGTGGAACCAGCCCCAAGCCTTGAGCCATGAGATCTGGCTTCAAATCCTGACGCCAGTGTTTAACTTACCCTATGACCTTGGCAAGCCACTTTACCTTTCTGACTCTTGCTGGCTTTGTCAGTCAAGGGGTGTTTGGGAAAACTAAACGGGGTAATTAGTACCAAGTGCCTGGCATGGGGCTGAAGTTTCCTCTACAAATGGGGATTGACTGGGAGCTGAAAATATCCCTGTCCTTCCAGAGAAAGTCCCTGGGCTCCTTCCCTGCCAGGCTTGGTAATCTACAAATTCCCCAGGTCAGATCACCACATCCCCTTCCCTGACATAACCTGGTTTGACCTTCAGGCTCGTGGGTGGGGAAAGCACAGTCTCTTCTTTCCTCCTCTGTCCAGAACTCTCTCCTTTGAAGCCCATGTGGGAGGCCCTGGGCTTCTTTTAGATGAGATTTTGCTTGGGAGAAAGTCCCTGTACTCCGAAAAACAGAAAGCAGAGTCCTGCCACCTCCACCGCCATGTGGTTTGGACAAACTTTTCAGAATTTGGCTGAGCTGCAAACCCGATATATGAAAATTCCAATTTATTGAACACAAAAGTCACACCTGGGGATTCACTGCTGGGTTCATTGAAGTAGCCTGCTCCCCCATTTGTACTGTAAATGGGTCTCCCTGGATAGAATTCCAAACCACACACAACTTCTCAGATGCCTCCACAGAGTCAAATAGTCGTCTTCCTGAAGTTCTACCACGTTCTGGAAGCTACCGGAGCAGGCATTTCAAGTGGAAGCTTCTACCCTGAGCTTCACAGATCACAAAACCTGCTCACCACCAGCATCTCACCTAAAACTCACAAGAGAAGCGTATTATGCCCATTTTCCAGTCTGAGAAACTGAGGTCCACACAGTGGGAGTACCTCACCCTGACTCCCACATGGAGCTGGGACAGAACAGGACTAGAGTGACGTCACCCGCCCCTTTCCCTGTGAACTCATATCTTAAGGCAGAGTTTGTGACCTTTCCTTCAGCTCACATAGAGTTTCCCCAGTGGTTTCTCTTCTCTGGGTTCCCTGCAACCAGCAATGTGAAGTCCCAGCTCCTGAGAATGACAACCTGGTGTTCTGATATCTACCGACTTCTCCAGCCCCATAGCTGCTGGCATTCCCCGTGTGCTCCAGCTTCATGGGACATCCCTCCTGGCCCCCAAAGTCAACCATCTGCTTCAAAGCTGCTAATGTGGATGCGGATGGTGGTGACATGGGGAAGAAAGTCATGAATGGGTGAGTGTGCACCAGGGCTGGACTAGGATAAAGCAATCAAGACGCCCACAGTGCAAAGTGTAAGGAAATGGTTTGTCGATACGTTAAACATAGAATTAGCATATGACCCAACAATTCCACTCCCAGGTATACACCCCAAAGAACTGAAAACCGGTGTCCACAGTGGCTCTGGTCACAAAAGCCAAAAGGTCCATCAACAGATGAGTGGATAAAACAAAATGTGGTACATCCATCCGACAGAATATTCTATGGCCGTAAAAAGGAAGGAAATACTGACACCTGCTACAAGATGGTTGAACCTTGAAAACATTCTGCTAAATGAAAGAAGCCAGTCACAAATGGCCACACACTGTCTTGATGTCCAGAAGAGGCAAATCCATAGAGGCAAAAAGCAGATCAGTGGTTGCCAGGGGCCATGGCAGTGGGAGAAGGGGCCTTCCTTTTGGAATGATGAAAATGTTCTGGAACTAGATAGTAGTGATTGTTCCACACCTTGTGAATGTAGTAAAAACCACTGAATTGTAGACTTTAAAATAGTTTCAGTGGTGAATTTTATGCTGTATGTATTTCACTGCAATAAAAGAAAAGTGTAAGGAAGAAGTCACTCTTGGGTGCCGACCTGCACTTCCGCACCCTGACCATGCACACATCATCCCATTTCATGCCCTGGGTGTCTCAGCTGTGCACCCTGAACCTGGCCTTGGTGTCCACAGCCTCCTCCATGGAAGAGAGAATTCTGCATTTGCTCTGTCGCTTCTGTGCCCACCACCACCCTGGAGAATCCTTCCTTAGGCAGTCCAGTTCACGGGCTGATACAGAATAAAAACATTTGGTAAAAAGAGGCAGAGATAGGGAATTAGGAGCAGGAATTGCTTGGGAACAGCCAAGAAATACTTACTGGAGAGAAGACAAACTATGGAGAGAAAACACGGAGAGAGGGAAGAAAGAGAAGAATTGCCAGGCTCAGTTTTTTGTTTTTAATTTTTTTTAAAGATTTATTTATTTGACAGAGAGAGAGAGAGATCACAAGCAGGGGAAACAGCAGGCAGAGGGAGAAGCAGGCTCCCTGCTGAGCAGGGAGCCCAACATGGGGCTTGATCCCAGGACCCGGAGATCATGACCTGAGCCGAAGACAGACCCTTAACTGACTGAGCCACCCAGGCACCCCAAGATTCCCAAATGTTAACATTTTACCATGTTTGCTTTATCAATGTCTTATCCCACTATATAAACACATGATACAGATATAGATGTCTGACACATACATACATATATACATAGCCATGTGGGAGGCATGTTTGGGTGTGCACAAATATACATATATGTGTATTCTTTTTCTCTGAATTATTTATGTTTTCTTTGTTTTTGTTTTTTAAAGAGTTTATTTTTGGGGTGCCTGAGGGGCTCAGTTGGTTAAACATCCAACCCTTGATTTCAGCTCAGGTCATGATCTTAGGGTCATGAGATCAAGCCTCACATTGGCTCCTCTCTGAGCATAGAGCTTGCTTGAGATTCTCTCCCTCTCTCTCTGCCCCTTCCTACCCCCTTGCATGCACTCTCTCTCTAAAAAATAAAGAAAGAGGGGCACCTGGGTGGCTCAGTCAGTTAAGTGGCTGCCTTCAGCTCAGCTCATGGTCTCGGAGTCCTGGGATCAAACCCCGCTTTAGGCTCCCTGCTCAGCGGCAAATCTGCTTCTCCCTCTCCCTCTGTGATCTCTTTCACTCTCACTCTTTCTCAGATAAATCAATAAAAATCTTTTTAAAAATGTTTTAAGAAACAAAAATAAAAAAGAAAGATTTTATTTTATTTTTTATTTTTTTTAAAGATTTTTACTTATTTGCGGGGGTGGGGAGCAGCGAGGGGTAGAGGGAGAAGGAAAGGGAGAGAGAGAATCCCAGGGAGACTCCTCACTGAGCATAGAGCCTGACACGGGGCTCAATCCCACGACCCTGAGATCATGACCTGCACCAAAACCAAACTGAGTCGCTCAGGCACTCCTAAAGATTTTATTTTTTAAGCAAACTCTTAAACTTAAAACCCCAAGATCAAGAGTCACACATCCTCTACTGACTGAGGCAGCCAGGTGCTCCTTCTCTGAGCTATTTGAATGTCAGGTTTATTGACATATACTTTACATATGATAAACGTATCCCTTCTAAGTGTAGGGTTTGCTGAATCTTGAAAATACAGTGGGAGGGGGAGGGAGAGAAAATATATTGAGCAAACTCTGTGCTGAGCACAGAGCCCTATTCGGGGCTCGATCTCATGACCCCAGATTATGACCTGAGTCAAAACCAAGTCTGGCGCTTAACTGACTGAGCCACCCAGGCACCCCTGTCTGGCTAGAGGTTTATCAATTTTCTTGACATTTTCAAAGAGCCAGTTTATGGTTTCATTTATTTTCCTCTATTGTTTTTCTGCTTTCTATTCACTGCTTTCTACTCTTATCTTTACTATTTCCTTCTTTCTGCTTGCTTTGATTTGATTTTTTTATTTTTAATTATGTTAGTCACCATACGGTACATCATTAGTTTTTGATGTAGTGTTCCATGATTCATTGTTTGCGTATAACACCCAGGGCTCCGTGCTTTGATTTAAATTTGCCCTGCTCTGTCTAGTTTCTTAAGATCAAAACTGAGATCATTGATTTTGGAACTTTCTTCTTTTCGCATATAGTCCTTGTTAATACTATAACTTTTCCTCTATTATGCTGCTTTAGCTGCATCACACACTTTGCTATGTTATGTTTTCACTGTCATTCAGTTCAAAATATTTTCTAATTTTCTTTGTGATTTCTTTCCACCTGTTATTTGCTGATGCATACAGGTATATTAAAAGTTAAAAGTTAAAACAAAATCCATAGATGAGAATGATACACAACAACCTCCAGATGGGGCTTATCCCTGGGAGTGAGGGACAGATGGAAATGGGATGGAAAGAGTGGTAGATATTAACAATGCTCACCAACGTTTCCGTTCTCTTCATCTTCAGAGCACATGAGATGATCACACTTCACTGACCCTTTGGAGTTGTACAGGGACATACGACTTGCTCTAGGCAATGAAACGTGAGCAGAAGTGACATATGCCACTTCCAAATGGAAACATCTAAGAGCGAATGTGTGAGTCTTCGTGCTCCCTTCCCTGCATGGTGAGCCCTGAAGTCTCGTGTTGAGATCACAGCATCATAAAATGAGGGAGCAGCCATCAGCCTGGGGTACTGGGAGACAGGAGACAATAAATACGGCTCTCTCCAGTCAAGCCTCACTGGATATAGAGAATGAGAGAAAAACAGACCTTTGTTATTTAAAGCTCCTGAGGTTTGGGGATTGTTTGCATAACCTAACCTTTCCTGACTAATAAGGGAGTTTTGACCGGGTAGTTGGGACGTGAGTGTTTGTCAGGTAATTTTCTATGATTCCTGTACATTTTAAATATGTAGTTTTTTTCAAGGAAAGCAATATTAGAGGAGGAGAGGAGGCAGAAGAGGAGGAGGAGGCGACTGGGGTGTTGGGCTCCTTTGTTCTACCCCACAAGGTGTTTCTCCATTTAGACTTTGGGTCTGGGCAGGTCAAGGGAGAGGGGCTTGTCGGTTTCTCTAGCCAGATCATCACCTGGGACACGTGTTGTCCCTCCCCCTGCGTCTTCAAACTTGTCACCATCTGGCATGTTCTATATTTATTTACATGTTTATTGTCTCTTACCCCATGGAAGTAAAGTCCTTAAGACCAGGGACTTTATTTATAATGCCAGTGCCTAGAACAGTGTCTGGCACCCAGAAGCAACTCAGTAATAAACTCTGTTTATTAAATGAACAAATCCGGTTTCCACTGGTCATCCCTGCCCAGAGAGGAGGGACTCCGTCTTCTCCCCACTCCATATTCCTTCTCCTTTGCCCTTCCCCCAAAGTGAACACACAGTGGAGTCGATGAAAGCATAAGCAGCTCTCTACTCAAGGGCTCAGATATGAATTCCAAAGCCATGGTTCCGTGGAGCATGTGTCTCTGCACCTACATTTGTCTGTCTGTTTAGAGATGGGATGAGGACAATGGGGGCTCTGCTCCTTCTGTAGACATCTTCTTTTTTTTTTTTTTTGAAGATTTTTATTCATTTATTTGAGGGAGAGAGAGAGAGCATGAGCAGTGGGGAGGGGCAGAGGGAGAGGGAGAAGCAGGCTCTCCTCTGAGCAGGGAGCCTGATTTGGGACTCGATCCCACGTGACCCAAGCCGAAGGCAGATGCCTAACCGACTGAGCCACCCAGGTGCCCTGAAGACAGCTTTTGCTCCATTCCCTGCCCAGGTGGGAGTCTGGTAGAGAATGTCCAGAGAGACGTGGATAGATACACCTCCCCACCAAGGCCTTCCCCATAGCCTCAGGGAGGAGCCTGGAGCTTGGCTTTCTCCAGCAGATGCAGGGAACATGGGCCTCGCTACCAAGGCTGTTGAGGGGGCCTTTGGCAACCCCTGCCTCACGACTCAGCTGAAGAAGTTCCCTGGCCACTTGGGCATGGAGAGGCTCTGGCTCCAACAGCCCACGCAGAAGCCTGAGCTCGTGTAATTAGACATAATGACACATGGCGGGAGCTTCCAGCATCTCATGCTCTAATGACACCTCCCAGCCCATCTCAGGGACCAGCGAGGCTCCAATTAAGTCTGGCGTCAGCAGGTGGGAGAGCCAAGGGACGAGGAACCAAGGAGAGAAACTTGGCCTTGGGGTTCACCACCCTTTGTGCCAAGTCCAGTTAGGCTACTTTTTGACTATGAGGCTCTGGGCAAAGTCAATTCCTTTCATTTTCACTTTCCCAAGCTTTCATTTTCTCATCTGTAAAATGGGGCTATAAATTTACACCACACAGGGCTGATGTGAGGAGCGTGAGTCCTCTCCAGGGACGCTGCTGGTGGGACTGGGACTGGACTGGGGTTGGACTGGGGCGAGAATGACCTGCATCTTGGAGAGGGTCTAGGTGCAGAGGAAACCACCACACCTCCAAAGGCCAACTTGACCAAAGCGAAGACATGTACTCTTCTAGTGCATTTGTTCTTCTTTTAAAATAATATCCTATGAATATTTTCTTTCACTGTATCGCAAGGGAAATTTTCATTTTAGACTGATTTTTTTACAAATCCCTTAAAAAGCCCCATTCTGTCTTCTCAGCACTTCAGCATTTGGGGGATTCTTTTGCAGATTTTGCTAAATAGGCAACTCCACAAATTGTCCAAATTTGTTGCTTTGCTCAGAATGCATTTCTTTTAATTATATTTTTCGGTTTTGATTTGAATTTTTATTAAAACTGTACATGCCCTCTGTTCTGCAAGACTTACAATGGAGCGTCCTATCTAATCTCTTTGCCCTCAATTCCCAGCCACCAGAGACAACTGCTTTCAACAAGACACAGCAGTTTCTTTGTCATTTACTTTTGTGCTCCCAAATAACATGCTCATGCTGTTTTTTTAAAATTTTATTTAAATTCATTATTTATTGTTGAAAAACTCTTTATTGAATAAAATGTATAAAATATCAATGTATATACAAAGGGATTTAATGCATAATATATACAATCATCTTTAAAAAGGCAGGATGCAAATCATAATAATGAGTTCTTTCCATCCCCCCTTTTTTTTTATACTTTCTGCTTGTTTGTTTAAGACTGAGCCAGCCAGGCGCCCCATTCCCTTTTATTTATTGATTTTCAGTTTTAGATTTAATCTGCTGCCTTCCTACTTTAGAAAAGAAGAGTTTCCTTCCTGTACAATAACTACCCTTTCATGCTTCTCCTGGTAAAATCTTCCTTAGATGATCATATCATACTTTTGGATTAGATAAATATTCAGGGTTTATTTTGTGACAATGTAAATGTTATAGACAGCCCAGACACATGGAGTACTATCATTACATTTACTTTCTTTTTTTTAAATTTTTAAATATTTTATTTATGTATTTGAGAGAGAGGAGAGAGAGAGAGATAGCAAGAGACAGCACGAGCAGGGAGGAGAGGGAGAAGCAGGCTCCCCACTGAGCAGGGAGCCCGATGTGGGGCTCAATCCCAGGACCCTGGGATCAGACCTGAGCCAAAGGCAGACGCTTAGCCGACTGAGCCACCCAGGCGCCCCTGTGTTTCTGTTTCTCCTGGGATTATTCATCTTCTTTTTGTTTGCTCACTTATATTCGGTGCCGCCCGATTAACCCCAAGCCCTATACCAGGAGATGTGTCATCAGACAACCCTCTGCTTCCCCCATCTCTTACAGATACACAACAGTAGTCTCCTTTAACACTTCCACAAAGTTGTGTTGCATGGGATTAAAAAATAACTTTAAGATCCTTCAAATTGCAGAAAATATGCAAGAACGGTGTGAAGAACTCCATTTGCCCTGCAATCAGACACCCCATTCACGTTTCACCTGTTGCTGCCATGATGTCACTGACAGAAAGTGACACAGCCCCGTATCCCGCGTCTTGCCTCTTCAGTTGCTCTGTCCTGCCTTGAGCTTCACACTCTTAATGTTTTAAAGAGAACAGGGCAGTCATTTTGCAGAAGGTTGCTCGATTTGGGTTTATCCGTGTTTCCTGGTAATTATGCCAGGATCGTGCATTTTGGGGACAGGGACATCACAGGAGAGGCGCTGTGCTCTCTCCCTGCCCCTCTCAGGTGCCACTCAATATCAGCTTGTTGACATGTGTGGTGTTAACTTCAATTAACTCGCCATTTGACCGGATTTCTCCATCGTCAAGGTCTTGTGCCACTTTTGTACGCATGAGCTTCCAGGTGGAGATACTTCAGCGCTACGTAAAAATTCCACTCCCTATATCACTTACGCCCCTGGTTTTAGCATCCCTCGATGTCACCTACCTGAAATCACCATCATCATCACAGTTGCCAAGAGGTGGTTTTTTTCTTCCCTTGTTATTTGGCATTCTACCGTAAGGAAAAGCATTCTCTTCTCATTTATTCATTTGTTTGTTCATAGCAGTGTGGACCCATGGATTCCTAGTTTATCTGATGGGCTATGATCCACCGCTCTTTTATGTTGATTTGAATTACACCAGGTTTGGCCAAAAGAAGCCCCTGCTGCTCTTGTGTCCTTTTGACACGTCCCTTCATTCTCTGGGCATGCCTTCACTTTGTGACACCAGGCTCATCTTGTACTTTCTCTGGTCCCGCCTGGGAGCCAGCCATTCCTCCATATAGCTTGGTATCTGTCTAGGGAGAGGATGCTATCTTGAAAATAAGATCTCGGTGCTAGGTGTGCTTGTTGCTACCAGTGTGTTGCTGCTCCCAGACCTTCTTGATGAGCAGAGCTGGAGAAAACACACACACACACACACACACACACACACACACACACACACACACACACTTTAAACCACGCATTCTCGCTGACAGCTCCAATTTCAGCCCAGCACCACGGGGTTCTTCAGTGTCCTCCATTCGGAATCCATGCCTCCCTTGTCAGTGAGAAATCTGCCTCCTTTAATCCACGGTGGATGATGCAACTACTCCATCCCCTGCATACATCTGTCCTCTGACCGCCCCTCCCCCAGGCCGCGGTCGCACCCAACTTTAACTCTGGCCTCCCAAGGGTGACCACATCGCCCCACCGGCACCTGCCCAGTGAACTTCAGCTGCATGAACTGAGAAAGGCAGGCAGGCAGCGGGAAGAAAGGAAAGGGGAGAGTGGGGGAGGCGGGGGAGAACGGAAAGCAAGAGAAAATAGGCCGCCAGGCATGGGATGGTTTTTATAGCTTTAGAAGAGGTCTGGGATTTTCAGGAATGCGCCCATTGTCTGTACCCCACCTCCCTGATGTAGCCGCTGGAGGGAACTGGAATGAAGACTCCGGGGAGAGTGCGCTGCACCCAGTCTGAGCTGCAGATCCCAGAGGTGGGGGAGGCTGAGGGGCCCCGACCCTGGCTTCCCTGGGTCCTTCGAAGGCCTTGCCAATTCATCTCCTGCATTTTGTTAAAGACTTTACAAATTTAAAGACATTTCTTTAAGTCGAGGTGAATGTGGTTAGCTCCATGAGTCCGTGATAGGGCAAACTGGTTCTCTGCTTAACTTAGTTATGGTGAGGACTGCGGGGTGAAGGTGGTCAGTACTCACAGACCCTTGGGTCCCCTCCTCCTCTACCCCGAGTACTTCTGCTCAGCTGTGTTTGAACGACGGGGCCTCACCGTGACCTTCTCAGGTGTAGAAAGAAAACTGAGCCTGGATGCAAGCCCCCCTGGGCCTCCAGCTTGCTGGGTGACCCTGGGCAGGCCCCCCCTGCCTTCCCTGGGCTTCAGCTTCCCCTTGGGGAAAGGAGACGTTGGCTTCTAAGTTCTGTGCACCTCTGCCTTAGGCGGTGGCACCCACAGCTGGGGACCGGTGGAGTGCTCTTTGGCCACCGGCTCCCAAGGCCAGGGAGAGAGGAGCCAAGCTCCCTTCCTCTGCCAGAGGAATAGTTCAGCTGGCTGGGCCTGGGCCTATAGCCAAGGGGAAATACAGACAATATGCTGGAGTCACCCTGACCGCCTGGGACAATGGTTGCGCAACTTCCGCCCCCAGGCCTGCAAATAAGACTGTGGCCCCTGGACTTTGAGCTCTGGGCAGCCCTCTCCCCTCCCCCAGGGCCCAGGCCTTCCAGTTTAGGGGACAAGGCTGAGGGGAGTGGACAGGGTACTTTCTTCGTCCCAACGGCAGGCAGGTGGCTCTGGGTTCTGTGAGGAGGGTCTCACCAAGAGGGGTCAGCACACATGCTGTGGGAGCCGGTGAAGGAGGCCGGCCGGGGGAGGTTCTGTGTGCAGGCGCGTGTGCCCGTGCGTGTGAGTGGGTAGCAGCATGAGTGAGCCGGGTGGTCGGCCCCACAGTCCCAGTCATTGGGGGAGTGATACTGGAGGGTTGTCTGGATGCTGCTCTGAGCCGTGGAGGTGCATGGGAGTCCAGGTGTTTGGGGGCACCTTGGTGAGCTGCTGTGTGTGTGTGTGTGTGTGTGTGTGTGTGTGTGTGTGTGTGTGTTAGCCGTTCGCCTGCATGCACGTTGTGGGACATGGTGCAGATGGCATATATGTGAGATTATGCACATGGGTGGGATTCCGTGGGACCACGTGTGGGTTGCGCGGCTCTGTGAGTATCCTGATGAGTGTGCATGTGAGTATAAATCCATGTATGTGGGCACATTGGGGGGTGCTTGTGTCCGCCCACTGTGGGTACAAATGAGTGCATGTGCTTATGCGTGTGTGAGCCCCCGGTTGCTGAGCCTGTGGTCTCTGTGGCGGTGCGATGGTTTGTAGACACATGTGGCCTCTGGTACGGGTGAGGGCACGTGAAGTATGGATGCTCATGCAAGTGCTGGTGTAGGACACGTGTCCCTGGGGACCTGGTCCAGCTCATCACATGCTTCACCCCATCGTGCCGCACAAACCTGCCAAGGACTCTGCATGCTTCCAGTAAGTCTGCACTCTGAGCCCCTGTTTCCCCACCTGTACCATGGAGGGTGAGGTTGGACGGGAAGGGTTATTAGCCTCCTCCTACCTTTGTGGGGGCCTGTGTAAGCACCCCTAAAGCACATGTATAATATGAGGAAATTGAGAGCCCAGAAATCCTAGGATTTACCTTGGCCCCTAGGTGAGTAGGAGAAGTAATAGGGGAAGCCAGGAACCCAGAGCCTGAGATGGGGTACACCCAGGAAGGGCCTAGGGGACCTGCTGGAGCCTCCCATCTGACCAGGCCCTGCTGTGGCCTGGAGGCAGGGGGCTGGCCTGGGGTGACCTCGACCCAGGGCTCTGGAATGGGAGAAGGGAGTAGGGGGATCATGGCCAGGGGACCTCTGGGAGCAGCCCCCAACAGGTCAGGGGCACTGGTGGGGAGGCAGGACGACACCTCTCTACTCACTCCAAGGAATCTGTCCTGGCTTCTTTGCTCCTTATCAAGTGGGGCCCTGGGTGGCTGTCCTATCATGGAGGAGCCTTCATTCCCCTCAGGGCTGGTTTGAAAATTCAAGGCTTTGACCTGAGTCCCAGGGATGATCCTGAAGCTGGAGGAAAAGATACACTTTCTGAATGCTTTCTCGGTCCAGGTCCCCTGCGGGGGGTGGGGGGCAGGATGGGGTGCTCACTGCTTTCTCCATGCCAACTCCTGGCAGTTCCTCCCAGCTGTGGGGCAGACAAGCCTTTGTGCAGCATAGTAACGAGACAGCACCAAAGCATCACGGTACACTCCATCTTTGCTGCAAAGGGCAGAGTGAGCACTAGAAAGTTCTGTTTGCGGGGAGCAGGTTCACTGCAAAGAGCTTGAAGGAGGGGCGCCTGGGTGGCTCAGTCATTAAGCGTCTGCCTTCAGCTCAGGTCATGACCCCGGGGTCCTGGGATCGAGCCCCACATAGGGCTCCCTGTTGAGCGGGGAGTCTGCTTCTCCCTCTCCATCTGCCTGCTGCTTCCCCTGCTTGTACATGCTCTCTCTCAAAAATAAATGGAATCTTAAAAAAAAAAAAAAAAAGAGCTCGAAGGTGCTAGAGCCCGGTCCAGCCCTGGTGTGATGTGCCCACAGGGCTTGGATTCTGACCCCAACCACCCAGGGCAAGAACTCTGGGTTTGGGGAAGAGGGAGGAGATTCCAAGGAAAGGAAAGTCCTAGATGTCTCCCGCAAAAGTCAGGGCCAGTGTGAGCAGCAGAAAGCACTCTAGGTATTTCGAACAGAGGACGTTTAATATGGGGGATCGGTCATACAGGAGAGGACAGGGCTGAAAAGCCAAACAGCAGATGGTAAGACAGTCTACTTAGGGCACAGCCACTCCAGGCTCGAGTGACCCACGGAGGCGGTGACGATTCTGTCTGGGGGTGGCTGAATCACAGCCGGAGCCACCGCGGGGCTGGACCACCGAGGAACGGGTGGCTCCGCAGAAGCGAAGACAAGAAGACAGTAGTCAGTGCTGGAAAAATGACACCCTGCCCCCACTTAAGCAGGGGGAGAGGGGGAGAAATAGCCTGGCTTCTCCCACCCCCAATCCCCTCCCAACACTTCCCATTGGCCCAGCCCAGCGAGAAGCCAGTTGGCAAAGGAGCCTGGGAAGAGCGGTTTGCAGGAGCTGGGCAGCCACATATGAAAGCAAATGGCCAATGCCCCGCACTTCCCCACGTCGCACTCTGCAGGCGCTGAGAACTCGGGAAAAGCAAAGAAAGACTTGGCACTGTCCCCGGGACTGTGGATATGACGAAGTTTTGGTAAGAGTTGAATGGACTGCACATACACACACACCTTTCCCGGTGCCACATGCCCCCTGAGGGTGGCTTCATGCCGTCCCCACCGCAGCCCAGCGAACTCAGGACAAGGCCTTTGTGCTGTAGTCGAGGAACCAAGGCTTTCGGAAGGGAAGTGGCTTCTCTCAGGCTCTGCAGCTGGAAAATGGCAGAACCAGGGCTCACACCCCCTCAGTGTGACTCCAGGGACCCTGGGCCTGGGAGACAAGTGGGAAGTCGGCTGTCAGGCCCTACTGTTGGGAGCAGATGCTGATTATCAGTCTGGGTTGGAGGCGCTGGGTAAAAATTCTCTGAAGCCGAGAGGCCTTGGACGGAGTGAGGCCGGCTGGGGAGAGAGCCACGGACGGCAGATTGGGGAAGAGAGTGTGGTGGTAAAGAGCAGGACTTGGGGGCCCAACAGGCCGGGTCAAATCTGCTATGCCATATACCAGGGGTGCCTCAGTTTTGCATATGTAAAATGGGCATAATAGTGAGAGTAGTCCCTGCTTCACAGGGCTGTGTGAGAATTGAAAGTTGGATAAGTGTTTGCTACTATTATGCGTTATTCTTATTTCTGTTTTATAGGTGAGGAATTGAAGCTCTGAGAGGTAGAGCAGATAAATGAAGATGGCACCACCAGGAAGCAGAATATGACTGAGTCTGTGCCGACTCTGTGGCACTCACTCCCACCCTTTCCTTCTCTGTCTGCCCCCTCAAGACTCTTTCTTTACCTCTGTGATCCACACAACCCACCCCTGCTGTGATGTGGAGTTGCCCTTCCTTCTCCTTCCATCTCCCCTCTGTTAAGTCACCTCCTCCTGTCGGCCTCCAGGCTTGGGGATGCCACCAGCTTCCTGCTGTTGCTGATCTCTGGGTTGCAGCCTCATCCCCCACTGGGTTTCTCAGCTCTTCTAATCCTTCTAGCCAGCCCCTGGATTAACTTCCCTCCCTTAGAAACCTAGCGTTTCGGTGTTCCTGCCGAGACCCCGCCTGGTCCAATAGTCACTGTTTGTTGTGGCATTCCTTGGACCAGGAGCTCTTCCCTGTGTTAATGTACAGGTTAGGAACCCTCACCCCACTTGACAGAAGCGGAAGTAGGGCATCTGGAGAGGAGAAGCCATTCGCCTGCAGTCCCCCAGTTAGCGAGGGGCAGGGCTGGGGCTCCCAGTTGGGAGGTGGAGATCCAGAGCCCGTGCCCTCCCTGCCCGCCGCCTCGCCTGCCGTTGGCCATCCTAACTGCCAGGTGACCGCCCCGATGGTGGCCTCCGGGACTTCTCCATCTGGCTGCTCAGAGACCCGACTGAGCTTGGCATCTCGGCACGCTCTCTCCAGCGGAAGCCCCCAGTGTCTGCTGAGGGACCAGCACGTCCCGTGGCCTCCCAGCTCTCTTCCTCCTCATTCCTGCGCCTCTTCCTGCCAGGCTCTCCCCCGCTCCCTGCCACGCCTGGTGCGCCGCTCCCTGCCAGGGCCCTCGATGACTCACCCACACAGAGCTCTCACTTCCTCCTTCACGTCAGAGGCTCTTGACCTGCTGCAGCTGCAGAAAGAGCCGTGGGCGCTGCTGAGGGCTCCGGGCCCAGACCTGAGGGGCTGGAGTGCTGTCCCTGCAGAGCACGGGGCGGCAGGAGGGCTCCTGGGGCTCCCTGCCAGATGCCAACCTGGGCCAGACTCTCTCCAAATGGCCAGTCATCTACACAGGCTGGCACACCGGGAGATCGGCCTTGAATTTCTAAGCTGGAATTGTGCCTCTCATACTTACTGATGGCATTGGAGGGACCCATCTTCATTCCTTCCTTCCTTCCTTCCTTCCTTCATTCATTCTTCATTCATGCATGGATGCATTCATACCTTCCTCCCTTCATTCCCTCATTTAACAGATTTGTTATAATCTGTCCTGGCCTCCTGTGTACCAAGTAGTCCCCAGTGGACCAAGAAACCAGGTTCATTCTCTGCCCCTGAAGAGCTCCCAGTTGAGGGGGTGGGAAGTGGGGTTGAGGGGCGGATCTGTAAACAGAAAACCCAAGTGGGGTTAAAGAAAACCCAACACAGTAGGGAAGCCTTGGAGATACTTCTAAGATCTCTTCACACAGTTTACCGCTATGTGTACACAGAAATGCTTCCTCATCACAACCTGGTTTCTCTCTCCCTTTAGAGCACTCTATAGCTCCCAGCTGCTCCAGGGAGCAGGCAAGGGCAAGGCTAAAAATTAAGCTTCCCTAAGCCTCCTCGGGGCAGGTGTATTGTACAGCCTCCTAGTCTAAGAGGATGGCACCTGGTTAAATGACCATGCTGTGGAGTCAGACCTGGGTTACACTCCCGGTCATTTTCTGACCACGGGACCTTAAGGAAGTTGGTCATCTCTGAGCCAAACGAAGCTATTGATGACCTCAGCATCATGTTTTTGCAAGAATTCAATGAGATCCTCCACGCAGAGCACCTGCATTCTAAACACTGAAGCGCTCGGTAAAGGCCAGCGTCACAGCGAATACTACTGTTTACCAGAAGGTTCTGTGGGTTCCTGATCCTGCCCGTGTGTGCATGCGTGTACACATGTCTATCCAGGGGGTGGTCAGGGAAGGCTTCCCAGAAGAGGTGACACTGGCGTTGTGTCTTAGAGGAGAAAGTGGGGGGAAGTATTCCAGGGAAAGGGAAAGGCCCGATGCGGTCAGGGTGTGGGGAGTACTTTGGTGCAGGCGAAGGGACCGGGCCAAGAGTGGGCCTGGGCTCCTTAGGCCTCAACGCTGCGGCCTGACTGGGGCCGACTGTTGGGTCTGGGTGGGCGGGGGCTGCCCCAGCTTGGTATCTGAGATGCCGGCAGCTCTCACGCCTCTGCCCCCTCCCGTTTCTGGGCCTCCACTTCCTTCCCCTGCACAGACCACAGAGGCGTTTCAGAGGAAGCTGCTATTTTTTTAGCAGTGATCCCTGGACACCCCCACCCACAGTGCCCCTGCCCCTCTGGGCCCCTGAAAAGGCATCAGGCCATTTTTCTGAGTCACCACCCAAAGCACTTATGGGTGAGGGCCAGGTCCTGCCCCCCTTCCCTGCAGCAAACCGAGCCCAGTCTCAATGCTGGAAGACATGGGTTCAAGCCCAGCTCTGACGCTAACTTACTGGATGATGCCCCAGTCCCTTCACCTTCCAAGCCCTGGGTCCCCACTGGGGCTCTGGGACCAGCCACTGGGCAGGCCTCGACCTCCGGGCAGAAAGTGGGGTGGGGTTGGATGTGTTGCCACACTCCCCTGTTGTCCGGCTGGAAGAACCAGAGACAGAGTCTTGGGCAGATTGAGTTGGGGGTGGGGGGCAGAAGCTTCTACTTTGTAGGTCTGTCTTTAAGAAAAACAGAATCACAAGTACAGATTTACTTATGAAAGTAATTTTCTATTTAGAAAGGACCTGTGCAAGTGAGGAGCCCTGAAACTTTTTTTTTTTCCGGCATCCTACAAATCTGCTTTTGGAGAGGGTCTCCCGAATCCTCAGGAGACAGTGGGGGAAACTGAGGCAAAGAGAAAGGATGTCATGGGCTCTACACGGTCACATAGCTGGGGACTGGAAAGCTAGGATTTGAACCCAGATCTGTCAGAAATCAATGCCCACATTTTACCCCCTACCCTCACTAGCCCCTCATAAGCCCCTCATAGCCCCACTGGGGTGAGGAAGGCATGAGGGAGGAAGGGAGAGAGACTGAGAGCCAGGGCAGGGCAGTTCTGGCGACAGCACAGGACTGTGGCCAAATAGACTCACCCGAATCCCAGCTCTGCCCCTTTCTAGCTGTGTGACCCCTCTGGAGCCTCAGTGTCCTCATCTGTAAGATGGGGTGATGGAGAGCAGTGGTGGGCTCCCTGCAGCGGCTGGTACGTGGCGGTTCTATTTTTTTTTTAATATTTTATTTATTTATTTGACAGAGAGAGAGACACAGCGAGAGAGGGAACACAAGCAGGGGGAGTGGGAGAGGGAGAAGCAGGCTTCCCACCGAGCAGGGAGCCCGATGCGGGGCTCAATCCCAGGACCCCAGGATCACGACCTGAGCCGAAGGCAGACGCTTAACGGCTGAGCCACCCAGGTGCCCTGGCGGTTCTATTTCTGCCTTCACCTGGATCTTCTAAGTCTCCCTCTCCCTGACCCGCACTCTAGCGTTTACCTGGTGCCAGGCATGGCTTTAAGTACATCTACTGAAACATTAAATTTCTAATCCTCACAACAACGTGATGAGATAGGTGCTCCCGTGTTCCAGATGAGGAAACAGAGGCCCTGCATCCATGCCAGGCTCTGGGCTGGGCATCGGAGATGCAGCTGTGACCTGGGGATGGTCTTTGGTCCTGAGGATCCCAAAGCTGGTGGCCTCAGAGGAGTCAGCACCTTCAGAACCCCAGAAGGATGCCGGGAAGTGTAACATTTGGGGTCTGCAGGAAATCTCAAGGGAGCAGAAGGGAAGGAGCCATTCCTTTTGACCAGAGGCTTTGTGTAGGATGTGGCATTTGGAGCAGAGCCCTGTGGATTCCTAAAGGAATTTTCCAAGTTGATCAGAGTGGAGGGGCATTCCAGGCAGAGGGAACAGCACACGTGCAAAGTCAAGAGGCAGAAGGATGCTTGTGGGGAAGGGGAAGGAACCAGGAGTTAGTAGATTTGGGGGAGTTTGGGGGCCAGCAGTAGTACAGAGGAGGCTGAAGAATTAGCTCCCTGGTTTGTTTTCCTTCTTGGGTGCCAGCTGGTCCTGTGGGAGAAGTGTCTGTGAAGGGCAGGCCTGCTTGCGTGCAGGACAAGTGTAGGACGCAGAACCTCAGTCAGAGGCAGTCCTGACATCAGTCTTTGGGGTGGGAAGTCCATGGCAAGGCCCCAGCATGACCCTTTGCTGCCTCCCCTCCTGCTCTTCTAGATTTGACAGTTCAGAAGCCTTCCCCAGTGAGGCGAAGCAGGGGAAGATGTGGGCGGTAGGGTCACCCCACTGACCAGCTTCTCGTCTCCTCAACTGATCGAACCCCTGTCCACCCTTCTGTCCATCCATGAGTCCATACACGCAATGCTTACCCGGAGTAGTACTGTTCATGCATTGCCCATGTCCCCTCAGTCCACCCCTGAGGTCCCCTGCTCTGCAGTGACTGTCCTGGCTGCAGGGGGAGGGAATACCCCTGGTCCCACCCCTAGCCCCCACGTCTCCACATCCCTGCCTGGAACTTCCTCTGGTACCACAGAAGCCAATTTCCCACAGGGCACCCAGAAATGCCAGCGCTGGAATGTCCGCAAGGGCAGCCCTCACCCACTGATGGATTGTGGACAGCGACCAAACACTCCAGCTTGCCAGTCGCTGTGGAGGGCGACTCTAGGCACATTGCACACTGTGGCTCAGTGGATCCCCGGCGGGACTGAGGCCCAGGTGCCCAGCGAGTAACCTGCTCATGGGTACCCCTTATTGGATTTTTCTCCCTTCCCTGTCATACCTTCCCAGTCCCTCACCCCTGCTTCCCTAGATTATCGCCTCCCAGAGAAGCCACCTGCTCCCGTCACCCTTCCCATGTCCCCTCCCGTTCACCTGTTCATGCGTTTGTCCAGATGGCAAATATTCATGGTACCCACTCTACTGGCCCCTTGTTAGATGAGGGGGACACAGCCTTGCCCTCAAGAGCCTGTTAACTTGTGTAGATGGATGCAGGCTCCTGGTGGGGGCACTATTGAGCCCTCAGCCTCCATCAGGTGGGCTGGGGCAAGAGGAGGTAAGTGCTGGGTTAAGCCACTTCCTCATCCAGTCGTGGTTCCCCACCCTTGGCTCTCTCCGGTGTGTAACTTTCCAAGGAAGCTTCTAGCAGCCTGTGTTGTGTCCAGCAGGAAGGAAGGAAGAGCAATAGTTAACACTTGTGCTCCCTTCACTTGAGCTGCTTTGCACATATTAAGCCCATTCATCTTCCTAGCAGCCCTAGGAGGGACTGATACTCTTAATACGAACTCCGTTTTCCAGATGGGGAAAGTGAGCTACCAAGAGTCTCACCCAAAGCGGTATAGGTAATAAGAAGCAGAGCTGAGATCTTGGTCCAGGCAGTCTGACCTCAGAGCCTGTGGTTTAGCTTCCGTGCTTTGCTGTTTGCAGAAGGAGGGAAGGCGGGAGGGCAGTTGGTTTGATGCAGAAGAGAGGAGTCAAATGCACATGAGGGTCTGGGCAGAGAAGGCAGATCGGCACCAAAAAAAAAAAAAAAACAAAAGCCTGTAAACATACTTCCACGCTAGTGTGCTCTAGCACGCACAAACCCACAAATGCCGTGTGCACACAAAGACAAGCCTACACAAAAATGTGTTTAGCTAAATGCATGTAAGTGTGCACAAATGTGCATGGTCTACACACTCAGAGATTTGCATGCATCTGGACGTGCAAAGGCCACCACACATACACACACGTTTTCACATGGGAGCAGGCATCGACACACATGCGTGTTCACAGACAGATGCACACACACGCACGGTACATGCTTATTTGCACCCGTGCGCATGCCCTTACACACATGGGCCCACACAAATACAAATTTGTGGTCGGTTCGAATTCTTTGCTTAAAGAAAACTTGTGACTGTATTAAAAATGTAGGACACATTGGCCAAATAATTAAAGCGAGGAGCGAGGCGGTGGGACTTCTTGCCGCTCTCTCGGGGCCGCCTGTGCTGGGCTGTGCTCAGCGTGGCTTCGTCCTATATATTTGAGGAAGAGGCACTTTATTACAGTAATTTATCACCCCCATAAATGTAGCTCCTCTGTAACGCAGAATAATTTGGGAAGAAATATGTTTTAAAAATTAAAAATGCAGTCGGCATGCGCCCCGGCCAGTCTGCAGGGACACATCGCCGCACCTCCAGTAACTGCCCGTGTAGCCGTAATACCTACAACTTCCATTATTTAAAGTGTGATTATATTTTTCCTGCTTGGAGCTTTGTCAGCTATAAATAAAAGATAAGGGTGAATAGTTGCGGGGCCTAGTAAGCACTTCCATTATTGGTACTTAAGGGGGCTTGGGGATGGAGGCAACGGGCAAGGTGTGGGGAAGGAAGGGAGGCCATTTGGGGGGTATGGACGGGGCCTGGAAGCCGAGCCGTGGGCATGGGTGGGCCAGGTCCTTTCCGTGGTGGAGTTTTCCACTGGATACAGAGCGACATGACCCCACGAACCTGGGTTCTCTTGTCCGCTGCTGACCACATTGAGAGCCACCCACGGAGGTTGCTGCCTAGGGTGGCTCCCTGCATTCCGACCCCCTCCCGTCTCCCCAGGGACCCCACAGTCATGGAACACCAGGGGAGAAGGGGCCTAAAAGAGAAAGGGATCCATCTGCTTGAAGATGTTTAGTTTTTCACAGCCAAGAGTTGTTGCTTTGAAGCGAGTCCAAACAGTGGCTGCCTGAGAAAGGGAGCGTGTGTGTGTGTGTGTGTGTGTGTGTGTGTGTGTGTGTGTGTTGGGGGGAGGGAGTTGCCTTTATTAGCCAACGCAGGTCCTTGGCTTTCTGAGCCATAGAGCTATTCTAATTAAGCAGAGAATAACTGGGAAGGAAAGGTTACTCCTCTAACAACGATCAGATCGGAAAACAAATGTGTTTGCTTTGTCACAAGAAGAAAAGGAGCGAGGTAAAGCTGAATGAAAAAGAAAACTAGAAATTGTCTCTTTGCCCCATCTCCCCCCGTCTTGCGTGTTTCTCTAAAGTTTTTTTTCACGTCCTTGAGCCTTGGTTTGCTCATCTGTAAATCAGAGATGACAGTGCCCATTTCCAGGATTATTGGGGCAATTAAATAAGATAAGATCTGTACAGCGTTGGGACCGGCTGTCGCCATCCCCCATCCCCCAGGTATTCACTAACGTTCATGAAATCAAGCCAGACAGAGAGGCAGCGATCACATTCCTTGGTATTTACCCAGGCGAATTGAAAACTTAGGTCCACAAAAAAGTTTATAGCAGCTTTGTTCATGATTGTCCAAACTTGGAAGCAACCAAGATGTCCTTCGGGAGGGGAATGGATGCACGAACTGTGGTATAACCAGACAGTGCACTGTTATTCAGTGATAAAAAGAAATGAACTATAGGAATGGGAAGTAATGTTTAATGGGTGTGGAGTTTCAGTTTGGGAGAGTCAAACAGTTCTAGAGATGAGTGGCAGTGTTGGTTGCCCAACAATGTAAATGTACTTAAGATCACCAAACTGTATGCTTAACCACACTTAAAATGGAAGCTTTTTATGTTATTTATATTTTACCATGAAAAAAAAAAAAAGAAATGAGCTTTCAGGCTATGAAAAGACATGGAGGAACTTTAATGCGTATTGCTACATGAAAGAAGCCAGTCTGAAAAGGCTACATACAGTACGATTCCAGCTGTATGATGTTCTGGAAAAGGCAAAATGGTGAAGACAGTAAACAAGATCAGTGGTTGCCCAGGGTTTGGGGTGGGGAGGAGAGGGAGGGTTGACCAGACTCAGCTCAGAGGATTTTGAAGCCATACTGCATGATTCTGTAATGGTGAATGCATGTCATTACACATTTGCCAAAACCCACAGCATGCACATCACAAAGAGTGAGTCCTAACGTAGTGAACTCTGGACTTCAGTTGATAACAATAGTGCATTGACATGGGCTCATCGAGTGTAGCAAATGTACCACAGTAACAAGATGTTAATAATAGTGTAGTGAGTGGGGGGATTATATGAGAACTCTGTACTTTCTGCTCCTTTTTAAACCCACAACTGCTCTGAAAAATCAAGGTCTAAAAATTTCAAATTCAAGTAAAAGATAAAAACTGAGGATTAAAATTGAAGCTCTAAAAATTCATTTAAAAAATTGGACAGAAGTCAACACTGGCCTTTCCTTCGCACTTGACACCACAGAGAGCAGGCCGGAAGCCTCTTAGCCATCATTCCATCCATTGATTTCCAAACACTTTGTTTCTTTTTCCAAGCAAAAATGTATGGGGCCCCCCAATACACTTCAATACACTTCCAAAGCTCACACTATGACCAAAGCAAACCGGATGGGACCAGCAAACAGGTTTGGACTGGTTCAGGCTACATCCAGCCCCCTGGGGCTCCCTGATCAGACCTGTCCACCACACCCCAGGGCGGCCTACCTTAGCCAGGCTGGATCAGCGGAATTCTGAGCTACAGAAAATGAAGCAGCTGATTTAGACCTTTTGGAGCTGGTCCTAGCTGGTTGCATTTGTCCTAAACCAGCTCAGACCACTTGCAATTGGCTGAAATTAGCCCCAAACCTAGAGTCAAGGGGTGTGCCCCCACACGGAGCCCCAAAGGGCAGAGAAGCTGAGATTCCACTTGGGGTGATCAAACAGGGAGTCTGGGCACAGCTCAAGTTGGATCAGACCAGTTGGGACTGATGAGCACATTGCTGCTGAGGCTGGAAAGAAAGGCTCCTCACCTCCTGCCTCTAGCCTTGGAGTACCTCCCTGGGTGCCTGGCTTGGAGGAACAGAGGCCTTTTGGGTTGGGCTGGGGAGAGGCTCAGGCAGGCAAGGGGAGGAGACTCTTCTGAGAAGTTGGGGGGAGAGGGGGTGTGGTGGGGTCCATCATTCACTCATGTATTCCATAAGCTCCCAGTGAGTGCCAACTATGGGTCGGGTGCCCCGAACACTGAGGCCAAAGGATCCGATTCCTGCTCTCAAAGAATTCACTGCTCATACATATGAAATTAACCCATCACTTACTTAATATAGCAAGTGTATATGAAATATTAACATGTACATCGGTTTTTTTTAAAGATTTATTTATTTATTTGAGAGAGCGAGAATGAGAGAGAGAGAGTACATGAGACGGGGGAGGGCCAGAGGGAGAAGCAGGCTCCTCGCCGAGCAGGGAGCCCGATGCGGGACTCGATCCCGGGACTCCGGGATCATGACCTGAGCCGAAGGCAGTCGCCTAACCAACTGAGCCACCCAGGCGCCCTAACATGTACAGTGTTGAACAAAACCCAGCACGGTTGTGACTTGCATGGTCCAAGCTGTGGAGCTTGAAGTAGAGTGATTTACTAGCTGTAGGATCTCGGGCAAGGATCTTGGCTTCAAATTTTTGTGTCTCAGTTTCCTCATCGGTAACATGGGGATCTTACTAGTAGTCACGTTACAGTGTTAGTATGGCGATGAAATGAGTTAATAGCGTATAAAGCGCTTTAACGTCGTGTGCTCTCAGTAATTTAGCTATTTTTGTTCTTTAGTAATTGGAATGCGTGTATAGCCTTAATTCTCAAAGACCAGCTCAGCTGCAGCAACCACCGTCCCACCCATAGTCCCTTGCCACTCACTTTTCCCATTTGGGCTGATGGCGTCAGATGCAAGCTCCTGTGATTTTTTTTTTGCCTGAGTGCTTCTTCTTCATCCTGCTGTGGAGTTGGTTAGCATGGGCCAGAAGCCCTGGGCGGTTAACTCATCCAGGAGCAGCATTTAGCCAAGGGTGCATACGAATGGGAAGGATAAATACCCACCTTCCTTGCCCCTCAGGTCAGATGTCTCTTGGGCGTATTCTAGCCTGTCATTTCCCCATTGAGACTGAGCCTCAGTGGCCCACAGTGGGAATTTGCTCATTAATACACACACGACAGACTTCTCTTCTCCGTGTCCCTTCGCCATTCCCTGTTGCTATTTCCTGAGATCAGCTTTAAAGCAAACCAGCTGCTTACACTCCATCCTTGTCTCAGGATCTGCTTCCGGGAGAGCCCAACCCAAGACTTGCTAATACAAATGGTCCTAGGAAGGAGACTCTCGGGATGGGCTTCTGGAACTGAATCAAGGACCACATTCCCGGTGGGAGTGGAGCGGTGCTAGCCCCTCGAGTGCTGAGACCCTCCCCTGACTTGATCTGGAAGCGGCGCAGGGGGAAGAGAATGCCCGGGTTTATCTAGGGGCTCCATAGCACTTGAGAGATGAGGAGCAGGGGGCCAATGGTAACTCAAAGGATGGCAGAGTTGTTCAAGTGGGGTTAACTGCCATGAAACCCTCGAAGGAAGAAAATGACAGGCTTAGGTCAGCCCACGGTCAACTCAGGGGCCAGTGTGAACGCCAGAAGCCTGCTGGGACAGCACTTAACTGGACCTTTCATTCCCAAAGCTGGGGGGCAGGCTGAGCCAAACATCAGACCCAAGATCTGATTGAAAGAGTAGAGAAGGCACACAAGAGGCTAAATTCTCAGCCCTAGCGAGCCTTCTATGCTGAAGTTGGAGAGCTGATAGAGAAAGGCCAAGGCTCTGGAACCTGGAATGGGAATATTCGTGTGCATCTGCTTGATAAACCTGAGCCTCTGGACTGGTCAGAGTGGCCCCTCATCCTTGCCAGAGCTTCCCCTGGGTGGAGACCATGCAAAGGCCTCATCTGAGCTGGATGCCTCCCGAGACGATGAGGACTTCTTTACCACAGCCCCTGCTTCTCCTACTTGCCATCCAGACCGATGGCTAAAATCAAGTCTCAACGTGGTCTGAAAGGGTTAGTATTGTTTCTTTAGTAGGAGGAAATGGATTCTCTACCAAAAGAGGTGCAGGGCCTGGCTGTGTCCTGGCAGGAACTAGGAGAACACCCCTTGGGAGTGGGTCTTGAAGGTTCTATATCAGGGCAGGGAGGATCCAAGCCTTAATGGGGAAATTATTGATCTGGGGAGCACTCTGCTATGACTCAGAACATGAGCTCATCTCCTAGTGCTGTTGGAATGGCTTCCAACGGCTTCGATACGAAGTCAGTCTATAGTAAGTGTGGGGAAGATGACAAAACTGCCTTGGCCAAGCATGGGGGGGAGGGACCCGAGGCTCAGAGAGGTGGACTTGTTAGAATGGACATATTATGTCAGACCAGAGAACTCACCAACGTGCTATGCTTGGTGTACACAGGCAAAAAATGGAGCGCTGGCCAGAGCGCATCTTACGGTGGGCCTCGTGGACCCACAGACCCACCCATGGTCATTTCTTCAGTCCCTGAGCGGGTCATTGGGATGGATATACCCCACAGCTGGCAGAAGCCTCAGTTTGGTTCCTAACCCAGTGGTGTAAAAGGCTTCCTCAGGGGGAAGCTGGGGTGGAGGCCCCTAAAACTGCCCCCATCCCAGCCGAGATAGTAAATCAGAGCCACACCACACCTGGGAGGCTATCAGAGATTAGAGCCACCCTCAAGGAGGTAAAGAATGCAGGAGTGCTGGTTCCTATCAGATCCCCATTCCGTTCAGCCTCAGAGCCCCTGTAAAACCGGAAAGGTCATAGCAGACGGTGAATTAGCACAACTTCCCTAAGTGGTAGCCTCAGTCTCACCGCTGGGCCTGATCACTGCAGCCTCTGGCTCTTAACTAAGCGCCTACTGATCTGCAGGATGTTATCTTCCATCCCTCCCCACCCCCCACCACAGAAGGGGGGGCAGAAGCACTTCCTATTCACCTGGGGCAGAGGGCAGTGTCCCTTCACTGTCTTAGCCCTGCTCGCCCTGTCCCAGAGCTTATGTTAACTCTCTCGCTCTGTCACAATGTATTCTGAAGGGATCGCGATCATCCGAGCTGGGCTGGCTCTGCCCCGTGTTAACCGGAACAGAAACTACATTTCCCAGAATTCCCTTTCCTGCGGAGCTCTGGGATAGCCTGGGCGCAACACTTTAAGGGAGATTTTGTAAGATGGAGTTGAAGCCGCCGCCGTGCTCATTTTACGCCTGGGAGGTGGGTGCATGGCGTGGGGCGCCCTTGCAGCCCGGCCTGTGGTTACTTAGCGCTGACTTGCTTTGTCAGGGGGCGGCCGCGGCGTCTCCAGCTTTTCCACCTGCTGCCCCTCCGCGTGTCAGACCCGGTTCCGGGGGCTGCGGCTGGGGCAAGACAGGACACGTTCCTGCTCTCGCTGAGCTTGTGCTCTCCTGGAGGCCAGCGAGCGCGATAGAAAGGGCTTCAAGCACCGGTTCTCCGCAGCAACCGCGGACAGTACGAGCTCACTGCCGTGGTGACGCTGACCGATGCCATCCCCAGCCTTTCCATCTCTCTATTTTTATCTTTCTCCGCCTTCTGGGTTTGCATCTTTTTTTTTTTTTTTTAAGATTTTATTTATTTATTTGACAGAGACACAGCGAGAGAGGGAACGCAAGCAGGGGGAGTGGCAGAGGGAAAGGGAGAAGCAGGCTCCCGGCTGAGCAGGGAGCCCCAGCAGGGCTTGATCCCTGGGATCATGACCTGAGCCGAAGGCAGACGCCTAAGGACTGAGCCAGGCAGGCGCCCAGGGTCGCTTGAAGACAAGAGTATGCAAAGACACACTCTGAACCATCAGCCGGGGTTACCTCTGAGAAGTGAAATTGGGAAGGAGGGTTTTCCTGCTTTTTCACACAACTGAGGCAAAGAGAGGTTACACAGTGTGCCCATGATCACACAGCTTGTCATTCCGTAGCAGAGCTGAGGCCTTGTCCCCCTGTCTGCTTCATACATCCCGTTTCTTCCCCTGAAGAGGCCGGGCCCCTGCGCCTCTCATGCCATCCAGCACTACCCGGCCTCCAGACTTCCAACTCAGACTTTCCCCCAAAATCCCCTTGTGCCCTCACTGTCTGCCTTGGCCACCGCTCTGTGATAGAAGGACAGAATTAGAACTTGTCTCGTGGTGGGAGGTGGTACCAATGGCTGCAGAGGAGAAGTGACTTTCAACTTCTAGGAATTGACTTTGACAATCAGATCAGGCAAGGGGCTGAGTCACTGGCAGGCCTCTCCGGCCTGGTTTTAATCAGGTCAGATGGTGCAGCGCATGGGGGCGGGTGGGGGTGCAGAGGGCTCGGTTCCATTTCCTGCTGTGGAGGCTCAGGCCCTTCGATGCAGTTTCTGTCTCATTGATGGGGAGGACATGGCCAGCAGGTGTCAATCCGGGCCACCTGGGTGGGCTAAATTTAGGTCTTAGGATGTCAAAGCTGCGAGGACCCAATATCTTGTTTTGCAGATGAACAAAGTGAGACGGAGAGCGGTCAAGAGATTTGCCTGGGTCATAGAGCTGGGGTCACAGCTGGGACTCAAACCCAGGCCTCTCCAAAAGTCACCACACTAACTCCAGAACGGGTGCTCTTTCCAAACACCACCCCCACCTGCCAACCTGGGCCACCGTCCCGAGGTCTGCCCCCTCCTCCCCTATGGTGGAGGGTGGGGAATGGGACACTGCTCTGTGTCTAACACCAAACACTGGTTTGGGAGGCCAACATCTGACTTCTAATTCTGGCTCCACAACTTACTGTATGTAACTTAAGCAATGACTTCATTTCTCTTTAAAGTGGGCATAAAGGATGTTGTTGAATTCAAGACACAAATGTTAACACAATTGCCTAGGATATAGGAGACAGTCAATAAATGTTAGTTCTATTTTCTTTGTATAATGATTTCCTAGCTGACTTTGGTGGAACCCTGTGCTCTTTGACAATATCTCAGGGGTCCTGGGTGGATGGGAGTGAAGAAGGAGGCCAAAAAAGGGGGCTTGGAGCTCCTCACCATCCTTCCCCATTCCCACTGCCATGCATGCATATCTCCCATAAACCAGAGTATTTCTCTCTTGACCTGTCTTATAGTTTGAGTTCTGCTTGAATTTTTTTTACTGGGCCTGCTACTAAAAATCTGGCCATCCACCACTGCCTGAAGTTTGCAAACTCAGAGAGGACCTACTAGAATCACAGAGAAATAAGAATCACAGTGCTGTTTTAACATTTATGCATTTGATACCTGCAGTAAGAAATACTACATTTGATTGTTGGTTTCCCGGGGCAGCAAGAGTCTGTGGCCGCCTTGTGGGTTCCCACTCAAGTGCTATGGCCCGCTTCCTTCCATGCAGATGGAACTCACATTTCAGTTGACCAATGGGTGCCCCTATGATTCATGGAACCCCTTCCCCACCACAAGGAGGGAGGAAACATTCACTAATGTGAACAAATCACAGTGGTTCCATCCTTCTTGCCAGTGATCAGTTAGGGCCCGGGTGACAAGACTCTGCCCATGAGACTGGAGGAGATGTTTATGGAGAAGGAGGCTTCTGGAAAAAGATGTCCCTTTTGATCAAAAACAAAAAGCTACATGGAGAAAAGCTGTCCCCTTCGTCTGCCTGTCTATATGGCTGCCACCTTGCAGCACCCATCTAAGGCCTGGGGACAAAGTGAGCCCCCGAGAGCTCCTGCACTAATCAGCTATTGCTATTAACAGTGCCACTAAACCCAGTGACTGACGACAGGCATGTCTTCGCATGCTCTCAGGTCCCGGGTCAGCAGGTTGACTGTGGTTCAGCTAATTTAGGCCGGGCTGGGCTGGGCCACTCTGCTTCAGGCTGTGGATTGGATTCCAGTCTGTTCTACCTGTGTTTATTCTGGGGCCCAGGCGGAAGGGTCCTCCCGGCAACCAGGAAGAGATCTTCCCTTGGCAGATCACAGGAGCTCAAGGCCAAACCAACAGGCACAAGCACTTTTCAGGCCTTGGCTCAGGTCATGCCTGCTACATTCCCATAGCTAAAGGAAGCCACAGGCTGGGCCCAACATAGCAGGCTGGGATGTATGTTCAGCCCAGGAGAGAGAAGGCCGGTAAACAACTGCTGACCAATACTACTACTCCAGCCTATCACGGAGGCACGGACCTGAAGATGGCCCCACCTACTGCGGGCTGCCCCGTTGGTAACACAGGCCATTCTGCCAGGTGCTCTGTTACCTGCCCCCGAGAATGGCCAATGGAAGCCAGGGTGCGGGGAGGGACTGCATGGCCTCCTAGGGAGAATTAATTGTTAGAAAATGTGGATTCAGAGTAGGCAACAGGGCCTGAGCACAAAAGAGAGTCCCAGATTTGAGGCAGTGGCTGGAAACTGAAAGTCCCCTCATTCCACTGTCCTTGGGAGGTACGTGCCACACCCAAGGGAGAAAGCCATCACGTGGTTTTGAACTAAAAGAACACCTTCATTGGGGTGCCTGGCTGGTTCAGTCGGTAGAATATGTGATTCTTGATCTTGGGGTTGTGAGTTCAAGCCCCATGTCGGGCGTACAGCTTACTTTAAAAAAAAAAGATAATCTCCCCCTTTGTAAAAGAAGAGCTTCATCAACATATGCATCCCAACCGGGCCTAGACACCTCTACTGCAGGGACTTCCGGACTGATCCTACAGTGCTTTGTCACAGACCCAGGAGCTGCCTGGGCCCCAAGCATTGGAGCCCTCAGTAAGAGTCTGAAGCCGGGCCAAGGCCAAGGCAGGATCTGGGTGGAACAGAGGACAACCATGGTGCCCAGCAGGCCCCGAGAGGTCCACCACACAAATTGAGGGGCAGAGACCAACAGAAGCAGATGCAGCCCAGTCAGATTCACGGGCCCACAGGAGGCCCCACTCGAGGACAACGGGATCTATCCTGTGGCAGGTGGGGAGTATGTGGTGGATTGGAGTTCTGGGCACGGAGGTGGGCCTGGGCCTGGGGTGTTGGGTGTGATCTCTTTGCACCCATAGGCTGGTGAGACCTGGACAGCCTCAGGTCATGGACTGAGGTTCCCAAGTTCAGGACCCACGTCGGCTGTGTCTCTGAACCCCCAGCACCCAGCCCCCAGTCAGAAGAGAGCAGGCGGTACGGATGTTTGCTCGGTGGGTGGGCAAATAATAACACTAACAACAAGAAACATAACAACATCTGCTTCTGTTCACAGGATGTAGGGGGTGTCCCAGGAGACCCTAAAAGATACCTGGGGCATTTGACATCTTTTAGGCCCTGGTGAGTTCCTGCCTCCCTCCCTTTGCGGTCTGGTGTGCCCAACCTGATATCAGGCGGGGCCCTGGGGGAGAGGCTGGGCCACAGGCAGCTCAGCCAGGCTGACCAGGAGCCTCAGTGACCAAGAGAGTGGTCAAGTTCGTGGTTTCAACGCCCATCACAGCCACTCTGGTGCGTGTCCCATGTTAGTGAGATGTGTGTTTCAACGCCCATCACAGGCACTCTGGTGCGTGTCCCATGTTAGTGAGTTGTGTGTGGCGGTGTGATGGGGGCGTCTGAGTGGGTGTGACCACAGGCACCCAGGGGCCACAGCGGCAGTGGGGAAGCATGGTGGTGATAGGACAAGGGGGGAGGAGGGTGGTGGCCGGTGAGGAGCAGGGGAACTTTGGGGACTTTAGGGAAGTCAGACGTGTAGTGGTGACACAGCAGGTGGCCAGCTTGGGCACTCTGCCCACGTGATCTCATGGAGGCTCTTACAACAGCCCTGCTTTGAAGGTTGCCACCATTTCACGGAGGAGGAAGCTGAGACTTGGAGGAAGGAAGCAGCATGGGCTGGAATGCAGAGATCAGCCAGTCATCCAAATGACAATGGCCATAGGGACAGGGCATTCAAGCTGCATCTGAGAGGGTCCCGCTGGGCAGGCAGGTGTGGCAGGCCCCGTCTGTGGTCCTCCAGCCTCCGGATCCTTTTTCTGAGACCTGCCCTTCCCCCAGGGTGGGGCCCCACAGGCCCTACGAGTACCCCACCTCTCTGCCCCGCTGACGACACCAAGGGGGGACGCTGACTCAAGCTGAGCCAATCAGCTTCTCTCTCTTGCAGCTTAGCACTGGGGGTCAGCAATGCTGGGCTGCCTTTTTGGCTGGTTATTCGAAATGAAACGTAAAGTGGGGTCAACTAGCTGTATTTGAGCCACATGTTCATAAAATGGCAGAGAAAAGACATGATCATAGAGAACCTGAAACTGTGCTCAGGGGAGGGAAGGGGAGACAGGGAGGCAGCCAGGCAAGCTGGGGCCAGCATCCGGATGGTAAAGCCCGAGGAGTCTGAGCAAGCCCCGGGACTGCCAGGGCTACTGTCAGCCTAGAATCGGCAGGTGTGCTGTAAACCGGTCCCCTTATCAACAACAGCAGCAAAGCCCTAATCTGTAGCATTTGCCAATGTCCATGGTGTAAGTATTCCCACCATGGCTGATTTCAAGCTACCAACAAATGTCCCTGGGAAGAGACCAAGCTGGGAAGAGAGCCGACTCCATCCAGCACAGCCAACCAGTAAATGGGGATGAGGAGTAGCTGATGGTTGCCCGGACAGGTGGCCTGGAGAGATCTTGGGGGCAGGGGGGTCAGGGCAATACACCCAAAGTATCACTATCCCTTTAAAGGAGCCAGGAGAGACACCATTCCTTGGGCTGCCATGGGCCTGTGTTTGTGCCCCCAGGGGACCATAATAGTGAGGCCTCCATCAAGGGGATAGCCCATTTCTCAGAACTCTAACCTGAGGGCAGGGCTAGACTAGCAGCAAAGGTGAGGGAGGTTTCATTCATTCATTCATTCATTCAACAAGCAGTTAATGAGCTCTGGCTATGTGCCCCACACCGGAGTTGCAACAGAGAACAAGACAGACACTGCTTTTCCCTTCCCTCTGGGAAACTGGAGTTAGACAGAGGACTTGGGCATGGACACAGGCAGAGAAGGTCTGGATGGGGTGAATGGGGGCACATGGACCTGGGGAGCTCAAAGAAGGAGCATCTAACCCCCAGTGGGGAGGTAGCATCAAGGAAGGCTGCCCAGGAGAAGGATCTGTAAGTTGAGGGCTGCAGGAAGCATGGAGGAAGGGGCGTGGGGTGGGGGTAGGGAGAAGGTTCCAGGCAGGGGAACAGCCTGTGCCAAGACCCCAGAGGTGGAAGGACTGAGGGTCATTCAGTCTGGTGGGAGAGTGAGAAGAAAATGAGAGTTGACAGGGAGTAGTAGGTAGAAGCCATTAGAAGCTTTCAAGCTGAGGGACGCTGTGATCAGATTACCCACCCACCCCCAAGATTAGGGAGACCAGTTACATATGTCCAGCAAGAGTCAAGTGGGGCTCAAGCAGAAGAGAAGGGAGACTGAGTCAAAACATATTTCGGAGGTGGCTGGGTGAATGTAGGGGATGAGAAACAAGGATCAAGGATCAAGGATCCTGGCAAGATGGTTGGTCTGAAAAACGGATGGTGGCGCCATTTACCAAGGTGGTGGGGGGGCAGCTGGGAAAGGAATGAATTGATGTGAGGGAAGCTTATTGTGGGTGTTATTCTGCCATTTTTTACCCTAAGCTTTTTCACTCCACTGGGGAGCTGCCCACCTCGAGAGTCTTGGTAGGAGTAGAGGGCAAAGCCCACAGCAAAATGTAAATGCAGAGCCCCTTGCTCAAAAATTATTATGAATTTCAAGATGGTGAAAGGACTCATACTAAGGAGTTCAGAGCATTAGGCAGTGTTTGTGGCTGTAGATAGCTATTCTTATTGAATCCTTCCAAGTATATTATTACATATTTATATTATGTATCTGATTATTATCATTATTATAATGTAATACTATTGTTCTCAAAATTACCATTTGCAACTCATTGAGCTGGGCACTTTACATTCAGTATCAACATCATTGTTATTGTTATTTTAAAAATAAGAAGAGCTAATATTTATCAAAGGCCTGTACTAGACCAGACATTGTGCTAAGTGATTTGCCATCACCTTATTTCACAAATAAAGAAATTGAAGTTCAGAGCAGTTAAAAAACTTTCCCATTGGGCACCTGGGTGGCTCAGTAAATTAAGCATCTGCCTTCAGCTCAGGTCATGATCCCAGGGTCCTGGGATCGAGTCCCGCATTGGGCTCCTTGCTCAACAGGGAGCCTGCTTCTCCCTCTGCCCCTCCCCCTGCTTGTGTTCCCTCTCTCACTGTGCCTCTCTCTGTCAAATAAATAAATAAAATCTTAAAAAAAAAAAACTTTCCCATGATTACACGACTAATACATGGTGGAGACAGTTTACAATCTCAGATCTGTCTGATTCAAGCCTATGATATTATCCATTATTCTATAAAAACCATTTTTCAAATGTTCCTGATAATAAAGATGATCATCTGACATTTGTTTAAAAATACAGATTTCCAGGATCCTCCCTTAGGGGACCTGGTTTAGTAGCTCTGAATTAGGATTCAGCTCTCTATATTTTGATCCCTAGAAGATTTTTATTGTCAGGCAAGCTTGGGAAACACTGCTGTGATACCTAGTGATAAGACTGTGGCAAATTCTTCTGTTGTTGACAATTCTTCATTCCCTTCCTTGTAAGAGGATCATACAGCCACACCGTTGCCCTACCTCCTGGTAGGCAGGGGTCTAGTTTTCAGCACCACTGCCAGGCTTGGCAGCATGAATCGCTCTGACCACTGGAAAGTGAGCAACATGACATCCAAATGTCTAGCACAAGCTTTGAACACAGTGGCATGGTTCAGCTTGATCTCTTGCACTTCTGTCCTCTGCCATGAAAACAACCTGTCCCAGAGAAGGGGCTATTTCTTCAGCCTGGGTTCCAGAACAAGAAGTCATGTGAGGCAGTACTAACTTGCTGTCTTGGTGAGAAATAAAGATTTGTTGTCATAAGTCTTTGAGATTTGGGGAATTTGTTTGTTACACAGCACAGCTGATGAATACAATATTTATTTATAATATTATATAATAACAGTGACATCTATTGAGGACTTTTTATGTGTGAAGCATTTTATTTATATGTTTTGTCTCTAATCATAGCAAAAATAAACTGGAAGTTAGAGATTATTATCTCCATTTTAGACACCAGGAAACTAAAGCTCAAAGAGGCGAGGTAACTTGTCTAAAGTCAGGAGCAGTGAAGGCACTGTCTGCTTCCAAAACTCTTCACTCATGAGTGAACCTTCCTGCCCCCTCCCCTCCCCCTCCTCCTCTTTCCCACCTCTCTCCTCTGCTTTCTGCCACCATCAATCTCAAGTGCAACCTGTTGGCAGAAACAGACATATGCAATACTTAATTCACTTTAATTAAAATATATTTTAGTGGATTTTTTTTTCTGGGACATAACTCATTTTGATGGGAACCCATTGGATTTTAATGGGAAACCTATTAGAGGAACATATTGTGATCTTTAATGAAGCTGGGCTGTGTGGAGAACCACCTACAGGTAATTAGAAACCCTCCAGGCCCTTGGGGAATAAGGTGAGATGAACTTCAGTTTGTTTAAGACAATTAATGCAGACAATGATCTGGGAACGAATTAAATGGTCCTTGATTAGGAGCAGCTGTGCAGGTGGCATCCTCAGGAAAATGGGACATGCAAGTGGGGCTTTTAAGAAAGAGTGATTATTAATGCTTATCTGTTTATATTGGCAGCTAGCACTTCACCAGGCTGTCGGTTTGATCAAGTGGCTCCAACTCCCCACCCCACCTCTTCATGCTACCTTTCTTCATTGATAACTTCTGGGTCTGCCAGGTGTCTCAAGGGACCTGCTTGCCTCTGATAGCTGATGGGTGCATCCATGTTGGCAGGCTGGGAGCCCCCCCCAACCCCCACCAGTGTATGCTTCCATATTGATGGGCACTTCTACACTAGTGGGATTGGGAACCTCTGTATTCTCAAATATGGTTGTTTCTACAGTAGTTAGAATAGGAACATCTATGCTTTTTCACTTACACGTTTTGTACTTGCAGCTCTAAGAGCCACTTGTACTCCTAAAAGGAGGCATTGCCCCAAGTCTGGAATGGGCTTATCCCTGCTGGCATACTGAGGAAATCCACACTGAAAGAAATAATAAGCACTGCACTGACCATAAGTTCTCTTCTACTAGAGATGAGCGTATTTCCCCTTTGCCTTGATTGAGGGCCTCTGCACATGCAGGGAGGATGCAACCTCACTAGAAGAATGGAAAGGCTGCCTGGAAGAAGAGACATCTAAATTGGGTCCTGGTGGGAGTTAGCAAGAGGTCACTTCTATATTGACAGGAATGGAGCTTACTTACAGCTGTGGGTGCTTCTACGTCCATTAGAACGAAAGCATCTGCAGTGGTTGGGCTGGGAATGTCCCCAGGGACAGGAATGGGTATGATTATCTTGAAAGAAAAACTGGTGAGTCTATATTGGCAGGGAAGGGTGCTTCACACAGGTACATATGGGGCGCTCTATACTCACATGAATAGGAAGCCCTACATTTGCTAGAAGAAGCGCTTCTATAGATGGGCATGTCTACATTAGCAAGGATGGGCACTTTTATGCTGGCAGGGGTAATTCCTAGAAAAGAATGGAACTTTTGCATTGAAAGGAATGGCTGTCTCTTCATTGGTGAAGGTGGGCACTTCTACACTGATCTCTAACATTTCCTGACTCCTGACCAGTAAAACCAGAGTGATTCCACTGACTTTTCCAAAGTCCCAGACCATTCCCTCAACTCCCAGCCCAGGGCTACTTTGTCCAGAGGTGGAGGAGGCAGTCACACTGTGGGTGGCATGGGGCAGGGAGAGACAATGGAGAGAGGAAGCAGGACCACTGGTTACCTACCTGCCCAGGAGTGGATTAGGAAGGGAAGAACCCAGAGTAGGTTCCAAGCAACTTTCTGGTACTCAGAACCAGTGAGGCCAGGGAGGGTGGCAGCCAGGACCCCCCACCAACACCAGGCAGCCCTGAGCCCCTTCCCCAATCCCCTCACAGCTCAAGCTTCTGGCAGGGGCTGCTGTGAGATTCCCCATGCAACCCTGACACAGGGCTGTAGCTAAAACATTGGTCTGGCAGTTTTCCCTCTTTAAGTTGAAGTGTGATGTTGGCAGGCAGTGAGCTGTGGTGGCAGGCTGCCAGAGGGAGCATGTGTTGGAAATCCTTGTTCCACGTTGCAGCAATCTGGGGCTCCCCCACCCACAAACTGCTCCAGAGCCAGCCAGCCACGGGGGCCAGAGCCTCCCACTGATGGGGAGCAGCCACCAAGAATAGGGAATGATGAGGAACAGAGGCTTAGAGAAACCAGGGATAGAGGAAGACGTGAATAGAAATGGAGCCACGGAGAGACATAGACACAGAACCACAGCCAAAGACAGACACAGAGAGACCCATGGAGACCCAAGGTCAGAGAGATCCAAGGAAGACAGAATTGAAAGATATTAAGAAGCATGGGAGATTGGAAAAAAATGACAGACTGGGTCCAGTCCTCTCTCCCCAAATCTCCAGTTATAACAAAAAATATATATGTATTGATGTAAGTGTATAAACTATTGTAGCAGTTGTAGAAAACAAGAAAGTTCTCAGTGGATCAGAAACTTTGTGGAATTCCTGAAAGATGGAAAGTAGACAGGTCTGAATTGACAGAGGAGCCCATAGCCCAAAACACACAAGGAAAACATCACTGTGCAAGATGGGGCTGAGCTCCAAGCTCAGAGTCAACAGGACCACAGGATACCCAGAGCAGCAGGGGACCAGTGCAATCATGAGAGTGAGCGATTGAGAAGCTGAATTTGAAGCAGCCAGGCTGGCCTATTCCTGACCAACTCCCCCTCCCCACCCCTCATTGCTCATGCTGAGCAGCTAATGGCAGGGGAGTTTGCCCATAAGCCAGAGCAATGAGTGGACATATTAGGTCTAAGAGTCAAGGACAGGCCCTGGGGAATCTAGTGACACACTGGGAAGTGGGAAGAAGACCAGCTTCCATCACATACCACTGACAACACTCCTCCACAGTGATTAACAGAGACAAACTCTTGTGGTCAAAACCATCCTTCAGAGACAGGCAGATAGAGCAAATCACTGCAGAAAACCAAGAATGCCAAAGCATTTCAGGAAAAGCAACACTGTGAAAGAGGGGAATCAAATTTAACCAACAGAAGACCTTAAACTCAAGGGAATAGACTTAAGGGGGCAAACACAAACAAAAAGAAGACTTTAAAGTAGTATAATCACCATCCTTAGGGAGATTGGAGAAGCTATCATACCCATAAATTGAGAACAGGCTGTTACTAAAATGAATCACTAAGAGATCTTGAAAATTTAAAATAATTGTTCAAATTTAAAACTCAGTAGGTTGGCTGAATAGTACAAAATATAGCTAAAGGGAAAGTTGGAATAAATTTAAAGACACGCAGCCCCTATGCCACGTCTAGGTGTAAGCCCCGACAAAATTTTCATGTGTGTAAGGCATTATGTGAGTGTTCACTGCAGAATTGTTTGATGCATTTAGAAAAAATTGGAAACAACCCATAAGCTCACGGAGAATGGATAAAAAAAGCTGTGGGTTGGTCACATTACAGAATCTTATGCAACAGGTAGAATAAATTACCTACAGCTACATGTATCCACAGGGATCAATTTTAAAAATATAATGCTGAGTGACTAAAACGCAATTGCAGAATGATAGATTGGTACAATATCTATTATATAAAGTCAAAACACGAAAACAACAGTATACACCTTTTCTATGCATTCAGTATAACATTGATGGTTATATTTCAAGAAAATTTACATTAAAATTGGAAAATGTATATCTAAAATACATAGAGAACTGTTACAATGTGATAATAAGACAAACAATCCAATAATAATGGGGAAAAGATTCGAACAGAAATTCCAAAAAGGAAATATATGAATGCAATAATCACATTAAAAATCCCCAGCTTTATTAGTCACTAGAGAAATACAAAGTAAAATAATAATGATGAACCACCATACACTGAAGTTTAAAAGACTGGCAATACCAAGTGTTGGCAAGGATATGGAGAAACTGGAACTCTCATAGGTTGCTGGTGGACATGCAAAACAGCACAGCCAATTGGAAAACAGTATGTTAACATAAAGTTAAGAACATACTTACCCTGTAATGTAGCAATTTTACTTTCATGTATTTACCCAAGAGAAATTAAAACATATGTCCACCCAAAGATCTGAACACGAATGTTCATAGTTGCATTATTCAGAATAGCCCCAAACTGGAAGCAATTCCAATGTTCATCAACTGGTGAATGGATAAATGAATTGTTGTATATTCATACTTGGGAATACTACTCAGCAATAAAAAGTAATTAAACATTGATAATGCATGCAAAAACATGGCTGAATCTCAAAAATATGCTAAGTGAAATAAACCAAACATAAAAGAATATGCACATCTGATCCCATATATGTAATTCTAAAAAAGGCAAATCTATAGGACAGAAAGAGGTTGTTGTCTAGGGCCAGGGTAGAAGCAGGTGATCAACTGCCAAAGGGCACGTGAAAATTTTTTTGGGTGATGGAATTCTTTTATATCTTGACTGTGATGGTGGTTACACAATTTCATACAAATACCAAAATTCATCAAATGGCACACTTAAAAATATGTGAATTATATAGTATACAAATAATACCTTAATAAAAAGTTAATTTAAAAATCATAAAGACCAAATTCAACATAGTTGTTACCTATGGACAGCAAAGAAGGGGAATGGAATTGGGAAGAGAACACAAAGAGCTTCAACTTTATTGACAATATTTAATTGCTTAAAAATAGAAATATAAAGCAAATATGGCAAAATGTTAAAGCTGGGTAGTGTGTACTAGTGTGTTTGCTATATTATTTAGTCTTTATGCTTTTAAATATATTTTGTGTTGAAATATTTCTAAATTGTTTTTGAAATAATGAATTAGTGAGTTAAAAATAAGCTGAGGGAGGGGCGCCTGGGTGGCTCAGCTGGTTAAGCGTCTGCCTTTGGCTCAGGTCATGATCCCAGCATCCTGGGATCGAGCCCTGCATTGGGCTCCCTGCTCAGCGGGAAGCCTGCGTCTCCCTCTCCCACTCCCCCTGCGTGTGTTCCTGTTTTTGCTACCTCTCTCTCTGTCAAATAAAAAAATAAAATCTTAAAAAAAAAAATAAGCTGAGGGATGGGGCAGTTGGCTGGGTGGCTCCGTTGGGTGGCTCAGTTGATTAAATGTCTGACTCTTGGTTTCAGCTCAGGTAATGATCTCATGGGTCATGAGATCAAGCCCTGTGGTGGGCTCTGTGCTCATCAGGGAATCTGCTTGAGGATTGTCTCCCTCTGCCACTCCCCCCACTCGTGAGTATGACCTCTCTCTCTCTCCCTCTCTCCAAAATAAAAAAATAAATCTTAAAAAAAAAAAAAGCTGAGGGATTCTCTTAAGACTGTGGTGTAAGGGGCGCCTGGGTGGCTCAGATGGTTGAGCATCTGCCTTCGGCTCAGGTCATGATCCCAGGGTCCTGGGATCGAGCCCCTCATTGGGCTCCTTGCTTGGCAGGAAGCCTGCTTCTCCATCTCCTTCTACTGCTCCCCCTGCTTGTGCTCTCTCACTCTCTCTGTCAAATAAATAAATAAAATCTTAAAAAAAAAAAAAAGACTGTGGTGTAAAATGACTGAGAGATATGGAGAATGAAAAAGTAGTTAAATGATATAGAAACTAGATACAGAAATTTCAACATTTTTCTAGTCGGGAGTTTCATAAGCAGAGATGGGGAGAGGAAGATAATCAATCAATCAATAGGAGAACTTTTCCCAAAACTGAAAGCAGTCAAGAGTCTTAAAGTTGAGAGGATCAATCAAATGCTAAGCAACATAAATAGAGGGAGAAAGATTCATTCCTGACACACAGTGGTAAAATTTCAGAAGGAAAAGTCTTAAAAGATAGAGAGGGGATGGCACTGCTTATTCTCAGAGGAATAAGATTCAGATTTGCAAATGATTTCTATTTGGCAACACTGGAAAACAATGGAAAAAGAGCTTCAAGTTTCTGGAGAAAATTGTTTTATCCTAAGATCCTGTGCATAACTCAACTGGCCTTCAAGAGTGAGTGGGGGCGGGATCAAAGATATTTTGGACAGAGTCTCTCTGAACGAATATATTATTCACAGATTCTCTAAAAGAATTACTCAAGAATGTACTGTCATAAAAGAAAAAGAAAATGAATACAAGACCAAAAAAGACATGGGGTATGGGAAATAGTGATTTAAAAAAACAAAACAAAACAGTAAAACTTTGTTGTTAAGTCAAATTTTGAATGCATAATCCAACAGCAATGACAGCAGTAACAACGCAGGAACTCACACTCCAGGTGATCTCAATGTGTAATGTATTCAGAAATGGGGGTGGGGTGCGAGAGTGTTTTTTTTTAACTAGTTCAAGAAGAGGATATAGATTCTGAGGATCTCTAGATATATAAAGTGCAAGTTTAAATATGTGTTTAAAGAAGGAGATTTCTCGTCTTCCGCCGCCATTTTAAATCCAGCTCCATACAACGCTCCGCCGCCGCTCCTGCGGCGACCCGGGCTGCGCGCCAGCACCCCTCGGCCGACAACTCTGCCACCATGGAGGACATGAACAAGGGCAGCAACATAGAGGAATTCGCAGAGGGATCCAAGCTCAACGCGAGCAAGAATCAGCAGGACGACGGTAAAATGTTTATTGGAGGCTTGAGCTGGGATACAAGCAAGAAAGATCTGACTGAATATTTGTCTCGATTTGGGATCTCTCAGTCACTTAGGGATGAGGAGACAGAAACCTTCCAGTCTCTCAATCAAAAGCCTAGAAGGGCCATATCCAAAAAACATGAATAAATCAGAGATAGGCTGAGACTTATTTAAAAGTGCTACTCAGCCCTCATCCAACTCAAGTCCTCATGGTATTGAACTGATCAGCTACCATCTTATTTGTCTAACAGAGGAATGGGTAAACCTTCATCTTGAGTATCTATGATTCTTTTATACATAGTATGTGTCATAACATTTTTTAAAAATTGCTAAACATGTACAGGGGCAGGGAAATGTGGCCAATAATCAATAGGAAAAAATAAACAATAGAAGAAAACCCATAGACTGATGAGATACTGAAATTATAAGACAAGGAATTATTAAGCTATGATTAACATTTTAAACTAAATCATTGAAAAAATGGACAAGATGAATGAAAAGATGAAGAATTTCAAGATAACTGAAATTTATAAAAATAATCAAATGAGCATTCTAAAATAAAAATATGGGGGCATCTAGGTGGCTCAGTCGGTTGAGCATCTGATTCTTGATTTCAGCTTAGGTCATGATCTTGGGGTCATGAGATCAAGCCCCACATGCTCAGTATAGAGTCTGCTTGTCCCTCTCCCTCTGCACCTCCCTTTGCTCACACACCCTCTCTCTCAAATAAATAAAAACTTAAAATAAAAATATGAAAATTGAAATGAAAAACTCATTAAATGGGCTCAACAGCAGTTTAGACACAGCTGAAGAGGTAATTAGTGAAGTAGAAAATAGGTCAGAAGAAAATATTTAGATAGAAGCATGGAGAGAGGGAACGAATGCAATACACAGAAAAGAGACAAAGACATCTGAGATACAATGGAAACAGGGAGTCTCTCTCCCTTTTGTCTATTATAATTGTGTAATTGTAGTTTAAGAAGGAGAGAAAAGAAGAAATGAGGCAGAAAAGATATTTGGAGAGATAATGCCTGAGAACTTTTCAAAACTGGAAAGGCAGTAACCCTTAAATACAGGAAGTTCAGTAAACTACAAGGAGATTAAAACAAGGAAACACATCTAAGGGCATAGAGATCATCTTAAGGAAAGAGACACAGAAGGGGAAGAGACACATTACCACATTTCCATCAAAGAATTATAGTAAGACAGCTGACTTTTCAATAGTAACCACAGAAGCCAGAGGACAATGGAATGAAATCTTTAAAGTGTAGAAAGAAAAAAAAAAAGCCTGTCAACATAGAATGCTATACACAAAAAAGTAATCTTTAAAACTGACATTTAAAATAAGTAAAAGTTGAAAAATTCATTGCCAGAACATTTGCACTATAAGAACCCCTGAAGAAAAATCTTCAGTCTAAAGAAAGCTTTCTCAGATTAGAAAAATGAGCCCAGAGGGGTGCATGGAACTGCAGGAAAGAATGAAGAATGAAGAAAATAGATCAACATAAGACTAAAAACTGCTTATAAGAACAATGAGGCAAATGTGTTGTGAACTTATAAATTATGTAAAAGTAAAATATATGACGACAATACCAAAAAGATCATGAAGTGGTAAATAGAGTTAAATTGCTGTGATATTCTTTTTTTTTAAAGATTTTATTTATTTATTTGACAGCAAGAGAGGGAACACAAGCAGGGGGAGTAGAGGAGGGAGAAGCATCCTTCCCGCCGAGCAGGGAGCCCAACGCAGGGCTCGATCCCAGGACCCTGGGATCATAACCTGAGCCGAAAGCAGACACTTAACAGCTGAGCCACCCAGGCGCCCCTTTGCTGTGATATTCTTACATCTTTCAGAAAGTGGCAAAAGGACTAACTTAAGACCTGAAGTTGAGGGACAATATCAAATTATTTAATATATATATAACTGAAATCCCAGAAGTAAAAGAGAGAGAAAAACCAGGTCAAAAAAAATATTTGAAGTGATAACAACTGAGAATTTCCCAAAATTAATAAAAGACACCAAACCACATATCCAAGAAGCTTAGAACACAGGAAGGAAGATAACAATTTTTTAAAAGAGAGAGTTACATCCTATTCAAACTGCTGAAAATTAAAGATGACTAGAGAAACCATAAATCTTATAGGCAGCCAGAGATAAAAAGCATGTTACATTACCAAATAACAAATATGGGACTATGGCAGACTTCTCCCCAAAACTACATAAGCCAGTAGCCCTTAGAATGTCATCATTAAAGTTTTGAAAGAAAAATAGCTATCAACTTGGAATTATCTACCTGGTGAAAATATCTTTCAAATATTCAGAAGAAATTAAGACTATCCCTCTTTAGGGGCGCCTGGCTGGTGCAGTAAGTTAAGCACCTGACTCTTGGTTTCAGCTCAGGTCATGATCTCAGGGTCATGAGATTGAACCCCATGTCAGGTTCTATACTCAGCATAGAGTCTGCTTAAGATTCTCTCTCCCTCTCCCTCTGCCCCTCCCCCCTGTAAAATAAATAAATAAATCTTAAAAAAAAACCTAAACCTCTTTGAAGATAATAAAAGTAGAAAATCCAAGAGGAAAACTATGAAAAACTATTACAAACTAATAAGAGAATTTAGTAAAGAGGCAATTATAAGAACAACATACAAAAATCAATAGCTTTCTGAGCCATTGGTACTAACCAATTACAACATTTCAGAGGGAAAATCCCACTCATGATAGTATCAAAAAATATAAAGTGCCCAGGAATAAACTTAACAAGAAATGTGTTAGCATCTATGAAGAAAAGTACACAATTTTATTGATGTAAATAAAGGAAGACTTAAAGAAAGACACACAGCATCCCGAAAGGGGAAGACTTTATATCACACACAAAAAAATCCATTTTCCCCGGGGTGCCTGGGTGGCTCAGTCGTTAGGCGTCTGCCTTCAGCTCAGGTCATGATCCCAGGGTCCTGGGATTGAGCCCTGCATTGGGCTCCCTACTCCGCGGGAAGCCTGCTTCTCCCTCTCCCACTCCCCCTGCTTGTGTTCCCTCTCTTGCTGTCTTTCTCTGTCAAATAAAAAAATAAAATCTTAAAAAAAAAAATTTCCCCAAATCAGTTTGTAAATCCAATGCAATCCCAATTAAAATTCTAATGGAATTTTGGGGTGCCTTGGTGGCTCAGTCAGTTAAGCGTCTGATTTTGGATTTCATCTCAGGCCATGATTTCAGGGTTGTGAGATTGAGCCCCCCATTGGGCCCCATGCTGGGCATAGAGCCTGCTTAAGATTCTTTTTCCCTCTCCCTCTGCCCTTTCCCCATATCTCCCTCTTTAAAACAAAAATCTTTTTTTTTAAGATTTTACTTATTTATTTAACAGAGAGACAGAGAACACAAGCAGAGGGAGCAGCAGAGGGAGAGGGAGAAGCAGGCTCCCCACTGAGCAAGGAGCCTAATGCAGGGCTCGATCCCAGGACTCTGGTATAATGACCTGAGCCAAAGGTAGACACTTAACCAACTGAGCCACCCAGGCACCCCTAAAAAAAGATTCTAATGGAATTTTTCCAGCTGATTCTAAAGTTCCTTGGAGGAGGAAACATGTACATGGACAGCCAAGAAACTTTATAAAGAGAACAATGGAGACTTTAACTATAAGCTATCCAAATACAAAGTTATAGTTATTAAAACATTATGGTATTGATGAGGAAAGATTTGAATGGACTAATGAAACACATGCGATTTTGAAAATAATTATAAAAGTTTTAGAAGAAAAAGTAAAAGAATATTTTCATAATCTCATGGCAGGAAAACCTTCATTAAAAAACAACCCCCCCCACACAAAACAACAAAGAGTAAACCTAAAAGAAAAAGATAGATATGGAAAAACATATATACAATTTCTGTATGTATCCTAAGGGCTAGACTGGAATTGGCAAATAGCAAACATCTCATGGCTTACTGATTTTCCACCTGTGGCAGACATCATTAATCAATCTCAGAACAATGTCCTGCTGAACCTATACAAGTTTTTACAGTTCTCTCCAATAGAGTACTTTGGACAGCCACCACCAGTTCGTTATACACTTAGCATAAAAAAATGAGACAATCTTATGCCCCAGGGATATACAATTCTTCCCTGTGGCTGTGACCTATAGGGGTATTCATGAGCTTCTCAGGGTTAAAAGGGTTTTGTCAGCACATCCTCCTGGAGTACAGCTTCCACAGAGCTCTCCTTGGTGCTGAAAATTAGTCTGCATTTCCCTGTAGGTGCCTGGATCCTGCCACTTCCCATCCTGCCACCATTGTTCACATGAACCAAATTTCCCTTAGCTGCCAGAGATGCACCTTGTAAAAAAAAAACAGCACCCAGACTATGCTAAGGATGAGAAAAGAACAGTTTGGAAGTAACTCATTCTGAAAGGGAAGTGTTAGAATTTGTTATGAGGCATGATCTACCCAAACAAGAACCCAGGTAATTGCGGGAGTCAGATTCAGAGAAGATGTGGTGAACATTAGAGCATCTTGCAAACCATGAGTCAAGGTGTGTGGTGGGGGGAAGTGAGAATCTAATGTTTTCAACCTGAAGCCCACCTGAGACAGAGTGAGGATGAAGTAGGTCTCAGAGACAGGAAATCACAACCAAATTCAGGCACTGGGAAGGGTGAGTGACAAAGAATTATATGGACCTCCATTAAGTTCAATTGAAAAGGTCCTTGCTGGCTAATGGATACTTCTTTGTCATGTGACTCAAAGCCCCAACCCTCTAATCATAATGGCTTAACTTGCTGGAATGGTCAGTCTCCATTCTGAGTCATCTCGTTAGTATACACTTTCTTGGGGTCTACCACAAGTCACCTAATTAGCATAAACCATCAGGTGTGGTCTGAGGGGCCTATCATGAATAACAAAGACACTCTTATTACCCAGAAAATTCCAAGGATTTGGTGGTCACCTCCCAGGAAGCAAGGACAAAGGCCAGCCAAATTCTTTATTACATTCTGTCAGTACCTTTGCAATTGTCCTTATATTTAGCTCTCCTTAATTTACCCAATTTGAGCGTGCCATCTCTTCTCCACTGTGACCCTGGCACCCTGACTAGGACAACAAATGAAACTAAAATTAAATACATCCCTTCTAGCACTTCCATTGGCAAGAACTTAGTGACATGGCCACACCTAGCTGCAAAGGAGCCTGGGAAATGTAGTCTGTAGCTGTGTGTCCACGTGCCCACCTAAAACTCTGCTACAATGGCAGAAAGAAAGGAGGTGTTTGAGGGAGTAAATAGTAGTCTGTCCCACTGTCCAGTCATTTTAAAAAAATTATTATTTTTTTTAAAGATTTTATTTATTTATTTATTTGAGAGAGAAAAAGAAAGAGAGAGAGAGTGTGAGTGGGGTAAGGGACAGAGGGAGAGAGAGAGATTCCCAGGCAGACTCCATGCTGAGCATGAGGCCCGATGTGGGCCTCGATCCCATGACCCTGAGATCATGACCTGAGTCAAAATAGAGAGTCAGACGCTCAACCGACTGAGCTACCCGGGTGCCCCTAGGCATTTTGAACATCTTAAAATCTTTACCAGCTTGATAGGCAAAAGGTAGTATTTTGTCATTATAATTTGCATTTTTTGTTTACTAGAAAGGAAGAACATGTTTTCATTTCCTGTTGACCATTTGTCTTTATTGTACTGTGATTTATTTTTCAGGTCTTTGGTCCATTTTTCCATTGATTTTTTTAGAGAGTTTTATTGATCAAATGAACTCTTTTAGGCTTAAAGATAATCCTTTTTTTGTCAAAGGAACTTTAAAAAAAAACCTTAGTTCAAAACTGAAATGAAGAAAGTAATAGAAAAATCACACAAAAAAAGACAAACTTCACTGAGCCTCATGTAAGGTAACTTTTCTTGGGTGACTTATTCCTGGTGGATTCACAGGCACTTTACCTTGGTCTCTCTCTGCTAGTTTGGGTCTCCACATGGCCATTTTATGTGCCATTGCCTGGGAGCAGGCAAATTAAACATAGTGCTATGTTTTCTTCTTTCCAGAAGGTTCGAATCTGTTCAGGCTGGAAGAAGGTGTTCCTAATTTGTAGTGTGTTTCTCAAGCACAGGCGACCATCTTCACTGTAGAGGTCCAGTGAGTGTTGGTTCCTTTGGTGGGGGTTCTCAAGCTGACCACTTCTGGAGAATTCTCATTAGCTCAGTCACCAGGCTGTGACTTCACAAAATATGACTCTAATATCTTAGTTTGTGTCCCCTCCAAAATAGAGCCCGAGTCGAGGACTTGGGAACCAAGAGTTTCATGGTGAGGTAATATCACAAAACTGGAGCAAGGGAGAAGGGGGAGGGAGACAGAGGGAGGAAATGCCAGGGAAGGATGTGTGTTGGACTGGGCAAGCGACAGGCAGTCTGCTGGGAAATCTCTAAGGAAAGGTGTGGAATGCACCTGAAACTTGTCTCTCGAAAGGACAGTGGACAGAGACATTTGTCCTCTGGCTCCCCTCCCCCTATTGGCAGAAGCTGACCACAGGACTGTTAACTCCCTGAGACTTCCCAGCTGCCTTGGAAAATCCCTAAGTGGCCACCATAGCTGCAGCTGAACTTAGAGGTGGGTGAGGCGGATATGGTGTGGGCCACAAATAGCATGGCTATGTTGCATTTTTTCAATATGTAAATACCTCAACCACATACTAAGAAAAATACACATGTTGTATTTTGGGTAGGCCCATTCGGAAAGCTGCTGGGCCTTCAGCAATATGGGCTGGTGGGGAAGGGCTAGCAGCTGGACCACATGGAGAGGGTCTCCAGGTGGCACAGAGTGAATCAAACTCAGATGGGGAGTGGGGCAAAGGGTGTGAGGACATGGAGCTCCAGGCTCCAGATTTGACAGGTTGCAGCCCTGCCTGCCGGTGGGCTGAGGCTGCTGATACAACACTCAAAGGCTGGATAGGCTGACCCCAAGGAGAGACCGGGGTTCCCAACCATGCCCCGTCAGAGCGAAGTATCCACAAGCAGGCAAAGGGGTGGATTCAAGGATGTGTTCATCTTAGTGGTGTTTATTAGAGCAATCTGAAAAAACAAGCTGGGCAATCAGAAGGCATTGGTTACAAATTATGATACAGCCATTAAAAATAAAGCCAATTTGCATGAATTGCAGAAGACAAAGGACAAATTGAACTGCACTGGACAAAATCCAGACTGTGGGAAACTCTACAGGCCAAACAGCCAGATTTTAAGGAAAAGAACAGGCAGGAGGGGAACCTATAGATTAAAAGCACTTATTTTTTTTCAAAGACTTATATATCTATTTTAGAGAGAGAGAGAGAGAGAGACAGCTCTGGGGGGGCGGGAAGGGGCAGAGGGAACTGGAAAGAGAATCTCAAGCGGACTCCTGATTAAAAGCACTTAAATGACATAGGAAATTTTTTTTGATGGCCAACTGAACTATGGTGTCTAAGTGTTTCCACTTGGGTGATAAAACCACAGAGAAATGCAAAGGAGTGATTGACATAAAAATAAGGATAGTGGTTATTTTGGGGTGTAAGGAAGCAGTTGTGGCCCAGCGGGGTGCAGGGAGGCATTAGGGAGGCTGGCCAAGTTCTCTGTCTTGAACCAGGTGGTGGTCACAATGGTGTTTATTATAATTCATTAAGCTGTGCATTTGTCTTGCTGTGGCTTCTGTCTCTATGTTTTATTTTATAATAAAAAGGTGGTTTTTTTCCCTAACCTTTGTTTCCTTTTACCTTTCTGTATTGTCTGAATCTTACACAGTGAACATTTTGTTTCCAATGAATCATTTCAATAACTATTACTTTTAGTTCTTTAAAGCCGATTTTATTTTAGCGGGAGAAAAGAATAAAGCACATACAGTCACCATGCCAAGCCCGTGCCACCTGTCCCCAGTCCCAACCAGCCCTCATCTTGGTTGTGTGGTTCTCACAGGCACATCCTCACCCCCAGCAGCTCACAGTGACCCATGTTCATGGAACACTCACCCAGGGCCTCCCCCTCAGGCACTGGCTTCTCTACTCCTCATGTCTACACCGACAGGAGCTCCAGGGTGTTGGGAGGGTGGGCATGGAAGCTGTGTACCGCCTCCATCCATACCTACAAACACAAGCAAAGTATTTTCCTGGCAGGGTAGTTATAGGTGCCGTCAGTACGGATTTCTCCCAAGAGTCCAGCAGTGACCTGGGAGAGTCTCTGAGGCTGGACCGAGGAGCCGGCCTCCAGCGGGGACACCAGCCTCTGGCTGGCCTTGGTGAGACCTGGCCAGCTCCCTAGATTCTGTCAGGCATCCCTGGAGACTCAGCTCAGAGTAGGCCTTTATCTGAGGGAGGGTCAAGGTCGGGAGGAAGCCCCTGGGTCTCCTCCCAGGCTGCAGAGCCTGCTGGGGCCTGGAGGTTGGAGTTGGGGGGTGGGGGGTCACAGGAGCCACAGACTCATTATCCTCCCCAAAGCTGCTCAGCTTCCAGGTTCCCCAAATGAGTGGGCAGAACTGCCACCCTCCCAGGCCCCGCCTCCACCCGGACAGAGTAAGGACACGTCTTTGCGCTTCCTTCCTCATCCTCCCCCTCCCAGGTGCCACCCATTCCACCACCCACATCTCCCACGTCCCCCATTTCTCTCCACCCCTGGGCTGCTTTCCTTGCCCAGGCCTCTCTGCTCAACCGATGGTTCCTCTGTGGTTCTATGGCAGGTGGCGCGTGCTTTGCCAGGACACTGCCATAGTGAGAGTGTGTTGCCTGCAGGCGCCTTGCCAAGCACTCTGTCCTCACAACCCCATGAGGTGGATGCTATTATTAGTCCCACTTTACAGATGAGGACACTGAGGCCCAGACCTCTCACGTCCATTGCCCCATTACGGCAGCTGTCCTGTGCTGTGGTGAGGCTAGGATTCGAACCCAGGCCGCCTGGATCCAGTAGTGGAGACCGAGAAGGAGGGCTCTGGCATCAGCCAGGGCTGGGCTGGAATCTCCCAGATTCTTACCTAGAATCTTCCAGGTAAGTTGGAATCTTATCCAGGAGTTTGCAGGCTGTGTGACCTGAGGAAATTCACATTGTCTCCTGAGTCCTGGTTTTTCCATCCGTAAAATGGAGATGCTGATCTTACCTCGGGTTGTGGATAAGGTAAGATGAAATAATGCGCTTAAAGTTTGATGGACCGTAGCTACTATCTCATCGCCTACGGCGCTTCCCTCTTCCAATCTTTCCTCCCGAGTCCCAGCCACCACCCAGTAGGCTGAGTAATTTTTCTTTTTTTAAAAAATCAGCTCTTAAAAAAATAATGCCATCTTGATCCCATTATTCCCTGGCTAAAACCTTGCACATGGTTCCAAGGCTTCTCATTGCTACAAGATAAGTCCTCTCTCTTTACCCCAGAATTAAAGGCCTCCCTGATGTAGCTTCTGATGTTCTGTCCCCTGTGCATCTCCTCTGCCTCTTCTGCCCTGGATTCTCCCTCTCACGTCCCACACTTCATCACCCTGGCCTTCTCCCTTACTTCCGAGGCTCCTCACACACCGTCTCCTCTGCGCAAGCATCTCCTGAATCCTGGAACACAATTCTCCACCGGGTCCGCTTGGCACTCTCCAGCTCTGCTCTTAAGACTCAAGTTGAATATCACCACCTCTGTGGCTCCCCTTCTCTGCCGAGGTGAATTAGAGGTGAATTAGCCCACACTCTCCCCTCCACCCTTGCCTAGCAATGCCTTTATTGTTATTCTTACAATGCACCGTGGAGTTACGGCTTCCATCTCCTCTACTAGAATATAAGCTCTGAGGCAGAGACCTATGCAGATGAGCCACGCCCAGTTTGAGGTTGGGAGTCCCAAGTGGCCCTACTCCTGGGCCCCGAGATCCTCTTCAGCCTTTCCATCTGCCTCCCTGGAGGATAGAGAAGCACCTGCTGAGGGAGGGAGCCTTGGCGTCGAAGGTCAGCAGTGCCCCTCGTTGGAAGATGCCTTTTGGAGGGATCTGCCCAGCTCACAATGGCTCTTTTCTCCAGACTGCTCTCCTGTCCAGTGGTGGACCAGCTTCCTTGGACACAGCTGATCAGACTATAGGCGGTAGCCCCCAATGGTCCAGTCTCAGCATAGATTCAGATAGATTCAAAGACACAGAATACAGCCATTAAATAGGGAATTAAAAAGAATTCCAAGGGCGCTTGGCTGACTTAGTCAGAAGAGCATGTGACCCTTGACCTCGGGGTCATGAGTTTAAGTCCCACATTTGGTGCAGAGATTACTTAATAAACTAAAAAAAAATAAATAAATAAAAAAAAATCCAGCCTTTACCTGAATTTTAAGAACAATAAAGGAATCCAGACTAGAATTCTAGTCTAGAATTGTCTAGAGGTGACAATCTCTCACCATTCCTTCCTTCTCTCTGCTCCCATCCTCTATACCCATTCTTCTGATTCTTCAACCTTGGGGTCTGGGAACCAGGTTGACAAATGGTGGTTGGAGAGCAGGGTCAAGGGTAGGGAATGTACCTGACATTGGCACATCAATAAATACTATCCCCAACATGTACACAGGGGACCTGGCACTTTCTTCTGTTATTCTTTTATTCCGGACACAGGTCTCATGCACAATTTGCATATCATTACCATATTTATCCTCAGGTCTTGCAGCAATCCTGTCACACCTGTCTTTTCCCAAATCCTGGCCTGCCTTTTACAGTTCACAAAGCCCTTTTATATTCCCTAGAAATTCATGATAACCCTGGGAAGGTAGAGACTAATATTGTCCCCATTTTACAGATAGAAAAACTGAAAGAAGCTGAATCACCTGCCCAAGGTGCCACTGGCAGGATTTGAGTCCAGATCTTCCTGAGTCTGGGTACAGCTCTTAAACACTACTCTCCTTGTCTTTTAAACTGAATCTTCCTTCAGCTGATGCTGAGACCACCATATTCATGTTAAAAGATACGCACATATATACCCACACAATCACACCCATCCACATAGAAACATATCTAGATTCACACACATCCATACACTCCCAACAGGCGGATGGTGTGTGCATACCCAGGGGCAAGCACAATACCCAGGCACACGTGTCCACACATGGAAGCATAATCTCTAGCAACACACGTGCTTGTGCACCACTGGAAAATCTTCATTAATATGGACAAGGGTGAGGCTAACCCCACTGCTCCCCCTGTGGTCCTCCATGGCCCTGAACTCCCCCCAGACCCTCCAGTCACCATGGCCTGTCCCTGCCTGAGCCCCTCCACCCCCTTCTCCTCCTGCACATTCTTTCATTGTGCCCTGTCCTGAACTCAGCTCTGCCACCAGGCTCTGCTGGGACCTCGTTATTTTTACAGCTGCAGGGAGCAAATTCTCAGGGAGAAGGGAAGGCTTTGCTAATGTTCAGAGTCACTGCCAGCCCAGCCTAGAGGGGCAAAGGTTCCCCTGTCCAGCTGAGATGGTGGCTGTGGTCAGCCCGGACCAGCTCCGAGGCCTGCCAGAGGGATCTTCTCTGGCAAGCTGGCTTGCCACCGCTGCCAACTCTCCCCTCAAGGCTGGGGACACCCTGGGATGGCCCTGGGCTTTGCGCCCAGAAAGGTCTCTAGCCCAGTATCCAGGAGAAGGGGACTGTGTATCAGTGAGGATGTGGGCAGAGTCCTGGAATTCTCCCTGTTTCACTTGCCCTTACAGGGCAGGGCGCTCCAGGGCTCGGCTCATTCATGTGGGTCAGAGGACCTGTAGGGTGGTTCATAGCACCAGGAGACAGGAGGGGAGGGCTAGTTCCGGGAATCTTTACATGAGAGGAGAAGTGTGTTGGGGGAGAGAGGAAGGGAAAGGCTTAGGGACAAATGGAGGGAAGCAGAGAGCATCTTATTTTGGGTAGAGTCCCCTGTCGGATGCAGAGGCAAGGGAAAAGCACCTCCTACAGACGGTTTCATCTCGCCATCTTGCTCCCAGTTCCATAAACCTGCCAAGAAGGACTCTGGATTCTTTCTGCTAACTTCCATCCCAGGTGCTGCAATCAGTTGAACTAAAGTGGCATCTTTCCTGCCTCACATCTGGCTGTAAAGACCCAGTGTGACATCAGATATTCTCCTTCTGAGGTCCCCCTCTTGTTGTCCCGCCTCTCAGACCCACACCGAGCCTCCCCAGCCCCAAGGCCTCCACCAAGTGTTGTCCACCAGAGTGGTCACCTCTGAGCCCCTGGCTCCACAAGGAGAGGCTCCTGGGACAGCCTGGAGGCATCTTTCTGGCACAGGGTCAGGGAGAGGCCTCTGGGGGCTCCCCCAACACACCCACCCTCTCTCTGCTGCAGAGCAAGGGCCATTGTTGATTTTAGCAAAGTTTAGCAAAGAACTCATTTTTTCGTTTTCCACCCCAGAATGCCCCACTTGTGGAGTTAATTCCCCATCCTGACAGGCTAGTGCCAGCCAGATTCAAGAGTTTTGCTGAATACCCACTGGGCACCACTGTTTCCATCACAGGGTTAATTAGTCCCCACGAGCCTCAGCCAAGGGGAGGCTGCTTGGGCTGGGAGTCCAGAGACCCAGATGTCGATTCTGAAACTGCCAATGACTATCTGGGTGAGCTCTAGGAGACAAGGCCCTTTCCCCTCTCTGGACCTCAGTTTTCCCACCTGCAAAATGAGCAGCTGAACCTGGACAATCCCCAAAGTCCTTGCCAGCTGGCTCAAACTCTCCATGACATTCTGTGATGCGGACATCTCTATAACCGCCAACCACAGTTGAGGATGACGTTCTAAGTCATGCCATGACATTTACAGCCATCTACAGCATTCGATGACATGGAAGGTTGGTCCTTGACATTCAATGACATTTACAACCATCTACAGCATTCTGTGACATCTCTTGACATTTACAACAATCTATGACATTTACAAGAATTCACGATATCCTGTGACATTGACATTCCAGAGCATTTCACGACATTCTTAGACATTCAACAGCATTCTATGGCATTCTAGCCATGATATTCTGTGGCATTCTGTGACATTCTAAATTTATACCATGTCGGTATGTCTCTCTTCTGAGGGGCCTCCCTGACATGGCCAGAGAAGCCATATTCCCCCTTCAAGATCCTACCCCAAATCTCCTCCTATCCAGGGTGCATGACCCCTCTGTGGCCAGAGGTCACTGAACTTGGGTCTCTAGAGCCATCTGGCCACTGTCCTGAGGTGGGCTTTGGGGTTGGGGGCAGGGCAATCTCTCCAGCAACAGTCATCTCCTCGAGAGGTTTTGCTCCCAAAGAGATTCTCCTCTTACCCCACCATCAGAATGTTCCAATTAATGGCTCCTTCCTTTAGGATAAGGGAGTCTCCCCGGCATAACATTAAGCTTAAGCATTCCAGATATTTGAAAAACTTTGACCTATGGGAATGGCAATTTTATATGGTTCAACCTAATGCAACAGAAAGAATGTGGGTTTGGGGATCAGTCCTGGGACAAACACCAGCGCTGTTTTGCTTAGCTGTGAAACCCAGGCGAACTTATCAGGCCTCACTTTCCTCATCCATAAATACAAATAAGAACTTTTTATTCAAGGGGTTGGTGGAGGATTCAATGGAATAATGCAGATATAGTGTAAAGCCAAAGATCTGGAACAGAATAAGAAGGCCTCAAAGATCATCTTCCTTCTCCTTTGTCTCCTTCCCTGAAACAATAGGAAAAGAATTCATGGGTGAGGTGGCACAAGTCGAAAAAGAAGACCTACGTTTTGGTCTGGACCCAGCTACCTCCTCACTGTGTACCCTTGAGACAGGGATTCTGTTCTGTGGACCTCAGCTTTCCCATCTTTAAATGGGGTGGGAAACAGATCAACTGGAGGACCTGATGGCCTGGGCTTCTCTGGCTGAGGAGGGGATGGTGATAGAACAAGGAATCCTGAAGTCTCGTGGGGCAAGCACTGGGGAGCAATGGGTCCCCATAGGCTCTGAGGACAGGGCACTGGCAAGCGGGAGGAGCAGGGCAGACCCAAAGGAAGAAACATTTCTTTCTAAGCATTGTGAGATGACAGGCTTGGTGGTAATGCTTCTTCAGTGTTTTAGGAGAATGGCCCCACAATCTCCACCTGAGGGAGAGGACAGGTACCCCACCTGGTGGGTGGTACCGTCTCCAGCCCTGCAGGCCCCTGAGTGGCGGGAAGGACTCGGGGCTGGTGCTGAAACCTTAAGAGACTGCGCCCCCTAGTGGCCAGACTCTGTCATTGCAGTACAGGGCTCCAAGTCCAGGAGGCTGACTCACCTGCTGACCAGTGGCTTGGTCCTAGCAGGGCAAATTTCTTTTTGAGAGGACATTGGGAGAGGGGCTTGGAAAGTTGGGGCAAGCCTATAAGGTGGAAGACTGGTAAAGACTCTTCGTAACCTTTTCCACAAAGTTTAGTGAGCACCTAATGTGTGCCAAGCAGAGTGCTGTGCTCTCCTGCTTAGTGCTGAACAAGACAAAGTCCTTGCTCTGCGAGGAGCTTAGGGCTCCTGGGCTGACCGAGGACCTACTATGAACCCAGTTCTTATCTCTGGACTCTTCACGGTAATCCTGGGAGGTGAGAATTAATCCCCATTTTACAGGAAAGGAAACTGAGACCTGAGGCCACATAGCTGTAGGGGGCAGAGCTGGGATTCATTCTTAGATCTAGATGATTCCCACGTTTCCCACTGCATGAGGTTTGTGTAGTAGGAAGAGCCCATCCCAGGCAAGCTTCTCATCCCAGGTAGACTTCTTTGGGAAACAGGGCCTGGGAGGTGCTAGTGGGTTCGGCAAGGGAGGGAGTGTCCGGACGCCCATGCCCTGCATCCAATGGGACTGCCTTCCAGAGTGGGGGATGCTCAGCGTCCGGGAGCCTGGGCATTGTTCTCATTGTCTTGGTCTTCTCTTTGTCTGAGGAGCATCCGGGGCTCGGTCCTCCCCTGGCGGAGATGGGGGCCAGCTGCCTGGAGAGTCTGCCGCCGCTCATTAGAGCCCTCACAAATGCCTCTCTCACGGGACTCCCCACCCCAGGGTCTGAGGGAGAGTTTGACAAGAATCTAAAAATAGCTGCTGTTTTGTTCCTTTGTTGGAGGGGAGGGGCTGGCAGAGGGGCTCCGGCTCCCCCTAATGACCTGCCCACAAAGAACAAAGCCTTTTCTCTGGATTTGCTCTGCTTCTGCAGCGCCCCGGCCTCCCCAGCTCCTGGAGTTGGACGGTGAATGGTGGTCCTGCTGGCAGAGGCAGGGCCAGGGCCCAGGCCACTGAGCCAGACAGCCTAGGCCCCAACAGCACACAATGTGCCGGGAGACCTGTGAGCAGGGCTCCGGGGGAGGAGGGGTCTGCATGTGTCATGTGACATTGCATGTGACATCACACCCCACGGCACAACTGATAGAGGGACAACAAATCACTGTGTGTGGCTTATTGTAGGCAGGTGACTCTGTGGGCTTGTGTGCGACCGAGCTGGAGACTGGCAGGTGGCAGGTGACTGTGCAGGTGACACCATGCACGAGTGTGGCTGTTCATAGGGAGCTTCACTATGGGCAGGTGACACTGTGTGTGTTGGCTTGACGTAGGATGATGGGGCTGACTCTGCAGGTGACACTGTGTGTGAATCTGTGACTCTAATGCTGACACTGGGAGGTGGGGCTAACTGTGCAGGTGACAGTGACTAACCCAATGTCAGGAAGCCATAGCAGCCCCCATAGCCCATGGCAAGCCTGGCCCAGCTTCTAACTCCCTGCCTCTCTGGGCAGCTGGTGGGGCCTCCTTCTTCGGGTTTCTCTTGCCCATACTTCCTGTTCTCTTCCTCTTACCTCCTGCTGCCTTGCTCCCCAGGCATCTCTCTGTATCTGCGCCAACGGTGGTGGCGTGGCTGACTCTCTGGGCTTCCGCAGATGTGGCCACCCACCACCCAATGCTGGGAGAAAGGCTGGCCAGAAGTAAGCACGCTGCAGTCCTGCTGAGTCCCACCGAGGGAAAGGAGGCAGAAGTGGGACTTGGGGACCAGCCAGGAGGCTCTCAGCTTCACCTTCAATGTTTGGGTTCACTTCTCAAAGGAGAACACATGCGTATATTTAACAGCAGAGTTTTAAAAGAATTGAAGCAGACATGACAAAAAAGTTATTTGTTGTTAATCTGGCTGGTGATTTTGAGTGATTATTATGCTATTCTTTTGACTTCTCTGAATTTTTAATCTCTCAAAATAATTAAACAAAAGCAATACGTGCATGTAATAGAGTTTGTTATATAAAAAAGTTAAAGTTGAGTGCTTTACGCGATTATCTCACTGAATGTTTCCCACATTCCTAGGAAGGGGCTATTATTTGCATCCCCCCTTTTATAGATGGGGACACTGAGGCTCAGAGGCCCTGTGGCAGGTCTGCTGGCTTTTACCCCAACGTCCACACTACCTGGGAGCTCAGGAAAGCCCTGAGTTTCCCCTCTGCTGGATCACCTGGCACTGAGGGGATGAGGCCCGTGTCCTATGTATTAGTTATCTATTCTGTGCAATATATCATTCCAAATGCAATGGCTTAAGATGACAGTAATCATTTAATATCTTTCACAGTTTCTCTGAGTCAGGAATCTAGGGGCAGGCTGGGCTGGGAATTCCTGCTTAGTGATCCTGAGTTTTCAGTAAGATGTTGAGGGGCTGCACTCATCTGAAGGTTGGACTGGGGCTGGAGGGTCCACTTGCAAGTTGGTTAACTCAAATTTCTGACAAGCTGGTGAGACCTGTCAGTTCCTCTTTATGTGGGCCTCTCCTCAAGGCATCTGGAGTTTCCTCACAGCATGGGACCTGGGATCCAAGAGGGAGCACCCCAGGAGAACCAGGCAGAAGCTATATTGCCTTTTATGACTTGGTCTTGAACTTACATAGCATCACTTCCATGGTATTCTACTGGCCAAAAGGGTCAGCCTTGGTTCAGTATAGGGAAGGACTATGTAGAACTGTGCAGGGTTTGAGATTTTTACCCTAATTGCATGCTAAGAAGTTGGCTTGCCTCTGCTTCTTGCGGGCAGAAAACATGTGACAGAGCAGAAGTTTGTTACTCACAGCAATAGCAATAGCCAGAATTATAATAACAGGGCCCCAATGGCCACAGATTAGCATGAAGAGGGCTAGAAATCACCTGCACATGCACTGGGTTGTGTTATAGGAGAGCCACTCTGATTAGGGGACCCAACTCTCTTATCATGGGCAGTAGCCTGCTCTTCGCCCTGCAGGGGGACACTATGTCTATCTTCCAGGGGGTTTGCCACACAAACATCCATGACAATGGAGCCCAGAACAAAAGACAGTGCCTTGCTCACAAACCATGCCAAAATGTGAGATCTCTGTCTTAGTCAGCTGGGGCTGCCATCACACAATATCATAGACTGGGTGACTTAAACAACAGAACTTGATTTCTCACAGTTTCAGAGACTGGAAAGTCCAAGATCAAGGTGTTGGCCAATTTGGTAGCTGGTGAGAGTTCTCCCATTGGCTTGCAGATGGCCACCTTCCACTGTGTCCTCACATAGCAGAGAGAGAGAGAAGGAGAGAGGAGGAGAGAGGGAAATCTCTTATAAGGCCATTGGTCCTACGGGATTAGGGCCCCACCCTGACGACCTCCTTTAACCTAAATTAACTCCCAAAAAGCCCTATATCCAAATATAGTCACATTGGAGGTTGGGGCTCTAACATACGAATTTTGGAGGCACACAATTCAGTCCATAACTAGCTCCAGGAGAACTGTCTCCCAAGAGGGACTACCCAAGAAGGTGAACAGTCATCTTGGAGGCTGGCTACCATAGCTCAAGTTTTGTAGCAGCATCCTCAAGTAATCTCTTTCTGAGGCAAAAAATGGGGAGTGGAAGCCATAGCCTCTTTGTTATTAGTGGTAACATCCTTTAACAAACACCTTTAACTAACTGACACCCCTCCTCCAAACCAGATCCCAAAAGATAGGAACTGGGACCCTCATCTCTTCCCTGCCTTTCTCTCCCGCCTCCATCTCTGAGGCAAGCCTTCCCCAATGTCACATTGCTCCTCCCGGCTCTCGCCATGTGGCTCTATCTTTAATAGATAAATAGGAATGACAGGAAGTTGACTACTGTGTGGTTGTGAAATCCTATTTTTGAATGTCTGAAGCTGAATTTGTCTTTCTCTTTTTATTTCTTCTGGAGCATTCCTAATTCCCCCAAGGCAGATGGATGTTCCCTGACCAACCATTGCCAAGATCAGAAATGTTTTTAAAGAGCGGGGTGCTTGGGTGGTGCAGTTGGTTAAGCATCTGACTATTGGTTTCAGCTCAGGTCCTGATCTCAGGGTCATGAGATCGAGCTCCTCATCAAGCCCCGTGTCTGGCTCCATGCTCAGCGCCAAGTCTGCTTGGGATTCTCTCTCCCTCTCCGTCTCCCTCTGTCCCTCCCAGCCCCTGGTGCTCTCTCGCTCACTCTCTCTCTCTCTCTCTCTGTCTCTCAAATAAATAAATCTTTAAAAAGAATTTTTTTAAAAAGTGCATTGATAATTTTCAAACCACTAAGCCAGTTTACACACAGAATTGTTCAGAAACACAAGAGGGATTATCTAATACATATTGTTTTAAATTTTACTTTTTATATTAGAAAATACAGATTCTATGTCAGCAGTATAGATCTACTTTTTCAACAGTGCTACGGTATTCCAGAGTATATATCTTATATACCACATTTTATTCAACCATAATTCTTCTGAAAGACATTTAAGTTGTTTCTAAATATTTCTGCATGACTGTAGTGCTTTAGGGAATAAACTTACAAATATATTTTTGCATGTATGTGCTAGTAATTTTGTAGGATGGATTTTTACAAGTGGAATTGCTGGGATGTAGAATACATATACTTTATATTTTGATAGATACATGAGTGTGGTCATTTCCCCACACCCACACCATCATTGATTATCAATTGCTTTTTAGTCTAGTAAATCTGTTGGGCAAAATGTGGTTTCCTCACATGTTTTAATTTTCATTGTTATTAGTGAGCTTAAGCTTTCTTCATCATTTACTGGCCATTGGTAATATTTCTTTCTAGCCCATTTTACCATTGGATTGCTGTTATTTTCTTATTGGTTTGCAGCAATTTTTTATATGTCATAGACATTACTCTTTGTCTATAATATAAATTTTAGATACTTATTTCCAGTCAACTTGTTTGTCTTTTAAATTTCTTTGATCCCTTTCATTGCACAAAAATTTTATTTTTATAGAGTTGGATCTGTTTATCATTTGCTTTATAATTTCTGGGTTTCATGTTTTTCTTGCACAAACCCTTTATGGGATAAGGATATTAACCCTTTCAGTAAGCCTGGGTCTTGCCCTCTGAGCCTTGTCTGATGCTACATGTAACTTGAGGTACTGAGGCTGCAGCCAAAAGAGGTCACTTCCCCCTAGCCTGACACTAAAAAGGGGGGCTTCCCAAAGGGTGATGATGGAGGCAGCGAGGCCCCCCCCCCATGATGTTTGTTAAACAAAACAAGCTGAACTCCCAGGAGCAGGTCTCTCTGGAAAGGCAAAGCTTCTTAAGAGGCCCCAGGGGGAGCCTGGGAGGAGCCACTCTGGATCCTTGGCTGCCTGGGAGTCTGTAGGAGGAGCCTGCACCTGCAACTATCAGGCCTCCTCCTTGTTGTGCCTCTGCCAGCACACACTCATAGACACTCACAATCAGTGCCACCCAAAACGACTGAACACACCCACGAACATACAGAAACACAGTAAAAACTACACGTGTGAGCATACCCCCATGGACATAGCTGTCATGTGTCCCCATTCATAAATGGTAACATGTGCACACATAAGGATGCCCACATGTACAAAGCACATGTACATGTGTGCACAACTACATAGAAATGTGCACTCAGGTCCTTCCAGGTACACGCTAAGAGATGCAGTATGCGCGTGCGCACACTACCCAGCTGTATGCACCTGTCGTCTCAGTCAGAATCTCAGCAAGAGGCAGGTGGCACACTCAAACAAAACAAGCAAAATGTAATAAAGGGGCCATTCACAAAGGTGAGGGTAGGGTAAAGGGAAACCGCAGCAATAATGATGCACCTGGGGGCTAACAATAGCAGGGAGCCAGGTTGCCAACCCTGGCCTAAAGGGTCAGGGGACAGGGGCATGCGGGAGTTGGTGAGAGCTGTAGCTTTGCAGAGGACTGCCCAAAAGAAATTGCGGCGTTTAGATCCTCCGACCACAACCACAGCTGAGCCGCAGCTTGGTGGGGAAGGAGCCAACCTGTCCAGCCCACTGCCCCCCGATCTGCTGGCCAGGCTTCCCATTGGCCGAACCCAACCAAAAGCCAGACAGGAGTCTGGCTGATGTGCTCCCAGGGTCAGGGTTCTTGGGGGCATGAAGCAGAGTGGGGAGCCAGTCTAGAGGGACAGAGTATATCTGACATCTGTGCACATATGGTGATGCCCACACGCAGGGCATGAGGGTGCACGCACACACAAAGATGCACAATGCACACGTGTTCACATGTACACTTAACCGCCCTGTGCACAGAAGCTCAAACAGCCATGGACCCACACAGGCCTGAGAAGAAGGCTGAAAGCAACACCCTGGTCCTGGCCTAGGCCTGAGGCGAGCTCCTCCCCCTTTCTCTCCCCCTCCTGCCTCCTTCCCTACCCCTCACTTCAAGCCCAGAGCCAGCTCTTTGCTGAGCTCTTTGTTAGTCTTGGCAAAGACCAAATCCCAGCCGGACAATGGGCCAGCCAGGCCTGCACAAATCATCAGCTCTTTGGGAGCCTTTCAAGGCCTGGCCTGCCTGAGTGACAGCTGAATTGGGTCGAGATCGGGCTGGGGTGGGGGGAGGCACTCCTGGAGGCAGGCCCTACAGCCAATGAGCTGGGCGGTCTCCAGGCTCCTGCCTGACTCCTAACCCCCCAACAGGCTCCCCTTCTGTACCACTGACTCCTGTACAGGGGCATCTGACCCAGGCCAGGGGAACTGGGGCCCCTCGCTTCTCTCAAAGCCTCACTCTCCACCCACATCTAGCCCGCCCCCAAATCCTACCCATCTTACCTCCTAAACCCCACCACTGCCAGCACCTCAGTCCTCGTCCTGGTCTCTTCATCTTTGGCCTGGATGCTTGCCCAGTAGCTCCCTGCCTCCAGGGAGCTGCTACTCCCAGCCAGAGGAACTTTTTTTGAAATGTAAATCAAATCGTTTTCCTCTCCTGCTTAAGATCCTTCAATGACTCTCATACCCCCCACTCCAGATAAAGTGCCAACTCAGCCGCCCATCTTACACCATCTGGTCCCTGACCCCATTCCCAGACTCATGGCTCACTCTCTGCCCCCTCCCCCACCCCATGCTCCCAGTTCTCTGGGTGTGCTTCACCCCCTCCTTCCCCTGGGCCTTTGCACATGCTGTTCTCTCTGCCAAGAAACCTTTACCCCAAGTACTCCATCGACTGAGTCCTCCCAGAGGAAAGCTCCTCCAACTAACTGTGGGATAGAATCAAGTTGGGGTTTTTCCCTTCCAGCCCATCATGGAGAGATGCTTTTGTAAAATACAAGAAATATGAGCCATTACAAAAAAAAAAAAAAAACCAAAATTAGAAAACAAAGTGAGGAATAACCAACTTGGGAAATAACTGTTTCTTTGTAAAGTTAAATATCCACTTACCACGGGACCTGACAATCCCCACTCCCCGGTATGCACCCAAGAGAAATGAAAACATACGTCCACACAAAACCTGTATGAGCATATTTACAGTGGTTTTATTTATAATCATACCAAACTGGACACAACTCCAATGCCCCTCAATGATGACTAGATAAGTCAACTGTGGTACATCTATGCATTGGAATACTAGTCTGCAACAAACAGAGAAGAACCACTGACACTCACAGCATGGATGAATTTCAGATGCATTATGCGAAGTGAAAGGAGCCAAGCTCAAAAGGCTGTATTCTGTACGATCCCATCTATATGACATTCTGGAAAAAACAAACTAGAGTGATAGAAAACCCATCAGTGGTTTCCAGGGTGGGGTTTTGGGGAGATGGGCACTGATGACAAAGGAGCATGGAGGAAATTTTGGGGATGAAGGAAATGTTCCATATCTTGATTGTTGTGGTAGTTACAGGACTATACATATTTGTTAAAATTCACAGAACGATACAGTCAAAAGGGTGGGTTTTACTGTGTGTACATTAGCTCCAATAGATCTGACTTAAAAAAAAAAAAAGGCAAACTCAAACTCCATTTTTCTTATTGTGGCAAAATCTACACAATGTAAAATTCACCATTTTAACCCTTTTTGAGTGTAGAGTTGTGCTCAAGTTCATTCACACGTATGACTATGTTGTGCAAATAACACCACCTTCCATCTCCAGAACTTTTCTCCTCTTGCAAAACTGAAACTCTGTCCCCATTAAACAACAACTCCCCATTCCCTCTCCCTCAGTCCCTGGCAACCACCATTCTGTTTCTGTCTCTATGAATCTGACTATTCTAGGTGCCTCACATAAGTAGAATCCTACGGCATTTTTCTTCTTGTGTCTGGCTTATTTCACTCAGCACAATGTCCTCAAGGTACATCCATGTTAAGGCGGGTGTCAGAATTTCTTTCCTTTTTAAGGCTGAATAATATTCCATTATGTGTATATACCACGTTTTCTTTGTCCATTCACGCATCAATGGACATTTGGGTTGTTTCCCCCCTTTGGCTATTGTGAATAATGCTGTTACGAATATTGGTGTACAGATACAAGACCTATTTAAAAAATTATTAGATTCAACGGACATAAAACTGCTAAGCACTTACTCTCCATTTTGTTATCCATTTCCCTAGTCTGCCTTGTAGGTAGCACAGTTGGCCTGGTCCCTGGGCCAGCTGGACTCTACTCTTCCTGAGCCCCCGGTGATCCCCCACAACTTCCTGGCTGCGTCACACCCACTGGGATGGCCTATTTGGGATGCAGGGCTTCCTGAGGTAGGACTAGGTTTGAGTCTTCTTTTTTTTAAGATTATTTATTTATTTATTTGAGAGAGAGAGAGAGAGAGAGAGAGAGCACGAGCAGGGGGAGGGGCAGAGGGACAAGAAGACTCCCCACTGAGCAGGGAGCCTGATGCAGGGCTTGATCCCAGGACCCTGAGATCATGATCTGAGCTGAAGGCAGACGCTTAACCCACTGAGCCACCCAGGTGCCCCCGTTTGAGTCTTCTAATTGCAGCCTCTAACTACCCCCTCACTGGGGTTGGGGTCATGCCCAGGAAAGGGACTCAGAGAAACTACAGCCAGGTGCAATCCTGTCTGGGGGCCAGTGGGGGAGCGGGGCTTGAACCCACATCTGACCAGCTCCAGGTTTGTGTTCTCTGCTGTAAGGGACACACAGTAATGAGTTAGAGGCAGAACTCAAGGCCTGCCCCTCTGCAGCTGTCACGCTCAGGAATTTTTTGGCTTGCAGAGACTTCCACTCATTTCCAAGGTCAAGATGGGGTCACTCAGACAAGAAGTACTAGGTTGTCTGCCTTGCATAGGTTTCACCCGGAGCTGGGTTCTCCTGGTGGGTGTTGAGCCAAAAGACACAACCAAACCAAAGAACAGGAAAAGGGAGGGTTTTACTTGCAACAAGTAAAGGAGAACACTGGGGATATTTGCCAAAGCCATGGCTCCTCAAACAGGGAAGTCAGCATGGAATTGGGGCAAAAGTCATCTGAAGGTGACAGAGTCCAGGTCAGGTCTCTGGCTTTATTCAGTCTGGCACCTGAGTGCTCAGAGGGGTTTAGATCCTGCAAAGATAAGTCAAGAATGCACACCAGGTCAATCTTTACTTTTGAACCAGCATTGGGCATTTTACCACTGATTTATTGTCCCTGATACCATTAAGGTGTCTCCTGGCCTGATGGTGGCTGTTCGCTCGCTCATACATTCTTCTGTTCCTTTAAAATCATTATCTACTGAGGTCTATTCTTCTGCAACTTCAACATATCCCAGAAGTTCTGCAAGAAATGTGCTTTGAGCAAGTAGTGCTGGTCAGGCAGAGATCCCAAGATGGCCAGGGGCCCCAGATGACTTCTCTTATGTCTCAGCTTTCTTTTTCCAGTGACCACTAACTCTGCTTACCTTGGCTCCTGGGCTGTGGGCTGGGATATACAGGCAAACCATGGACGATCATGGATGCTAATACATGTTTGTGCACACATGTGTATACAAGTAACCTAGGTATGGGGGTTCAGTATGTGTGTGTGAGTTCCAGATAACTCAAATTTTGATTTTTTTGAAAGAACGATCATCTCTTTTCAAAGACCAAGGGTCAGGGTAGGAGGTTTTAAATCATGGTAGGAGCATAAATCTCTCTCCTAGTGATGGCCCTGCCACCTGAGCTTCCAGAGGATCATAGAAAGTTTTTTTTAAGCTGCAATTTAGACACTCAACCATGCTGACATACACATAAACACACAACAGTGTGTGCGTAACCCCAAGCTGACCCATAAACACCTGCTTAGATGTACACATAAATGCAGAGACAACCACATACCCATAGACACACATAAAACAAATAATAATTGCCAGTTTCCTATGATCCAGGCATGGCGCTAAGTACTTTACATTCACTGCTTTACTTAATCACTTTGTAAAAATCAACCAATATGGGCATAATAAATTTCATCCCCATTTTACAGATGATGAAAATAAAGCTCAGAAAATTCTTGCTTCACTTCCCAAGGTCACAGAGCTAGGAAGAGGCTGAGCCAGAATTTGAACGTCAGTGAGTTAAAGTCTGAAACCAGAGTGCATAATCATTAGACTATTGGCTAACACAACTGCGTACATCACATACTCGTGAATTCACATAGATCACATGTACTGACACCTTGATTCACACCTATAGGCACACGTATGCACATGGGTCCCCACATATGGCATACTTGTGCACAAAGACACACATACACATACAAACATATAGTCAGATACCAGCAGACTCACAGCCACACATTTTTTTGAAGATTTTATTTATTTATTTATTTCAGAGAGAGAGAGAGCACTCGGGTGTGCGAGAGAGCACAATGCGGGGAGTGGGAGGGACAGAGGGAGAGGGAGAAGCAGACTTTCTGCTGAGCAGGGAGCCCCTACATGGGGCTCAACCCCAGGACCCTGAGATCATGACCTGAGCTGAAGGCAGACGCTTAACCCACTGAGCCACGCAGGTGCCCCAGCCACGTATTTTAATGTAGATCACGTGCAGTCACACACACACTGAGCTGACATGAGTTTGCACAGAGCTGAGTCTAAGACTTAGCTAGGTTCTGGCATAGACTTCCCACCCCTCCTTGCCTGCCCCACCCCCTCTTGGCAGATAAGTGCTTGGGGGTTGGGCAGTGCCGCATGGAGCCCTGCCAGTTGGTGGCTCAGATCCTCTGGGGACAGGTTCATGCCTCCTGCTTCCATCTACGGGGTAAGCAGAGCCACCCTTGGGGCCAGCATCACAAAGCACCACACCTGGGCCCCACCTGGGAGAGGCTGAACTCAGGGAAACTTCCAGGTGGCCGCCACAGTGGCGCTCCCCAGCCCCAACCCACAGCTCCTGCTGCTTGCAACTCCCTCTCCAGCCACAGGTGTGGATTATGGAGATAATGACCCCTAACTTTCCTGCCTCACCTTCCATTCATCCCCCCAAAGACACTCCACACCCCAATGCACGTGGGGTCCCTGGGAACACAGAGCAGCAATACCTACCCAGGCTGAAAGTCAAGGAAAGCTCCCTGAAGGAAGAGGTATCTAAGCTGAGTTCTTAACCTGAAGGTGGAATGGGCATTAGCAGGTGAGTCAGAGCAGAGGAGAGCTTTAGCCAGAGGGCTGCATGTGCCAAGTCCCAGAAGTGAGAGAGAATAACACCTTCGGGGACTTGCGATTGATTCATCATGACTGAAGGGGAATGAAAAGGATTGCAGAGTGATCAAAAGTCTTGGTGAGAGGATGTTTTGTGCACTGGGAGGCTGGGACTCCCTTGGGGGGTGGAGGTGAGCTCAGGACTACAAAGGCCTTGGGCAGCTGCCAGAGCGGCCAGTAATTCAGGCCTCCCTTCTGTGGCCACCAGACCACAGAGCGTAGCCGTGAATGTTCTCGGACCCAGAGCACTGGCTCACTGTCCTAGGGCTGCCTGGCAGCCCCGGACTTGCTCAGACGATTTAATGGCCACGTCTCATACTCATGAGTCAAGCTAATGACACTTCTGGGTGGGTATTACTAGTCCCATTTTACAAGTGAGCAAACAGTCTTTGCAGGGGTGACTTTGTAAAGCAAGAGAATGATCTGCCCAGAGCTAGCCACAAGGAGAAAGAGTCCTCTGGGATGGTTGGGGAAGCAGCCCAGGAGGCCTGTGCTGTTATCCAGGTGAGGGTGGGGGTGGGGGTGAAGAGAGGTGGGTAAGAGAGAGTTAGTGGGGCTGAGGGGCCTAGGGAAAGGGGCCTCAGAGACCGAGGCTTGACTCTCTGTGTGGGAGTGGGTCTTCCATCTGTGGAGTGACCTCAAAGGCACCTCTTTGCTTTGCTTCATGCCACACCCAGCTTCAGCCCCCTCCCTGAGAGTCCAGAGACTCCCTACCTACATGTCCATGTAGACAGTCTTAAATAAATATAAGAATTCTAGAAAATTCCATTAATTTGTATGTCCCAAGTAATTTCCCTGTGAGTGGGGTTTATGGCTGTAACTGTGGTGATTACACTCCTAATGAGACAAACCCTGCAGCTCCCTCTGCCCAGCCTCCAGCTCAGCCTCCTTCTGAGCTGGGCCCCTTGGCCCACAGGGGGTCAATGACCCCTTTCCATTAGAGGGTGAGTGAAGGACTACAGGTTACACAGACCAGACTTTTCATCCTGGTTCTGCCCCAGAACCAGCTCTGTGACCTCGGACAAGTCTCTTTCCCTCTCTGGGCCTTAGTTTCATCACCTGTAAGAAAGGGGATGATTGTAACTGACTCAAGGTAGTTCGTTATAAGACTGTAGAGATTTAATGAGCAAATATATGGAAATGACCAAACACCATGCCTGGCTCTTCCTAAAGTCTCCAAAAATGGATGGTGGTTTTTTAGGGGGCTCCATATTTTCCAGGGGAAATAATCTGAATTCTATAGCTCATAATTTGAAACTCTTCTAAAGCAGACCTCAGCCCAGATCCTCAGCCTTATCTTTCCCACAGAACATGGCAGGGCTCAGCAGTGGTACTCAGGGAGCAGGAGGTGCTAGATGCCAATGGGGCAGCATCCACTGCAGGAGGGTGCTAATGCAGTCTCAACCTCTGCTAGTCTGAAAGGGCTCTGGGATGGGAGAGCTGAGCCTGTGGGTGGAGATCTCTGTGCCTCTCTCTTAGGTGACCTGCACCTCATCTTCTTTATCAACTAGGGCTGCCACCATCTCCCCCTGACCAAAACCTTGGCTCTGATTGAAAGACAGAGGTGACTGGGAGTGAATGGGACACTCCACTTCCCAGGTATCCTGCTCCCAGCACAAAAAGACCCAAATCACCCCCTCACCAGCATAGGCCCAAGGTCACCTGGGTTTGATGATTTCCCTAGAGAGATTCGGGATGGAATCCCCACCCTGTGAGAATGGGAAATAGGAGGTCTCTGAGATCTGTGGAAGCAGCATGAAAGAGGGACTAGATCACTAGGCAGATCATTGTAGATTCAAATCCCAGTTCTGTTCCTTGCTGTGCACATGTGGACAAGATGCTCTCCATCACTGATCTTCAGTCTTTGCACCTGCAAAATGGGGGAAATGACATCTACATTTCAAGTCCATTGGGAGTACTAAATGAGATGACATATGCACAGCATTGGAATGGTGCCTGGCACATAGTGGACTTGGTAAATGTCCTGTTTTCCCAGCTGTTAGCACTAGTACCCAGGACAGCTCCCCACCCTTGCCTGCTTGGCTGCTATCCACGGTTCTGATAAAAAAAAAATTATACTCTGCTGTTCTCTCCCCTTGGCTCCACGTCATTGACCTCTGTAATATTCTCAGAGTTCTTGGAGATCAACACTTGAAAAATCCTTGCCTACTCTTCTTCTTTTCCAGTCCTGGTAATCTTTAGGAAAAAAAAAAATGCCTAGGCTCCTGAATCTCTTAGTTCCTACCCATTACTGCAGTCAGGGATGTAGTCAAAACCTTGATTCTCAGCACAACATCCAGCAGGACGAGTCAAGTGCACACACAGCAGGAAAAGAGCATAGGATTTGGACTCAGCCAGACCTGGGTTTGAGTCCTAGCTCTGTCACTCACTAGCTATGACTTTGGCAACTTCTCTGAGCCACAGTTTTCTCATCTATAAAATGAAGTTCGTAACTGCACCTCCTCCATAGGGTTATTGGGAGGACCAAAAGAGATGTTGCTTCTAAAATGATTAGTAATGTCTCAATAAGTGCTCCATTAATTGGTAGCTATTATTACTTCAGACATCTGACTCTGAGTTTCTCAAAGGGGCAACACCAATCACCATGTATCCTTTCCAGTAAAGTGAGCTGCAGACTCCTCACTATTGGGGGCTGTCATGGAGGTCTCCTACTCCCATGGGCTTTTGTGCCTCCCAGGATACCAGAGAGTTTCCTTCTTTTTCTTTTTCTATTCAGTATAACACCTGCCCCTCAACTTCCTACCCCCTATTCCCTGTCCTTATCAATTCTTGTTTGGTTCAAGTCCACCTCTTCTGAATCCCATACAGAGTTTGGTTAATATCTATTTGAGCAGATGCAACCCTGGGTTTGAATCCTGGCTCAGCACCTACTGGCACTTCAGGCAGATCACTTAGGCTCCCTACCCTCAGCTTCCTCATCTGCAAAATGGTGATGGTAATATTCCCTTCCTCATGAGATTGTTGCAAGGAGCAAAATAAAAATGCATTAAGATCTTAGCACAGATGCACACGGCAAGTGCCTAATACCTATCAGTTCTTTTTTTTTTAAAGATTTTATTTATGTATTTGAGAGAGAGAGAATGAGAGATAGAGAGCATGAGAGGGAAGAGGGTCAGAGGGAGAAGCAGACTCCCTGCTGAGCAGGGAGCCCGATGTGGGACTCGATCCAGGGACTCCAGGATCATGACCTGAGCCGAAGGCAGTCGCTTAACCAACTGAGCCACCCAGGCGCCCTACCTATCAGTTCTTATTATTGTTCTTGACTTCCTGAGTTTTGTTTCCACCACTCTTTTCCAGGGATGCTCTGCCTTCCTCTCTGACAGGCTGGAGAGTAGAGAATCATGTATCAAGCTGCTGTCTTCTCTTCAGAAGCAGAGTGATCACCTGTATTTGGAGCTCATCTGGAGTACTCTAATCTCTGGGAGGAAGACATGCATGGAGCATGCCCTCAGTCCCCTGGGATCCTTTATCTCTTACCTAGGTTTGGGATCCTAAGGGGCATGTTCAGCCTTTGTGGTTGTCTTTGCTTTGGTGGATCTGTATGTGTGTGTGTGTGTGTGTGTGTGTGTGTGTGTGTGTCTTTCCACACACACACACACACACACACACATAAGATTATGTGTATGTATATCTGAGTGTAGGGATGGGCGTGTCATGTGATTGTGGGTGGCTTTTATGGAGTACGCATGTGATTGGGGACATAAGAACATGTGCAAATGAGAAATGGTAGTGTAAGGTTGTGCATATGTGTGTGGTGGGGGTGCAGCTGTTGGACAGGGTGCCAGCTCTTTAGCCATCTGTAGGCTTGAGGGATCCTGGGCAATTCACGAGGTTGCTGGTTGCTGGCACCTGCCACTGAGCAGCATTCCCAGCCTGTCGTTTTGGGAATATCCATGCTTCGGTGACTCACAATCCTGCTTACTCAGATTTTTTTATAATCTGACCCAGGCAAGGGATTATGAAAAGATTTGCCAAGCACACAAGCGGTACTGGGAAGATGGTTAGCTTTTTGAAGAAAAAGCTCCCCAGTACTTCTAAAACCACTCAGGTTGAAACCCCTTGTTTACAGTGAGTGCTTAATTACCCGTGATTCTTATCTGTTTATTAAAGCAACTCTCCTAAGGGACCTTTTCTTGACAATACGGGGTTAGTCATTCATTCGCATTAATTTAAAAGTAATAAAAATTTTGCAATGCTCTGTAATTCAGACTTATCACTAATTCACCAGCACCCTCTCCTCCAATTATCCCAAATCAGGAAAGTTCTATTATTTAACAGCAATACCTCCGATACTCAAGGGAAATAATTTCTATGTCACCATCTAGAATTCAATAGCAACAACGTAATTATATAATCCCTTCATCTGAACAGAGCTGAAAATTTTCAAAACACTTAACCACCCATTGTTTTCTCTGATTCGCGTAACAGGTCAGGAGGTATGATGCCCGTTTATTAGGGACCTGATGCTCACAGTGGTGAAGTGAGCTGCAACCCAGGCTCACAAAGCCAGTTAGTGAAGCAGTCAGAATTGGATCCATGGGATCTCAGTGACCTCAGTTTCTCAAAACATAGTTGCCTCTAGAGGAAGCCAGACGAAACTCTCCCCCCTGGCCATATATCAGGTAAGATGTAGTCTTTGGCCGTTTGTCACTTCATCTGCTACAGGGTATTGTTTCAGGAGATAGTTAGAAGCAGAGAGATTTTAGCAACAGGAAAAAATTCCTCAAAAACCTGTTTCTTGGGGCGCCTGGGTGGCTCAGTCAGTTGAGCGTCTGCCTTTGGCTCAGGTCATAATCCCAGGGTCCTGGGATAGAGCCCAGCATTGGGCTCCTTGCTCAGTGGAGAACGTGCTTCTCCCCCTCCCTCTGCCTGCCGCTCCCCCTGCTTGTGCTCCCTTTGTCAAATAAATAAAATCTTAAAAAGAAACCAACCGTTTATTCCCTCCCTCCCTCCACTTCAGACTGAGACCTATCCTAAATACCCACCGTGTGCTAGAGCCAAAGATGCCTCCTAAGTGGGTCTATTAGCTGAACCCAAGGACCTCGAGGTCTGATAAGGGGCGATGGAGACAGAAAATCTATTCCAACCCAACATGACCTGTGGGGGCAGGGTGGGCAGTGCAAGGGACCGTGGGAGTGCACGGAAGGGTGGTCAATGCACCCTGTGGGGTGGGGAATTGGGGGAGGAGAGTAACATAGAGCTGAGTCAGCCAGGCAATTTAACCCAGGTATTAGGGGTTAAATTGGGTCCCCCAGGAATTCATATTAAGGTCCTCACCCCCAGTACCTGAGAATGCAACTGTATTTGGAGGTAGGGTCTTCAAGGGGGTAATTAAGGTAAAATGAGGTCCTATGAGTAGACCTTAATCCAATATGACTGGTGTCCTTATAAAACGAGGAAATTAGGACACAGCCCCTTGTAGAGGGAAGGCGATGTGAAGACAGAGGTAGAAGATGGCCGTTTACCCACCAAGGAGAGAGAACAGATCCTTCCTATAACATTGCCAACACCATGATCTTGGACTTCTAGCTGCCTGAACTGTAAGAAACTAAATCTCTGTTGACCAAGCCATCCATCCATTCTGAGGTACTATGTAAGGGCAGCTCGAGGCATGTGTGGGGAGTTGCAGGTGCTTGGCGGCTGTGGGCTGCCTGATGGGGGTCATGGGGCCAGACTAGAGAAGGAGTCAACATCAGAAGATGGGGGGCTGGGCATCCCAGGCTCGAGATTTCAGATTTTTCCTAAAGGCCATGCAGTGCCATGGAGATTTTTAGGCGCGAGAGAGAAACAGGTCTCTAACTACACGTACCCAAAAGGAAAGGAAAAAAAAAAAAAACCTAACAAGACCATGACAGAACAAACAAATCTTAGAAGTGGCCCCCTGAGGCCTCTGGCTCATGGAAACAGGCCACGCGGCGGACCATGCAGCAGAGGGAGGCGCACAGGCTTTGAAGTCAAACAAATCTGGGTTTGAATTTTAGCTCCGCTGTTTTGTCCGTGCTTTCATCGATTCCCTCAGGTAGCAAATATTTCCTGAGCACCTACTACGTGTTCTAGGCACTGGAAATACATCAGTGACCCAAATACGAAGCCTGTGTTCTCCCGGAGCTTCCATTCTGCCATATACAATAAACAAATACATCACTAAATATGAACATGCTGGGTGGTGATAAGAGCTGTGGACAGAAGTAAAGCCGAGAAAAGGACACAGATGGAGAGAGGGACACTTTTTTTAGATCAGGTGGTTAGGGAAATGACATTGAAGCGGACACCTGGAGGAAGGAGGGGATTGAGTCAAGCAAAAATCTGGGCAAGTGCACTCTAAGTGGGGGGAAAGCAGGGGCAAACGCTTGGCAGGTGTAGCAGATAGACTTACAGCTGCTTCCAAGCCCTTCCAGAAGGCAGAGGCCAAGGATCCAGCAGCCACAGTTTCTAAACTTTGGTGCCTTGACCAGAGTGTCCTCAGGAGTGGTAGGGGCGAAGGTCTGACCCAGCAGGCTGAGGAATGGGTGGGAGAGGGAATGGGGAGCACAGCTCCAGCCAGCTCTTACAAGAAGTTTTGCTCCAAAGGAGATCAGATGGATCGGCTGGTGTCTGGAGGGGATGAAGAGTCATGGGAAGGTTTCTTCCGGGGGATATCAAACATGTGAGTGTGATAACGTGACAGAGTGAGTGGAGGGAGATATTGACGGTCCAGGAAGGCGAGGAAGTAACTGCAGAGGTCAGATCCTTGCTGGTGAGAGGGGAGGGTTCTGGGGCATTCCCATGCAGGCCCCGGCCTCACCAAGGGGCAGGGAAGGTGGAGAGCAAGTGAATACACCAGTGAACACAGGGTGGGGGGCCTGGGGCATGTCATCCAGCCCTGTGGTGCCCTGGTGCCGACTCGGAAGAGCAGATGGTTACATTTAAGACGTTTTTTGGTGAGCTGGTTATTAAACCAACAGCTGCTTGAAATAAGCTATAGTGGGAACATTTACACCATGGAAATGGGCAGGTGCTACAAATCAGGGCCTTCTTATCAAGACAGCTGGTCGCTGACCATTTCCCAACACGTCCAATCCAAAGAGGTAGCAGTCTTCAGGTTGTCTCAGGCTCTTAGTGAAACGAGAAGGTGAGGTGGTGGGAAAAGAGCAGGAGGAGGGAGGAAGGGAGCTAGAGGTCTGAGGAGAAAGATAAAGATACGCAACCGTCGTCCTGGAGTCATAAAATGGTCATCTCACCTAGGAACCTTTCTGGACCGTGCAGCAGTGCTGAGAGCCCCCTTCCTGGCCATGCGTCCCTGGGCAATTGGCCTGGCCACCTCAAGCCTCAGTCTGCACATCTGTGGAGTCCCCATCCCGAGGTTATTGGGAGCCCGAGGTGAGGTGAGGACCATAAAGCAGCTGCCCCGGAGAAGGGGATCAGTCGACCGGCTGAATGGCCTGTGATCTGGGTCTCAGGAAGGAAAAGTTCTTGCTTTTGGCCACCCCAGGAAGTGGCTGACGCCCCCTGCCCACCCCCAGCCGACCTCCTCTGTGGACTGGGATGGATGGAGTCCAGCTTCAGGCTTGGAACATATTACCCCAACTTCCCCTGATCTACATATTTATCACAACACAGCAACTGCATAATTTAAAGTGGGTGTTAAAAAATATTCCAATGTGTTATGTGATTTTGCATTCCTGGGTGAAGAAAAATTGCTGCAAGAAGGTGGTTAATTATTTCAAAAGACAAATTCCATGCAATGAAATAAAAATAGACTCCCTGTCCAGAGGGAGAGTGAGAAAAAAAAGGGGGAGACATGAGGAATGGTCCTCTCTAAATAGAATGTGGATGTTTCCTCAAGTAGTAAGTGAGTACATGGGACAGAGGTGCGCTCTGGGCACCTGTCACGTGGCCAGGAGAGGCGAGGACAGGGGGCAGCGGGGAGACCAGTGAGGAGGCTGTGATTGCTCGGGTCGTAGTGGAGCTCTAGACAAGGGTAGGGCGTGGTGATGGACTGCAGTGGTGAGGTCTGAGAGAAAGCGTTGATAGGCATTGGTTAAATGTGGGACGCGGAGGTGATGACTTTTTACTTAAGTGAAGGGTGGACGGTGGTGCCTCTTGCTGGAGTTCTTGATGAAGTCCAATAAAGGGCCACTCTCTTCTCCATCTGAGTTCTGACCAATTGAAGAAATAGGGCCAAGGCTGATGAAGGTCAAATGTCACCTTAGCCCCTGCTGAAGGCCAGGTGAGGGGGCGTAGCTTTGGGTGGGAACCAAATTGGCCCTTGAACCCCAAAATAAGGCCCATGTGTCCCCTGGGAAGTGCTGAACTGGGGAGCCTGCCTAGAAGGTTCTGGTGGCCTACAGGAGCAGACCAGAATTCCCACTCCCTGCGGGCTGCTTGCTCCCGGAGGTTAAAGACAAGCACAAAGCCCAGTTCATTCTACCGACAGGAATCGATCAGAACAGTCACTCTGCCTCCACTGGGGCAGAAGAGGGGAGGGTGGGAGAGAGCCTGGAGTTATGCCCACTAAGCCATGTGAAAGGTGGTATCGGGCATTACCCCAAAATTCTGCACAGAAATGGGGCAACAGAGGACAAGCAGGCTTTGGAGAGAGTGATGGCCTCAGGGATCCCAAGACATTTGTGCCCAGGATGGTGAGTTTCTCCTCACTTGCCTTCTCATGCGATTTCTTGAGCAGGAGAGGAAAAAGGGGCTTTAGGACAAGTGCCAGGATCTTTGCAGGACTCCTCCCTGCTTGGTCAGCACACGTCTATGAAGCCTTTTGGGTCCCTGCAGCTCTGTCTCTTCCGTGCCTCGTGGCCCTGAGGTCGGCTGTGCGCTGCGGGCCCACCAGCTTCCGGCTTCTGGTTCTTCTCTGGCCCCCTGTCCCCGCACAGAGGACTCTCTGAGGGTGTGCCGAATGCAGCAAGTGAGTGGACCATCAGCGGAGAGGGAGAGGTGAACCCTTCTCTCTAGGGTGGCATGAATTTTCCTTCTGGACACAGACCTGCTTGCCCTCCCTGCAGGTCGGGGTGTGGGTTCACGCCCCAGTTTCTCCTCCAGCCCCCGGCGCGGCCTCGGTCAGGTGAGGTGCGGCCTCGGCCAGGTGACTTCGCTCAGCATTTCTCCGTGGCGTGATTCAAGAAAACACCCTCGCGGGCCAGTTGGGTCAGGCAGTGAAGAGTCAGTGGCTCTGCCCTGCAGGAGGGAGTTCCTGGCTGCCTGTGGGTGCTGAGAGGGAGGGAGGGGTCCTGGAAGAGAAGAGTCCAGAGAGGGGACTGCTGTGGCCCAGGAGGCTGGAGAGAGCATCGTCGTGAGCAATCCCCTGCCGTGGGAGGGTCCGATGCCTGCGGGCAGGGACCATCCCTCACTTCCATGCAAAGCTACTCGCTGTTGTTCTCAAGAACACGCTGAGTAGGTAGTTCTTCGGGGAATGAGGATGGAGGATGGCAGCACCAGGGTGCCGTGCTGTGCCCACAGCCTGGAGAGTGGTGGCCCGAAAGGGAGCCGGGCATCAGCGGAACAGGATGCGGTGTGGCCTTGAGACAACCCCTTTCCCTGAATAAAGAAAATGACAAGGTGACCTTTAGGGGCATGGCAGTAAGGGGACTAGGTCCCGCTAATCATGGGATGAGGGTGGTCATTCTGTTTAAAGATTGAGGTTCAGGGTGATTCTGGGGTTGTGAAGGCCTTGGAGGTCCGGGGACAGCACTAATGATAAGTTACATGCCTGATGGTGTGGTGTCATCTCCGTGATGACATCGGTCCTGCTCTCCGGCTTTCTGTCGGACTTCCTGAGTGGGAGAGGAAGGGTGGGCATTTCAGCCAGCGCCTGCCCGTGCTGGGGAGTGGGCGAGCGGCTCCCATGAATGTCACATGTCACGTTTGTGGCGTTGGAAAAGAGGTCCTATCTCACTGGCACGGGTGTAGATATAGGGCTGGATGGGTGGTGGACAGTGGACAGGCTCAGCCATCTCTGGGGCCGAGGGGCACTGTCCTTTCCGGCCCCTGTAGACCGGCAGTTGTGAGAGCCACAAAAGCTCACTCGGCCCCACCGTGGGCCTCTGTGGGCCGCATACCATGGGCCCACGAAGAGCAAACACCGCCTCTGCCCTCAGCAAGTGGGTTGATGGGGTGTGGATCCACAGAGAATTTGCATGGTCTGTGTTAAGAATTGTAAGATGTCAGCCAGTAGAGAGTTTGGAGATCGTGATCACGTGTGGGCATACATAGTTCATCGTGCTTGGGGTTAGCTCGAGCAGCTGGGTATCTGCTGTGAGGCTGTTCAAGAGGGGGACGTGGTGTATTTGTGTTTGAAGGCGAGTGGCTGTAGGTGGTTGACTCACCTCTGTGCTTGAAGGTGCACCTTTGCCTGTGTACTTGTGTGTGTGCTTGTGTGAGATTCTGCCAGAGCACGGGAGCACCGACTGGGAGGGGGGCAAGTATTTGTTCTTGTTAAATGTGCATGAGTAACTGCAAGTGTGAGCACATGGAGTGTAACTGGAGGATGCAGACGTGTGCCCCTGTGTGTGTGTGTGTGTGTGTGTGTGTGTGCGCACGCAGGTCACTGGTGACTGTGCATTACTCACCGTGAGACCTTGGGCAAGTTACTTAACCCCACTGTGCCTTAGTTTCCTCATGGGTGAAATGGGGATCCCTCGTACCCATCTCACAGGTTGTGGTGAGATCACTGATACAGACCTAGGAGAGCGCCTGGCACGTGCTACGTGATGTCTGTGTTTGCTATTGTTATTCCTAAAGTGTGAGTTTGTATATGTGAGTATTCATGTGTAAGTGTGTGTGTGTGTGTGTGTGTGTGTGTGTGTGTGTGTGTGTGTGTGTGTGTGTGCCACACCCTCGGGAAGGGGTGGGAGGCCCAGGTCTCAGGTAAGTGATTCCTGGCACAGGGAAATCGGAGACAGATGGACGGGAGGCCCGAGGCCTGCGGTGGGGCATGAAGCCAAAGCCTGAGGCTAGACCCAGGCCCGGCTCCTCTCCCAAAAGCATTGAGCCCCTTCCCTCTGTCTCCTGGGAGGATCGAGGACCCGAGCCAGACCGGGGTTCACAGGGCCCTCCTGCCCTCCTGCCCCTGCTGCCGGCCCAAAGAGCTGACAGAAGGTGGGGGCTGGGGACAGACAAGCCGAGGGACCGATTCCTCCCGCTCTGCAACCTGACAGCTGTGGCCCAATTAAAATCAACAGTTCACAGGTGTTCCTGGTAATGACTCACGCACAGAAAGCTCCGCTCCCTTTAGGGCTCTTCTAAAAAAATTTAGAGCTCTTTAAATTTTATTCACCCACAACATCAAACCCAGGGAGGAAGTAATAAAAGCGGGTGGGGGAGGGGCACTGCACACACGTGTGCACACACACACACTTACTCACTTATAGATACATACATGAACTAGCACACACATGCAGACCCCTTTGCCATGCCAACACACACACACACAGCCACTCACCCAGACACATGCACGCACACAGCCCCCCAAACAGCCACACACCCAGACACATGCTCACACACACACCCCCAGCCACACACCCAGACACGTGCTCACACACACACACACACACAGCCACACACCCAGACATGTGCTCACATACACACACACACCCAAACAGCCACACACCCAGACATGTGCTCAAACACACACACACAGTCACACCCAGACACATGCTCAAACACACACACACACACACGCACGCAAACAGCCACACACCCAGACACGTGCTCAAACACACACACACACAGCCACATACCCAGACACGTGCTCACACACACACACACACACGCGCGCGCGCCCCAGCCGTGTTGATGCTCTTTTGCTGTGTAACAAATGACCACCAACAGTGGCTTAAAGCAACACATATTTATTACCTCCCAGTGTCCCTGGGTCAGGAGTTGGGTCCTCTGCTCTGGGTCTCACAACACTGTTATCAAGGCAGCTGCAGGGCTGCGTTCTTACCTGGAGCCTCAACCGGGGGGCCCATCCCCCCCCACTCATTCAGGTTGTTGGCAGAACGAATCTCTTTTTGGCCCAGGACGGAGGCTTTTTGCTGGCTGTGGGCTGAAGGCTGCTTGCGGTTCCTTGTCCCGTGGTCATCCTCAGCATGGCCGCTTACCTCATCGAGCCAGCAAGGAGAATTTCTCTAGTGTGTGCTAGCCAGCCAAAGTGGTGAGTGTGCATGTGTTGTGTGTATGGTACCTAATCCCAGGAGTGACATCGCATCACCTCTGCCATGTTCTGTTGGTTAGAAGTAAGCCAGAAGTGCCAGCACACTCAAAGGGAGGAGATCATACGGATGTGAAAGCTGGCCACCCTTGGGTCTGTCCACACCTGCTCACATACATCTATCCACCCCTGGATGCACACACTCAGAGATCACACACCACATAGGTCCGTTCACCAACCCTTTTGCAGACCCTTGTACATGGGCTACCTGGAAGGTTCTGCAGAGCCTGGTCAGACAGGCGAACACCGGACACTAGAATCACTCTGGTAGCCAAACACCCTCAGAAACTGGAAGCAAGCCCACCACCCAGCCTGTTCCCAGTGTCCACCACCTCTTGTTGCCTCTCCTGAATTTCCAGCGCCTGGTCCCACTCGGTCCTACCTCCTCCTCATGTTCATTTTCACAGCATCTACACGGGCCTGGTCCCTGGACTCCACCCTTGGATCCTGGCCTGGGTCTAACATCTGCCACCCCTTCCCCAGCCTTGATCTTGCCATTGCCCGGGCCCCACCTGGTGTGACTGGCAATTCCTCTTAAAGTGAAGCCCACGACACTTTTTAAAGTCCCAACACTCACAGCATCCCTCCCAGCTTCAAGTCAGGAAGGATCGGTTTGTTGGGTGTCTTTGACCAGTTTATTCAACTGTCTGAAAATGTTGGTTAACAACGCAGAGCCCTGTGGCACAGCACTGGAGACTTCTCCAAAGGCTGTTACTGTTCGAGGACACGGCGGAGGTTTCGGAGCCCGGGAACCTGGGGAAATCACTTCTTCTCTCTGAGTCTTCATCCTCTTGTTAATAAAATGTGAATGAGAATTTTTCCTAATCAGTATCAACTAGAGCTAAACCTATACCTACCCTATGACCAACAATTCTACTCCTAAGTATATACCGCAGAAATGCGTACACACATCCATCAAAGCACAATTATAGAATGTTCATTGCAGAGCTATTCATAACGGCCCCAAAATGGAAACTACACAAATGTTCATCAGAATAGAATGGATTCTCTCTCTCCTTGTCTCTCTCTCTTGATATATGTACACACGTACACACACACAGTTTTGTTTCATGCAAAGACATTCTCTTATATACCTCTTCTTACTCAAGAAACCTAACTAACCCTGATTGAATGTGGACTGTAGCGTAGAGGGAAAAGAAAGAAAGAAAAGAATAGAGTGGATACACACATGGCGCGTGCGCAAAACAGCAATGAAAATGAACAGACCACAACCACGCACACCAGCACGCGTGAGTCGCAGAATATCGAGCAGAAGAAGCCTGACACAAAGGCGAACATACTTTGTGATCCCACTTGTAGGAGGTTCAACAAGGACCCGAACCGACGTGCGGTGTTAGAAGTCAGGCCAGTGGCTGCCCTTGGAGGGTGGCGGTGCCTGGAAGGGGGGACAGGGAGGTGCAGGTTATGTGGGTGAAAAGTCGCTGAGTGGTACGCTTCTTATCCTGTGTATGTTCCCTCAACCACAACAAAAAAGCTTAAAATAACAGAAGACTGCCTAATGCCTGATTTGCACCTGATACATAGCAGCCACTCCCATGAAGACTAGCTCTTCCTTCTCCTTTCTGAAGAGTGTTCTCCTTTGTGAGGGGGCAGGAAGAAAACCAGAATGTTCTGTCTTTGGTTAGTATTACACTCACACCAAGCCTCTATCCTGTGTCTCTCTCTCCAGACACACCCCTGGAGCACCTTCGGCGTGTTCTAAATACCTTTCACAAGCTTTGACTTTTCCCCAGCCTTCAAACCCTCAAACCTGCATTCCTACCCTGTCATGCTCCTCTGGATCCTTCTGAATTATGCTTCTCCTTCCGTCCTGACTGAGCTGGGTAGCGCTCCCAGGGTGTTCGCACTGAGATCTCCTGCTGCCCCTCCCTTCCTGGTCAGCCCCTCGTGGTTGGATTGTCAGAATTTCCTCTCTGCTCTCTCATCCTGCAATTTAATAACCAGCCTCAGCCTTCCCGCGAATTGCTTGGCATCCCCCCCCCAAAGGAAGTGGAAGCCCGGGGAACAGTCTGATCCCGGTGCTGCCAGGATGCTGGGACAGCTGGGAACACCCGGGCATCCTATTTGCATGAGAACTCACCAGGCCTCCGAGGATCTGACCTGGTAATGACTTTGGACCTGACAGGTGGGCCCAGGTAAACCAGGACTCACACTTTTGAATTAAAAACGGAGATTTTAATCTGTTAATCTCAGAGGCTGTCTGAGTCCCCTCCCCCTCTGCAGAAGAGGAGATTGGCAGTCCTTGGTTTCTGGGGCTGGGTGACAATGGCAGAGAGAAGGAGCTACGGTCAACTTGATATGGAACAGGAATCAGAAAACTTCCCCTGCAGAGGGCAAAATGGTAAATATTTTAGGCTTTGCAGGCAAAACAATACATGAACGAGTGGGTTGTGTTCAAATAAACTATATTTACAAGACAGGCATAGTTTGCAGAGCCCTGATATAGAAGATTGTCCATCCTTTGAGAAATTCCTTGAGCCTCTTGGCAAAGGTGGCTGTGCAAACATCGGGCTCGGGGTCCCTTTGGTAGATTAACAGAATCATACCAACTGCTCTGAAAAGAAAAGAAAATTGCTCTCAGGCCCTCTCCTCTCTTCAGCCACCCTGGGAAGGGACTCAGGTGGATTCCAAACGTGAAGACTTCATTCCCATCACCCTCCACACTAATGAATGGACCCCACATCGCCAGGACCACAGACCGGATCTGTCCCAATTGCTTCCTGCCATTCATTCCACACTATGTGTCCGCATCCTGAACCTCTTCTGCCTGCTTTATTACCCTGAATGCCAGTCCCCATCCCTTCCCTCCTGGAGAACTGTGGTGGCCTCCACTGGTCTCCCTGTCTCCTTCTTTCTTCCTCCGAGTCACTAGGGGCATAATCTCTCCTAACTCCAATCATGCTGTTTCTCCAAAACCTTCCCCGGCTTCCCATGGCCTGTTTACAAAGCCCACATTCCTTAATGTAGTGTAGTGGACACTTACTATTTAGCCGCCCAGCCTCTTCCCCTTTTCTGGAAAGTCCTTAATCTCCCATACCCAAAACACATGCACATGGGTGCACTCCATCCACAGGATTCTGGCATGAGCAGCCATGTGAATCACACGACCCTTCTCTGAGCCACAGTTGATTGGTCCAGGTGTGGGCAAATGACTCAAGTTGGATCAATCAGAGGCCTTGCCTGGGATTTTGGACCTGGAGCTGAAATGAAAGGTCAGGCTCTTTGGATATAAACCTAAGATCCTTGTGGGCCGTGCCCTGCCGTGACCCAGGAGAAGAGAAGACCAGGCGTCAGCAGGAGGAAAGCAGACAGAAGCGAAGAGGGGAGTGGGGCATGAGACAGAGAGCATTTCCTGGACTGGCTATTGGACATGTCAGGGCCTGGTTCTGTGTGCACCCAACCCTTGCCCTCAGGGAGCCAGCGGGCCCTCCAACTCTCCCTGTCTTGGACTTGGGTCTCCTAGAGGAGGCCTCTGTTACTGGTGGCCAGGAGTGAGATTCCAAATATCACAATGGGGTCCTGTGATCCTATCAGGGGTATTGGCCTGGAGCACAGTCCCAAGGTCCTCTGGTATTCAGGACATTCACCTCTTAATTGCTGGCGAATGGAGACATCCAGCAGTTCCAGGGAAGAGCCAGGGTGGGCTGGTATCAGAGCGGGGAGGGGTTGCTGTGCAGGGATTTGGGCCAGCAACTATTTACCAACCAAAGAGAAGTGTTTGCATCTAAGGAAGATGCCTGCTGAAAATAAGCCATGACCGCCAGCAGAACTAACCCTTCACACTCAGACTCCACCCGTCTCAGCCAGCTCAGGCGGCCACACAGAAATTTCTTTTCTTGCGGTTCTGGAGGCTGGGACCAAGGTGTCCGTTGATTCGGTTCCTGGCGAGAGCTCCCTTCCTGGCTTATAGTTGGCCTTCCTCCTGTGTCCTCGAGTGACTAGGGGAGAGAAAGAGACTGCAAGCTCGCTGGGGTCTCCTTAGAAGAGCACGAATCTCATCAGGAGGGCCTCGCACTCATGACCTCATATAATCCTAATCAACTCCCAAAGGCCCCACCTCCAAATACCACACTGGGGCTTAGGGGTTCAACATGTGGATGTTGAGAGGACACAAACATTCAGTCCATAGCACCGCCTTACTATCAACAGTCACTCGACGAACATTTATGGAATATGCCAACACGGTGTCAGGCTCTGGGGGTCAGTAGTGTTGAAGACAGAGCTGGGTCCGCCCTCTTACTCCCTAACGGGTCATGCTGGTCTAGGCACCGCTCTCCCAGGGCACCCTCAGCCATTCCTTCTGGAATGCCCATGCCCTTCTTCTCTGACCTCGTACCAGCCTCCAGCCATCCTCCTCTTCACAGAGGCCTCTCAAAACCTCCAGTCTACATGGGATCCCTCCCTCGGCCCCTTTTATTTCGAGCTCTCTTCAGGCTGCTCTCCCTGAATCTCCCGGAATCCACCTCACATTCCCGTTCTTTGTGACCGATCTCCCACCACCCCACACCCCCAAACACACAACGGCCGAGGGCTTTCAGAGGACAGGGCCGGGGTCGGAGTTATCTGTGTGTTACCCAGCAGCTGCTAGCCCTGAGCTCTGCACACAGTAGGGGCTTTAATTGCCCTTCTCACTGGTTGTTGATAATCCAGTTTTCTTCTGTAGATACGCTCTGCTGATGGAGCCTGGTGAGAAGGAGTGAATGGAATGCCAATAATTCCAGAAGGCCACGCTGATTACATCTCTCCCCCCTCGGAGCTTTTCACTGCTTTCCCCCATCCATTTCCTTTTGGACAAAGGTCAAGCCCCTTAACATGAACAGTGGTAACGTTGCTACCTGCTCTGGGCTATGCTTACAGCTCCAGCTCACCTGGAAACTCCGATCACCCTGAACCCCTAGGCCTTGCTCTTCTCTCTTGCCCCTGGGCTTTTGCACATGCTATTCTGTCTGCCTGTATCGATCTCCCAGATACCCCTCCTCTTTCTCATGGCTAACACTTAGCTTGCTCCAGGAAGTCATTCCTGATCCCTCCACCCCGACTCCCAAAGCCTGGTCCAATTGGCCCCCAACACACTTAATAGGACCCTGTCCTTCCCTTGTAACATTTATCATTGTCATTACCTGTTAAATGGTTTGTACCCCTCGTAAGATCTATGTGGGCAGTAACTACCTCTGCCCAGCCTAACTTGGTACCCAAGGACCTAACAGAGTACTTAGAACCTTGCTTTTTCAAGGTGTGGTCCTCAGCACAGCAGCATCACCATCACCCAGGTGCTTGTTAGAAATGCAGCTTTAGGGGCGCCTGAGTGGCTCAGCTGGCTAAGTGTCCGACTCTTGATTTCAGCTCAGGTCATGATCTCAGGGTCATGAGATCAAGCCCCGCATCGGGCTCCACGCTGGGTGTGGAGCCTGCTTAAGATTCTCTCTCTCTCTCTCTCCTTTTGCCCCTCCCCCGCCCATGCTTATGCAGGCGCTCTTTCTCTCTCCCTCTCAAAAAAGAAAGAAAGAGAGAAGGAAAGAAAGAAAGAGAGAGAAATGTAGTGCTAGAACCCCTGCCCCACCCCCTGACCTAGCCTACCATATTCTATTTTAACAAGTCTTAGGGAACTCGTGTGCCCATAAAGTCTGGGAAGCACTTACTCAGGTCAGTGGTTCTCAAACATTGGTAACTCCTGGGGGATGGTTTCAACCATGGAGCCCTGCACCCCCTCGTGCTGAGAGTCTGAGGTACCTGATCTGAGGTGGAGCATGCCCATCTGGAGTGGTTAAAACTCTCCCTGTGATCCTAATGTACCACAGAGCTTAAGAACCCCTGGTCTGCTCAGTAAATACCGCTTGAATGAATGAACCAATGTCTACTGAGCATTTCATACAATCCTCATAACACCCCCTGTGAGGTATGAAATAATACTATCCCCATTTCACAGATGAGGCACGTGAGGCTCAGGCAGGGGAAGGATGACCAAAAGTAGCAGCGGGGTCCAAAGTCCCCCAATCTTTGCCTTGCTCCAAGCGATCTCCGGGGACAAGGACAGTCCTCAGGAATGAAACTTGGCTCCATCCTGGCTCTTCCTCCTTGAGCAGGCAGCAGCCCCTGTAGGCACATGGGAAAACAAGCCCCTTGGGGCACTAGGAGGCAAAAACACACATAAATAAAACTTGAACCCCAGTGCCCGCTGCAAAGATTAGGCATATATTTATAAAAATCACCAGAGCCACTGTTCCTCGGTTTCGTGTTTCATTTACGGCTAACACAAATAGATTCAGCACGAATATCTGGGATCAAAACAGAGCTGCAGGTTCCGGAGCATCTGTGCTATAGGAGGTGCAGTATGCACTGAGATAATTTTAGCCAAATGTGTTATAAACAAGATCTGCAGAACTGCGCGGCGGGCTGAGTTTTGAAAACTTAGGATTCTAAATGTATAAATTGTTTGGAACATTTAACATCTAGTCATTAAGCAGTCACCCCTTGCCCTCCGTTTTCAGCGAGAAGCTTGCTGCTCGGCAACCTCCAGCTGACACCCCCTTCCCAAGTATTAAATAGGGACCACTAGGCTGTGATGCACACACACACACACACACACACACACACGCACGCACGCACACACGCACGCGCGCACAGACACAGGCCCACAGGCAAGCGCGCACACACACCAGCTGGTCCAGACCGCTCCTTGGAAGGCAGAAGCAGCACTGAGGCAAAACATCCATTCACCGCTGTGCTGCAAAGACCGTTTCTCAGACGCTGAGGCCTTTTTTTTCCTGCTGAATTTTTTAAAACCAGTCTTACACCTCAGGTTCCAAACAGCCCCCCAGGCTGATGAGGATAGGGGCAGGGAGGCGGAGAGGCAGGGAGGGAAGAAGGAAGGCAGTGGGGGATGTTTATACATCATCATGTAGTCTGCACTACTTTGACCAGGAAAGGATATTGTTCCCTCTTTACAAGGAATAAAACCGAGGCTGCGAAAAGTGACATGCCCAAATCAGAGAGCTGTCAGGAAGCAAGGCTGGGATTTCAACAGAAGGGGAAATTGTCTAAATGGCAGCCATATGGCAGACAGGGAGTCTTGATACCCACTTGAGTTGTTTCTTTTAAAATACCTGAAATCCTTCTTTCCTCTATTAAACAATCCCTTTTGAATCATAGCACTATGTGTGCATAGCAACAAATCAAATGGTACAGAAAAGGTTGTGATCAAAAACAAGTCTTCCACTCCTTCCTACCCTCATCCCCACCTACTCCATCCCACCTGGACAAAACAATTAAAAAATATAGTTTGTCTTTCTAACTCGCTCTTGAGTAACTCCACATCTCTGGCTAGCTTGTTTTTCTCTCTATTTCTTGGTTTATCATCTTTGTACAATATCAACTCCATGATCTGAAAGATGAGAATTTAGCTCATGGAGTCTACCTCTTTTCTTCTTTTTCTCCCAACATGCGATGCTTAAATAATTATTTTTAAATCTCCTATTTGTTACATTTGAAACTTTAAGGGGCATGCAAATATTTCTTAAAACCATTGTTTCTTGTTCACAACTCTTAAACTATTTTTTAAAATATTTCTTGACCCCTCACTTTGAAAGTGAGGATTTTGCACTCCTATCCTTTGCTTCTCCTTTCTGCCAGCTACAATTTTATTTTCCCATTGTCATTAGCTATTCTTGCTAGCATTTATCAACCACAATAAATACCTCTGTGCTTGGGCCATAGTTTGACTCTGAGTTGAAAGTCAAGAAATAGCATTTACTTTATTAAGACTGTGCAAGTATTGGGGCGCCTGAGTGGCTCAGTCGTTAAGCGTCTGCCTTTGGCTCAGGTCATGGTCCCAGGGTCCTGGGATCGAGCCCCGCATCGGGCTCCCTGCTCTGTGGGAAGCCTGCTTCTCCCTCTCCCACTCCCCCTGCTTGTGTTCCCTCTCTCGCTGTGTCTCTCTCTGTCAAATAAATAAAATCTTAAAAAAAAAAAAGACTGTGCAAGTATTATTTATTGATGAGTCAAGTAATAACTTAGGATTTCACTTCTCTTAAAATAAAATATCAAGACCCCTGGGTCACTTAGTAGGAGACTTTTCCTAACATCACAGTCAAATTGATTTTTTTTTTTTTATGATTTATCAAACACTAAAAACATTGCCACATATTAGTTTACCTTGTATCTGGACCATGACTTTCTTACAAACGTTTGCATTTCCTGGAGTTTCTAATTGCCTTTCTTTTCTTTTTTACACCTTATTACATCTTCAGTTGTTTTGTTTTGTTTTGTTTTTTCAAATTTTCTATTACTCTACTAGTCTGTTGAATCCCCCGCTTCCTCAGACCCTTCTCTCTCTAACCCACTCATTCTCCTCCCTTCTGGACAGGTTGCTTTCTAACCCTACAACCTCACTGTCATCTTTCTGTTTTGGGATTGGACCATTGTTCCTAAGTCCCATGCCTTTTTCTTTCCGGGCTTATTTCCTTCTTATTACTAGAATACATCTTCAAATAACCTCCTAACAAGGAGTGTATGGAAAGTAAATTTTATGAATCATTGCATGTCTAAAAATATTCTCGCCCTCACATTTGACTGATAATAAGGATGGACATTGCATCTAAGTTGAAAATCATTTTCTTTCAGAACGTTAAAAATATTTCTCTTCTATCTTTCAGAACCCAGCGTTGCCGATGGGAGGGATAGTGCTAGTCTGATTCCATTCTTTTGTTGGTGGACTGCTTTTTCTCTCTGAAAATTTTTAGGATTTCTCCTTTACCTTGATATTTCACAAAGATGTGCCTAGGTGTGGGTATTTTACTCATTGTGCTGGGTATGTAATGGGTTCTTTCAATGTAAAGATTGTGAAATTCTCTGCTGCTATTTCTTTGGCTATTTCCAACCCCCCTCTGTCTTCTGCTCACTCTTTATAAGGCTCAATATGGTCCATATAGAACTCATCCTTATAATACATACATACCTATGTGTTTCAGGGTCTCTGGTGAATCTTTTTATTATAATTTTAATCCTTTAGGTTTATTTTTTTTATCCTCTGATTGTTCATTTTTCTCATGACAACCTGTCTTGGTTTTATGGCTATAATATTTTATAACCTGAATATATTAATTAGAAGATATTTACAAATTCTCTTCTGTTTTCTGAACTAGTCCTATTTCCTCTTAGGTCAGTTTTTCTGTTTAGCTTGATCTTTTTAGAAAATTTCATGATGTTGGTTCTCTTCATATGCTTGCTGCTCCTTGGGTGTCTGTTAATATTTTTAAAAGGACTGTGGGTTTCCTCGGCTGTTTTGTAAGAAGATTAGTTTTCTACTAGGCCTCCCACCAACTGAAGATTTTGTGTGCTCCACGTAGGATAGAAGGGAGCATGTAACTTGGCAAGTATGCCAAGAGTCAGCCCCTAAATGTTAGAATGAAGAACCCTTCACTCTAGGTCACTAAAATGCATACTAGTAGACTTAGATTTCCCAGACAACTTTCTTAGTTTCTTTATAAAAGAGTCTTCTGGGTTTTGGCCTGGGGTAACTACTGCAGCCTGCTTTCTACACAAAGTAAAAGATGGGGCTGGAGAGACAAACATGTAAACCCATGTACAGACTTGCAGGTAATGTGTTGCCCTTAGCCCCTCTTCTCTTTTACCCTCCACCAAAGCTGCTGACTCTAAGACTGAGTATTTCCATAGACCTTCTCTGGGATCCTCTGGGAGTGTATTCTAGGCTGGGCCCACTCCATCCATCAACCGTCTCCTATCTGTTTTCTCCCTTTTATACATTTGCTGAATCTGTTGTTTTAAGAGAAAGATGGTGAACCTCCCCAACCCCAACATTTGCTATTGTGGACTTACTCTTTCTTTAACTTAACTTTTCTTCTTCTATTTTGATGGTGGGTCAGGATAAGAGATAGGGGACAAAGGCGTGGGCCCAGCAGTGCGTCTTGAACTGGAAGTGCTGAATGCCTGGATTCTACTAGGAATGACCAATGGTTACCACGTTTTATAGGTTCTAAACAGTAACAGTAATGACTCTGCATTAAATAAAGTAATTTTGTATAATAATATAATTTAATATCGTACCATTTACATGAAGTAAATGATTGTCCACCAAATGATAATGCTTTTTCAAATTTGAAGTAGATTTAAGGTAGATTCTGATTGCAATAGCTGTTGGGTCTACATTTACCAGAGGGCTTTCCTCACCATGTCCATTTCTCCCAGGGACCCAGTGAAGCAGGCATTGCCCACACTTTGCGGGTACAGAAACTGAAGCTCAGAGAGGTTGAGTTACTTGCTCAAGGTCACACAGTCAAAAAGGAACATTTCCCATGTACGTTTCTGGGATTTAGCAGAGCTGAGATCAGAGTGGAATCTGGAAGAAGAGACTCCTACTTAAGACAGAAGGAAACTATAAATGGGAGGAAATATTTGCAAATCATATATCTGATAAAGAATTTGTATCCAGATGATACAAAGAATGCTTACAACTCAATAATAAAAAGACAGGGGCGCCTGGGTGGCTCAGTCGTTGGGCGACTGCCTTCGGCTCAGGTCATGGTCCCAGGATCCTGGGATCAAGCCCCGCATCGGGCTCCCTGCTCCGCGGGAAGCCTGCTTCTCCCTCTCCCACTCCCCCTGCTTGTGTTCCCTCTCTCGCTGTGTCTCTCTCTGTCAAATAAATAAATAAAATCTTTAAAAAATATAATAAAAAGACAACCCAATTACAAATTGGGCAAAAGATCTGACTAGACATACTTCAAAAAATTTATACAATGGTCAAGATGTGAATTATATCTCAATAGAGTTGGTTAAAAAAGGAAGGAGAAAACAGATGGGAAATAAAGAAGGAATGAAACTGGAATATCATCTTTTCATTCATGGTGGGCTGACAGGATGAAGCAGGGAGGACCCAGGCCGAAGTAGAAGTGGGGGACAAGTGGAACCTTATCGGGAGTACAGAGATGGGTGGCACAAGCAGGAGACTAGACACAAGGCATGTCATTAAGATCTTTTAACAGTTACCCCTGACCCTTTGGGTGGCTGCACCAGTCTTAAAGTGACACTTGCTTTATAATGACACTCCCAACTCCCTCAACGAGAGCAGGATGTGGTCCTCTCATGGAAAAGCTCCTCCCACCCTCACCCACTTCCACCCCACCCCTGCCTTCCAAGAACGGGCTTCACATATAATCATAGCTACATTAGTGGCAGACAATTAGGATAAACTCTTTAAAAACATTTTTTTTACTATAGAAGATTTCAAATATGTACAAAAATAGGATGGTATAATGAACCCCCATGTACTCATGCCTTAGCTTCAACAGCTATTGATGTTTTGTTAATCTTGTTTCATTTATGCACCCCCACCACCACCATATGCTAAATTCTGTACCTCCACATATATTATCTTGTTGAATCCTCACGACAAGCCCATGAGGTAGGTCCTCTGATTATCCCCACTTTTCAAACCAAGGCCCAGAGTGGTGAGGTCACTTGCCCAAGGAAGTGGAAATACTGGGATTCAAACCCAAGACCATCTGATTTCAGACCCTGTGTTTTTATGCTCTCCCTTGCTGTGTGCAACAGAGGGGTAGAGAAGGATATCCCCATCCCCCCACCGGCAACCCTCAATCTCAACCCATCTTGCAATAAGACTTGACCCAGGGGGGCTAGGTGCTGTCAGTGCCGGCGTGGAAGTAGAAGAGTCAGAAGCAAGAGCTCTTCCAGGGGTGACACTATGACCTTGGTAAGTCACTGTCCTGTCTTAACTACAGGTTCCTCATGGGTCAAATAGGAATAAGACTCCCTACCTAGCAGAACCACTGTCAGGTTTTAAAGACACAAACAGGGGCACCTGAGTGGTGCAGTCAGTTAAGGGAACCACTCTTGGTTTAGGCTCAGGTCATGATCTTAGGGTCGTGAGATTGAGCCCTGCGGCGGGCTCCACGCTCAGTGCAGAGTCTGCTTGGGATTTTCTCGCCTTCTCCTTCTTACCTCCCTTCCAGGCTCTCTCTCTCTCTCTCTCTCTCAAATAAATAAATAAATCTTAAAAAAAAAAAAAGACACAAACGATAAAAGTGCCTAGCACATAGTAAATGCTCTACACATGCAGTAGAATCTATAGACTAACCTAAGCTGGGGAGCTGGGATGGGGGCAGGCAGAGGAAGAAGGGCCAAACCCATCTTGGGGGAGCCACGTTTGGTGGGGGTGGAGCCTCTATAGGAACCCAGAGAGTGGGGAGCCTCCATAGGAATCCAGACACTAGAGTGTCCCTCTAGTGCCTCAGTGTATAAAGTCCTAATGCTGGGAGTTCAGGGTGGCCCTGTTCCAGACTCCATTCAGGTCCTGACACCGGAATAGTAATGACTTTAAACAATGACTGCCATCACTAGGTCTCACCATGTGCCTGACCCCTACATGAGGACACTGAGGCTCAGAGAGTGGAGGGGATGTGCTTCTCCTCCCCCTTTCCACTTGAACAATAAGCCAAAAGCTTCCACAGGCAGACATCAGGATTATACCTGGTTCTCAAATCCCTAACCACACAGCTCCTTGGCAGTCAAAGCTAAGCTCCCCGTGAGAGGAATGTGAAGATAGTGGCAGATCTCAGAGGAAGGACGTTCACATTGGGTGGGGGCATTAAACACTTGGCATTCGTTTGATCTTGAGAGAGAATTGGTTATCTTTATGACATAGATTGTGTTTCCAACGGGGGCCCAATTATATCTTCCATCCCCACATTCTTGAAATGTTACCTTGTCACTCACCTATCAAGAGATGGCATCTATTTCTCTCCCTTAGACTCTGACCTGGCCCGTGACTTCCTTGACTAACGGAATGCAGAAATGACACTATGTGATTTCCTAGGCTAAGCCTTAAGAGGTCTGCAGCTTCCACCTTCACCTCTTGAAATGCTCCTTCTTGGAACCCAGCCGCCATGCTGTGAGGGAACCCAAGCAGCCACGGGGAGAGGTCCTGCAGAGGAAAACAGACTCCCTGACCAACAGCCCGGGTGGAGATTCCAGTCAGCATTCTCTTCCAGTTCTGTGAGGGAGGCAATATTGGATCTTCCATGCCTTCCAGAGCTTCAGCTTACACCTGTGGAGCAGAATTACTGTCTGGTCAACACATAGTATTATGAGAATAATAAATAGCTGCTGTTGCAATTGCACTACTAGGCACATGCACCCCAATGTTTATAGCAGCAAAGTCCACAAATAGCCAAACTATGGAAAGAGTGCAGATGTCCATTGACAGGTGAATTGATAAAGAAGATATGTTATATATACATAAACACACACACACACACATATACGCACACACACACACAATGGAATACTACTCACCATCAAAAAATGAAATCTTGCTACTTGCAACATCATGGATGGAACTAGAGGGCATTAATGTTAAATGAAGTAAGTCAGTCAGAGAAAGCCACTTATCATATGATCTCACTCATATGTAGAATTTAATCAAAACAGAGGATCATAGGGGAAGACAGGAAAAAATAAAACAAGATGAAATCAGAGAGGGAGAGAAACCATTAGAGACTCTTAATCACAGGAAACAAACTCAGGGTTGCTGGAGGAGAGGGAGGTGGGGGGATGGGGTAACTGGGTGATGGGCATTAAGAAGGGCATGTGATGTGATGAGTACTGGGTGTTTTATAAGACTGATGAATTGCTGAATTCTACTTCTGAAACTAATAATATGCTATATGGTAATTACTTGAATCTAAATAAAATAAAATAAAATAAAAAACTTAAAAAGAAAAAAAAATAGCTGCTTTTGTAATCCATAAACTTTGGGAGTGGTCATTATGCAGGGATAGGTATCAAAAAATCTCATTTTTTTCCAGCTTTATTGAGATATAACAGACATATGAAACTGTGTAAATTTCAGGTATAGAACATGATGATCCGATAGATGTACATATTATTAGGTTTGTGAGTGTGTGTGGTGAGAACTTTTAAGATCTACTCTCTTGGCAACTTTCAAGTATACCATACAGTATTGTTAACTATAATCACTGTGCTATACATTAGTTTCCCGGAATTTTTTATCTTATAACTGGAAATATGTACTCTTTGACCTCTTTCACCCATTTCTCCCACACCCCTGCCTCTGGCAACCACCCATCTACTCTCTGTTTCTGAGTTCAGGCTTTTCAGATTCCATATATAGTGAGATCATACAGTATCTGCCCTTCTCCATCTGCAGAGGAAAACAGAGCATAATATACTCAGGTTCGTCCACATTGTTACAGATGGTAGGGTTTTTCTTTTTTATGGCTGAATAATATTCCATTATATGTGAAATATATGTATGTATATACACATATAAATCACATTTTCATATATATATTTTTTAATCATACATTGTCTTTATTGGCCAGTGGACACTTATGTTGTTTCCATGTCTTGGGTATTGTAAATAATGCTACAATGAACATGAGGATGCAGATATCTCTTAGAGATGGTAATTTCATTTCTTTTGGGTATATACATAGAAGTGGGATTGCAGGATTATGTGGTAGTTCTATTTTTAATTTTTTGAGGAATTGCCATACTGTTTTCCACAGTGACTGCACCAATTTACACTCCCACCAAAAGTGCCCAAAGTTTTCCCTTTCTCTACATCCTCACCAACACTTATCTCTTGTCTTTTTTATAATAGCCATTCTAACAGGTGTGAGGTGATTTCTCACTATGTTTTGGTTTGCATTTCCCTGATGATTAATGATGGTGAGCACCTTTCTTATTTTCTTAAGATTTTATTTATTCGATGTAGAGAGAGATAGCGAGAGAGGGAACACAAGCAGGGGGAGTAGGAGAGGGAGAAGTAGGCTTCCCGCAGAGCAGGGAGCCCGATGGAGGGCTCGATCCCAGGATCCTGGGATCATGACCTGAGCCAAAGGCAGTCGCCCAGTGACTGAGCCACCCAGGCGCCCCTGGTGAGCACCTTTCAATGTTCCTCTTGGTCATTTGTATGTCTTCTTCAGAAAAATGTCTGCGGGTGCCTGGGGGTTCAGTGGGTTGGGCATCTGCTTTCAGCTCAGGTCATAATCCCAGGGTCCTGCGATTGAGTCCTGCATCGGGTTCCCTGCTCAGTGAGAAGCCTGCTTCTCTCTCTGCTGCTCCCCCTGCTTGTGTGTGTGTGCTCTCTCTCTCTCTCCCTATCTCTCTGACAAATAAATGAAATCTTAAAAAAAAAAAAAAAAAAGAAAAACTTCTGTTCAGGTCCTTTGCCCATCTTGAAATTGGATTATTTGTTTTGTTGTGGTTGAGTTGTATGAATTCCTTATATATTTTGGATATTAACATCTTATCAGATATATGATTTCCAAATATTTTGTCATTCCATAGTTGTTTTTTCATTTTGTTGATTGTTTCTTTTGCAGTGCAAAGGCTTTTAGATTTGATGTAGACCCACTTGTTTATTTTTGCTTTTGTTGCTGGTGCTTTTGATGTCATGTTCAAAAGATCATTGCCAAGACCAATGTCAAAGAGATTTTCCCCTGTTTTTTTGCTAGAAGTTTTATGGTTTCAGGTCTTTAATCTATTTCGAATTAATTTTTGGAAGTAGTGTAAGGTGGGAGTCCACAATTTCATTCTTTTGCGTGTGAACATCCAGTTTTCCCAGCACCATTTATGGGAGAGACTATCCTTTCCCCACTGGGTACTCTTGGCTCCCTTGTCAAATATTAGTTGACCATATATTGTTGGGTTTATCTCTGAGCTCTCAACTCTGTTCCATTGGTCTGTCTATTTTTATGCCAGTACGATATTGTTTTGATGATAGCTCTGTAGCATAGTTTGAAATCAGGCAATGTGATGCCTCCAGGTTTGCTCTTCTTTCTCAAAATTGTTTTTAGATATTCAGAGTCTTTTGCAGTTCCATATGAATTTAGGATTATTTTTTCCATTTCTGTAAGAAATGCCATTAGAATCTTGATGGCTACTGCATTGGATCTATAGAGTGCTTTGGGTAGTATGGACATTTTAATAATATTAATTCCATTCCATGAACATGGGATATCTTTCCATTTATTTGTGTCTTCTTTAATTTCTTCCATCAATGTCTTACAGTTTTTGTTGTACAGATCTTTCACCTCCTTGGTTAAATTTATTCTCAGCGTTTTATTGTTTTTAATGTTATTGTGAGTGAGATTATTTCCTTTATTTCTTTTTCAGATAGTTTGTTGTTAGTGTATAGAAATGCAACTGATGTTTGTGTGTTGATTCTGTATCCGACAACTTTACTAGATTTGTTCATTCTGACAATTTTTTTTGCTGGAGACTTTAAGGCTTTCTGGACATCCCATTTTTCAACACATCCCATAGTAATGATGTGGAGACTGAGACTCAGAGTAGTTAAGTAACACACCCAGGGTCACCGCTAGAATTCACAATCTGGACTCCATGCAAAGTCTGCCTGACTCCAAAGCCTTCCTCGCACAAGATATTACTTGTGCTGTTCAGTCCTTGAAACAGCCCTGAGCACTAGAGGGAACAATGCCTCTTAGAGAAGAAAAGGAAAGATGAGATTATGCACGTCAGCGCTGATGGCTTCTTCCCCACTTTAACTGCTAAGCCCCTACCTGCGTGTACATGTGATGTGTGGCTGTGTGTATAGAGGGGGGGAGTCATCATGAGCATCTGCACGTGCCTCTGGGTGTTGGCGGATCTGTGAACATGTGGTGCCTATGTGTATGCTGTCATTGTGGCATGCCTTGATATGTGTGCTCGACATGTGTGTGGGTGGGGGAGAATGTGTCGTGTGTGGCATGTGGTGGTGTGTGTTTGTGTGTGTGTGAGGGGGGGTGGATACGCGGAGAGCTGTTTTTGCGGAGCGGTATGGGTTTGCGGGGCATGGCCTGTGCTGCGTGCATGTGTAAGGACGGAAGGGGGGGTGCGTGGCGCGTGATGTGTGGCGTGTGTTCCGGGAAAGGAGATCCAGGGACTGGTCTCGGGTGTGTTTTCCCTCCTCGAGCATCCCAGCATCTTGCTGACACTGATCTGGGTCTGAGAACGTCTTTCCTGAATAAACATGATGTCATTTCCATTCCATTCAGCCTGCGCCGGGACAGCTGCTGTCAGCATCACTGAGGGAAATGCCACCTCGGCCCTGACAGCTGCCACTTGGCACACTTTGTAGAGAGCTTCTCCGGCAGGAAAAAAAAATCAGCCAGTCATGCAGATGCTATTTAAAGTCTGTTGCATCTTGATGAGAAATGTAGAGGAAGCTAAAGTGTGCTGGAGGGATGGCTCAGGACCCTGGGCTGGGGGCAGGGGAAGACTCAGGTGTCTGTTGTGCAGGCTCCGTGTGTCTTAAGCTAAGTCTAGCCTTACCTCCCATTTTACAGATGATGAAACTGAGGTTTAGAAAGGGGAAGGGGCTTGTCTGAGATCAAAGAGCAAGTCAGAGTCACAGAACATGAGAGCTAGGAGTCACAGTCAAAATTTTCAAATCTAACTCCTACAATGTACCAAAGGGGAAACTCTGGCCCAGAAAAGAGAGGCAATTTGCCCCAGTTCAGGCAGCAAATCAGTGGCAGAGCTGAGACTAGAAGCCAGCTCTCAGGCATGGGTATTTGACCTATGGCTTGAACACACTGAGAGCCTCTGTCTTGCATACAGTAGGAGCTAAACAAATATTTGTTAAATGAGACTTGCACTGCTTTGGATGACTTCAAAATACATTGAATTGTCCTTATCCCATCCAGGAAGATCATGTGCCCGTCCTGCCCAGCTGCCTCTAGAGCTTCCAACATCCTGGAATGTATTCTACTCTAGCAGGGAGGATGTGCAATGTGCCTGGTCAGGGCTGGGACCTTCTTGCTCTTTGAACTTGATGTGATGCAAACCCTGGCTTGAGTTTGACCCCATCTGGCTGACTTCTCCTGTTCAAATTCCTTACAACGGCATTCAAAGCTTTTCATTACCTGGTCCTCTTTCCACGCTCATCCTCACTTCTTCCCATTGACCAGAGATCCTATCATTTCTCATTCTCCCAGAGTAAATTATGTTCTTTCACACTTCTGTATGCTTTTGCATATGCTTTTGCCTAGACAGACCTTTCTCTGCCAAGAGCCCACTCTAATATCATGGAACAAGTAGAGTAGCTGTTCTTGGGCTCACTGCCTCATGGACATCCCTTGGTCATAAACCTTACCACAATAAGTTAAATTTGTTGATCTGACTCCCCAAAAGACCAAGAGCCATCAGGCAGACACAGAGGCTGAGCAGTGTCCATATCCCCAACACCCAACTCGGAGCCTGGAGTAGAAAAGTCCTGAGGAAATGTTTATTGAATGAATGTCCTGCACAATGAATTACTGATGGGCCATGGCAGAAACTGTGGCCCTGGAGAAATGAAAGGAAAGAATGGCACTGGCATGGCATTGAGTTCCAGGTAAAATTAAGAGGCCACCCTCTAGCCATTCATAAAATTCAGCCAGCTGTGTCTTTAAGATCTTACTTCCATGCTTTCTGGGCCCCTGACTGACAACTCCATTCTCACACTCATCCTGGCACCTCACCGATACCTAAAGCATTCACCAGGTTGGTTGTCTCTTGATGGCTCAAGGCCCTAAGTGACTTCTTATTTCTCCCTTAACTTCCAGAAAAATTCCATTACTCTCATTGAGATGGATTATCTTGGATGTTGGGAAAGCAATCTGATTTATAATTCAAATATAACACAATAGAAATAGAATACAATAAAAACTTGAGCATTCAAGTGAAAACTGAGTTTGACAGCTTCCTTATATTTAAAGACTAATGAGATGTGGTCAAGTATAATTTTCTGATATTGTATATTAAGATGTGTCAATATTTGGAAGGTCTGCACAATACAGTCAACCAATATTTTCCAAAAGACAATGAATTATATTATAAAATCATTCAAAAGATCCATTCAAAATGCAAGATATCACCTATACTCAAATTTTTAAAATTAAAATTAAAAAAGAAATGTATTTCATTTAAAAAATGCGAAAAGACCAATGAATTTTTATGAAATAGAATATGAAGAGTTCACTGCTATGATTCAGAGCGCAAATTGCAACTAATCTTTTAAAAACTACTACTTCTCCAGTTTTAGTATCGTACCAAAGAATAATATCCACAATTATCTGAAAAAACTATTAAAATTCTCCTCCTTTTTCCAACTACCTATTTGTATGAGATCAGATTTTTTTATATACTTCAACCAAAACATATCGTAACAGATTGAATGCCAAAACAAATGTAAGAATCTAGTGTTTTTCTATTAAGCCAAACATTAAGGAGATTTGCAAAATGTAAAAGAATGCCACACTCCTCTCCAAACTTTTGTTTTGGAAAATACAGCTATTTTTCATAAAAACCATGTTATTTATGTTAACAGGTAACGGGCTTATTGTTCTTTTTCAATTAATTAATTAATTAATATTTTTACAATTTATTTATTTTTTTTTAAAGATTTTATTTATTTATTTGACAGAGAGAGACACAGCGAGAGCAGGAACACAAGCAGGGGGAGTGGGAGAGGGAGAAGCAGGCCTCCCGCAGAGCAGGGAGACCGATGTGGGACTCGATCCCAGGACCCTGGGATCATGACCTGAGCTGAAGGCAGACACTTAACTACTGAGCCACCCAGGCGCCCTACAATTTTATTTTTAATGTTAGAATGGTAAATATCAATAAATATAAATAACATAAATAAAAACTCTGATCTCCAATCATTTTTAAGAGTATAAGAGAGTCCAGGGACGCCTGGTTGGATCTGTTGGTAGAGCATGTGACTCTTAATAATGGGGTTGTGAATTTGAGCCCCACACTGAGCATAGAGATTACTTAATAAAAAAATTTTTTTAAAGAGTATAAGGGAGTCCAGGGACCAAAATGTCTCCACCGCATAGAGTTACTAACCCCACTACAGAAGAGGAAACTGAGGGTCAGAAAGGCAAAGGGACTTTTCAGTCCTCCAACTGCTAAGTGATAAACCCAGACTTGAGCTCATCTGTTTGATTCCACAGCCTGCAGTCTTCACCACTGCTCTCTGCTTTATCACCTTGACATTCAACAATCATTGCAATAAGTACAGGAATTTTGCTTTGCAGCTTTCAAAGAGCTTTTACTTCCATTAATCTGCTCTTATTATCACAACAGTTTGGGAAGGTTGGGACTATTTACATCTTCTCTGAACAGACAGGGATACGGAGTCTCAGAGAGATGTAGTATCTTTGCCCAAGGCCCCAGCTGGAAGGTACAGAGCTGGGATTTGAGCCAGGCTCATCCAACTGTAGCATTTGCCTTCTTTCTACCCCTCCCTGGTAAGCCAGTGTATGTGTCCATCCACATGGGTCCTCATACAATCACTTGTTAGAAGTGCTTTATTTGACCATTTCAAGTCGCCCGGTGATATTTACTTGAAATGCACTTTATAATCTGGAGTGAGCTTTGTTTAGATTTCTTAGATACAGAAAAGTTCTAGTGCATTTAGAGGGTAGGGGGGAATGATGAATGCCAGGATAAAATACCATAACTATTTTTGTTTCCTAGAACAATGACTTGATTTGTAAGTACTTAAATTAGCTTTCTTACATTGAGTGATTCATTTGCTGAAAGACAAAATTTTCACATCATTTATCTTCGTTTGGATTCCTCGAGACAATTTGGGTGCAAAGAGCTTATTTGGGAGATGGTCCCAGGAAACATGGTGAAGGAGCAAGGAGGTGGGTCAGGGAAAGGAACAAAGCTAATAGAGATGCATTACTGCAGTGGTGACCACTGTGGGCAGCCAGGGCTTAGACCCACTGAGGATCTTCAAGCAACTGCGTGGATCGTGCTTCCAAGTGTCAGCTGAGGGCCAAGAAACTGGGGTGTTTATCTACTAGTTCCCTCCCCTCATTGTTGAGGATCACAACCTTACCTAGAGAGATAGAGCAGGCTTCCAGCTTGTAGGCAATTGTCTGCCTGTGACCTTGCGATAAGCTGAAGGGACATGGGTAGGGTGCTGACAGCCTGTGCCCAGTGGCCACACCTTTCATTCCTTTAGTCAACAAATCCTTACAGGAGCCTCCTATGGGCCAGGACCTGTGCTGGGCACTGGAGCTGCAGAGATGAGCCACCAACACAAGCCCTGCACTCATGAAGTTACCCATGGGCTGGCACAAGCACACTTCATGGAAGCAGAAGACTAGATCATGGTGCTTTCACAGTAGCAAGAGATACTGGGTGAATGGGTGGATAACAAGCATTTAGAAGCAGAAAGATTCTTTCTTTTTTCTCTTTCTTCTTTCTTTCTTCCTTCTTTCTTTCTTTTTTTTGTCTGCCTTCCTTCCTTTCTTTCTTTCTTTCTTTCTTTCTTTCTTTCTTTTCTTTCTTTCTTTCTTTCTTTCTTTCTTTCTTTCTCTTTCTTTCTTTCTTTCTTTCCTTTTTCTTTCTTTCTTTCTTTCTTTCTTTCTTTCTTTCTTTCTTTCTTTCTTTCTTTCTCTCTCTCTCTCTCTCTCTCTCTTTCTTTCTTTCTTTCTTCTTTCAATGCCACCATGGGTCTCTGCCTGGCACTTGTGAAAAATTAAAGTTTGGGGGCACCTGTGTGGCTCAGCGCCTGACCCTTGATTTTGGCTCAGGTCATGGTCTCAGGGTCATGAGATCAAGCCCTTCTTGATCTCCTTGCTGGGCATGGAGACTGCTTGAGATTCTCTCTCTCACTCTTCCCCCGCCGCCCCTCTCCCCACCCAATTCGTGTGCGCACATGCTCACGCACATGCGCATTCCCTCTCTCTCGCTCTTAAAAAAAAAAAGAAGAAGAAGAACAAAAAAAATTAAAGGCTCAATTGAAAAAGAAGGAGAAGAAGGAAAAAGCCTCCAGGGGAAGGGTAGAAGGAATGTGATAGATGAATAGAGCTGGTCATGATATGAATAACAGCTCTTTTTTTTTTTTTTTTGGTAGTCACTGCAATATTTTTTATAAATGTAAGAAAAACTGATGATGACAATAGTATGGATAAAAGCAGTGACTACTATTTTTGCTGTCCCTGTAATGGGACATTTTGCACACATTTTACAGATGGGAAACTGAGGCTTAGGGAGATGCAGTATGACTTCATCAAAGATATGGTGGCTTAAAACCAAAGTCAATATAAATCCAAAGTCCTGGCTCTTTCCTTCAGCCACGTGGTGGAAGAGAAGAGGGAAGAGGGAGACAGTGAGCAGGAGTGGGGGGGACAAGGAATAGGGGGAAAGGAAGAAGAAGGAAGGGAGAGAACCAAGGGCAGGAGAGGCTGTGAGAACAGAGCTACCTGCTACTTAACAGATGTCTCTGTCCAGGTTAGGAAGAGGCACCCCTCTGAGCCATCGCAGCCCTAAAGCTTGGCTGCAAGGAATACATTGTGTGTAAAGAAAAAGATGTCCCTTCCTACTGATGGATGATGAAGCTCTAACCCGGGCATGCGGCTTGGCAAGCAGAATGAGGGCTGTTTTTCAGGTCTCCTTTCCCCCTTTCTTGGTCACACTGAGCAGGAAGGTGAATTAGAAGAGGAAAAAGTCCAGTTTGTATTGGTTTAAGAGAAGTAGGAGAATTCCCAACAGGGGTTCTCTCTGGAGGTCCCACAAGGAGAATTGTGAAGGTGCTTGGTGTCTAGAGGTGACAAGAAAGCATTTGACCGAGAGAAGCCTGACGCCCTCCTACCGTTCCCACTTCCTCTTTCATCCAGCTCATTCATCTACCCAGCCGTCCGCCGTCCACCCTTCCCACTTGCTCCTCCCTCCAACCAGCCGCACACCCGTCCGCTCGTTGGTTCAGTCACTCTAAAAACCCTTTGAGCCCACTCTGTACAAAAGTCTCTGTTGGATTCTGGGCACCAAGAGGTGACTCCATCAAGGTAGACTTGACTACCTCAGATGGGGGTGGGGGGTAGGGAGGAAGAAAGAGGGAAGGGGAAAGAGGGAGAGGTTACAGTCTAAGAGGAATTGTGTGGAGACAGGAAGACACGGGGAAACTACATGGAGGAGGTAACTGGTCTGGGCTTTGGAGACTGGGTAGGATTCATTAGGGGAATGCAAATAATCAAAACCACAATGAGATACTACCTCACACCCATCCTATTATGATAGCTACTATGAAAATAAAATAAAATAACAAGTGTTGGAGATGATATGAAGAAATTGGAACCCTTGGGCACTGTTTGCAGGAAGTAAAATGGCACAGTCACAGTGGAAAACAGTATAGAGGGTCCTCAAAAAGTTAAAAATGGAGTTACCATATGATCCAGCAATCCCACTTCTGGATATGTACCTGAAATAATTGAAAGCAGTGTCTCAAAAGATATTTTTACACTCATGCTCATAACAGCATTACTGACCAGAGCCAAAAGGTAGGAGCAACCCAAGTGTCTGTCGATGGATGAACAGATAAAGAAAATGTGTTATGTACCTACAGTGAAACATTAAACAGCCTCAGGAAGGAAGGAAATTCTGACACCTGCTACAACATGGGCGAACCTTAAGGACATCATGCTAAGTGAAATAATCCAGCCATAAAAACAAATACTCTATGGTTCCGCTTAATATATTGTACCCACAGCAGTCAAATTCTTAGAGATGTAAAGTAGAATGGTGGTTGCCAGGGGCTGTGGGGGTAGGGGGGAGGAATGATGAGTTATTGCTTAATGAGTGGAGAGCTGGGGATGTAAGGTGAAAAGCGTTCTGGAGATCGGTAGCAATGCAATAAAGATGTATTTAATAACACTGCTGAACTGTACACATAACAATGGCTGAGGCAGTAGCTAAGGGAGCATGAAGGGCACCTGCGGCACAGAACGGTTGCTCCTCCCTCAAGTGGCTGACAAATAACCATGTGACACCTGGAACTGAAGGATGTGCTCCGAGCACTTGCCAGTCCTCCCATCCCTGGGGACAAATCAAACAGGTGGAGAGGCTGATGGTACAGCTGAAGTCTTGGAAGCAACTAGGCAGAGACCAGGACCAGATGGAGCTTGGGGACTAATGTGGACAAGATGGTCTTTGTATGTATAGACGAGTGAAGTCCGAGGTGGCCAGGCTGCCTCTAGAGTTCTACTCTAAATACATCTATTAAAATGAAAAATTCCTACAGTCTTTGACCCAGCAGTGCCACTTTTAGATATTTAACCTGCAGAAATACAACAGAAACCAAACCGACATGTTTATAAGGATGTTCATTGCAGGATTGCTTATTAACTTGGCAAGATTAGAAACAACTTCAACGTCCCTCAGTAGGGGGTTAAATTCATTCTGAGACATCAGTACCATGGAATTCGGTGCAGCAATTTTGTTTAAATGAGGTTGTTACTGATATGGTACAATGATCATGGCCTGTTGTTACATGAAAGCAAGAAAGTTTTAAAATAGTGGGCATAGCACGATGATGCCTTTTTTGAAGAAGTTGTTACTACCACAGATCTTAATTATGCATGGGAAAAACTGTCTGCAAGATTAGGCAGCAAAATATTCACAGAGATTCTCTTGCAGGGCAAAACCATGGGGAAATGTTCGCTTACTACATTGGTAGGAAGCGGAGGCGGTCTATGCAGTCGGTAAGAGAAACAGTCCCACTGCCCAGGATGGGATGGCACCCAGTAGTGCCACCAACAAGCAGAGTGACCTCCCTAAGCCATTTGACATTTGTCTGCCTCCATTCCCTTCTCTGTAAAATGGGAATGGTGGTACTTACCTCAGTGATGGGCAAGGGTTACATGAGCTGGAAGGAGATGCTGCAGAGTGTAGAGGTTCAACACTGAAGGTTTGCACCAAGCAGACCCAACAGGTTGAACCACGTGTTCCACCACTCAGCAGCCTTGGGCAAGTCACTTAACCTCTGTCCCTCAGCTTCCTCATCCATCAAATAAGAAGTAATTCAACTACCTTAGTATCACTGCCTATTAATACAACAACCTTATACATTATGGTGCCTGGCATATAGTAAGTACCTAACACATGTTGGTTGGTATATGGTTTGTGATATTTGCATTTTTATTATGAATATGCATTTTATCTTTTTTTTTTAAGTGGGCCCCATGCTGGGCATGGAGCCCAACGTGGGGCTTGAACTCACGACCCTGAGATCAAGACCTGAGCTTAGCTCGAGTCAGATGCCCAACCAACTGAGCCACCCAGGCACCCCTGCATTTTATATTTTCTATTTTAAAGATTTTATTCATTTATTTGAGAGAGAGCGAGAGCACGTGAGCGAGCACAGGCAGGGAGAGCAGCAGAGGGAAAGGGAGAAGCAGACTCCCTGCAGAGCAGGGAGCCCGACGGATGTGGGGCTTGATCCCAGGACCCTAAGATCATGATCTGAGTCGAAGGCAGCCGTTCAACCAACTGAGCCACCCAGGCGCCCCTGCATTTTACCTTTTTAAACAACTTTATTAAGATATATTTTCACATATTATAAAATCCACACATTTCAAGTGTATAATTCAATAATTTTTAGCAACTATATCAATCTGTGCAAACATCACCATAAATCAGCTTTCAGACAATTTCATTCTCCATGAGGTCCCTCCTGTCTAATTACTGCTGATCCCCATTCACAGCACTCCCAGCCACAGGCATCCACTAATTTTTCTGTCTCTATATTTCTGCCCTTTCTGTACATTTCATATAAATGGAATCATACAATATGTGGTCTCTTGTATCTGGCATCTTTCACTTAGCACCATGTTTTCAAGGGTTGTCCATAATACAGTATGTGTCCATCATTTAATTAATGTTTCCTTTAATTGGTGAATAATATCCCATTGTAAGGATATACCACAATTTGTCTGTCCATTCACCAGTTGATGAGCATTTAGGTTGGCTACAATTTTTAGCTCTTGTGAATAATGCTGCTACGAACATTCATGTACAAGTCTTCTCATGGACATTGCACATTTTCATTTATCTTGGGTAAAAAATGCCTGGGTGTGGATTCGCTGGATCTTGTGGTAGATGCATGTTAACTTTTTGAGAAACTGCCGAACCATTTGCCAAAGTGGCTGCCCAATTTTACATTCCCACCAGCACTGTATGAGGGTTCGTGCTGCTTCACATCCTCACCATCACTTGCTATGATCTGTTTTGTTTATTCTAACCATTCTAGTAGGTGGGAAGTGGCATCTCGTTGTGGCTTTAATTGGCATTTCCCTAATGACAAATGGCATTGAGCATCTTTAAATGTAATTATCGACTGCATTTTACTTTTGTAACCAGAAAAAAAGAGTTCAGATGAGTGGCCATTCCTCCGTAGGGAGTGAAATCTCTCCCTGCCCTTTCCCTGCCTCTTTCACCCCTGTCCCACCTCAACATGGGCAAATATCCCCATCTGCCTGGGGAAGGAGCCCAGAGCGGACCCAACGATACCAGCACCTGTTCTGCAACAGAGGAACCCTGGAAGCTAGGCTGCTGAATATAATGGGACTCTCTCTCTTACCCCAGACTATCTCCTTCCACTGGGTACCTGCCCAGGCTCACCCAGTGGGAGTCTAGGCTAGCATGCCATCTTAGAAAGCCACCAGAAAGGCACAAATTGCCGGGATGACCCTGGGGTGCCCAGGTGGAGGGTTTAGCCTACCTACCTCCTTCCCTTCATTCAGAGCCAGAAGCATAGCTCTAGAGATGAGATCAGTTCAGCCCACAGCCACCTGGGCTCAACCTAGGCTGCAGGACCCTCTACAGGGCAATCACAAGGGATCTGGAAACTGGGTGTTAAAGGCAGGGTCCTTGGGGCACCTGGGTGGCTCAGTTGGTGAAGCATCTGCCTTCGGCTCAGGTCATGATCTTGGAGTCCTGGGATCAAGCCCCGCAGCCATCGGGCTCCCTGCTCAGCGGGGAGTCTGCTTCTCCCTCTCCTTCTGCCCCTCCCCCTGCTCATGCTCTCTCTCTAGGGCTTTCTCTCAAATAAATGGAAAAAATCTTTTAAAAAAAGGGGGGGTCCTTTCCTGATTTCCAGAAGGATGCCGGGCACGGGGCAGTGCTGCTATGTCCTAGCACAGGTGTGTGTGTGCAGCATACGGTTCAGGGGGAAAGGGCACAGATTTGGAAGCCAGGCACCATATCAAACCCTGGCTCCGAGGAGACAGAGAAGAAGGAAATCCTGCCTTCAAGAAGCCCCCACAGTGTAAGGAGCCAGTCACTGACCCTCCAAGCCCGGGTGACAAGTGCTGTGACAGGATGTGCCAGAGGTCTGGGGGTGCAGGATAGTAACTGGAACAACAGTTCACTGAGGGCCCCCATGTGCTGGGTGGATGCCTGCATGTTCCTGATCCTTCCCACAGGCTTGCGACGATGTCAGGGAGAAGTCAGCTAACCTGACCTGCATTTAGCCGATTTGCCGGACTAATGGCCACCCTTCTGTCCCTGGGTGAAACATCCTGACACCGCCCACCCAGGCTCACGGCTCCAGCCTCCGCAGCCTCCTCCACCCTGCCTGAGCTTGGATCCCACTGGCGGAGCTGTGAGCTACCAGAATTAGGAGCATGTGTCCCCAAAAAGCTTTGGCCAATTTGTGTTGATTGTTATAATTATGTAATTTAGCTAAATAAAACAAAGAGTGAAATGTGTGTGTGTGTGTGTGTGTGTGTGAGAGAGAGAGAGAGAGAGAGAGAGAAAGAGAGAGAGAGAGGAAGTAATATTTTGAGAAAAATGAAGTCCAATGCTTTGGAAATATGCAATAAAGACAAATTGCTAAAAATAGATCTGTTGCTGTAGTTTTGGGGAAGATTTGGGGTGGGAGGGGATAGTAACAATGCAGAATTCCAAATTCAGATTGCTTCACAAGAGTTCCAACGATCCATTTAAAAAGAAAAAGGAACTGGAAATCTTTAGCAATGCTGTGTGTGTGCAGGCGAACAAAGTGGAACTCCAGCCAGAGAACCTGAACTTGAAGGAGAAATGTTGGCCCACACTGATTATCTTAAGTTAGAATAATGTGTTTAAAGTATTTATGAATCCTTTTTCATGACTGCCTTACTCAGCCAACAATTTTTTGAATTTAAAATCAATTAATTAACATACAGCTTATTATTAGTTTCAGAGGTAGAGGTCAATGATTCGTCAGTCTTATAAAACACCCAGTGCTCATTACATCCCGTGCCCTCCTTAATGTCCATCCCTCAGTTACCCCACCACCCATTCCCTCCCCTCCAGCAACCCTCAGTTTTTTCCCTGTGATTAAGAGTCTCTTTTGATTTGTCTCCCTCTCTGATTTCGTCTTATTTTATTTTTTCCTCCCTTCCCCTATGATCCTCAGTTTTGTTTCTTAAATTCCACATATGAGTGATATCATATGATAATTGTCTTTCTCTGATTGATTTATTTAGCTCAGCATAAACCCTCTAGTTCCATCCACATCATTGCAAATGTCAAGTTTTCATTTTGTGATGGCTGAGGAATATTCCAGTGTGTATACTTAGCCATCAAAAAAATGAAATATATTTTATATATATATATCACCTCTTCTTTATCCATTCATCTGTCCCTGGACATCTGGGTTCTTTCTATAGTTTGGCTCTTGTGGACATTGCTGCTATAAACATTGGGGTGCAGGTGCCCCTTTGGATCACTACACATTTGTATCTTTGGGGTAAATACCCAGTAGTGCAATTGCTGGGTCATACGGTAGCTCTATTTTCAACTTTTTGAGGAACCTCCACACTGTTTTCCAGAGTGGTTGCACCAGCTTGCATTCCCACCAACAGTGTAGGAGGGTTCCCCTTTCTCTGCATCCTCGCCAACATCTGTCATATCCTGAGTGGTGAATTTTAACCATTCTGACTGGTGTGAGGTGGCATCTCATTGTGCTTTGATTTGTATTTCCCTGATGCCAGATGAAATGGAGCATTTTTTATGTGTTTTTTGGCTATCTGTATGTCTTCTTTGGAGAAATGTCTGTTCATGTCTTCTGCCCATTTCTTGACTGGATTATTTGTTCTTTGGGTGTTGAGTTTGATAAGTTCCTTATAGATTTTAGATACTAGCCCTTTAGCTGATAAGACATTTGCAAATATCTTCTCTCATTCTGTCGGTTTGTCTTGTGGTTTTGTCAACTCTTTCCTTTGCTGTGCAAAAGCTTTTAATCTTGATGAAGTCCCAATAGTTTATTTTTACCTTTGTTTCCCTTGCCTTTGGAGATGTGTCTAGCAAGAAGTTGCTGTGGCCGAGGTCACAGAGGGTCGCTGCCTGTATTCTCCTCTAGGATTTTGATGGATTCCTGTCTCACATTTAGATCATTCATCCATTTTGAGTCTGTTTTTGCATATGGTGTAAGGAAATGGTCCAGTTTCATTCTTCTGCATGTGGCTCTCAGCCAATCTTTTGATTACCTAATCAACTACTTGGACCAAACAGGTTAGCTGAGAGGTTTCTAGTGGATTATTATGCCCATTTCACAGATGAGGAGAGTAAAGTAGGAGAGGCAAAGTACCTTGTTCAAGGTCACACAGCCAAGAAGTCCTAGTATAGGAAACGGGGCTTGAGTGGCTCCTGAGCCAAGATCCCGCCCCACTCATGGTCTCTCGTGGGTGGGTGTACTGAGTGTGAGCTGGAGACTGTGTCAGACTGTGGGTGTGAGAATGAGTGTGTGGAGGGTGGTGTGGTGACAGAGTGTCTGCAGGTGACGGTGTCAGAGTATAAGTCCTGGGTGGATGTGTATGTGTGTATGAGTGTGTGTATGAGTGTGCACACATGTGCATGCACACATGTTCCTGACATGGTCTTGGTGCTAGCCTGGCCCACCTCCTAAAGATTCCTCTGCTAACTGAGCTCAGAAGCCAGTCCTGGTCCCAGCGGTGTGACCACCATAGGGGCACCCACTCCGTGCACAGACATGTCTACATAACCCTGGCTGGGGAACCCTAGGGATTTGGGACGCAAGGAGGAGGCTTGTGCAGAAGCCATCAGGACCCAGCCCAGAAATGGCCCCACCTCATCTGCCTTTGTGGCCCGAGAGATCAGAAGGTGGGCAGCCCCGCCAACTCCTACATCCCAAGGAGGGCCCTATACCCTGAGGAGGGCCCAGCCACAGTGGCAATATCAAGCCCTGCCCCCTCCTTAGCCTCAAAGAGACTGCCCGCATGGGCCCACCAGGGGCCTCCACCCTTTCCGATGGCATCCTCCCCCTTTCCCAGGGAGCAATGGGCCTGGCTTCTGTATGGGATACCTGCAGGCTTAAAGCACCCCGATTCGGAGGCCCTGCCCTCTGCTATTTTTCCTGAGGGCCTGCAGGTTCCAGAGAAAATCAGGATGGTGCAGGAGAAAAGCCAAGCAGGCTGGGTTGAAATCGCCGCCGCTCACTCAGGGAGGCCTGGGCAATGAGAGACCCTTCTCTCCGCAGCTCATTCGCCTCATCTGTTAAATGGGGGTGGTGGCACCCACCTTATGGAAGGCAGGAAAGGCTCACCCTCAGAACTGCTGAGATCCAAGCTCTTGGTCTGACACTTGCCAGCTGTGTGAGTTTGGGCAAATGACTTGACCACCTTGTGCTTCAGTTTTTCTCGTGTATAACGTGGGGACCATAATAGTGCCTATTTGATAGGGTAGCTATGAAGGTAAAATGAATTAATATATGCAAAGACTTAGAATGAGCTTACAAGACACTGAGAACTATAGCTGTTCAGTATTATGATTATCATCATTATAAGAATTGTTTTTAACATTGCAGGGTTTAGATGAACACGGAATTAAATGCACGCAGCACAGCGCCCATAGGAGCCCAGGACAGCTTGGCTGCCCCTCCCAACCTGGGGAGAAGGTGGGGGAAGACACATGAGAGACCTGGGTCCTGTACCAGCCTCCCCCGTACCTTCCAGGGCATGAGCGTCCTTCCCACATGCTCAGTACTGTCTGCTATGAGCGTGTTTCAGGTCTCCTACCTCGGGTAGGCTCCAAGCGGGCCCCACCAGGGTCCTCGGCCCCATTTGCCAGATGAGGTAACTGAGAATATTTCCGGGGTGTTTTACTGCCACCCAGAGGTCAGGATCCCAGAACGTTCAAGTCAGAAAGACCCTCAGGACTCTCTGATGCCAGGAGTGGTCTCATCTCCCATGCAGCTGGGGCTGACTGGTCCCAGGGGCTGACTGGTCCCGGAGGCCTGCTTGAGAAGGATTTTGAGGCAACACGGGACCTCAGACCGAAAACGTGCTGTGCTTGATTAGCAATGTCTTCCGTGAATGCAGAAGTGTCACATGGTGACGTGTGTCACGGGTCATCCTGTTCTCATCCACCCCTCTTCCTTAGTGAATGTCTTAGACATGGGCGTCCCTTGCCCATGGTCTCAAAGGAGATGGTGCACAGTGGAGACAGACACTGCCCAGGCCAGGCTCTTTCCCCTACCTGGCGCTGGATCGTTTCTGCTCTCCTGGGGAGAAATTTACTTGGTGCTTCTGCCATCTGTGGTCCTGGCTGCTAGGAATCAAGTTACTCAGAGTGTACTGAGGAGCTGGTGGGAGGCAGCCCCTGCCTCTGCCCCTGCTCTCAGCAGGTCCGGATGAGCCTCGTGCCCCTGTAGCCTACCACTCTGGGGCTGTTGGTTATCCGGAATATTCAGGACCTGCCCCCCCCCCCCCGCCCCAAGGAGAGGTATGAAGGAAGTCGGTCTCTGATACATCATCAAGCTGTACTCCTCACCCAGTGTCACTGGGGTGGGACCCAGCAAGGCTGTTCCCACCACGCCGCAAGAATGTGTATGGCAGAAAATGCCAGCAAAACAGCCAGAGCAAGCAGGAACATGGGAGATACACATATATGCACAGATCCCCTAAGCAAAGATTTGAGATTCACATATGTACATGATACATATACGGTCACTGATACAGTTATAACAGAGAATCCAGAGAATATAGCACAACAAATACCCACACACACCTACTAGCTTGAGTTAACAAGTGTATGCAATTAATCATCTTGCTTTAGACATTTTTTATGAAAGAAACAAAATGTTGAAGATTTTTATTTTTTTATTTTTTTAAAGATTTTATTTATTTATTTGACAGAGAGAGACACAGCGAGAGCAGGAACACAAGCAGGGGGAGTGGGAGAGGGAGAAGCAGGCTTCCTGCTGAGCAGGGAGCCCGATGTGGGACTCGATCCCAGGACCCTGGGATCATGACCTGAGCCGAAGGCAGTGGCTTAACAACTGAGCCACCCAGGCGCCCTGTTGAAGATTTTTAAATTGAAGCCCTTTTCATACCCCTCCCCAGTTCCACTTCCCTTCCTTGGGCAGAGGCAACTACTGTCAGGAATTTGGCCTGAATCAGGGGCGCCTGGGTGGCTCAGTCGGTGGGGCATCAAACTCTTGATTTTAGCTCCGGCCCTGATCTCATGGTTGCAGGATTGATCCCCACATTGGGCTCCACGCTCAGTGTGGCGTCTGCTTGAGATTCTCTCTCTCCTCTCCCTCTGCCCCTCCCCCTGCTCGTCCGCTCTCTCTCTCTCTTTCTCTCTCTCTCAATAAATAAATAAATAAATAAAATCTTGGTATGTATCCTCCCAGTGCATTTTTTTATCAGCATCACGCTCTAACCAACCGAGCTAACCGGCCAACTCCAGTCCATTTTTTTAAGTCCACAAACAATACATAGTATTGTTGTGTGTGTTTTAAAAATTTTACATAAGTGATGTCTTATTATACTTATCGTTTTTCAACTTACCTTAGGTATTTGTTTCTTAGGGCTGTTATAAACAAAATACCACAAACGAGGTGGCTTAAAGCAGTGGAAATTTATTCTCTCTCAGTTTTGGAGGCTAGAAGCCTGAGATCAAGGTTTTGGCAGGGCCATGCTCCCTCCAAGGTTCTGGCCTCTTCTGACTCCCAGTGGTGGCTGTCAACCCTCAGCATTTCTGGCTTACAGCTGCTTTGCTGTAATCTTGCTTTTGTCTTTACATGGTCTTCTCCCTCTGTGTCTCTGCCTTCACCAGGCATTCTCCTTTCTGTGCGTGTCATATCCAAATATCCCTCCTCTCATCAGGACACGCGTTAGGGATCCCTGGGTGGTGGTTAAATGTCTGCCTTCAACTCAGGTCATCATCCCAAGGACCTGGGATCTATTCCCCCATCAAGCTCCGCATTGAGTGCTGCATCAGGCTCCATGCTCAGCAAGGAGTCTGCCTCTCCCTCTCTTTCTGCCCCTCACACCCACTCATGCTCTCTCCCTCTCTCTCTCAAATGAATAAATAAAATCTTAAAAAAAATGAATAAGGATACCACTCCTATTGGATTAGGGTCCAACCTAATGACCTCACTTTAGCTTGATTACATCTGCAGAGACCCTATTTCCAAATAAGGCCACGTTCAGAGGTAAGATATCAACAAATCTTTCAGGGTGACACAATTCAACACACAACACTTTTAAAAAAATCAAAATTATACTGTTTATATTTATCCAATGTTGATATATGTAACTCAAGTTCATTTGGTTTAGAGTATGATGTTCTACTTTATAAACAGGTAATACTGATTTATTTAATTACTCTCAAATTTAAAATCCCTGACATTTCCTTGACTAATGAGCAAGGATTTCTCTAGGGTTCATTCTGGGGAGCAGAACTGCTGGTCACTTGGTATGCATATTTCCAATTTGTGTAAGAGACTGCCAAATTGCTGTCTTTGAGAGTTCACATTGTCCCACATCTTCACCAACACTTAATAGTGTCAAACTTTCCAACCTTTGCCAATCGATGGATGTGAAATGGAATCTCTTCGCTGTTTAATTTGCATTTCTTCTATAAGTAGTGAGGTTAAGTATCTTTCTTATGCTTATTCACCATCCCTGCTTCCTTTTTTGTGAATCGTTCATATTCTTCCCCATTTTTTGATTGGGTTGTCTTTCTCTTATTGATTTATGAGAGTTCTTTATATATTGGACATCAATCCTATGTATGCCACAAATGTCTTCCCATAGACTCCTGCTCAAATTTTAACTTTGCAAGGGCCTTTTATTACACAAGAGTATTTGATTGGATTGAGCCTAAAGTTAACAATATTCTCCTTTATGATTTCTGGCTTTTCATAATTTACTGAAGAACTCCTTCCCTATCTCAAGACATAAAAAAAAATCTCCTACTTGTCTTCTACAAACCTTTCAGATTGTTTTTCACATTTAGGCCATTAATTAGTCTCACTTATTTTTGTATATACTGCGAGATAGGGTCCGATGTCATTTTTTTTCCATACGGAAAGCTTGTCCAGACCCTATTTTTATATAGGCCATCCTTTCCTCTTACAGACTCATGATGTTTTTAAAAAAAGGTTTTATTTATTTATTTAAGAGAGAGAGCATGTGCATGCATGAGAGAGAGCATGAGTGGTGGGGGGGGAAGGGTAGAGGAAGAGGGAGAAGGAGACCTCCGCTATGCAGGGAGCCGGACAAGGAGATCCATCCCAACACCCTGGGATCATGACCTGAGCCGAACGCAGACGCTTAAACGACTGAGCCACCCGGGCGCCCCTTGTAATGCCTTTTGATCATGCACCATGGTCCCATGTAAGTTGGATCTGTTTCTGGGATTTCTTTTCTGTTCGGCTGATTTATTTGTCCACTCCTGTGCTAATAACCAGAATGTGCTCTTATCAAAGCTTTATAATAAATCCAGGTATTTTTAGGGTAAGACCCCTGTCTTGTTCTACCTCAGATTTGTCTTAGCTATTCACGCACTTTTACCTTTCTGTATGGATTTTAGAATTAGTTTAACAAGTTTGATGAGAAATCCTGTTGGAATTTTAATTGAGATTACATAGATTTTATGAATTAATTTCAGAAAAAATTAAAGTAGTTATGAAATTGGGTCTTCCTTTCCATAAACATGGTACATAGCCTCATTTATTTGTGTGTGTGTTTTTCAATAATATTTTGTGTTTTCTTCATTGGGTTGTTATATATTTTTGTTTGCTGATTACTAGACCCTTTAAAATCCTACCTTTTTTCTGTTACATTTACATTCTCTCATTGGTTATTACTGGTAGATAAGCACATGGTGGATTTTCTAGGTTGATCCCATATCCAGCAACCTCAATCCCTTACTCTCTAGTTCCAGCCAGAAAGATGGGGAGCTTTGGACTTGGTGACTTGCAGAACCCAAGTCAGGACACAGTGTAGGCTACATGTTTAAAGCATGGATTTTGCCATCTGACAGGTGAACCTGGGTTTGAGTCCTGGATTTGCCGCTTACTGGCTGAATAAGTTACTTAACCTCTCTGAACTAATGATCACACCCGTCCCCTGGGTGATTTTGAGGAGTCAGGGAGATAAAATGCTTAACAGTGCCCAGCACAGTGCCTGGCACAGAAACAGTGTTTAACGGATGCTGGTTCTTATAAATTTTACTAACTGGATTCTCCTGCATAGCTGAGAGATAATAGCCCGTAGTAAAACAAATCAGCCCCTGCCTCTATTTATCATGAAGCAGCCACACAGAGTTGCCAGCATTTGAAGCAGCTTGATCACAAATTAACCCCCATATTCAGTGACTGTCCTAGCAACTGCTGACTTGGAGCTCATGTTTAAAAGCCATTTGTTCTCTCTGCCATTTTAATACACATGGCCTCCCAATCAGCCAGCAATGGCTTGTCACTGACCATTGATCTGAGAAGCCTTGGAGACACCTGCCCGTCTCTCTGACCCTGCCCTGTGCCTCCACATCCTGAACCACTCTTGAATAAGGTGACGGACATCGAGTGCTATAGACTGGATGTGTCCCCCCCCAAAAAATACATATGTAGAAATACTAACCCACGATATGATGGTATTTGAAGATGGGGCCTAAGGTCGTTCCTGATGAATCTGCTGAATCTCATAAAATACCAGAGAGCTCTCTCACCCTTTCCACCATGTGAAGACACAGCAAGAAGGTGACTGTCTATGGCCCGGGAAGATGCCCTCATCAGACACGCAATCTTCTAGCTCCTTGATCTTGGACTTCTGGGTCTCCAGAACTATAAGAAATAAATTTCTGTTGTGTATTAGCTACCCAGCCTATGGTATTTTTGTTATACCAGCCTGAACAAACTAAGACACCAAGCCAGACCATCCCAAACATACCTTCCCAACAATCCATGTGGCTACTTCTTCATAATATGGTAAGAGATAAATGGGCAGAGTAGTACCACTTATATTGATATTATTAGAAGTATCACTACAACTCTGAAGAGACTATCATTGGCAGTGCACACAGGCTCAAATCCAACAGCTCTGAAGTCAGAGCCCAAAAAGAGCTGGACGGTGCCAGTCGTTGATAAAGAAGGAGGAATGGCTCTGGGTATGAGTCAGGACTTTCTAAAACAGTCAAAAGAAGAACCAGAAAGTACACCCAAAAAGGACCCTGAGGGGTCACATAATTTTTTAAGCTGTGGGTAATGCTCAGGTGCTTTGTTCAAAGGAGCCATCCCTGACCAAAACCCCACCTCTGGGTCTGCCCGCCCCCCCTCCCCGCCCCGAGGGCTGTGGGAAATGCAACAGTAAGATCTGGTGCATTGTAGGCCTTCAGTAAACATTGCTGATGACACCCTGTGTGTCAAGCCTAAGAGGAGCACGTTATAGATATGATTTCACTTAATCCTCCTAATGAAGCACAAAGGGAGTGAATATCCCCCCAGAGGAAGTAGAGCTCAGGAAGGAGCAGGGCCAGGATGTGAACACAGACCCGTTCTGAGGTTTAGTTTTTGTTGCTCTCTGAGTGAGCAGTGCCTGTGGACTGATATGCACGACTCCAGGTTTAGAGACTGTCCTCGGCGGCCCTGTGAGTAGTGTTGTTGGGCTACAGAGTCAGTTCAATGCGCTGCTGGGTATTCTGAGTATTTAACTGCACTGGTAAGCACTTCCGCCCAGCTGCTGGTTATGGGTGCAAGTCCTAAGCTCATCTGAGGGTGATCTGACCGCCCAGCCGTGGCCAGGGCCCTGGCTCTGGCGCCTCCCTGGGGTGCCTCCCTGGCAGATCAACAATTTCCCGAACTGCACAACAGCTGCTCGACTTCATGCAAATGGCTGACGCTGGCCCACCTCACCCTTTCTCCCCCTGGGTTCCCAGGGAGCCTGAAGCACAGCTGGGGCCGGGTTGGGGGAAGGAGGAAGGCTCTGGGGTCCTGATCACAGGGTTCACCTTAGCAGAGGCTCTGGGGTCCGGGGACATTCCCACACCCCTTAAAACCTGCCACAGACAGCAGCCAAGGGGGGCAGAGGAGAGGGGCTAAAAGAGAAGACTGCCAGGCAGATGCCCAAAGACTCCAAAGCCTCAGAAGTCGCTGAGTGTACCTCTTCCCAGCCCATTGCACAGGTGGGGAGAGTGAGGCCCCAAATCAGACTCTGCAGGAATGCCTATGAGTTCTGCCCTTGTAGACAACATATAGGCAGACCCTGTCCTGCTTTCCCTGGAAGGGGGCCTGAGAGGGCCCAGGCATGCCTAATCCCCTCCCTGCCCACCCTCAATGCCTGGGCTTGACCTTCCCCTCTGGAATCCAAGCCACATACCCAGAAGCTGGAACTGGGGCCCCAGAAAGCTCTGGGCTCACCTCCTACGTGACACTCTCTATGTGCTCCTTCTAAAGTGATATTAAATCATTTGTCAACTTTTCCAAATTTCTTTTATAACAAAGGTAGTACATGCTTTGTTAAATAAACATACCTACCCTATGACCCAGCAATTCCACTCCTAGGTATATACCCAGACATGAGTGCATATGGCCACCAAAAGACCTGACACACGTGTTCCCAGAAGCCTTGTTCACAATGGCTCCAGACTGTCAACAACTAAATGCCATCAACAGAGACTGGATAAATGAGTTGGGTATTTCTATGATGGGGTACTACACAGCCATAAGAAGGGGATGAACCACCAGGATGTGCAGCATCATGGATGAATCATACCTTTCTTATGTTGAATCAAGGAAGCCAGATACAAAAGACTGCTTACTGTATTATGCCATGTATCCGAAGTTTGAGAACAGGCAGAACTATTCAAGACAATGGAAGACAGGATGGTGCTTACCTCTGGGGGCAGATACAGACTGGGTAGGGGCACTTTCTGGGGTGCTAGAGATGCCTACCCCTTGACCTGGGGGGTTATGTGGGTATACATACATATGTAAAAAAATTACCCAACCATACACTTATACACACACTTCTTACTGCATGTTATGCTACATCCCCAAATAACAATGTTTTAAGTGTGTATGAGCTAAAAAACAAAAGTACAATGGGGGTGCCTGACTGGCTCAGTCAGGAAAGCATGTGACTCTTGATCTCAGGGTTGTGAATTTGAGCCCCATGTTGGGTGTAGAGATGACTTACAGAAAGAAAAAGTACATGGTCATTGATAGGAGTTGACAAATGCAGAGGTCTTTAAAGAAATTCTAGCTCTCCTGCCCCCGACACCAACTACTTCTCCCTGCTGAGTCTTAGGTTCATTCTGAATCCTGGAGTCCCTCTGGAGGAACACTCTCGAGACAGAGAGATGAACCAAGTGGACTTCCCAGCCCCCAGAAACCCACCACTTATCTGATGGAGGCAGGAGACAGAAATTCCAGTCCACCTCCTTATGCCCAGTTTTCTCAGATTGCTGTCCCCCTTCCCGGGGCCCTTTCTCCAGGAGGGCTGTTAGGAGGAGGAGCCACTGGGCTTAACAGGAGCACCATTAGCTACATGACACATGGGTCAAGTCTACCCACCCGATGCTTCTCCTAAGCCGTCCAGAGGAGCATTCGGCTACCAAGCAGTTAGCAACTGAGCCTTTACCCTGTCTCTGTCCTCTCCAGGACAGGAACAAAGCAGGAGCCCCCCCCTCCCCCGCCAAGATAAGATCACTGAAGAATCCCAAAGAGCTAGAGGGAGAGATGGGAAAGTAAAGGATTCTCTACCTCCTGCTTTTATATCTCCCATGATGGGGAGCTTACTACCTCCCAAGTCTGCCTCTCCTCTCCCTAGCTGGTCCTAACTAAACAAATCCTTGCTTTCAAGGAGAGGGAATTTGTGGCTTATGGCTCCAGCACTAGGGTGACCAACTTGCCCTGGTTTGGCCAGGACTTTGCCAATATGGGTGCTGCAAGTCCAGTATCCCAGAAAACCCCACAATCCAGAACAAATCAGGAACTTAGTCACCCTGTTCCTAGCTCCACCTTCTGGGCCAGTTAGGAGACATTGTCTCAGGGCTCCTGCCCCCGGGTACCATATCCAGGCCCAGCCACCACCCCAGGCCTGGTAGTGTAACATTTCTTCATTCAAACATTTACTTATAGCCCTCCAGAATGGCCTAGAGACTTAGGGCCTGGGCGCTGCATCTGAACAAACCTGGATTCACATTCTGGCTGTAGGACTTTGCACTTGTTACTTAACCTCTCTGAGCTTCTATTTGATCTTTTCAAAGTGGAGATAATAGGCATCTACATCACAGGATTTTTGTACATATTAAATGAGACCATGAATGGGAAATGCTTAGCATAAGGCCCGGCATCTAACAACTACTCATAAATCGTTAGCTTTTATTCTAGTATTCACACATCCAAAAACCATTTATTGTGTATTTAGTCTGTTTGGGCCTAGTTTAAGCACTAAAGACACACAAATAACCCAGACGTGCTACCCTATACATACCAAGCTGCTTACAGGCTGGTATGGAAAGCAAGAGAGGACACAGGCAGTTATATTCCAGCATGAAACAGGCTGTAAGGAGCTAAGACAGAGGGAAAGACCTGGGAAGGTTCCCAGAGGAGGTGACTTTGTTCTGGGCCTTGTCCCAGAGAAGCCAGGGGAAGGGCGTTCTATGAAGAGGGATTAGTTTGGGGCAAGGGCTAGAAAGCATGAAACAAAAGAGTTGCTCAGGGCACCTGGGTGGCTCAGTCATTAAGCATCTGCCTTCAGCTTGGGTCATGATCTCAGGGTCCTGGGATCAAGCCCCGCATCGGGCTCCCTGCTCCGCGGGAAGTCCGCTTCTCCCTCTCCCACCCCCCCGCTTGTGTTCCCTCTCTCACTGTCTCTCTCTCTGTGTCAAATAAATAAATAAAATCTTTAAAAAAAAAAAAAGAGTTGCTCAGGGAATAACAAGTCATTCTGTACTGCAGAATCTAGGCTGTATGTGGAGGGGGCCAGAGAAGGAGGCAGTTTAGAAAGAATTTTTTTTCTTGATAAAATAGGAAAATATTTAAGTGCAATAGAGTATATTTATTTTAACCAAAAGCCAGCATCATACTTTAAGGGAAATTCTTAAAGGCATTCCCATTTTGATGGAAAATAAGAAAAATGTGTCTATATTCAACACGATTATTTAAAATAGTTCTGGAGGTGGGAAGCCTGGGTGGCTCAGTGGGTTAAGCGTCTGCCTTCGGCTCAGGTCATGATCCCAGGGTCCTGGGATTGAGCCCTGCATTGGGCTCCTTGCTCAGCAGGGAGCCTGCTTCTCCCTCTGCCTGCTGCTGCCCCTGCTTGTGCGCTCTCTCTCTGACAAAGAAAAAAATAAAATCTTTAAAAATAAATAAATAAATAAAATAGTTCTGGAGGTACTAGCCCTCATGATTAGATAAGAAAAAGAAATGAGAAGTATAAAAATCAGAAATGAGGAAAATTGATCATTCCATACAGAATCATCCGGAAAACCATTATAAATAATAAGGGAACTCAGTAAGATGGCTGGGGGCAAAATTAATATACTGAAATTAATAGCCTTTGTAAATATAAAACAGCCAGTTAGAAGAGATAATGAAAGAGAAGTCCCAGTTTATAATAGAATATTTAGAAACAAATTTGACAAAAATAAAATATACAAGATTATTAGAAATGTACTTTACACCTGAAACTGATATAACACTGTATATTAACTATACTGGAATTAAAATTTTAAAACCTGAATCACTGTATTCTATTCCTGAAACCAATATTGTACTGTATGTTAATTAACTAGAATTTAAATAAAAGTTTGAAAAAAAATTAAAACCTATTAAGAAAAGGGGGGTACCTAGGTGGCACAGTCAGTTAAGCATCCAACTCTTGGTTTTGGCTAAGGTTGTAATCTCAGGGGCATGAGATCAAGCCCCATGTCAGGTTCTGTGCTCAGCACAGAGCCTGCTTGAGATTCTCTCTCCCTCTCCCTCTGCCCCTCCCCCCAACACGTGCGGGCACTCTCTCTCTCTCTCTCAAATAAATAAATAAATAAATAAATAAATCTTTAAAAAAAAAAAAGAAGTGAGCTTTAATAAATTGCTGAGGGACATAAAAGGAGGCCTGAACATGTAGAATGGTTTTAGATCAAATGACTCAACATTATAAATATACAAAATCTCTCCTAGTTTACATATTATATATTTATACATAATATATATATATTCTGAATATATGTGTTATGTTCTGAATATATATAACATGTATATTCTGGTAAAATACCAATAGGAAGCTGATTCTAAAGTCCTTATGGCAATGTAAGTAAAAGGAAATTCTGAAAAATGCTGAAAAGAAAGAATAATGAGTGAGGACCAGTTTTAGATATCAGAACATAGTATAAAACTACAATATTTTAAACAGGGTGCTAATCTTCAATAGATGGATCAGTAAAGCAGAATAGGAAATTTGAAATCATACCTGTAGTGGGTAAAATTGTGTCCCCCAAAAAGATATGATCAAGTCTTCACCTAGTGAACATAATCTCATTGGGAATGGTGTCTTTGCAGATGTAATTAAGTTAAGATGAGCCATATTGAATTCAAGACATATTGGATTAGACCTTAATCCAATGGCTGGTGTCCTTGGGAGAAGAGAGAAATTTGGAACGACATAAACTCTGAGACAAGAGGCCATGTAAAGACCAAGGCAGAGATTGGAGTTACAATGCCACAACCCAAGCAATGGTTCTTGGAAGCCGCCAGAAACTAGAACAGTCCAGTTGCATGGTTTGACTCACCAGAGTCACCAGAGGGAGCCTGGCCTTGCTGACATCTTGATGTCAGACTTCTAGCCTCTAGAACTTTGAGAGAATACATGTCTGTTCTTACAAGCTACCCGGTTTGTGCTAATTTGTTGCAGCAACCCTGGGAAACTAATATAGTAGCTAAATGCCTATAGGAACTTAGTATAGAACAAAAGTAACACTGCTAATCAATACCAAAAAGATGGATTATTCAATAAATATGTTGAGACAACTAGCTAGCCAACCAAAGAAATAGCTGAACCCCAACCTCACACCTTACACTAAAACAAATTCTAGAGTGAATAAAACCTGGGAGTAATTTCAAAAAAGTATTCTTAGACTAAGGAAGGCTTTATAAAATACAAAAATGTTTAATGAATCCATAAATGAAAAGATTGATAAATTTGGCTACATGAAATTACTTTTAATTCTTTATGAAAAAATAATATAAACAAAGTCAAAAGGCACATATTATAGACATATCACATATTACCAGCAAAGGGCTGATATCCTTGCTATTTTAAGAGCTCCTACATAATCAGGAAGAAAAAAAAAACCTAATTAAAAGATAGGCAAAGGATATAAACAAACAGTTCCCAGGAAAGGAAATGTAAATGATTCTTAGTCATATGAATACATGGTCAACCTCCCTTGTAGCAGGAGAAATGAAATTACAGCTATGAGATATCATTTTATATCTAACAGATTGACAAAGATCAAAAAGTTTGATAACATGCTGTGTTGGCAAGGCTGTGGGAAACAGGCTCTGTCATTCTTTGCAAGTGGGAGGGCAAATTGGTACAACCTCCCTAAAGTGTGATTTGGCAATATCTAAGTAAATTAAAAATCCACATACCCTTTAACCCAGCAATTCCATTTCTAGGAATTTGCCATACAGAATACATGCACACGACAAGCTGACTATGGATGTAGACATTTATTGAAGCTTGGAATATCAGTAGATTGGAAATAGCCTAATTTCCCATCATAGGGGACTGGTGAAATTATTAACAGAACATCCATTCTGTGGAATACTATAGACTTTTTAAAAGAACGGAGCAGTTTTATATTTCCAATGTGGAAAAAAATCTCTGATATGCAGTTAAAAGCAGGGGGGGGGAAGCGAAGCTCAGAACAACATGGATAGTACAATACCATTTGTATAAAAACAATTTTATGGAGGGGCGTCTGGGTGGCTCAGTTGAGCAGCTGACCCTTGATTTCTGCTTGGGGCTTGATATCAGGGTCGTGAGACCTGTGCTGGGCAAGGAGCCTACTTAAATCAAAAAACAAAACAAAAAAACTATTTTATGGACATGTTTTCATAGGCATAGAATGTGTCTGCAAAGGTACACAGGAAAGGAGTAACAGAAACCGCCTTTAATTAAGGAACCAGGCTGTTGGTGTAAGGTAACTGCGTACTTAAAACCTTCATATATTATGTGCAGGTACTCATCGTTCAAATATATCAAATTAAAAAGAGAAAGAAAGGAAGAAGGCCAAAAAGCAAAAGTTTTCATCTGAGATCTGAGTTTAAATGTTAGCTCAGCCACTTTCTTGGACACGTTTTTTTCAGCTCTTAAACCTTAGTTTCCCCATCTGTAAAGTGGGAATAATAACATTGCCCACCTCAAGGACAGGGGGATGGCACAAAAGTGGCAAAGGTTAACTGGTCAATCTAGGAAGGCTCTGCAAGAGTTTATTGTATTATTGTATTATCGCCTTTTCTGTAGTTTTGAAATGTTTTCCAAGTAAAGTTTTGTTTTGTTTTTCAATTGTTGATTCCTATGTCCCCGCCACACCTGTTAAGTCAGAACGTCTGGAGGTGAGGCTGGCAAACCAACTTTTTCTCCCAAGCACCACTGGACCGGCACAAAGCTGGGGTGAGGAGCCAGGTGACTGAGTCTGGGGACTGGTCCACCCCAGCATCTCACTGCAGGCCGCTTCCCTCCCTCCGTGGGGCGCAGGGAAAGAGGGCCCTTCCCCTCCCCCCGCCCCCCGCAGGCACCTGCAGGACAGCGAATTGGGAACTGGGGTACGGGGACAGAGACTGGCTCCTGGATAGTCGTGGGGGGAAAGGGGCCCTGCACTTTCTGCCCCCGGATTGGGGGAGAGAAGCAGAGCCCCGAGTGCCAAACCCCGCCCCCCACCCACCGCCAGGGCTCCCTTCGCGGGGCCTGTGCCGGGACACGCAGGGAACCCCGGCCCTGGCCGAGCCCCCATCAGATAAGGCCGCCTCCTCCGCGCTGGCAGCCCTCGGAGCCGGCGAGGAGTTTACGTAAGCCTGTTGTTGATGGAAAAACAAAAGCACCAGCAGGCGTTTCCTGGCCTGCTTGGAGCCGCGGGCCCCAGACGCTGGCTCACCCCAGAGAGGCTCCGTCCCGACAGCTCCCCGGGGGGCTCGGGCGAAACTCTGGGGGTCCCATGTGCTGGAAGACTGGCTCCCAGGGGGCCACCCAGAGCCCGAGCCCCGAGCCCAGGCCACCCTGCACTTGAGCCCGGCATGCAGGAGGCGGTTAATCAGTGTTGGTCTTCACCTCTCCCCCGCCGGCCCCGCGCACCAGCTTGGGCCTCCCGGGGAGCCAGCTCTGGCCTCATCCCCGCCCCAGCCTGGAGCCCAGGAGGGGCCGCTCCAGGCATCCGTCAGCACCACTTCCCCGAGCGCCTGCTGCGTGCCCGGCCCTGCTCCCGCGGTGGGGGGGACGGAGGTACGGGAACTAGGAAAGAACTGAGAATGGGCCTGGGCTGGGAGGAAATCGGCGGCGAATCTCCGCTGCCCACGGTGCCTTCTGTCTTGCTTTTAAAACTGAAGGAGAGCTGAGACCTGCACCGAGCTGTTGAAGACAGAAAGGAGCCGGCCGAGGCTCCCCAGCCTCCCCAGCCCATCCCCGTCTTTGCCAGGAGGGAGGCAGATGACCAGGGTTCCGATCCCAGCTCCGCCAGCTGCGCAACCTCGTCACCTTATGCCCGAGTCTCTTTATCTATAAAACGAAGCTAATTCTTGTACCAACCTCAAGTTTGGAGAATGTAATGAGCCATTTTGAGGATTAAAGCATACCTATCATCATGTCTGGCACAAAATATCACACAGGAACGTGTCACCATCAATGTAACTACATGGAACCCACCTGCCTTTCCTTCTTAGCGCAGACGTCTGCCTTTCCGGGTGGCCTTTCCTGACCCCTGGCCATGGGTCAGGTGCCCCAGTTACATTCGCTCCCAGGTCTCCCTTCCTCCACTCCTCCTGGCAGCACTCCTCACCCATGTAACCACCCAGACCATGTGTCTTCTCCATGGGACTGTGTACTCGCTGTGTGCCAGGCTTCATGCTGGCCCTGGGCACCGGGATGTGAATCACATTCTGGCCCTGTCCTCTTAGGGGGTCCTAGCCTGGCAGGGTAGAGATAGATGTGTACACAGAGCAAGGGACAATGAAGAAACCCAATGGATTTGGAAATCACTCAGAATGTCGTAGGAATTACAAAGGATCACGTGGACACAGCGCTGGCAGGCAGCCGGACACACAGTCGGTACACCCCAAAACCTTAATTACATAACATGATGCTATTTAATGGTGGAAAGACCTGGAATCCAATGGTGGCTCTGCCACTCACTTGCTGGGTATGCTTCAGCAGAGCACTCTTTCTCTGGGCCTCAATTTCTCCAATTATCAAGAGAGATGCTATTATTATAGACCCATTGTAAGGCCCTGGTGAGATTTAAACAAGTCGATGCCTGTGGAAACACTTTCTAGAGTCTCAGAGGGTGAATCCTATCAGCTACAAACTATCCTATCAATGCCAGTGGGAGAAATACAGCCTCAAACAAAGCTTTGGTGTCAGGCTTGGTCTCAGGACCCAGCCTGGACACCTTCTAGTTTTGTGACCTATGGCTAATGGCTCAGCCTCAGTTTCCTCATCTGTAAAGTGAGGATAACGATACCTACCTCCTAGGGTAGTGTGAAGAGCCAAAAAAGCCACAGTAAGAGTTAGTACTTGTTGCACACTTATTCAATGCCAGACAGGGTTTTTAAGTGATTGTTATATATTAATTCATCTACTGTTGTTTTACAGCTGGGAAAACTGAGGCAGAGAGGTTTTAAGCAACTTCCCCAAGGTCACACAGCTGGGCAGTGTTGCCAGGAAGGAATCCTGGCAGTCTGAGTCCGAGGTCCTGACCCCCCTGCGTCACTACCTCCCCAGAACCTGCGCAAAGCACTTAGAAATGGCACAGAGTCCGGCCTCAGCGAACAGTAGCCATTATTATGATTTTTATTAATAAACGTGTTGATATCATCATGATCTTAATTACTCATCAATCCCTTCTCAGAGCAGGGCAAGCTCAAGCTCTTCGGCCCTGGGTGTGTGCCAGCTGAGAGCGGGTGCCAGGAGCCTAAAATGTGGGCAAAGTTTCATTTCCCGGTCACACCCAGTGCGAGTCAGCCCAGGGGATGGTAGGACTAGTGGGTCCTATGCTGGGCTGGCCCCCAAGTGAGCGTGGATGTCACAGGCGGCCATCTTTGTCCGGTCTGTCACTGGACACCCTGGACACCCACCTGGCTCCTGAAGCAGGGCAGGGCCAGGAAGGGGAGGTAAGGGCAGACACTGGGCCTTTTGTGTCCTGCACCCCACGCGGCCCAGCCCCGAAACCCATCCCCACCCCCGCCCCAGGCTGGGCCAAGGGTGTGCAGTGCCCTCCTGGGAGAGGACAAAATTCAGGCTGGAGTCAGGAGTCGGACCAGTGCCCTGGCTCCACGGCTTTCTGGTGGAGCGTCCTGGGGCCTGGTTTCCTCATCTCCAACATGAGGCATAGAGAGCTGGACTGAGGCACAGGTGGGGGTTAGGGAAGGCAGAGGTAAAGAAAATAGTAGTCCTGAGGGGTCACAGTAAAAGGACAGGGCAGGGGCCTGGGCGTCCCTCTGCTGGGAGGAAATGTGGTGAGGGTTTCTCACCCCCTCTGTGGACAGGCCCAATCACCCTTCAACCTCAACACACACCTCAACCTGCAGCACACAGACACCACCTTGAACACCTGAGTACACCCGAACACACAGGTGCACACAAACACACACACCCAAACACAGACACACACCTGATCTCAAACACACACACACACAACCTTGATCACAGACACACATGGACACACATGCACACGCCCCTGAATACAGACACACACACAAACACACACACCTGATCACACACACATCTCAACAAATACATAGACACCTTCAAATTAACACCCACACCAATGTGACCACACACAGCTACGCTGACACCAGAACACACACCCCCTTACACCCACCGCACCTCAATGCACACTACACCTCCCCCACCCCATCCCACACCGCACAGGCTCCAATGCTCACGGAGACCACTGGGGGGCAGAGCGAGCCCCTCGGGGAGCCCAGGCTGAGTGCCTAGAACTGCACCACCTCATACTTGGGGAGCCCCTCAGGCTTGAGCCCAACACCCCTGCCCAGGACCGCAGGAATAAGCCCAAACGAGGGCATTGGGGTGGGGGGGAGACCTACTGTGTGCCAATCTCGGCGCGGCGTGCTTCCGTGCTGTCCCAGGCACTAGACCTGACATACGTTAGGGACTCCAAATTATCCCTCCCGTTTTGAAACCGAGGAAAGTGTCCAGAGCCCGGAATAGATCTCGGGTCTCTGACTTCTCTCCGGGGAGTCTCTTTAGCCCCGCCAACGTGGGTCAGGAGGAGGGGTGGGAATCCCCGGGGCTATGCCACGGTGCACCGCCAGGGGGCGCCCTCCGCCCAGCCCCTGCGGGGGCTCCGTCGCCTTGCGCCCGGCGTCCCTCTTCCCAGCGCCGTGGTGCCGGGGCCGCTCCCCTGGGAGCTTCCCTAGGTCCCGGCGGGCGCCCCCGCAGGATGTCTCGGCTCCCCACCCTGCCGGATCCGACCTCGGCTCCGGCTTCCGCCCCCTCCGCGGTCCCCAGGGGCCATCTCCGACAGCTCCAGGCCCGCAGCCACCCCCTCTGCCCGGAACCGCCCCAAGCCACCCCCACCCTGGGCTCTGAGAACCTCGGAAGCCAGCCCACAGGGGAGCCGCCTGCCTCGCCTCTGCTCCTGGCCCTAGAGGCTCCTAAAGGTGCCCGAAGTGAGAGACAGCACCCAACAAACCGCCGCCGCTGGCCCCCAGAGAGCGTTCCTCAGCTCTGCGCTGTGGCTGCGGGAGTTCTGTCGCTCGGGCTTCCCAAAACTCTGGAAAGCGGGTGTTCCCATTACCACCGTTTTACAGATTTAAAATGCCAGAAGCTCAGAGGGTAAGTCATTTGCCCAGGATCCTGGGAGCACTGAGTGGCAGGACAGGGTCTTCGGCCAAAGCTCTAAGGATTAGACCCTCCACCCCAGTGACTGCCCCTGCTGACATTTATTCACTCCAGGACTTAGAGAGTGTTTCTTAAGGACCCACTACCTACCTGCCAGGCATCGTCTGGGTGTACTATGGAGACAGAGACACTGAGTCAGGGAGCTTACAGCAGCAGGAAAAAGTAGAATAATCCCAGAATATGCACCTAGTTCATCATAAATTGACTCTCTTACTGCAGATGTGTCATGAGGACACCTGTGCAGGCCCTTGGCTGCCAGGTGGAGGTGAGGGCACTTGTGGGGATGCAGAGACCATTCCAGATCTGTGTGGTGAGAGGGGCAGAGTTATAGCAGGGGCAGGAGGGAAGAAGGCCCACCCAGGGAAGGCTCCAGAAAGGAGGGGCATTTGAGCAGAAGTTCTTGAGGGACTGGACCCCTAGGCAGAGAGGGGCCCACCCTGCATGTAAAGCTTGGATGAGTTTGGTGCACTTGGCTGGCTTTAAGCCCAGAGATGGGTGGGTCCCAAGTCCTGCACCAGAGAGGTGGGCAGGGACAAGCTTGGGACCAAGTCTCAAACACCAGCTTAAGGAACAACTTGCTCAGGAGGGATGGGAGAGGCAAAGAAGAGAAGCAATGGGTTAATGCCCCAGGGCCTGTTCATGCCTTTCTCATGCGGCTTGCAGCCCCCAAAGGGAAGAACCGGCCAGCGCTCTGATGTCTTAGGGCATCAAAAACTCAACAAGCTCCAACCCAAATCCCTAATCATCTCCCCCCATCCTATTCCCGGTGACTTTTCCCATTGCAGTGAAGGGCCCCATCGTCTACCCAATTGTGGCTCTGCCCCCTGCTTCCCTCCCCTCCCCATACCCAGTCCGCCTCCTTTGCCTCCACCCAGTCAGATACGACTGATGATCATCTGACTGACCTCAAGAGCCTCCTCTCATCCATACCTGTCCCCTCCTGCCCAGATTCATCTTTCCCAACTCCCTGGTGCTCTTGGAGTGAACACCCAAGCATACCGCCAGGAAAGCCCATGGTGTGTCTCCAGCCCCCACCCCCCACCAACTCTGGCCCTAGCTCTGAGAGCCCCAGCCACACTGGAGGGACAGACCTTTTAATGCCTTGGACCAACTCGGCTCAGGGCCTTTGCACACACTGTTACTCCTTTTTCTCCCCCTCCCCGTCCCACTTGCTGATTTAACTGCCACTCACTTAATCTGATTTCTCAGTGACACCTTTCTCCAGGAAGCCGTCCTTTCCCTCACCTGTGTATATGCTGTCATGGCCTCACATAGGCCTTCTCAGAGACATCATTAGGAAGTCACTTGTGAGGCTGTTTGACATTTGTATCCCCCACTAGTCTCTGAGTTCTGGGAGGGCAGTCACCATTGTATTCACTGGCCTGCCCAGTGACCAACACAGGACCTGGTACTCAGTAAGTGTCCTTATGCAGGATAAACCCAGCTCTGCTGCTTCCTGGCTGGGTACCCTTAGCTAAGTCGCTTCCCCTCTGTGAGCTTCCCCTGCTCATCCCTAAAATGAAGGGGCCAGGTGGGCGACCCCCAACTCAGGCTGCCAATCCAAATCCCTGAGGAACTTTTCCAAACCCCACAGGTGACCCTCCTCCTCATCACTGAATTGGGAGTGGCCAGTGGGTGGAGGTATAGATGTTATAAGAATGAGTGAATGTGGATAATGGTAGAAGCTGGACAATGAGTACACAGAGGTTCGTTAGACTCTTCTGTTTACTTTGTGTATGTTTGAAATTTTTCATAATAAAATCTTTTTATAAGATTGATACACCAGCTAGGGCTCCTCCCCAGTGAGTGGTGGAGAGCCAGGAAGGGTATCTGGGGAAAGCTGCCGGAGTGGATCTAAAACACAGCTCTGGCTAGAGGCTCTCTGAGGCTGCTTCCATCTCTCAAAATTGGCAGTGATTCTTTCCTGCCCACGTGAGTGCTGTTCACTGGTGGAAAAATACCACACCCTGAGCATACGCTTCTGTCCTCTCCCTTAATCCCACTGTGGCTCCAAACACCTCCAGGTCAGTTGCCCGATCTTCTAACTCACAAAGTGCCCCAAACATCAGTCTCTACTAGGAGCCTCCTCTGGGCTCCCTCTGCATCTCGAACCCCCAGTCCCAGCTACCCTCCTACTCGGTCTGCTTTTGCAAGACCCTAGGATGACCGAAACTGTCTCTGTCATTGTCCCCAGCAGAGTGCCTGGCATGGCAGAGGAATTGATACGTGCCAACTGGATTGGTTGAATTGCAATGAAAATATCTTTGTGGCCCCCAAACTCTGTGATCCTGGGCAAAACACTTCTCCTTGGCTTCTTTCTCAGTGAAATGGAATGATATTCCTTGCCTCATAACGCTGTGGGAAGGACTCAGTGAGATCATAACTATAAAGATTTGGCAAGTTGGGTGGGACGTTCACCCCCTGCAGAGCCAGCCTCTCCCTCCGGGGAGTGGCGGGGGGGGGGGGGCTCCTATAACCCCCTGGGATTCCCTCATGTTGGGCAGTGGTTGTGTCTGTCTCCTAGATAGCCCTGGGGGCCAGAGAGAGGGGCTGCAGGCAAAACCATCTCCATGCTCCCAGTCCCCATTGCTCAGCACTGGGCCAAGGAGGAAGGGAGGAGCACAGCCGGGGAAAGGTAGAAACGGAGGTAGGAAGGGCCTGCTGGCACTCCTAGAGTCCCCAGGGGCCAGAAGGCAGCCCTCCCTGGAGCCTCAGCTGACAGATGAAGCCTGGCAGGGTCCACTGTTGCAGCAGGACCCACAGGTCACAACGACAAACACTTCCCCTCCAGAAAGGTGTTTCTGCCATATGGGATTCCAACTTAAGTGCAAGGTGGGAAAGTGGCTGGTTCATCCCGCAGCCTATGGATGTCAGGATGTCAGGATGTCAGAGGCAGCTCACCCATAGCCCCCAGGGTAAAGTTCCAGTTGGTGTTCAAGGCTGTCTGTGAGCTGAACTTCACCCAGCTGTCCAGGGGCAGCCCCACCATTACATTACTCTCCACTCCTGGATGTGCTGTGTGCCCTCTTGCCTGGGCCCTGGCTGTTTCCTCAGCCGGGGGATGCTCTCCTGCTCCCCTCCTCCACCTAGTCACCTTTGGTTCATCCAAGATCCCAGCTCAAATAGCATCTCCTCCTTGGAGTCTCTCCCCACTTCTCAGGACACTTCCTTACATCTCTGTGGCTCCCCTCGTATTTGGCCGAACCACGAATACAGCGTGTACACATTCTCTCAGGGGTCCTGACAGTACCCCCTGTAAGCTGGATACTGTTGGCCCCATTTTACAGATTAAGACGCTGGGGTTCAGAGTGGCTCAGCACCTTGCTAAAATTCTTTCAAGGCAGAGAAGACGGTGGATCTGCCCCAGACCTTCCCACTCTGGGGAAAAGGAGACCTGGTGGGGTAGGACAGGACGGGAGGAAGGTCACGGCCAAGACCTCAGCTCCTGCAGACTGCCCAGTGCCAGGCCTGGGTGTGGGCCCCAAGAACCAGGAGATCCCCCACATTCACAGCATGTCGGAGCAGCATGCAGGGAGGTGGGGACGACGCGCCGGAGCCAGCGGTGGCAGTGCTAAGAACACTTACTCCCTCAGTCCCATCACAGGTAGACCGAGCTGGGCTGGCAGCCTCAGCCCCTTCCCCACCAAGCACCTGCCTTCCTTTGCCTGCCTCTCCCTCGGCCTGAGACTCTATTTCTGTCTCCCTTCTTGGTCCCTGAGAGTCTCCCTTTATTAGTCTCAAAGTGCCCATTGCGGTTTCTCGGCTCTGGCTCTCTGGCTTGGTCTCTCTCGGCCTCTGAATCTGTCCCAGGGTCTCCCTTGATCTCTGAGGCGTCTCTTCTCAATCTCTGTCTTTGTCTTGTCATCTGTCCCCTGCGTGTTGACGCTCTTAATCTTGGCCCCCATCTTTGTCTGTCTCTCTACCTCCTCACTACTCTGTTGCTGTTTGTCTTTTCAGAAGTCTGTCTGTGGTTGATCCGTTTGTCTCTCTGCCTCCTGCCCCCTGCGTCTTTGTCCCTGTCCCTTTCCGCCTCTGGGTCGAGCTCTTTCTCTGTCTCCCAGACCCGGTACCCTCTCTGCCACACTCCCTGTCTCCCTGCCACTATCACTATCTTTCGGAGTCTCTCACTCAGCGTGTGTGTCTCTCAGGCTCTGACTCTGGGGCAAGCCATGTCTCCTCCACAGCGCCCCCATCCCCGGCCAGACAGCAGGCCCTGCTTCTAACGTTGCTCCCGTGTAGGGGGTGGGGGACCCCCGGGCATCATTCCAGGGTCTGCTCCATCTGGGTGGCAGTGCTGACAGGCGAGATAGGGATCAGACTTGGCTCTGTCCGGGCCTGAGCAAGGGGGCACAACCAGGCTATGCGGGGGCGTCTGGGTGCCTGCAAATGTTTGCATGTGTGCACATCTGGGTTTGTGTGCGGGTCTCCCCGTGTGGGGTGGTCTGGGTGTCTGTCTAGATGTATTTGTGAGTGTCTGGGCCTGTTTATGTCTGTCTGCGAGCATTTGTATATGTGTGTCTTTGTGTGAGGCTGTCTGGGTGTAAGCACCTTAGCCTGTGGGTCTATCTACCCATGAGTGTCTTGAGGGCGTACGTACGTGGTGTCTGTGGGCACGTATATAAGTCCCTGGGAGTACCTGGTGTCGTATCTGTGTGCTTATCCACAGGCCAGGCCCTCTGCTTGCATTCTCTCACACAGCCATCACTGAGGTACGGATCCTATTACCCTAGCTGACGGACTTGGGGTCTGGAGACAGACCTGGTTCAAATGTTGGCTTCTTCACCACTAAGCTGCCTGACCTCAGGCAAGTTGGCTAATCTTGAGCAATCCTGAATTCATTCAGCAAAAATGTATCGATCAAAAACAGATAAAGCTAATCCATGGTGCTAGAAGTCAGATAGGAGCCACCTTGGGAGGAGTTGACAGGGAGGAGGCCCAAGGGAGCCTTTTGGGTGCCGTCAATGTCTTATTATCTTGATTTGGGTGATTTGGGTCTATGTGGTGGTTGTTCATTTGGAAAACATTAATCAAGCTGTTCATTTCAGATGTTCGCACTTTACACACATTATAGAAAAATATAGAAGTTACAAAAAATTCATTGAGCTTCTACCATTTTTCCAGGCATGAAATAACAGTAAGGCATGAAATAACAGTAACAATAGTAGTGTTGGTGAGTGTGTGTTTTTAACATTTCAGGAGGTGGGTCTGTCCAGGCTTTAAGCACTCCCAGCCCATTCCTCCCCAACCCTGTCCCAACCATGATGGCACAGGGACGACGGGAGAGAGACCCCAGTCCTGGGCTGGATTGTTCCCCCGCCCAGTCTCTCCTGGCTGTTTTCTCATCAAGGCAGCTCTGATTTTCCCTCTGGGTTTTCAGATTGGCCGACCACTGAAGGACATTTTGCTAGGTAACTACTGGCATTCAGTGAAGCTGGTAACACAGTGCTCTGTAGCAGGGTTCAGAGCAAGAAATCAGGGGTGTAAGATGTCCAGTGGACAGACACCACGCCTGCTTGATGCGTTCAGCAATGACGGGCGATGCCTGGATACACACATTCCTGATCTCCACCTGCAGCGTCCTTACGAGTCACCTGTCTTATGACTCAGTAAAACATAGTGAGCCTCTACTATATGCCAGGTCCTCCACTGGGCCCTTCAGCACACCTTGCCTCATCCTCACTAGAACTGTCTGTAAAGGCCATTATCTTCATCTTCCAGCTGAGGAAACGGAGGCTCACAGAAGTGAAACGACATCCCTCAGCTCACGCTGCAATAATAGAGATTCCGACCTCAGTCTGCCTGCCTCTAATCCTCTGTCCTTCCTGGATGTGTCCTTTCTGTGGGTTTCTGAGGTTGCCTGAAGCCGTAGTGAAGAAGCCAAATTCATCTGCTTTTGCCCTCTTGGGAGATTAATTTTTTTTTTAATTCATTAGGAAAACTGGAGTTTAAGCTGCCCTTTGCTGACAGCATTCACTCCTGATAGGGGTAGGCTTTCTTCATTGCCTGACACACCCTTCCAGCCCAGAGAAGAGCAGAAAAGGCAGGTGTGATAACCTTTTATCTCTATCACAAGTATTCAGCAGGGCGTACTTAATATTTGAAAGAACAAATGAATGAACTAAATGGTACTTCGTTGACATACTCTCCACTTGGTACATATCACACCATGTTGAGATTATCTCTTCTGTCCCTGCCTCCACTCTATATTCCTTGACGGCAAGGAATCTCCGGATTTTGACAAGCAGCCCAAAGCCTGGCACAGAAAAGGGGGGGCCCCAGGCATATTATAATAAATATTATAGATAAATAAGAGAAGACCTTGGAATTTATGTCTCGGCTTCAGTAAGACCCTTATGTCCTGTGAATTTCACACCCCACTAAACAACAGCAACACCAACTAGTTTCAATAAGTGGTTTTATTACTGGTTAGATTTTACAAATTCTGATATTCGAACAGACTTCCACCTTAAAATTCTAAAACAACAAAGCGACCGTTGGAGGGGGTTTGATTTTTCCTTTTTTTTTTTTCTTTTTAGGACTATTCAAAGTAACAAACTTTTTTTTTTTTTTTTTTTTTTTTTTTTTTTACATTTTTGCTCTGGTCATAAATATACAGAGAGAAAAAGAGGGAGAGAAAAATGAACAAGTCATCCAAAGTATGGAGATAAAACAGTATTCCTAAGGCACGTGGCAGTCTTTGAAAATACAGAAGCTCTAGCCAACTTAAATTATTTGTTGTTTTTCCTCGCTCAGTCCACAAAACTGTACAGTGACACAAATGTTGTGTTGCAGATAGATTTTCCAAGTACTTCCTCAAGCCCACACCGCTGCATTAGCCGGACGCACAATTATTTTCTTCCTCTGTTTTCAGGCGAGATCCTAAAATGTGGTTAGTTAGTTGCTCAAAGCCTCTATTTTAAAATACACTTGGAATTCAACTAAAGATAATTTCTTTTTTAAAGAAATTGTGGGGGGGGAGGGCGTGAGTCACTAGAAAAGGTTGGTGAGAGTCGTTTGTGAGGGGCTGTGAGGCTCGTGGCCCTCCAGGTTGCCAGGCACAGAAGTTAAGACGGATGTCACAGTTGGCAGGGCCGGGCTGGTCAAGTCTGTGAGGGTGGTGGGCGTGCTGGAGGGGCTGAGCGAGGCGTTGGAGAGCTCCGAGGCCGGCCCTGATGGCGTCCCTGTCTGCAACGTTGCCTCTGTCGACTTGTCCACAGCCGTGTTTTCCTGCCGTAAGAGGTTGCGCCTGAACTTGGCCCTAGCGTTCTGAAACCAGACCTGTGTGGGGCAAGAGAGAGAGAAGGGCTGGTTAGGAGAAGGGAGGCAGGATCCGGAGAGCAGCAGAGCATGTCCCCCAGAGATGCTAATCTGGGTTTTGTGGAGAGGGGGATTAAAAAGTTGGGCTGGCAATTTTTGCTCTTAATAAAATAAAAATTTCCTTTTCTCTAATGGCTGGGTTACTGGGTTTCCCTTTCTGTTGGAAGGTTCCAGAGTTGAGCACCACTCTCCAGTATGGTAGCCACTAACCACAGGTGGCTACTGAGCACTTGAAATGGGACTAGCCACAAAGTGGCTCCTTTGTAAGGGAAAACACAGAAATAGATTTGAAGACTTGGTATGAAAAAAAAAAGAAGGTAGGCTATCTCAATACCAATGTCTATGCTTGTTACATGTGGAAATGATAATATTGTGGATAAACAGACCTAAACAAAATATATCCTTAAAATTAATTTTGCTGGTTTCTTTTTGTGTTTTGAATGTGGCTGCTAAAAAATTTAAAATGGAAAATTACACATGTGGCTCACGTTGCATTTCTATTGGATAACGTTGTTCTGGAAGATATGCACAAACCAAATCATTTCTCACAATGGTTGAGAGATTCTTCCCCACCTCCCCCCGCCCCTTGGCAATTGCCTTTAAGCAGGCAACAGATCCCATAAGTTCTCATGGGTACAATTTTTAAAGTGATTCGTGGTAAGTGGGAAATACCAGAGTGGTGTAAAGAGCACAAAGGAATCAGTCAATAAAGAGTTACTTTGAGGAAGAAAGAGACAGCAGTCCCCCTCCCCACCGCCATCAGGCAGAGAAGCCACTGGCTATCGTGGACCCCCTGGGGGTTTTAGGTTTCAGGGTAGGGTGCGCAGAGCTGCTGCCGGGTTAAAGCCAGTCCGGGGAGGTGGTGACCTGCGGATTCCTTCTCCAAACTGACCACGCCCCAGTATCATTTATGAGGGAGGTGGGGTGCATTATGCTGTGAGAACTGAGCTTGGTATGAAAAGAATACCAAAGAGAGAGAATAAGTGTTTACTTTCAGTTTTCCTTGGGCACAGACACGCAATCCATCTACACCCATACCTTTGCACACGAGCCTATACGTACTCAGGAAGACATGCACAGAAACTCATCTTCACAGCACAACCGCCCCCACCCCCCAATTATTGACCGCCAGTCTAACTGCACAGAGAGATCTGGCTGTACCCAGAGGTCCTCAAAGTACTTTGAGCGAGGTCTAGGAAATCTGGTGGGCGGGGGAGGGGAGAGGGTGTGTGTGTTGGGGGGTGGGGGGGTGGTGAGTTGTATCTCCCAAAGAAAAAAAACCTGAAAGTCAAGGCCCCTTCACTTCCCTTTGCATGAGAAAAACACCCGCCAGAAGCCTCCCCATAAAACAAAGGGCCTTAGAGAATTCTATAGATTCTGGGGTGTCCAGTTGCATATTTCCAGATGTGCCTGCATCTGCTAGTCTTCCCAATGTCTCAGGCATGGGTGGGAAGGGCTACCTCCTGGCCCCACCCTCCCCTGGGGACCACCCCCTACGGGGGGCCTGTGGCATCTGACGAGCCCTTCTGGTGGCCTGATAAGATTTGGGCTCAATTAAAAAGCACATCCACGAGAATCCAGGGGTAAGGAGAGACTCAGACCCTGTGAAGTCAGGAAACAAAGCTCTTTCCCCGGCACGCTGGGTCTTCCAGGAAGAAAGCATTTTCCCTGGCCTTCTGCCCAAAGCAAGCCCATCACCTCTTCTGGAGGCTTGCAGGTAAGTTCAGTGCTTCTAAGACCACCGTCAACACGCTCTTCTTAGGATAGGAGCCCTTCCCTGCCTGGCCTGCAGAAATATCTTCAGCGTCAGACTCTGTCCATCCGGTCCAGGGAATGGCTGATGGCAAAACTCGATAGGGAAAGTCTCCAGAGGCCCTCCGAGAGAGGAAGCGACTTCCCCCAAAGTCTCACATCAGGTCTGACACCCTGTGCCACTGTCCTGGCCTGTGTGTGTCTCTCCAAGCCGTGGCTGGAGCAGGGAGTCCCCGGGGGCGGTGCGCAGCTCCTAGGTCCAGGGCTGCAAGCCCTTGGGAAGGGCTGGAACCGGTTAGCTACCAGCCATTTGCTCTTTCTCCTGCTGTTGCCCCTAACGGTGAGTTGTAAACAATGACACCATCTTCTGCGACTGAGGCACCGGGAGTCTGGTGGATGAAAACCAACAACTCAGCCCAAGGCCGGGCTGCTGTGGGGTTTTGTGTTGGGTTTGTTTTTCACCTTCCCCAGGGCTTCACCAGAATTCTCTCCCAAAAGTCCCCTCCCAAGTGGCTCTTGGGGCAGGGCCCCTGTCTAAGTCATTTTCATGTCCCTGGGATATGGTATGGGGACTGGGAAAGATGAAGAATGAGTAACATGCGTTGAATTCATAGTAGTCATGATAGAGGGGCACCTGGGCAGCTCAGTTGGTTAAGCGACTGCCTTCGGCTCAGGTCATGATCCTGGAGTCCGGGATCGAGTCCCGTGTTGGGTTCCCTGCTAAGCGAGGAGTCTGCTCCTCCCTCTGACCCTCTTCCCTCTCGTGCTCTCTGTCTCTCATTCTCTCTTCCTCAAATAAATAAATAAAATCTTTAAAAAAAAAAAGTGGTAGTGATAGATACCACTTATGCTCTCTCTGTGCCAGGCTCCATGCCACCCTATAACGTGTGGCGTCACGGGTCAGCTCCAGGGAAAGCCAAGTAGGGGCCACTATCGTTGCCCCCACTTTATATAGATTTAAAACCAGAGAGCTTCTGAGAGGTGAAGTCACTTGCCCAAGGTCACACAGAGGCTGAGCTGAGACTGGAATCCAGGAATATCAGCCATTAAAAAGTCCATGCTCTCCCCACCACATGATCCTGAGTGAGTCAGCGAAGAAATGAATGAATGAGTGAATAAACACAAAAGCAACTGTGGTGAAGGGGAAAAAGCACTAGATGCAGCTTCCAGGTCTGGCTCTGCTACTGACCAACCCAGTGACCTTGTGCTGGTCCCTTACCTTCGGGTCTGCCTCAGTTTCCCTACCCACACAACGAGAGGGTCTGACAACAGCACGCCACCTCTCTGGCCTCTCAGGGTTCTGACAGGCTAAGATTCCAGGGCAGATGCAAGAAGCTGATCTGCTCCACCCACCCATCTTTTTTTTTTTTTAAGATTTTATTTATTTTTTGACAGAGAGAGACACAGTGAGAGAGGGAACACAAGCAGAGGGAGAACCAGGCTTCTCATGGAGCAGGGAGCCCGATACAGGGCTCAGTCCCAGGACCCTGGGATCATGACCTGAGCTGAAGGCAGATGCTTAACGACTGAGCCACCCAGCCGCCCCTCATCCACCCATCTTCTTAAACTGACAGCCCCCTTTCTTCATCTGGGGGGAGTCCCATAGCCTGGTGCCCCAGGGATCCCCAGGAAGTCCTGGGTGCATGAAGCCCACACTGCCACGTGCCCCTCCTCAGACACCCACTGGCCCTGCAGGTTGTGTTTTCCTCACATATTCCCCTCCCTATGGATTCTTTCATCAAGGGGACCAAGAGGGCCAGTGGGAAACCCACTTTGCCTCACAAATCCCTTCCTGGGTCACTAAGGAAACCAGTCCAAATATAAAAGCTTCATGCCCAAAGATGTCCATTCTGGCATTTTTTAAAAAGATTTTATTTTGGGGGGGCGCCTCGGTGGCTCAGTCAGTTGAGCATCCGACTCTTGGTTTCAGCTCAGATCATGATCGCAGGGCCTTGGGATCCAGCCTCGTGGGGGGTGCTCTGTGCTCAGCGGGGAGTCTGTAGGAGATTCTCTTCTTCTCCCTCTCCTTTTGCAGCCCCCCACGCAGGCAGGCACGCGTGTGCTCTCTCTAAAGTAAATAAATAAATCTTTTTAAAAAATAAAAAGATTTTATTTTTAAGTACTCTCTACACCCAACATGGGGCTCAAACCCACAACCTTGAGATCAAGAGTCACATGCTCTACAGACTGAGACAGCCAGCAGGACACTCCTTTTTTTGTTGTTGTTTTTAAGATTTCATTTTTACATTTGCGGCATTTTTAATAACATCAAACTAATGGATGCATGCAAAGTGTCTGACCAGATGGGGTAAGTGAAAGCCACGACACAAACACTCTAGGCAGTTGCGGGGCTAATGTTTTGTGATGAATGTGATATGAGAAAGAAAGAATAAAAAGAATATGACCCGGGGTGCCCGGCTGGCTCAGTCGGTGGAGCATGCGACCCTTGATCTTGGGGTTGTGCGTTCAAGCCCCACATTGGGTGTAGAGATCACTTAAAAATAAAATCTAGGGGTGCCTGGGTGGCTCAGTCGTTAAGCGTCTGCCTTCGGCTCAGGTCATGATCGCAGGGTCCTGGGATCGAGCCCTGCATCTGGCTCCCTGCTCCGCAGGAGGCCTGCTTCTCCCTCTCCCACTCCCTCCACCCCCGCTTGTGTTCCCTCTCTCGCTGTGTCTCTCTCTGTCAAATAAATAAAATCTTTAAAAAATAAAATAAAATCTAAAAAAAAAAAAAGAATATGCCCTCTGGTACAACAACTTCATAAAGTCATACCAACAAATATTATTCACTAAGTACCAGGCATCATCTCTGGAAGGTTCTCAGCATTTTGCACATAGTAACTCATTAGTGCCTTAGAAGGTAAGCACTAACATTATTGCCATTTGTAATTATTTGTTGCACATCTGTCTCCCTTCTGGATTGCAGCTCCAGCAGGTCCCATTCACTGTCTGGGTCACGCCACCACCCCCCAAAACAAGGCAGAAGATCAGTGTATTTGTTGAATAAATGAGTGAACAGAGGAAAGTTAGCATCCTCAGTTCCTGAGGATGTCTCACTAACACAAGTTAGTGACAACTAACTAGTCATCCGAAGAATGTTTGTAAACTGTTGATGGTTAAAATGTATTTTCTTTCCAAGTCACACCAAGAAACCCTAAGGAGACTTTCACCCATCCAGATCAATCAGCTCACCACCCCTGTCCCCAAGCCCAGGGCCTATTCTGCCTTCCTGACCCTTTCTCAGGAAGGAAGAGAGGCAACTCAGAGGGGCATCTATGTACTGAGGAGTTGTCTCCAAGCATTTGCAAAGCCTAACGTCTTCATGGACCTCTGTCCGAGGGGCCACTCTCTCTCCCAGTCACCTTGCCCGTGGGTAGAAAGTGAGAATTGTGGTGGCCATGCTGTTGCTGATGATAATTTGGAGCACTTTTTCTGTACTTACGGCTCTACAACAGGACTCCTGCTCTGCTCCCAAGACATGGCATCTATGACCCACTCCATCTTTTCTCTCCATCTGCAAGGCTGCTTTCTATAACTAGATCCAAGGCAGGATGGTCCCAGTCCCTACACTGCTATATTGGAAAGAGCTGTGGAATCACACAGATCTGGGCTTGACTCCTGGCTTCATCACTTACTAGCTGTGGGACTGAAGGCAAGGGTTCTAGTCTCTCTGAACCTCAGTTTCTTCATCTGCAAAATAAAGATAATTAAATTTTTTTAATGAGTGCAAAGAGGTTGGTTGACTGAACCCTACTGTGTAAATGTGTGTGAAGTTCATGTGCATTGAGTCCCGGATCTATACTTTGTAAATTACACTTGAAGTCATCTCATTTACCCTTTGCAAACACCTAATGAATATTATGATCATCCCTATTTTATAGCCGAGGCCACTGGGGCTCAGAGAGGTTAAGTGACTTGCTCAATATGGCTCAGAGTGCGAGTGGCAGAGCTGAGCCTGGACCTCACATCAGCTGACTCAAAATTCCAACAGGGATACTGCATCCCAGGCCTACCATATTGGCGGTACTTATGCATAACAGATTCAGAAACAGCCCAGAATGCCCCTATACACACACACACACACACACACACATCCTATATCATTCACCTTCAAGAACACAGCCTCAACCTCAACCTGTATAGAGAACCTCTCTGAAGGATTGAGCTGGACCACAACCTGCAGGGAGCACCCAAGGCCTAGTGCCGCTGAGCTGGTGTAGACAAGTGATAAGAAACGATTTATTTCCTGGGCACCTACTTTATACCAGGCAGCACTGTGCTGGAGGCTTTCCCCACTCACTGTCTCAATGCTCAGGAATTCTCAAGACACAAACGATTATTACCTTTGTTCCACAGATAAGGAATTGGGCTCAGAGAGATGGTAAGTGACCAAATCGCACTGCTAGTAAGTCCCAAAGGACCTGAACCAGTCTGTTACCTTCCAAAGCCACACCACCACCTGCCCGGCCCCAAGCGGCTCCTATCCCACCTCCCCCAGCTAGCCCATCAGCGGTCAGACCCCTGGGAGAGAGCCCCACCCTGCCAGTGCCTGGCTCCTGTAACCTCCAGCAGATCACTTCATTTCACTAGTTCTTAAGCTTCTTGTCTGTAAAATGGGCAGGAAAATATTAAGGCAGACGAGTGGCTGGAAAAATAATGCTTTGCAAACTGCGGCATGATCATGAGCAGTCATGCTGTAAGGGGATATTAAGGATCAGTGTGAGAGATCTGGAGGTCTGAGAAGAGGGAGAACAGTGGTCTGGTATGCCTTATGGGTATGACCACCACCACCCCCAACAACACACAGGCCCTCGATGATACTCACACTCAGAGGCAGTCACTGCTGGGTTGGCTTAGTGGAGAAAGAGCCAGAGATTGACCAGAGACAGGCTTGGATTTGGATCCAGGTCTGCTACTTACTAGCAAAGTGTGACTTGAGGCAAGTGGAAATTATTTGGGCCTCAATGTTCTCATCTGTACAGCCAGGAGGTTATCACGCTGCCTGACAGTGAGAATGCAATGAGCAAATGTGTTTCACAGGCCTTTCAAAGTGCCTGACACATAGTAGTACACTCCAACATTTACTGATTAGGAGACACACCATTAACTGTCAGGGCTTTTCTCCCTCAACTAGTTCCTTGCCTCTGGCTTTCCTGAGTCCCTGTGGTGGAGGGGGCATACAGGTGTGAGCAGGTCTGGCTCGGGATTCTAGGGGAGGAAGGCACAGGACAAGTATTCACCCAGGTCCCTCAGGTGAACCTTCCCTTACACGAAGAACAGTCAGTTCTTCCTCTGGTCTCCCACAGAAGCCCCCCCGCCCCAACTGATCACACTATGGGGAAACTGAATGTAGGTCTATTTCTACAGTTAAGAGGGTAAATTTCTTCAGGGCTAGGACTGTGGTTCATTCATCTCTGCGTCCCCAAGGCCTGGTGCCAATAGATATTTGGTCAGATGAAAGAATGAGAGACAACTATACTGGAAACCTGATTTGTTCCCAAATCGGGGAACAAAGCCTCCTGCCTCAAAAGCCAACAGAGTGTGGCTCCTCATCCAGATTCAGACTCAGCTATGAGCACTTACTCTACCATTTAATCAGGATAACTGAGAGAGGTATATGCCCTAATGGTGCCCATTTTACAGGTGAGAACACTATGGCTCAGAAAGGGTAACTGATCTGTTCAAGATGCACAGCCAGGGAGTGAAGCTCTGCGCTTCACTCCAAGTCCCTGTTCCTGCCCTGGCCTGCTCCCAGGGGTTGGCTCACTGAATGGCCCTCACCAACTTGCCCTAAGGGGTTCTAGATAGGGGAAGGGACAAAGTATCCTACTAAGCAAAGAAGAGGCGGATGACCAAATTCTCTCAGGGCTGAGGAATGGCGGGGGTGCCAAGGAGGGTCCCCAGACCTAACCCAAGAAGGTAAAGTCCAAGGGAAACGGACAAGGGGGATCCGAGACCCGGTTGGGCACAGCAATGTCCTTGCCCCTTCTCAAGCCCAGGACAAAGGGACCCGCAGGCAAAAGGGACCCAAATGGGAGGGGCGGGGCCCACGCGGAGCGGGGGTGGGCCCAGAGCGGCGCCTCAGCGTCCCATTGGCCAGCCCTCGCCTCCTCTGGCTACGTCACCCAGCCCGCCAGAGACGAAGCTGCCCCAGAACCCCTCTTGTTGCGCAGGGGTGCAGGCAGCAGGGCCAACCCCCAGCTTTGGGGCCGGGACTCCCAGCTCCCAGGGGATCTACCGACCAGGGCTGGAGTCACAGTCCCATCGCGCCACCGCCATCACAGCCAAAATGCCGCCCCCCCCACCCCCGCCCGACATACTCACAGGAAATCGAGGGCGGTTGCGCAGCCCTTGGTGTCCATCATCGTCACCCTCACCCCCTCAGTGTCCCAGTCCCCCAGCCCTCAGTCCCCAGTGACCTGGGCCTGGACGATAAATCAGACTGGCCAGGACTCGAATCCCAGCACCTCCCCTCCTGCCATGAGACCTCAGATCTTCATCTCTTGATTTTCTTTCCCCAAAATGTGCTTTGCTATCCCTATGACCACACGTTCTAAGGAATAAATTGGTTAAACTGTGCTATAAAGAAAGATATTCTCCCCCACCTTCTGGTTTACAGATAGGAAAACTGAAGTCCAGTGACCAGAATAATCATTCATACTAGTTAACAGCAGTTAATTAATCTAGTTAATGTTACTCTTAGCTACCATCCACTGATCAGTTAAGTGTCAGCTACTGTGGTGGACCCTTATATTATCCCAATGGCTCCTCAAATAAGCCTGCAGTACAGATAATCTCTTGTGTCTGTCTTACATATGTGGAAACTGAGACTCAGAGGCATTAAATGACCAGGACCATGAAATGAATAAGAGGAGGAGCTGAAGATCTGAGAAGGCGGTGGCCCAAATCTCTGTCACGAATTTGGGTCATGCGGGAGACTGGGACTCCCCAAACCGTGTTTTTAACAACTTTGAGGTATGGACAGACCCTTCAAAAATCTGGGGAAAGCTCTGGAGCCTCTCTATGCAGAAAGCACCCTCACAAGTGCAATTCCTCTGGGTTTCAGAGGTGCCCATCTGCTTCTAGCTCCCCGCAGGCAGATGAGCCTCCCTGGCCCACCCAGGGGATCAGCCCACAACCCCTCTCCCAAAGCTTGCTTCTGGGAGAGTCTAAGAAATAACAAAGAGACAAGAAAAATCTAGAGAGAGACAGAAAGAGGAGCCAGAGGGGATGAGTGAGGAGCAAGAAGCAAAAGGAGCAAACAGCTAACGCAATTGTCTTGGACGGGCGTCCTGGGATGCTCTGGATTTATCTGAAACGCTTGAACCTTTTACTACATGAACACTGTGAGTGTCACTTAAGTAATAAAGAGCAATGAAGAACTGTTTATAAGAAAGAAAAGAGGCTAGGCGCGGAGACAAGGACAGAGGGACACACGTACACAAAATAGAAAAGTTGGGAAACAAAACCCTGAAAGAGAAGAGGTAAAGTCAGGCGGGAAAAACCCATAACCCTGAAATTCAGCTAGAGACTGAAGAGATGGAGAAGGAGCCGAGGATGACGAAGAGAAGAGCAGACGGTGGGTGGAAGGTCCTTCCAAGGCCGATGGCAGCTGTGGGGCTCGGCTCCAGGCCCTGGAGGCCCCCGGTGCCCCCACCCTCAGCCCCTGCCGCGGCCCAGCTGACCTGGAGGACCCGCTTGGTGAGGCCCGTCTTTTGCGCCAGCTGCTTCAAGTCCTTGGCGTCGGGGTTGTGGTTAATGGCAAAGTAAGACTTCATGGTCCGAAGCTGGTGGTGCTTGAAGGAAGTGCGCATGCGCTTCGTCTTCTGGCTGCTCGGGTAGGGCTGGTCGCGGTCCAGGTGCTCCCCGTCGTTCTCGTTGCAGCTCAGCGCTGGGGAGGGGACACGCAGAAGCGGCTGGTCAACCTCCTGACCTGCCCTCCCCTACACTGCCTAGTCCGCCCCCGCCCCGCCTGCCACCAGAAGTTTCTAGCTTCAGGACCACACCGCACACACTGCACCACGCTGAGATGAAAAGATTATCCCCATTTTCTAGATTTATAGGAGAATGTGAGGCTCACAGAGAGCCGCCTGCCCAGGATCTCTCAGCTAGTAAATGCCGGATTCAAACCCACCTCTAAGAGATTCCAAAAACCGTTCTGAGCCATCATGTTTGACTAAGAACAACAACAGCTACAACTTGTAGATGGCTTATTTGACTACAGGTGATGTGCTTAAAAGCCTTACATATTTTCACTGAATCCTTAAAACAACCCTATGAGCCTCGCATTATTTCCTCCTTTTTACAGATGTGGAAACTGAGGCTCAGAAACGGAAGGCACTTGACTGAGGACAGAGCCGTGTGCAGGGCTCCCGGGCCCACACTCTTCCCCATTTCCCCCTGCACTCCCTAAGGAAGGAGGCTATCTCCAGTCTGCCCCACCCCACCCAGTGTCTGGGGCGGGCACCTGAAAGTCGATGACTGACCTCTCTCCACTCGCTTTGATTTCACCCTGAACAGTTCCCCAACCCCGAAGTTCTGGCTGACCCTGGGCCATGGGCACTGGGCCAAGGTTGGAAACTGTATTTTGTAGTTTATTCCTCTCCCCCCACCCTGGGCAAGCACTTGCTTCCCAGTTATACAGACTGGCTGAACGAGGCAGGGAGGTGAAGCGATCTCTAGAAATCTCAGAGCGGCAGAATTCTAGCCGGAAAGAGAAGGAAGTTGGAGGAAGAAATTAACATGTATCTGACACCAAGGGTATGCTTTTGGCCTTATGTACATCATGGGGCCTTCACTACTGCTCCAAGAGGTGGCTACTGCTATTCATCTCATTTTTGAGATGAGGAAACGGATGCTAAAGGAAACGAAGCCATGTGTACACAGCCGCACAACTCGTAAGGGCTGAGCCTGGATTCAGCACTGCAGTCCTTGCCCGGTTCCTTCCACTATGCCACAAAGGCAGGCAAAGATGAAGCATGGCTCTTTGGGGAGCCAGTCCCCATCCAGAAGGGGCCCAGCTGGGGCCCGGCTGCCAATGCCTGGAAGGCAATGGGGGTGAGGGACAGGGGTGGAAACCCAAGGCCTCAGAAAGTTACTTGGCAACCTGGTGCCTGATGGGAACATAAAGGACTCCTCTCCAAGATTCCTTCATCACATCCCGAGCCATCCTGCGTGTAAGGTCTTACTTTGGGGGAAACCTCATAGCAGATGAATTCAGTCCCCCTAAAGCGGACAGCTGCGGATGTATCTTCTGCCCCATCATATGCTCCTAATAGAACTGCCAGGTTTAGCAAATAAAAATGCAGGTTGTCCAGTTAAATCTGAATTTCAGACAAACAACGAACAATTTCTAAGTATGCCTCTGATTTTGCATGGGAAATACCTACACTGAAAATTGATTTGTTGTTTACCTAAAACTCAAATATTGCAGTGGATATGCTTATGCTAAAAAATTATTTGTTTATTTATAATTCAAATATTGCATTGGATACACTTACACTAAAAATTTATTTGTTGTTTACTTGCAATTCAAATTTAACTTGGGCGTCCTGCATTTTATCTGGCAAAACCACTTCAGAAGTACTCCCGATTTCCTGGTGACCTACTCCACCCACTACTCAGGTGGGGAGCAGTGTCTCACAGAAAGAAATTGCAAGACGGTGGTCTTGTCACTAACCTTGAAGCTGTCAGCAAGTGGCTACTAAGGGTCCCCTGCACATGCACCTAGGCACCCAAGTCCCCCACCTTGGCTGTACTCCCACTGAAAGCACTCCGAGTGAAGAACGGGGTCCAGCGATGTAAAAGGGATCAGAAAATGACTCCAAAGGGACTCCATGGAAACTGCCCTGCCCCCCCACTGCAGGGAGCGACCCTCCTCTTGCCCCCACCCCCAGCTCCATGGGGGGTGGGGCAGGCCTCCCCACAGGGGATCTCTGGGCCCATCCCTCTGCCCAGTCCCCGCCTGGGCCTTGCTGCTGTTAATGAGCTCCATGGGGACCCCGGCGCCCCAAGCACCCAAGGGACGTGCCCCAAGTGCGGCCTAGATCTAGGGGGGAGGTGGTTTGGGGGAGGGAGAGAGAAAGGGCACAGTAAGGAGAGAGAGACAGAGGTAGAAAGACAGAAGGGAGAGAGAGAGAGTAGAGAAGGGGGGTAGGGAGGGAGGATGGACAGAGCCAGGAAAAAGAGGAGAGAGACCGAGGAAAGGGAAGCAGTGGAGATGGGGAGAACGGGAGACAGAGAGCTACAAAGACAGAAAGAAATCCAGAGAGACAGAGAGAGAGCCTGAGGGGACAGCGAGGCCTGGAAAAACAGGGGAATGTGTGGTGGGGGGTCCAGGTTAAGGAACGGAATCCCGGGTCTCAAGGAAACCAAGTCCCGGCGGGAAAGCCTATTACGAAGCCTTACTGGCTGGGGAGTCGTGAAAAGGGGGGGAGAGAGGAAAGGAAGGGAGGGCAGCGAAGAAGCTGGCTCAAGATTGGGAGGCCGAGTAGGCCAGCGGCCACGGCGGGGGTGCTGCGCCGGGAAAGTGAGGGCAGCCTGGAAGCGGCCCTTGGGCCCAGATTTGTCCTGTACCCCAGACGCCCTCACTCCCGCCCCCATGCCCCGGCCCGGTCGAGATTCCCCAAGATCGGATCCGGGGAGGAGCGAGGGGCCGAGGGGAGGGGGAGGACCGGGCTTTCTCTCTCCCTTTTTTTTTTTTTTCCTCTCAATTAGGCCGATTCAATGGAGCTAAAGAGCTCGTAAAATCATGAATAATTTACTCGTGATCTGTTATTAACCCATCGGGTTTCGAGCTCTTGTCGCTGGGACTGAACCTGTAATCAAATCTGACTTCGCCTCATTTTACTAAAGACGAGATTGTAGGTTCAATTGTCTAAATAATGGATTGGAATCAAATCAGTAATTACGCCGCCAGGCACACACACAAAAAGCTGGGGCTGGGGGAGGCCCGGGCGTCCGGCCGGTCCGCGCGGGACTCCCGCGGCCGTGGCGAACAAACCCCCGGCGCAAAGTGCGCGGCCCCGGCCCCTCGCGGGCTCCGAGCGCCTCGTCTGCGCCCCAGGCCGGCGGGCGGCCGGGTTCAAGGGTGGGGGAAGGTTTCAGTTCTGCTTCTGCGACCCGGGCTGCGCTCTCGCTCCGGAGGGGCGGCCAGGGGAGGGCTGCCGTGGCCACCGCCCCGGAAGGACTTTCCGACCCTGCGGCCCCGCCGCTTTCGCTGTCCTTCCCTCGGCGGCGGGCTGGGCGCACCGACGGCGTCCCACCCCAAGCTGCCCGAGCTCACCGCCCTGGAATAGGGTGCCGCCGCTCCGCCACCGGACTGGCCCGCAGAGTGAAGGGTCGGGGTGGCTGGGCCCCTGCGTGTGGGACACGCACACCAACAAGCTCTTCTCCTCACACTCAGAAACGCGCACAGACTCTTGCTCAGACACGCCACCCGCAGACGCACCCTCCACGGCCCCCTTTCCAGTCCCGGCGGCCCCACGGCCCACACTGAGGCCATTCCTCTCCTGCCGGTGCCGGGAGGGGAGGGAAGAGAACGGGAGCCAGACCTGGGGAGGCCTGGCCGGGCCCGGCGCGGCCAGGAAGGTGACCCCTTTCCCCAACCTGGTCCCGGGAGCCCCGAATAAGCGAGTGGCACGACCACAGCCCGCGCGCCGTGCGTGGTTTCTACCGCCCGAGCCAAGGCTAGAGACGCGCGCGCCGGCAGGGAAAAAAAAAGACCGGAACCGAGAAACCGAGACACAAACACACAGAAGGACAGAGAGAAAGGGGAATCGGGAGGGTCGGAAGGAAAAAAAAAAGAGAGGGGTCAAAGAAAAAAACGAGGAGATGGCATGGGTGGGGAATGTCTTGTAGAGGTGCCAGCTCCCTTGAAACTCAGCCTCCAGCCACATCTTCTTGCTCTGTGCCGCCGGACCTCGCCAGGGAAGGCGGCAGAGCAGCAAAAAGCACAAATAAATTTCTGTACCCTTCTACCTTTCTATTCCAAACCCAGTAGCTAACCTGCCTACTAGAAAAACATGATCCCACTCACCATGCGCCTGTAGCCCAGGCCGCCTGGGGCTACCTACTGGGGGCCGGCCCCATTTGATAAATAGACGCGGCTTTGTTTTGGGGAACCTGGCCTGGACTCCGTTTAGTCTATTTTCAGGGTGGTGAGAGATGAGGGGTGGAAGTTTTAGAGAGCTGGCATCTCTGGTAGAACCTTCAACAAATCTTTAATCTGCTGCCACCGACCTGCCTGTGGCCACTTCACCATTTACTAAATTGGGGGCTGCATTTTCTTCCCAGCTGCACACACGGAGACACATACGTCCATCCATCTTCCAACAAGCAACTTCGTTGGAGCGAACAGGGGACCCCCGCACCCGCTGAATTTTCCTCCCCCAGTCAGCTCAGATTTTTAAAAGATCAAAATAACCCTGCCTTCTTCCCCGCGGCTGCCCTCTCCCCACAGTCCTGGGTTTTTGTTTTGTTTTGTTTTCCACTTGTGCATTAGACTAAGGGGAAAAGGAAGAAGAAAACAAAAATCTCCGAATCTGATTCTGTCGCAAACGAAAGAAAGAAAATAATGGCAAATAAACTTTATCTAGTTCAGAAGCCCGGGGAGTCATAAACCTTTCCCGGCCTTGCAGACGTCGGGCAGATGTTGACGGTTCAATTTGCCGGGCCCCAGAACCTCCGCAGCTGTCCTGAGCGGGGAGGGGCGGGGGGGGGGAGCCTCTCCTGGAACGGCCCAGGGTTCAAAGATGCCGGAAATGCGAAACGAGCCCTCTACCCTACTCCCCGCGCGAGGCCAGGCCTACTCGGGTCTCATCCCCGGGTGCCGGCTTCCGAGGGTTGCTGCTCTCAAACCAGCCCTCGGAACTCGGAGGAAGGAACCCGGGGAAAACCGAGACCTGGGGGAGGAGGATCGGGCCGGGCTCAGCGACCTGCTCTGGTTCATAAGGGTCCTGGGCCCAAGTTTCCCGAGCCTGCTGCCCTCAGGACATTTCACAGGACCAGGCCAAACACCAGGCCGAGCTCGTGGCCCCCCACCGACCACCACCGCCAGTCCTTTCTCTTGGGACCCTCGCTGCCCTGCCTCCTCAGTTCATCCATCGCCCCAGCTCCCATCCTCAGCCGCGCCAACCCAGAGCCAGTTTCGTGTCGGCTCCACCTTCTTTCTCTGTGCTTGCACTCTCCAACCAGCAAAGTGGGGGAAAGGCCCAAACCAAAAAGCTACCTCTGAAAAATTTCTCAGGGACGAGGCTCTGCACGGGGGTCAGCGAGACTCAAATGCACCTTCGCCTCCCACTCCAGCCAAGTGCGCATGGGCTGGAGCCCAGGAGCCTAATGGCCCTTCTGCCAGGTCATCCGGTGCTTAGGGACTGGGGAATCTAAGGGCTAGAGTATGCAGAGTGATATAGATATCGATAGATATCACACTGAGATTCACTCCAGCTCCACGCAGTCGACGCCAGGCACTTTCCCCCAACCCGACGGGGGCGCTCCGTGCGCCTCGCACTCACCAGCGTTGTAGGCCGCCAGATCCGCCCCGGGGCCGGGGCTCTTGCGCTTCCTCGGCCGGCCCTTCTGCACCGTGCCCACGCCATTGTAGTAGGGAAGACCCAGAGGGTTGGCCCCGGCCGCGCCCAGCCCAGCGCTCTTGGCCGCGGCTGCTGCAGCTGCGGCCGCCGCCACGTCGGCATGGTTGAAGTGCGCGGGGTACTCGCCCTGCAGCAGCGCCTCGAAGTGCAAGCGGCAGTAGACCAGGCTGTCCTTCATGCCGAAGTGGTCACCCGTGGTCAACATCTTGTTACACGTGGTGCATGTGAAGCAGTTGAGGTGATAAACCAAGTCCCGAGCACGCATCACCATCTCCGAGGCTGAGATGCCCAGGTGGCAGCGGGCGCAGCGCTGCACAGAGAACCGCCTGTAGGGACCATCGAGGGAGGGACTGTGGGGACACACGGTTGGGTACCCCCCATATCCCTCCTCCAGGTGCCGCTGCTGCCACTGGGGGAAATCTCCTCCTTAAGATGGGAACCAGTCTTAAGTTGGAGGATGGGGCGAAGAGGGAACTAGATTTTGGCCCAGGTCTTGTCCTACCCTGAAATATAGATTCCCTTAACCATATTCATGTCCACAAGGCTTCTACTTTACCCAGAGCCTGGGCAAGCCCCAGGAAAGCCTTTGCTTGGGAACCAGGGCGGGGGGGGGGGGGCGCTGCCCACTTACCCTTTCTCATCCTTTACCCCTGCCCTCCACACCAGCGCCTGAGAATCCTACAGACCTTTGTAATTTGGAAGAAACACGGAGATGGGGAAAGAGAGAGGGAGGGAGGAGAGAGAGAAGGGGGGAGAGAGAGAGAGAGAAAGGGAATATAAACAGACCCTAACCCTAAACGGAGAGAAGAAACCTGGAGCCTGTTAGTGACTCTGGCTCTTTAACCCTTTAGGCTGCTTTCACTCCCAGGTTCACGAAAGACCCGGAAATGCACCCAACTGATCCTCCAGCTCTCCTTCCAACTTTGTCCCACACCAGCCCAGGCTACCTGGGTTTGGGGGCGGGGGGGGGGTGCCTTTTTCTGTTCCATCCGCTTGACCCACAAGAAAGTTCAAAGGGAGAGGGGTGCAAGGCCCCCCCCCACACCCAAGCTTATTTCTGTGTCTAAGCTCAGAAGAGGGCCCTTTTCTCTGGGTCGCTATACTTCTCGGACCTTCCCAAGAGTTCCCTCAAATTGCTGTTTAGAAAGGTCGTTACCCAATTTGTACTGGCTTGGAGAAGGGGGGGCTAGGTAGGGAACCCTCCCTTGGGACTGGAGGGAAAGGAGCCGGGCCCAGTTGTGTCTGAGGGTCCTGGGGCGCAGGGGGTCCCCGGGTGGGGGGCTACCTGTAGTAGTCTTCCTTGCAGTAGATGCTTCCGTCCTTGCTGAAACAGGTGAGCTCCGACTCCAGGTTGAGCTTGCACTCACAACACTTGAGGCAGCGCATGTGCCACTGCTTGTCCACCGCCAGCAGGTAGTAGCGGTCCGAGATCTTGCCCCCGCAGCCGGCGCAAAGCGCGGCGCGGTCACTGCTGATGGACGGCATGGTCTGCGGAGGGAGGGAGGCGGGAGACCGCGGCGCCTGCGTCAGCCTGCGACTTCCCCGCCGCCGCCGCGGGGAAACGGGCACCCGCAGCTCCCTCGGTTGCTCCCGCCAGCCCTAAACGCCGCCCCCACCGGGGCCGCCAGGGTGTGCGGTGCGCTTCCGCCACCCCCAAAAGGCCCATATTCAGGAGGCTCAGAACCCAGGCCCGCCCACACAGCCCAAGCCGGCCACAGGCCCAGGCCTGGCTGCTGGCCTGGATGGATCTCCCTCCTCAGTTCTCCCCCTGCCTGCCCCCTCTGCCCTTTTCCCAGAAAGGTTTGGGCTGTTTTGAGGGCTGGGGCAGCAGTGGCTACTCCAGTCAAGCCCTCCAAAAGCACCCTCAAAACTGTTTCTTAAAAAAGTCACTCTGCCGGGCCCCAGGAAAAAGGGTGAGATGACCATTAAAAGTCACCCTCTACACAGACACCTCCCGGGAGACGCACAGAGGTCCTGGCCCCGAGCCTCTGTGATCTCTGGATCCTTATGCCAAAGGTTTAAGCCAGGACAGGTCGCAGCCAACCCCTGCCCCTCCACCACCTTGGCCACACTGGCTGGGGCCCTCTTGGGTCCTTGGGAGATGGTGAGCGGAGTGCGGAGGCACCCTCAAAGTCTCTGAGTGCAGGACAGGCGGAGAGTTTGATCGGGAAAGAAGAGCTCAGAAGCTGGAGGCACCGGGGCTGCAGCTCTTCCTTTCCAAGTGGAGAAGCTTCGCTCGCCCTCCCTACCTCCCCAGCCTCTAAAGGTCACTTCTGGGCCCAGCTTGCATAGCGAGTGCTCGCCTGGCCCCCTGGGAGGCCTGAGGTGAGGAACTGGCTATTTGGGGCTGGGCTGGCAAAGCCAGGTGTGGAGATCCAAATGGACGCTCCTTCCACAAGAGCCAGGCCAGAGCCTGAACTGCGAGCCCTGGCCTGGCCAGGTCGGCCGGCCAGGAGGCCAGGGACGTGATCAACGAAAAGCACCGGCCCAGAAGACCTGGACCCTTGGAATTGTGCTGGAGAGGGAACTCCGATCGCCAGGAGGCGGGACGGGAGCGGCCCGCGCCGGCTGAAGCCCTAGTGCTCCCGTTTGGTTCGCCCTTCCCGGCGCCGCCGGCGGCGCCGCCTACAACTACAGCCGAGGGGTGGAGGGGAACGCGGAGCTGGCGACCAGAGAGGGCCCCGGTGTAAGTGAGAAGAGAGCCATCCCGGGACGCGGGTAGGACTTCGCTCCCACTTCGGGAGAAATGCCCTCTTGCACCCTTGGGCTCTGAAATTTCGGTTTAAACCTTGTTTCCCTCCTCCGCCCCAGCAGCCGGGTTTCCCCCGAGCCGGGAGCTACGGGGCCTTGCATCCTGTCCGCGGATCCCCTGCTCCCAGTCCCGTGCGGCACGAAGGACGCTCCCCAAAGTGCCCCCAAACTTCGGAGAGCAGAAGCGCGGAGGGACCCGGCCCCGTCCCAGGTTTCAGCCCCGACCCCGTAGCCGTGCGCCTACCGTCTCCGTGTCGCCGCGGTCGATCGCGGAGCTGATGGCGGGAGCCTCGCTCTTGGCCCTGCGGTCCATCTCGTCGATGACCCCGTGCACCTCGGGGCCCGACAGACTGTGGAACAGCATCGCGGCGGGACCGGCGGGGCCGGGGGCGCGGCTCCTCCGCGGGAGGGCTTGCCCCCCGCCTCAGCTGCCTGGCGCTCCCCGCGCTAACGGGCCCGGTGCATCGCCACCGCGGCCCCGGCCCCGCCCGAGCTCGGCTGCGCCCCCAGGCCGGGCTCCGGGCGCCCGCGGGCCAGGACGCCTCCCGCCGAGGCGCAGGGGCAGCTACATCGCGGGGCGCCTGGGCGGCGGCGCCAAAGCCAGGGTCACAAGGGCACAGGGCGGGGGGGGGTGGGAAGGGGGAAGACGAGGGCAGAGGTCGGCGCCCGCCGCGGGCGCTTTCACGCCGCGGGCATCGCCCGCCCGGCTTCAGCGCCCCGGGCGCAAAGCAGGAGCGCAAACTCTGCCCGAGGCGGCGACGGCTGCGGTCGGGGCTCACTCGGGAACGGCTAGGTGCCCGCGGCGGCCCAGCTGCCTGGACCTCTCCGCTCCCTGGGGTGCGCCCCCAGCCCTAGGCGACCCGCTTGGGCGCTGGGTCGGCGACTGTAGTACGGGTTTCTCCGAAGCCAGCGAGCCGAGCCGAGACACCGAGAGAATTGAAGAGGAGGAGGAGGAGGAGGAAGAGGAGGAGGAGGAGGAGGAGGAGGAGGAGGAGGAGGAGGAGGAGGAGGAGGAGGTGGAGGAGGAGGAGGAGGAGGAGGTGGTGGTGGAGGAGGAGGAGGAGAAAAAGGAGGAGGAGCAGAGTGGGAGGAGGAGCCGCCGGCCTCGGGCCCAGCCGCGCGCAAGGCTCTCCAAGAGCGCGCCGAGCCCAGCCCCGGCTCTGCAGTCCGCGCCAGCCAAGCGTCCGCGCCTTTTCTACAGCCGCGCCTTACATCACGTCCTGCCGCCGCGCCATTGGCCGCTCAGCACCCAGAGCCCTGGCAGCGCGTGCTCCGGGAAGGCGGGAGACCCAAGAGGGAGGGGAGAAGCAGGAGGAGGAGAGGAGCGACGAGATGGTGGGAGCTGGTGGGCAAGGCTGGAGGGAGGGGGCGGGAGGAAGGGAGGGAGGAGGGAGAGCGCGGGGTTTGGAGTTTTTTAAGCTGCGAACAGTTTCCTGAGATTTCTTCGGGATGGAAAATTAAACCCTCTCTCCCCGCCGTCTCCATCCTAAGAAGGCGCAGCCCGAGGATGCTTGACGAGCTCTCAACTCCGGTCTCTCCTCGGCCCAGAGCTGCCGCCTCGGGCACCGGCTGGGAAGGCCTGGGAAGGCAGGCCTGGGGCAGAGCTGCGGGAGCCTTCAGCTGCTTCCCGCGGAGCTCGGCCTTCGGCCCAGGCTCCGCGCTGCGGGCTGCGGGCGGCCGCCTAGGCCTCCTGAGGACCCAGCTGAGCCAGAGAGGCTAGAGCCGGCGGGAGCTGTAGGACTCCGGGGGAGGAGGGCCAACCAGCGTAGCCTTGCTCCAAGCAAGCTAGGGCCCACTTAATGGGAGCGTGCAGCTCCTTCTTGCCCCTTCCCTGTCCCTCTAGAGCCTGAAAAAGCGGATGCGAGCATGGCTTTAGGCGCTAGTTAACGCATAAGTTCGAATCCCAGTTCTGTCACTTACATGCAATGTAACCTTAGGCAAGTGACTGAACTCCCTTTAGACTGTTTTTGATCTTTTCATTGAGGGACGAGAAGGCCCCCTCCACACAGGTAATGAACAAAAGAGATCATGGATTTTAAAGTACCTGGAACGTCGTAGGCACTAACCAAATTCCCTCATCACTCCCTCTTTTCCCTCTCCATCTCCTCCTATTAAAAACTTTCCCACTCCGGCATACATTGGGTATCACTGAGGTCCTTAAAGACCGCAGGCCCATCCTCTGCTGTTTGCATCGTGCCACAGACCCAGCTGTTGACAGGCGTCCACCTTGCTGCCTGGCTGTACCACTTCGCCAAGGATCAACAACCCCGCCTGTGGGGAAATCTCAGCTGCCACCCCAGCCCCCAGACTTCAGGCTTAACCTAGAGTCTCTTGGGGACACAAGCATGATACCTAGTATGTGGTGAAGCAGGATTAAGGAAATAAAAAAGTGACTGTGGAGAAAAACTGAATGAGCCAAGTCAGTAACAGGAGTCCCATTTCCTGGGTCTGCTTTGGAGGTGGGTCAGTCTGAAGGGACTTGCTTGCCAAAAGGAGGCAAGGGGCGGCTACCTTCTACCTACTGTGCAAAACTTTCAAACATAAACATATGTGTGTGTGTAATGCCCGAGCACATGCATGCGTGTTCATGTGTGCAAACGCACATGTTCTTCTCTGTTGGCAAAAACACGGCCAGCAAGGATGTAGGACTAGGATCTACACAGGCACATCGACTGTAAGTGTCCAGCGCCAGGCAGGAGCATGCAGTCGCAAAGGCGTAAATTGCATGTTATACATACAATTGCATGTTGAGACAATACTACCTAAATCCCTGCGTGCGCTTCTCCCCGGCCATGTTTTGCGTATTTGAAAAAACTCTTGAAGTTACAAGTACGTGTGTACACGCTGCACATGCACAGATGCCCCAACGTGAGGGAAGGACCATAAACCCAAAGACGCGCGCCTCCGCGTGTGTTCACACAGACGTGTGCTTTGGCGCCTGCACACGGCCCGCGCCCAGGCACGCGGACGCCTACACGTATACACAGGCATGTTTTACTGACGCATCTGGGGCACTTTCTTTCAAAGAAAGTAAGGAATGAAAATCTAATCTGGGAGTCACCGGGGTTCATCTGGAGGTCGCCCAAAGGGTAGAAAAAAATTGTAACAACGCTGGAGAGTTTGTCCTTGGTGCAGCTCCGCGCCTAGGCTAGATGGATACAATACGTTTTCGAGAACTCGAGTGGCTGATTTAGGAGGTGGGGGGCGGGTGGGGGAGGAGGTGCACTCGATAACTCTTGCCGCGGGGCTTCTCAAGAAACACGGAAACACACCCTGCGGCTCTCCACTCCCCCCACATATGTAAGCACACGATTTCGTCGCCACTCTGACCTGCAGTCCACGCCCATCGCTGACCGACCCCAAATTCCCTGGCAGTCACGATTCCCGCCCGGTGCGCCCGCCTTTGCAGCCCTCCGTGTCAGGCTGGGACGCGCCCGGGTCTGCTAGAGGCTCAAACGCGTCTCCCGCCGCGGGGCGGGATCTGGGTGCCCTGGCCCTGGGCTCGGAGGCGGGTAACTTTGCTAATCTTCCCCAGAGGCGGGGGCGGGGGGGGGGGGACGTCGCACAACCGCTGAGCCCTGTCCACGAAGACTAAACAAGGAAAGGAACAGGCTGTAAACACACATCCTGACACGTGAGTGACATTTACACGGTGCGAGAAGCCGCAGCGGAGGGGAAGGCAGGAGGTTGGGGGAGCAGGCACCCGCAGGTAAAAGTAATATTCCGAGGCGTCGGAAACGGCGGCCCCTCGACGCCCCTCCCCCAGATAGGGAGAAAGAATCCCTAAGTCCCTAGAACCTGCCTTTTGTGGGAGGTGACAGGTGAACGGAATTCAGGTCTGGCTACTCTCGCCGCTGCCTACCTCCCCACCATCTGCTTCCTCGCAGACAAGCAGACCCGGCGCATAATGAGGTAGCAGCCTCCAGCCGGCCACCGTGACTAACTCAGAACAAAAGCGCTCCCTCCACGCCTCTTCCAACAAAGGGGCCACCAGCCCCGGCGCTCCCCGAAGGCTGCGGGGCTCCCGGCTGCCGGCTGCGGAGCTGCCGCGCGCGAACTTCCCGGGGCTCCCGGGGCTGCCGGCGCCACGGAGCCTGGGCCGCGGAGGGAGGAAGCACATGCGGCCCAGAGAAAGTGAGGCCGGGTGGGGTGGGGGAAGAGGGGGGCGGGAGCCGGGGAGCCGGGGAGCCGCGGAAGGAGGGTGATTGATCAGTGCGCCGTTCCCGGCGCTCTGTCCCGTTATTAGAGGCGGCCAAAGCAGGGCCACGCAATAACCTCCGAATCGCCAACTAATTGACGCTGCAGGCAACTACTTCATTGTGCGCGCTGGTTTTATGTCTTCATAGCCGGTGATTGACAAGGTGTAATTAGTCATCTCACTCGGTGATAAACATGGGCACCCTCCTCCCGCGGCATCAGGCCGTGTGTACCAGCAGAGGAAGCGATAGTTGACGCTGATATACCATTAAATCAAAATGAAGACGTTCAGAAGTGTGTGTTTGCTGTGACGCTCTGATGGTTTATTTCTCAAATACGGCACCAACAGATTTACTTGATTTGCAAGTTAACTACAACATTAACTGGTTTTATTTATTTTGCCTCTTCTTTCCTCTTCCTAGGCAGGGATGTTGCTCTTGGAGAATGTGAAGACAGTTTGCTTCTTGACAAGCGAGCGAGCGGGCGCCCAGATTTTTGCAGCCTCTCCGAGTCTCCCCCGAGGGAAAGGCGGGCAGAGAAAACGCCGGATTTGGGAGTCACTAGGGAAGGATTCCGTGCAGAGGGAGCCGCCCTCTTGGGCCCCGGACAGGCCGCCCAGGGTCCCCCCTTTGGGCACTGCCAATGGAGGACCTGAACTCTGAGGATGGTGTCCGGGATTGGGGTCGGGAAAGCCTCGGGGATAATAACTGCAAATAAAAAAGAGGCAAAAACAATTTCTTCTCTGCCTTGAAGCAGAAAGGACTGCATTCTTAAAGCTGCTGGTTGCAGTCACAAGGCCAGTTGCCTGCCTCCGTTGCCTGGGTAAAGGGTAATGTCGCCGGTTTTTCCAGTGGCACCATGCAGCAAATTATATTCCTTGCTCCCCAAAGTGGGTCCTGCTTAGGGAAGCGTGTATGTGTGTGTGTGTCCATCCACAGGGAGGCTGCTACTAGAAGTGCTGGCTACTCAATCCAGAAACCTGAAGGTTTAAATTTTAAAAGGAGAGGGAGCATTGCTGGTTGGGATCTCTGGGATTGCTACAGTGTGTCTTGACCCTAATTCTGGTTAGAGAATGGCAGGGACTGAACAAAGCCACCAACATCTGAAAGTCCACATCGAGGATATCACACTGCCCCCCCCCCCCCGAGCTCCCCCCAGTGGGATCGGCTTCCTGCACTTTTCCCTTCTCTCTAACCTCTGCCTCTTGTTGGTACTGCAGAGGAATGGTGATTCCTTGCCACTGCGCAGGAATGTGGGGTTGTGGACATCTTCAATTAAAGATGGGGTGAGGCCACGTCACAGGGATGGCAGAAAAGCCCCTGTATCTTCAACAAGAATCCCCCCACCCTTCCCAGGCCTGTGGGTCTCCTTCAGCAAAGAGGCGGAGTGTTTTATATTGATGTGAGAGGCTGTCAGCAGCAAATCAGCTCAGGCATGGCTCCCTCTTTATAAAATCAGCTCATTGCCTTGGTCACACCTTACAGAAAATCTGGTGGTCACCACTATCAATAATAAAAATTAGTGGGGCCTTAGCTGTTTCCAAGAAGAAGCCCATGTCTGTGGATAGATAAATGCCCGTCTCAGGCAGAGCAAAGCCCAATTCCTCCTCCCCTTCTCCCTCCAGCCATCTGAACAATTCCGAAACCGCCTCCCTGGGCGTCAGCTGAGCAGGTTGGGGAACTAACCAGGGCCCTCTCTCTAGGGCCCTGTTAAATGCACAGAACTTAAAATGAAACACGAAGTGTGAATTTCAGGTTTGAACATGATGCATCAGGAAACGTGAAGGTTGGCAGCCCTTTTCCTCCCTCCTGCATTTCGGTAGGCAGGTATTAATATTGTATTAAATGTTATGAGGAAGTAAGGGCTGCAGAGAGGAATGTGCTCAGATGCAATTTTGTCAAGGTTTTTATCTGTGATTATGATTCCAGATGTAGAAACTCCCGGAGGAGGGAAATGAGGGGCTGCTGGCGTGTGACATGTGTTTTAAGGTGTTTGGCAGTGTTTCTCAAAGTGGTGACAAAATGTTCAATTTTATTACAGCGAATCGGTAAAAGAAATATGAATACTAGGTCCGAGATTGTTCACCTCAGCCAAAGGATTTACCATTATTGATTTGGGTGGGGAAAGTTTGTATCTGGGTCCTGCTTAAATCACATGGTCAACAATGCAAATCTGTCGTATCAGATTATTCTCAAAGAACAATTGTAACAAAATACACAATAGCAGATTGTATCTCCCCCACCTACTAATTTCCATGCAAAGATGTAAATTGCCTTGGAAGCGCAGGGCGCGTGTGCGTGCCCATGTGCGCGCCCATGTGCGCGTGCACACGTGTGCACGCACATACGCACATACATACACAGTAAATATTGCAACAAGATGGTCAATTTTTTTTCCGGCCGGTATAACTACAGCCATTCCTTGAGGGTAATTTCTTTTTAATCTAACCCAGAATACTACCCAGTCCTACAAGGGCCATTTTGCTAATCTCCCTGCCTTTTAGGTTGAAGCACAAATAACAGCAATAAATTTCTTCACACAGGGAACCACATTTTGCTGAAAGGAAAATCAAGAGGATTTTGTGTGAAAAAAGGGGGAGGGGGGAGGAAGCAGCTGAACTCTTGACTAGCTGACAAATCCTGTATCTACATGCACTTGAGACTGGAAATATTTCCTACCACAGTCTTTCTGTATTTGGAGACATCTCTGCCACCCCTCTCTGACAGCAGGACACCCCTAAACTCTTTCTAAGCAAAGGTTTCCTCATAAACCTTTTATGAGCTCCACATACACTAATCGACACGGGTGCCCAGCCAGCGCTGACCAGACTGCGGATGGGTTTGGTAAACATTTCCACAGAACAAAAAAGGGGGGTTTGGGGCTAAAGATGCTAGACTTGGCTCGTCCTTGAGTCCCCAGTCATAGGACGAGAGTCTCTATACACTGTAGCCACTGCTGTATAGGTCACCCCATCTCTCGCAGACCCAGTACATTTCTCAGCCCAGTTCGTGAAGAAACTCACAGATATTCAGCCTCAGCCTTTCCTTAATTCAGGCTAGAGAAGGCTGATTTTGGCTTTCTAGCCATTGGCACTACTTTACCATCACAAAACATTCTAGGCTCCTAGCACAAAATGCACCTTTCTTGGAAGTAAGAAGCCTCCTCTCCTGTGAGGTTGATGTAGGACATGGTACATTTCTGAGGGGAACAGTGAGGTTGCAGGGGAGGGAAAATGCTCATCATGGCTATTTCCCGCAGGACCCTTTCCCTACCCCAGCCCAACTTTCCATTGGCCCCATTAGCAAATCTCTTGCTATTTGGGAAGCTGGCATCGTCTCTTTAGGTGAGGAACAGTCATTTCCCACATATGTTTCCGCTGAAGCCCAGCCCCTCATGCCCCCCCCCAATTTTTATTCTTCCATTAATTAAAAGAACTAATGTCCCATCGATTATCTTTGCGTGAATGAAAATCATTATGGCCCCTTGCAGGTATATGGGAAATTCTGTTTGCTTAAGTATTCACCCTTTGATTTCCAATAGACTCATTTTCTCAGGCATAAAGAAATTCAAACAAAACAAATACAAAAACAAAATCTCCTGACACTTTGCAATAAAGCACGAAGACTGGTAGTAATGAGCTTGTGCTGATCCCTTGCAAAGAAGTGTTCAGATGGCCCCGTTTTAGAGCTGAATTATACTATCTGGTAAAGGATTCTAGACAGTTAAGGCAAACATTGATAGGTCACCAGACCCAGGTTTTGAATTTATGCTTGCGTTGAGTCAGATGAGCTCACCCAAATTTACTTTTACACTGCCGTGTCAGTCCTCGAAAGTAAAAAAGGCAGGGGACAATCAGCTCTATTTGGAATTTCCCAGCTAGTTGGCCATTTCAGCTTGCATCTCCATTTCTGGGGGCTGCCATAATTAGAGCAATCTATTTTGCATTTACTTCTCTTTGCAAGCACTACATTATTCACTCTTTCCTGTGCTTATTAAACAGTGCCACCTGCACCAAATTCAACAAAGCTCTTCCATCAGTCAACCCAGCTAAGGATCCCAGACCATATATTATCATTAATTGAAGCTCAATTGAATAGTTGACGATAGAGGCATGAGTAAAGCAACACATTTTCTAGAACCTGTTTATAAAAATGTTTTAAGCAACCTCTCCCAACCCCCCCAACCCCCTCACACATTTATTCCCCAAATTGTTATCTTTTACAAACTCATTTCATTCTCTCTGTACAGTAATTCAAGTAGCAATTAGCAAGTCTTTTAATTAATGAACTATTCCCTGTAAGTCACCAAGGTGCCTCCGGTACAAACGTCTTCCTTCATAAGGTACTAGCAAATGCAGTCAATATTTTGTCACCCAAAGCCTTCGAAGCTGACCACCTCGATTGTCCTAATGCTATAAAAAGGATCCGAAGAGCCAGAGACGAGGCTGGGAAGCAGAAGACAATTTTCGGTGAACTAACCATGGATAGTCTGAATCCAGAGAGAGGGAGTGGCAGAAGGAAGGGGACCATCAGAGAGAGGAGAGGCAGAAAATGCATGTAGGTAGATATCAGTGGTTAAAGAAAAGCACAGAAAGTTTCTAGCAAAGAGAGGACCACCTGGGCTCCAGCTATGTTATAACAAACTCTCCATCTAAATGCTGATGATTTACACATTTTTAAGAGCCTCAAACCTCACTGTGTCTTGTTCTTTAAAAAGCTTCCTGCTTTGTTCAAAATACTGCTTATCTTTGGCATTGTCAACAGCTCTGCATCTGGGAGAGATTAATTAAGTGATAGGTCAGACACAATGAGGTGAAAGGGCATGTCCACCCAATCAGGACTGATTCATCCATTTCTTGGTGGATCAACTTTTTTTGAGGGATGCCAATTTCAGTTCTATTTCTAGAGAGGATTTATCAATAGGAATGCCTGAGCTCCCCCAGTGAGGGGCTCTTAGGTAGAAAAGATTTTTCTGCAGATAGAAAAATCTAAAATCTACACTCTGTCTTTTTAAGATGTGAAACCAAAACGTAACTATAAATTGTATGCTTAAGTTTCACCGATCTGGGTGAAGGCTGATTTTCTTGAACATGATCCTTCTATAAAATAGCTAATTAAATGATTACAAATAAGATTGCCAAGCAACTCAATAAAAAAAATTAAAAGTTTTCTCTCTCTCCCCACCTTCCCAACTATTTCTTATTACCCCTTTCTTCCAAAGTCCACTTTTAATTTCTAGGCAGCAAAATGAGAGAAAGAGATGTGAAAAACAGTAGAAGAGGAGGAGAAGGAGGAGAGGGAAAGAATGAAGGAAAAAGAGGTTTTCTAGGTGTCAACTGAATTTTTCCAGACCAATTAGAGGTTATCTTTAAATCTCCATTCCCCCCCTCGCCTCCACACCTTTCTAAATAGATCTTTAGATTAGCGAGAAATTAGTTAATTGGGAAAGGCCTTGTGGCCAGTTCACCCTGTCTCTAACCAGAAGGGTTTTAAGGACCTTAGACTCCACTCCCAGAAATGACATTCTCCCCATCTCTTTAGAAGCACGTCAGTCTGGGGCAAAATTGTGGCTGCCCGTGTGTGTGTGTGTGTGTGTGTGTGTGTGTGTGTGTGTGTGTGTGTGTGTGTGTGTGTGTGTGTGTGTGTGTGTGTGTGTGTGACAGAGAGACAGACAGACAGAGAGACAGAGACAGACAGGGAAGTAAACTCCCAGTCTGTGAATAAGGCTCAAATAAAGTGACTGTTTTGGGCAGACCCCAAACAAAACACTTGGAATATTTTTACCCTATTTGTGAACACCCTTGCAAATGAAGGTCACCTTTTCCAAGGTATTTGGGGGGGAGGTAAACAATGGTTTGTAATTTTTTTTTTGTAACTGACTAGCTATTTCTGCTTCTCCAAAGAAACGTAAAATGTCAGTTTCTTAACTATCCAATTCTTTAAATCATCTGGGATCCATCTATATTTATAAAACTGAGCAGAAATACTTAACAGCCTGATCAATAGCCATTGACCGTCAGTGCACCTCACACCCTAACATGCACAGCTTGATCATGTATATTTGATCATCAAAAAATTCAAAGCATCTTGCAGCAGTGTATCAAGCTTCCCATAAAATAGCCTGCCTTTTTCTGTGGTCTTGAAAAGAGTGTGAGCTTCTCTCTTCTGCATTCATATATCCATCCATCTATTTACACACACACACACACACACACACACACACACCCCTCCCTTCTGGAGAATTTATTGCTCATATATTTGATGAAGAACAAGGTAATTAACTGCAAGCCTGTACATCTGGGCAGCACTTCATATCCATTGCAATAATAAAACACTTTTTCCCCATTTTAGCAGAAGAAAGGCTAGTCCTGCCCACAGATTCAGAGGACCCCAGAGTCTCCGTCTGCAAAGCCTCCTTGTTATAAATCCTGCCTCCCTCTTAAGTGATGGCACGCACAATTGCACCAAGGGGCACTAAGTTTATCTGTGCAAAAGCATCATTGGAAAACCTTGCCCCTTCTCAGAGCTTCAGCATCAACTTGTCAGGGTTTGAAATAGACATGGCTGGCTCCTCTGTCCTCCGTCTGCTTGGCAGTAAACAGGGACAAAAGTCCAAAGGGTTTGTCCTGCAAAGGGCCACAAGTAGAGGAGGTGTATTTTGGGATCTCAAAAGGCTGATGTCCTGAGCATGTGCTACTAAGCTCCAGTACCCCAAAAAAGACCTGGCTCTGCAGACTTTTCTGATATTCAGGAGTCAGAAGCCTGGTTCTAAGTTTCTCCATAAGGTATGCTGGATCTGTCCAAACTGCTCCAAGGGTTCAGCCAAGGAATACCAGCTGGCAAGCCTGCTCCAAGGCCCCAGCACAGTCATTCTAACCCCAAACCCCACAGATCCCCCTCCCCCTCCCCCAACCCATGAAACAGATTACCTGCAGAACCTCCCATTTCGGGAGTCCCCTGCTCTGTATTCCGAACTGTGCCCAGGACCAATTTCTCGGGGCCCTTCCTTCTAAAAGCAGCAGCATCTGGGCTGAGGCTCCCTCCTTTATATGGGGGGGAGACTTCATATGATAATACGTGTAATATGATATGGAATGGCAGAATGCATGACAGTTGCCCATAATACGGAGAAGTCAGTCAAAGGACAGAGGGGACATTTGGATAATTACCATCCATTGGCTAGTCAATCACGCGAACAGAGAGAAACTGCACAAAACCCACAATGGAGTTGGGAAACAAAAGAGACCCGAGCCAGACTCAGGATTAACCGGTCTAAAGCGATCTAAATGCTTTTGTATCTGAAGAACTGAGGCTCCCCGGTTGCCCCCCCTTCCCAATCCCAGGGAACTAATTGCGGGGATCAGAGTTAAAGCTCTCTCTCTCCTTTCCCCCATTCTCTTTGTAGACTGCTCACCACGCAGAAAAAAAAAATGATTTCTCTCTCTGTGTTCATTAAACTATTTTAAAGTTAAAGGGATGGGGGAGGGAGGCTCAATGTGGCCCCTCATCCCAGAAGCTGCGATTCTTCAGCCTTCGAAGGGGCTGGGACAGTCTCCTTGCCCCCAATTCTTTGTTCCGGGGTAAAGTCTTCCCTCCTTGCCCCTGGAAACAAATGCCCCATCCACCTGGGAAGCTGCCCTTTGCCTAGAGGCTAACATGGATTGCTGGTACCCTGCTTTGGGTGATGAGTCCCCATAACTGGCCCCTGCACCAGAAAAAAACACAAGGTCCACCCCCTCCTTGAAACCTCAAATTGAGTCTGCACACTCAGAATTAAGTGGGGGTAAAGAGGTGACAGAGAAGGGGGTCCAGCCTCCAAAATGGGAGAGTGAGACAGAAGATGGTTGAAAATTGGGAGGAGAAAGAACTTCCTTCTAAACTGGGGAGGGAGAAAGAGGAAGAAAATCCTTTTAAATTGGAGCAGGGAGAGAATACGCTTAATTGGGGCAAGAAATGAGAAGAGCCTCTTTTTGCCAAAGAGAGGCAGAGAGTTGAGTCTTCAAAAGAGACACAGGAAAATGGTCCCATAAATTTCTAGAGACTTAGAGATGAAGGCGAGAGAGGAAGGGAATTCTTTAAAGCTGAACGACAAGGACAGATATCTCTGTCCCTGAGAGCAAGACCCCCGGGTCCCAGGACCGACAGTAGGGTAACTACCTCACCCACTTCCCACCAGGTCCTCCCTATGCAATTCTAACTCGCCCAAAGCCCTCCCGGCCCCGGCGGGGCTCTCTCGCGTCCCCGGCTCGGTGGCAGCGGCGGTCCCCGGTCCGAGTCCGCGGGTGCCCGGTGGGCCCCTGCGCGCGCCCCCGCCCCGCGCCGCCCCCAAGGCCCCTGGGGCGAGCCTCGGAGCCTCCTTACCTTTCCGAGTCCTCCGCAGCGGGTGTGGCCGGCTCTGCGGGCGGCCCCGGGCCGGGGCCGGGGGGCGGGAGGCGGGAGCGCCGGGCTGGGGGGGAGCGGCAGGGTGAGGACTGGGGGGGCTGGCACTGTGCCCGGGGGGGGCGAGGGGGCAGTTGGCAGCCCCGGGGCCTGGGGACGAGCCCGGCCCAGCCGGAGGAGATGCGAAATGGGGGCGGGGGAGGGCCGGGGAGGGGCGCCGGGGCCCGGGCCGGGGGGCGGGGGGCTCCCTCCTCGGGGCCGCGGGGCGCTCCAGCCTGCGGAACCGGCCCGGGAGCCGGCCGAAGCGCGGGGAGGGAGGCCCCGGCGCCCGGGCAGCCAAGGACCCGGCGCGCGGTTCCGAGGGGCTGTTTTGTCGCCTCGGCTGACAAGTCAATCAGGACCCGCCGAGCCGAGGGACTGCCACCGTCTCTGCGGCGCTCGCGGCTCCCCGACCGGCCCCGCGCCGCCAGCTGCCGGCCGCCTGGAGTCGGCGCGGGCCGCGCGTCTCCGGCGGGGTTGCGGTCATTAGGCTGCGGGCGCGTGCGGCCGAGGGCGGGGGCGGCGGCGCCCGGAGGAGGAGGCCCCGCCGCGCACCCTCCCGGGCCTCCCCCACCCCCGCCCGCCGCCGTCCCGCGCCCGCTCCGCGCGCTCTTCGCCCCCCACGCCCCGGTCACTGTCACTAGCTCTGGCTGTTGGATCTGTCCGTCTCTGCCGGCCTCCCTCTGTCTCTCTTCATCTCCCGGTCTCTGTCGCGTTTCTCTGTCTGCTCTCCTCGCTCGGTCTCTCACTGGGTCCCCGGCTCTCTTGCTCACTGCGCTTCTCTTTTTCTCTTTGGATCCTGGTGCTGACTGTCTTTCTTAGCCCTCTCTCCTCGGCCGCTCTCACCATCTTCTCCCTCTCTTATTTCTTTCTACCTCCCCTCACTCTCCACCCCTTTCTCCCTTTGCTTAGGAGGACTCGCTGTCCCTCCCTCTATCCCTTCTTGGAAGGGCAGCCCGGGAATGGAGCTTAAGTCCTTTCTCCGCTGAGACCTCGGACAAGTCACTTCCTCCCGGCTGCAGTTTCCTTATCTCTGAAAGGCGTTAAGCCGCTCTTGGTGGTGAGGTTGGGAGGGGCACTGGAGGGGGCCCGCAGGAGGTGCTCAATGACCCTGGTTTGCCCCCTCGGAGTTTATCCTTACTCCTTACTCGAAGCCACTGTGGTAGCTCCCCAGAACCCGGGCTCCCCGGGTACCAGTGTGCCCCGTAAAACCCTTGTCACCAGCCTTGGGGGCCAAGACAAGCACCAGAAAGCCAGTTCAGCAGCGAAAGCCAAGGGCTTTCTGGGGTTCCCTAAGCCCCTCCTGAGAAGCGTCTGTGCCACCTCCCTGGACCTCCCCAGAGCTGGATCCGACATCTCAGGAATCTGCTGGTTCCTCACTCACTGACACCAAGCAGAGGGGCAGTGTTCTCCCCTGTCCTTAGACCCAAGCAGGAGAAAGCCTATTCCTCCCGCCTTCACACACACACACACACACACCCCGTGAATGGCTTTTATGCTCCAAAGATGCTTCCTGGATGGAGTGTGGCTTCAGACTCAGACAGATGAGGGGGTCAAGACCACTTACCTGGTGCAAGGCTTTAGGCTAGTCACACCCATCTAAGGTTCAGTGTCCTCATCTGCAAATGGGAACAATAACCACCTCCTTTTTAGCATTATTTTAGGATTACCCATAGTATGCATAAAGTGCCCTGCCTATAGAAGGTTACCCATTCTGTTCAGCTTTTATTCAACAAATACTTATTAAGTGTTTTTGCTTGGCACCGAGGATGCAGCAATTCACAAGGCAGGTGTGGTCTCTGCCTTCATGCAATTTGCAGTCTAGCTGGGGAGACAGACTGTGAACAGCAACTCCATAATTATTTCATGACAGTTGTACAAGTGCCATGGGAGAATAGGGAGTAAGACCTAAGATCCAGGGAAACTGGCCTGGGCTAGGGGCTCAGGAAGGGCTTTCTCAAGGTGACATAGAAGCTGAGACCTGAAGTCAGGAGTGGTGCCAGGGTTGCAGGTGGTGGGAAGTGGGAAGGAGCTGCTAAAGGGAGACTGTTCTTGGCAGAGTGTCCAACATGTGCCAAGGCTGGGAGGCATCAAGGAGCCTGGCCAGTAGGAAGGCCAGTGTGGCTCGACCAGGAAGAAGGAGGGGGATGAGGCTGGAAGGGTGGGCAGGGCCAGACATGGCGGGCAAGGAGCTTGTAGACTGAGGAGGAGTCTGGATCTCAGTACACGGAAACCCCATGAGTCCTGATGTCTCTTTTGCTGAAGTGGAAGGAAAACTGAAGCCAGATTCAGTTCCCATATAAGTCCTTTGCCTTTGGTCCTTCTTGGGGGTTGTCACCTCTTGTCCCCTCCTCTGCTCTGACCCAGCACTGTCCACTCCACAGTGTCATTGCCTGTTTTGGCACCTGTGTCCCCGCCCGAACTGAGAGCACACACCCAGGCTTGGTTCCTCCCTGGGTCCTTACAGTTAGCCCCACAGGAGGGGGTCCACAGACCAGCATTGGGTGTGTGATTGAACAATCAACAGCCATCGAGTGCCTGATGTGCCAGGCAGGCTCTGAGCTGGGCATTGCCCCTGCCCTCACAAAGTGCTCATTCTGTGGGGAGGACACTTTGGAACACACAGGCCCCGGATGACCATTAGGAAGGAGTCCCACAGGGACTCGGGGCGTGGGATTGGAGGCTCTTTGAGGGCAGGCCCGTCCCTGGATGACTCAGACCTAGTATCATCTAAAGGTGTGGCACAGGTGGGCATTTGGTGACATGGGTTGAGAGGGTGAAAAAGAAAAGTGAAGTTGGAATGCAGAAGGATGAAAGAAAAGTTGGAGTTAAGTGAGCCAAGTGAGGATGCAGAGACTTGCCCGTGAAGGTCTAGTTAGTAGCAATACAGACATGAGGAGACAGGAGGGAGATAATGCTTCCTGAGCTCCTTCTCTGGGCCAGGCAGGTACTGGGCACTTTTGTGCAGTTACCTTGGCTGATCTTCACAGCACCCGTGCCTCATCAGCACTACTGCCCTCTCTTTTCTGAGGCAGCGCTGGGGCCCAGAGAGGTTAAGTCACTGGCCTGAGGTCACACAGCTAGTAAGAGACTACATAGGCATTTCAACCCAGGTCTGCCTGCTCTTCTTCACTAAAGAAGGAGCACAAGAGGAGGAAAAAGCGGAGGAAAGAGACAACTGAGAACAAAAGAAGAGCGGTGGCAAAGGAGTGAGCTCCACCAGTAATTTTTCCGCTTAAAAACAATTCCCATTTCCCAGCCCTGCAGGGGCTGGCGCAGCGGATCTGAGGCGAGGCCGGCCCTGTGACTCGCAGGAGCCTGCCGAGGGGCCCCAGCAAGCTGCTTCAAAGCCAGCCTCCTCAGCACAAGCGCTTTTAAACTTCACACGGGAAACTTTCCAGGGCTGACTTTTTGCACTTTGTTTCCAAATCAAGAGATGGGGAAGTCCCTCTCAGCCCAGAGGGGAGGAGATCGCACTGAGAGACTTGCCCTGGGGTTCCCGGCTTGGCACCGGGCTCCCCTCAGCTCCCAAGGCAACCTTGGTGGGGTGGGGGGAAAGTGCCCCCTGCCCTAAGTGGGTTCCCAGGGAGAATTCAGGGGGTGGGCTTGACAGACAGTTCTTCCTCTTTTCCTGTGTCCTCCCAAGTGTGGTTTCTACCTGGGGTCCTGGTGGCATCTGCTGACAAGGTGCAACGGTCTCCCGAGGCTTGTAATATGTGCCTTGCTCTTCTCTGCACAGCAGCTTCAAAACCAAACCACCCTGTCTGTCATCTTCTAATCACCATTTTGAGTGGCGGCGAGGGTCTTCCTAACCCTCAGCTCCCTCTGAATTTTGGAATTCAGAGTTGGATTTTGGATGTACATCAAGAGGCTGCCTCCATGCATTTTAATTAAGCTGTCTTTTTTCATTTATTACTAATACACTCCTCTTAACTATGATTTATTTGTTAAACAAAGCACCATAAGCCGTCACTTATTCATCTTAATTTCAACAAAATTAAAGTAGTCGCTGTTAGATTGCACCTAATTGCTCTTGCAATGAAAAGAACGGAGATGTTAATCAAAATAAATTGAAGATAAACAATAAAATCATTACATCTTTGCGGCGGTAAGTGTAACTAATCAGTTTTGACTCGAAGCGACCAAACAGGAGTAATGAATGTGTCACTGAAGGCGCGCTCATTAAGGGAAGCCGCTGCGACCTGGGTCCTCAGGGCAGCAGACGGCCACCCTGCCCATGTGGCCCGGAGGGTTCTTGCCTCTTGGGTTGGGCAGAGGGGCCTAGAGGCACAGAGAGTGTGAGGAGGAGGCTCATAGAGCAGGAGAGAATCCTGAGGGACCCTGCAGCTGCCCTGCTACAGAGGGGTTCTCTCACTCTGATGAGAAAGCAAGAAGTCCCAGGCCTATTTCTGGACATCCCAAGTAACCAAGGATGGAGAGAGGCCAAGGGGGAAACAGGCAGATATCCAGGGGATACAGATAGCCAGACACACACTGGGGGACACAGCAGAGAAGATTCCAGCAGAAAGAGACAAGGAAAAAGAGACATAGGCAGGCAGAAAGAGACCGGGCCAAGAGACAAAGGAAAAGGGGCAGAGCACAGACAGGGATGGACAGTCAGACAGGACAGACAGCCTGTGAGGAAGAGGCAGCTGGGTCAGGGTGGTGGAGGAGGCATGGGGAACGAGCCCAGTAGGGAGAGGGAGACCAAAGAGACAGAACCAGGTGGGTCTGCAGAGGTGGAGGTTTGCTGGTCTTAATTAAAGAATCTCTCCTGTTGAGGACAAGACTTTGACACATTTTCATCTCGAGCCAGTTAAAGATCAGGAGGTTTCAGGTTAGGATTCTGGAGACAAAAGTCTTCCTCAGGAGTCTGTTGAGGTAAGTGACCATTAGGGTGAGACCCCCCCCAGACTGGGATCTTGGAACACAGCGGGGTGGGGGGCACTGAAGTGGGGGAGGCAGAAGACCCCCCCACTTGGGGGGGGGTCTCCTGGGGTCATCCTCTAATTACAGGGTTTCTAGCCTGGACAGCGGACCTGGAGCCACAGAGATGCCGCTCAGACTGCTCTGGCGGAGGCTGCCTCAGCAACGCCCCTTTCCAGGCTGGGAAGACCCAGAGCACGGGCAACTTGGGGAAATGGAAAAATCCGAGGATATGGCCATTGTGGTGAGATTGGGGAACCAGGACAGACAACCTTGAAAGACATATTTTTTGAATACCTACCGTGTGTCTTGCTCTGAGCTGGTCCCAGGAAAGAGAGATGAATCGCATATGATTTTCTTATCTGAATTTCTTTATCTTTAAATTAAGGTTAATAATTGAGCCTCCTTCATGTGTTTATTATGAGGCTGAAGTGCATTAATATTTGTAAAGAGCTTAGAATGGTGGTTCGCCCTTGGAAAGGGCTTTGTGTGTATGTTAAATAAAATAAAATAAAATAAATCTCTGCTCTCATGGAGTACAGAGTTCAGAAGAGATATATTCATTAGCAGTCAAGTTCACTCCAGTGGGGTAAGGGTCAGTATAGATGCACTTCAGGATGCTTTGGGGGTCCAGAGTGGAGATAAAGACTCCAGCTGAGCAGTCCTGAAGGAAGAGTAGGAATTGGTCAGAAGAAGAGTATGGAGAAGAGGAAAAGAGTCTTCTGCGTAAAGGGGACCGTGTGAACAAGAGCATGTGGGCAAGACACGGCAGGATACATCTGGGGACGTCGAGTGGCTTGGAACGGAGGTTAGGCTGCAGACCAGGGACTCAGATCTTGATGCGTCTTGGCAGGAACCACTGAAGAGCACTGAGTGGACATTTACTGTTTGTTTCTCTGTTTTTAGCTGCTCAGCATGCGCTTCCTATCCTTGGAGTGGGGTTTTTCTTTGGGGATTGTGTTTCCCTGCCTTTTTCGTTCTTCCTTTCCAGTGCACCTGGTTCTGGTAGCGGCAACTCCACCAGGACGCCTGCGGAGGGGCCATGTGACCTAGACCTAAGCCAATCAGCGCACTCCATTCCTGTGGCCACCGTGATTGGGTGAGGGAGGGACAATCAAGCCCAATGGGAGCCGCCCCAGGGCTCTGGCTTGAGGACGTGGGGGAGGTCTTTGAATCTTTCTGCTGGTCTCCAAGCTGACAGGATGCAGGGGGCTGGGGCTGGTGCCACCATCTCACTGCCACGCTGAGCTTGACACCAAAGCCAACAAGAGCAGAAGGCGGCAGGGCACAGCAGAACGAGTTCCAGTGACATTGTTTGGCCCTCAAATCTAGCCGAGATGAAGCTAACCCTAGCCCCTGGTCTCTGGTTTCATGAGCCAACAAGTTCCTTTTCGTGTAAGCCAGTCTGGGTTGGGTTTTCTGTCACTTGGAAGAGATCATTCTAGCTGATAGGCTTTAAGCAGGAATGCGACGCCACTGATAGGCTTTAAGCAGGAATGCGACGCCAATGCGAAGCTGAGGGACTGAAGGGGGTGAGCTTGGAGGCAAGGAGGCCAGAGGGGAGGCTAGTGCGGTCATCCCAAAGAGAGCTTATGATGAAGAGCAGGCAAAGCCAGGGCTTTGGTCTCCACCAGCGTGTTAGTTTCTTACTGCTGCTGTAACACATCACGAGGAGCTGGGTGGCTTAAAACAACGAGGATGTATTCTCTCGCGGTTCTGGAGGCTGGAAGTCTGAAATTCAGGTGTCAGCAGGGTCAAACTCCCTCTGAAGGCTGTAGGGGAGCATTCTTCTTTTCCCCTTCCAGCTTTGGCTGGCTCCAGATGTTCCTTGGTTGGTGGGGGCATATTTCCCATCCCTGCTTCTCTCTTCTGTCTCCTAGAGGGACACCTGACATGGGATTTAGGGCCCACCTGTGTAATATAAGATGATCTTATCCCAAGACCCCTAACTTAATTATGATTCCAAAAACGCCCTTTTCCAAGCACATTCACATTCATAGGTTCCAGGAAATGGACATAATCTTTTTGGAGGTCATCAGCTACACTACAACCCACTACAACCAGCAAAGAAAATGATCACCAGACCCAAAAAGACCTGAATGAATATTGCTGAATGGAAACAGGAGGCCAGGAAAGATGAGGCAGTGGGGAGAGGGCATGGGGCTGGGGGTGGGCACCGACGTTAATATCTCCCAGCTGGGAGGAGTTCATTCCAGGGCAGCAAGAGAATTTGCCCGCAGGATTGCCAAGCCACTGTCCTGGTTTCCCAGGGAATCCTTGCTATCCTTGAAAGATATCCTAAGTATCCTCGAAAGAACCTAAGAAATGGACAAGGGTGGGTGGGTTGCATTTTCAAAACCTGGAAACCAAGAGATTCCACAAACACAGTGGTGGTGAGCTTAATGTCAGTCTGAGCAATATAACAGAAAACTCGGGGCTTCTGAGAGCACCTAAAAGAGAAAGCAGTGATTCTCAGGACTGATTCCCTAAGAACAAGTCATGCCAGATCAGCCTCATTTCTTTCTTTGTCAGGGTCACTGGGTGGGTAGATCCGGAAGGCTGTGATGGACAGAGTGAGCCCAGCCTCCGATGGTCTTCTCACAAACAGGACAGAGAAATGTACGATGGATTCAAAGATGATTAGGAAGTTGACTACCCATAATGAAAGGTTTTTTTTAAAAGAATTTATTTATTTATTTATTTGACAGAGAGACACAGCAAGAGGGAGAACACAAGCAGGGGGAGTGGGAGAGGGAGAAGCAGGGCCCCCGCCGAGCAGGGAGCCTGATGCGGGGCTCGATCCCAGGACGCTGGGATCATGCCCTGAGCCGAAGGCAGACGCTTAACGACCAAGCCACCCAGGTGCCCCATAATGAAAGGGTTTTGACAGATCTCTGTTTCATGGAAAAGGACCTCTAGTGGAGTATCCTAGCTCCTCTATACTAGTTTCTGTTCTGTCCCTCCAAGTCACAGGTGATGATGCCAAACATTGGACAGCATGCTTGTCCCACTGGCAGATGGTTCGAGGAAGGAAGAATCAGAGATTGTGTTCAATGATAAAAGTCGTCTTCTTCTTTTTTTTTTTTTTTTGCAGGGGAAACTTACATAATGTACCAGGCAGAGGGCTCAGGGGTTTCAATGCAATAGCTCAATTTCCATAGTAACAGAGTCTATTACTGTCCCCTTTTAGAGATGAGGAAACTGAGTCTCAGAGGGAGAAGTGACTTTCTCAAAGTCACACAGCCAGCAGCTGCCAGAACTATGTGTCCAGCCCAAATTTGTCCGGTCCCAAAGCCCGTGATTGTAACTAGGACACTAACCTGCTTGGGTGCAAACTCTGGAGGGCCAGTGGGGCTGGGAAGACGATGAGACCCAGGGAGTGGAGGACCCTGGGCTGTCAGCAGGAAGAGGTAATCCTCCCGGTTGGTGGTGCTTTAAGACAGTGGTGCTCCACGGTGGCTATGGTTCAGCTTCCTCTAGGGATTTCCATGAAACCAGGAGGCGGTTCCTAAATTCCTCCCTGAAGTGGGAGCAAGAGGCAGGAGCTACCCAGCAAGGGATGGCTGGTGCTGTGTGTCAGTGGCGGGCCAGGAACACCCCAACTACACCGTCACTGTGGAGGTCAGCATGGCCCAGAGGAACCTTGGGTTGGGTGCCAAAGCCTAGTGCTGGGCAGGGCCTGTATTCACTCTGTGCTGGGCATGGAGAGGGTAGAGAAGGAGCTCCCATTTGGCCATGGGGTCCCTGTTTAAACAGAAGAAATGGAGACTTGAAAACACACTACATAAAAATGAAACATAGAATTACCATATGATCCAGCAATTCCACTCCTAGGTATATACCCAAAGGTCTGTACATACAGTGGAATATTACTCAGCCTTAAAAAGGAGGGAGCTTCTGACACCTGCTGTGACATGGATGAGCCTCGAGGACACCGTGCTGAGTGACGTGAGCCATCACACGAAAGGACAAATACTGTATGATTCCACTTACATAATGTACCTTGAATGGACAAGTTCCTAGAGATGAAAAATAGAGTGGTGGTCACCAGGGGTTGGGGAGGGCCGGGGAATGGGGAGTTACTGCTTCACGTGGACAGAGTTTAAGATTGGGAAAATGAAAAAGTGAACACGGATGGTGGTGAGGGGTGCACAATAGCATGAATGTGCTTAATGTCACTGAATTGTACACTTAAAATGGTTAAAATGAAACATTTTACATTATGCAAGTTTTCCCACCATAAAAAAAACCCAAAGCTGATGTTGCCCTTATTTTTTTAAAAGATTTTATTTATTTATTTTAAGTTTTATTTATTTATTTGAGAGAGAGAGAGAGAAGGAGAGAGAGAGAGAGAGCTTAAGGTGGTGGGGGGGCAGAGGGAGAAGGAGAGAGAAACTTTAGCAGACTCTGCTTCTGTGCTCAGCACAGAGTCCAAGCGGGACTCAGTCTCATGACCCTGAGATCACAACCTGAGCTGAAACCAAGAGTCAGACGCTCAACCGACTGCATCACCCAGGTGTCCCTTTAAGATTTTATTTTTAAGTCATCTCCACACCCAACGTGGAACTTGAACTCACAACCCTGAGATCAAGAATCACATGCTCTTCCGTCTGAGCCAGCCAGATGCCCTCCCCCTATTTCTAATCAAAAGTCTTCCTAGACAAAAAAGCAAAGGCGAAAAACAAGAACAATGTGCTATGCCAACTGCATTCCATCCATCATCTATTTAGTCCTTTGCCACCATCGCCAGTGGTAATTATTTCTCCCGTTTTCCCTGTGAGGAAACTGAGTCTCACAGAGACACACCCCAGGCCTCACAGCTGGGAAGTAACTTGCGCCTGCGCTCCTCACCGCTGTGCTCATGCTAGTGACTTGCCCCGCAGAGCGCAGCCTAAAGTGGCAGAGTTCTCCCTTGTCAGACTCCTTTTGGTGCAGAGCCAGAGTGAAAATGCCAAAGCCCTTGGCAGACTTGACCCCTGGGCAGGGTGGGGAGCCAGCCCAGAGGCTGGCAAAGAGAGTCTAAGAGGCCAGTAGGGAGCCCATCTTTCTGGCGGACACCCTTTTATCTTAGAAAGTCCCCGGGACAGCTTCTCCTCCCTGTGTTTAACTGCCTGCTGGGAGTTTCAAGGAATCAGAGCATGTCCAATAAATGTTTTATTCTATCCTGAGCTGGCCCTCTTGGGCAAAATAAGCTCCTTTCTCCAGGAGGAAATAAAGGGGCAAGCATTTCTAGGGCACCTACATGAGGATTTGTCTAGTTCACACAGAATAACTTTTGGCTCAGAGAGGTAAAGCAGCTTGCCTAGGCCCACACAGTAGGTCAGCTCCCAAGGTCCAAACCCAACTTCTGGCTTCTGGCCTAGGACTCAGCAGACACTACCCTCCACTCTGGAGCTTTCTTTTTTCTTTTCTTTTCTTTTTTTTTTTTTTTTTAAGATTTTATTTATTTATTTGACAGAGAGAAACGGCGAGAGAGGGAACACAAGCAGGGGGAGTGGGAGAGGGAGAAGCAGGCTTCCCGCCGAGCAGGGAGCCCGATGGGGGGCTCGATCCCAGGACCCTGGGATCATGACCCGAGCCGAAGGCAGACGCTTAACGACTGAGCCACCCAGGCGCCCCCCACTCTGGAGCTTTCTGAGAGCTGGGGCTGCTTCCCTCCCAGCCTCTGCATCCCCCCTCTCTGGTCTTCCAGTAAAGGAACAGGCAGCAGGGCTGGGGGCACAGGAAATCCTCTTGGCCTTGAACCTACAGAAATCCTCTGCCCTGCCCTGTAGGGCACTGAACTGATTAAGTCATTAAAAATCTATGAAAGTGACTTTTCTTGGGATGACCCTCCATGCTCAGACCCTTGCCTCCTTCTGAAGCTTCATGTCTCAGCAGCCTCTACCCTCCCTCCTCCCCCAAGCCACTGTGCTCTCTTCTCTCCGCAGGCCTTCACCTCTGCCGCTCCCCTACCAGAGATGCCCCCACACCCCATCTTTGCTGACCAAATCGCTACTTATTCCTAGGTCTCAGCTTACACATCACTTCTTCCGGGAAGCCCTCCCTGATTCTCAAGCCTGCACCACACATACACTCCTAGAGACTCATACATATATACTCATTCTCACACACATATACACTCACATGCTCCCACACTCATACACACACTTGCAGTCACACAGACCTTATCTAGTGTTCACTGTTGTGTCCCCAGTGCCTCAAACAAGCCTTGGCCCAGAGCAGGCCCTCCGTGAATTTTGAATGACTGAATAAATATTGAAAGGAATACATTCAGACTTAGTTAACGATCTAGGATTTGCCACTAAGCAGCTGGAGAGGCCTTGGGTGAGATGCTCAAGCTCTCCGGGACTCGGTTTTCTCGTGGATAAAATGGGTATGATAAAAGGCTCTTCCTTACAAGGTGTGTGGAGTCAATGAGAGATTCTACAGAAAGTGCTTGGCACAGCACCTGGGTCACAGTGGGGCCTTAGTGAATGGTAGGTGCCATGCGCCTGGGTATATGTGCCCTCACCATAGCCCTCAAGCCTCCTTTGTTGAGGGGAAAAATAATATGTGCAGAGAGTAATGTCTGCTTAAGAAATCTGGACAGCTCTGGAACCAGCAGTTGAGGCATATAAATACCTTGGCCTTGAAAGACTTTATGGCCCCATCGGAGAGAAAGGCACCTAATAGACAATGACAGAGCTATGGTAGGGGGGTCCTGGGGGAGGCCCCAGGATGGCTCCCCAGACAAGGTGATACAGGAGCTTCACCAGGAAAAAAAAGGCAGAGATTTCAGTGGAGGGACATCCTGCAGGCAGAGGGAAAAGTGGGGACAAAGGCATGGGGAGCCCCCCCGCAGAGGAATGGTGAAGCCATCAGAAGGACTGGGCACCTGTTGGGGGCTGGAGGAGGCTGGGGGAGGGTGGGCACCAGCCAGTGAAGGGTGTAGGGAGCCGCCATCCTAAGGAGGCTTTCAGCTGTAGGCCAAGGGGGCCATGGCCAGGCTCTAAGCAGACTGAAGGTGAGGACGAGAAGGTGACGTCACCAGATTTACTCTCCGGGAAGAGCATGGATGGGGCTGAACTTGACAGAGGAGATCCCCCGGGAGGCATGTAAGACACGATGCCCCTAAGTTCCTAGAAATGTCACTGGGTTTGGGGTCAGGTCGGCCTTGCTTCCTCTCTGGCTCTTCTCCTTAGAGCTGTGTGTGACGGGCGGCTGACTGTTTCTGAGCCTTGAGCTCTCACTGTAAGTCAGGGACAAGGAGACTGACCTACAAGGGTGCTGAGGGGATTGGGTGAGATTCTGGATGTGGAAGCACCCACATATGGTAGGCCCACACCAAGGCTAGCTCCCTCGTCTTTGGGCCTAAGGGAAAAATGGATTCCAGTTAGCCAAGGGACTTGGGTGTGACCAAAGCTCCAAGTCTGTTTTGTGCTCACATTAACCAGTCTCATTCCCAGAAGCAGCCTTCAGGACTTTCTGGAACACACCCAGCATCTCCCACACCCCTTATTAAAGACATCCTCCAAAATGGGTGGGGTTGTCATCACTTACGCAGACGGGGCCATCTCAGGGAGGGGAGGATGGACCTTTGTAGCTGCACATCAAAGCTGCCCATCCCTGGTCCCAGAGTTTATAGCCAGAGTGACACAGACACATCAGGGAGATGTCCCTGATGCAGACCTTCCATCTACCTCACTGGTCTCTCTCCCCTACCCCCCACCCCCCAGCAAGACACAGGGAAATGAGGGACCTTCAAGGAGATTTAAGGCATGCTGGAGGCAAGTTGTAAGAGTCCCAAAAGTTTACAAAGTAACCAGGAATATGTAACATTTCCTCCCTCTCAATTTTGCACAGACATTAAATATCACTCTTGTCCCCCATGATGTCATACTTTGTTAATAATAATCACATCCACCATTTGTCGACCTTTACTGTGTGCCAGGCATCTTGCTAAGTTCTTTCCTTGGACTATTTCTCTTTACAGCGTCAAGAGATAGACACAATTATCAGTCCTACATTACAGATGAAGGAACTGAGGCTCATAGAAGTTACTTCACTTGCCAAAGTCATCCAGCTGGAAACTGGTGGACTAAGGCTTGACTCAGGGTCCGTGGGCTCTAGATCCTTTCCTTATATCTGGCGAGATTTTCTGTTTGTTTAAGAAGCCTCTGTCTAGATAAGGGGAGGGGGCAAAGATGCTATCATCTGGGCAAAGGCTGGGCTTTGTTGTAATCTGAAGCGCAGGTAGCAGGGTCTTCAGGAGGTCACTAAGTCTCTTTCAGGAGAGACTGGAAACACCACAGGGACTGGTCTCTTTGGGGTTGCACTGCCAGAGACCAAGGTGGAAAGAGGGAGCTGGGGGACCCCCAGCAGGTACTTCTCACAGCCACACTCAGCTCTCACCCAGTCCCTTGGCCCAAAAACCTTTCCTGGCTCCCCACTGATGCTAAGATAAAGTCCAAATACTTGCCTGGCACGCAAGGCTTTTCCCAAGCTCTCCACGCTTAACCCCCTACCACCCACCCCCGGCCCCTGCCACCTAGCCCCACCGGAGAGCCTCACTGCTCTTCCATAGCCCTGTGCCATTGTGCATGCTGATCCAGCGGCCTGAGATACCCTTCCCGTTTTTTTCCTATTTGGTGAACTCTGGCCCATTCTTTAGTACCCAGTTTAGACATCAGGGAAGCCCATTCAATATCTCCTGCTGGGACATCTTGTCTCTCTCTCTCTCCTCCCGCCTCTATCTCTCATCTCTACCTCTACCTCCACCTGAATCTCTATCTCTCTGTCCCTAGCACAGGGTCTAGTACAAACTAGGTCATAAGAACTGCTTGGAAAAGAACAAATGACCCAATGGGATGGACAAAGGTCATGGATGTGGTCATGGGAGGCCCAAAATGCTGTCTCTGGGAAAGAAGAGAAGCAAAAGCTGCAGGGGAGGGTAGCATGGCTGGAGGGAGACTCCAGGTCCCTCTGACTGGCTAAATTAAGAGTGAGGCCCCAAGATTCTTCTTCAAGAAATGTTTTTAATAGGCTTCAGGAGTTATTCTTTGACAGCTTCATCACACTCATAACTTCTTTTTTTAAATTATTTTTTAAAGATTTTATTATTTATTTGACAGAGAGAGAGAGAGACAGACAGACAGTGAGGGAGGGAACACAAGCAGGGGGAGTGGAGGAGGGAGAAGCAGGCTTCCCGTGGAGCAGGGAGCCCTATGCGGGGCTCGATCCCAGGACTCCGGGATCATGACCCGAGCCAAAGGCAGATGCCCAACGACTGAGCCACTCAGGCGCCCCCACACTCATAACTTCTGAAGGGACCTTGTGCCTCTGTCCCAAGTCAGAAACCTTCCCTTAGCTCCGCTCCACTTCTTTATTGATTCCAGAAGTCAGGATAGTATAGTTTCTGCTGCAGTAACAACCACCCCTGATTTTCAGTGGCTCCTTCTGGGTGCACACTGCAGGGTTGCTGGGGACCTCTTCTCTACAGTGTTCTCCCTCAGGGAACCAAGCTGAGGAAGGCTCCTTCTCTGTGATTCTATGATTGCTGAGGCAGAGAAAAGCCAACACTACAAATCGCTCACGAGCTCTTAAAGCTTCTGTTCAGAGGTGACTCACGTCATTTCTGTTCATATTTCGGTGGCCAAGACAAGTCACATAACCATACCTAATTTTACATATTGGCAGAGAAGAGCAACCCTAGTATGTGCCTTGAAAGCAAAAAGTTGGAAATATTTAGCAAGTAGCATTAAATACCACCACAGCCACCAACATTTACTGTGCACCTACTGTGTGGCATGCATGGTAGGAGCTCCAGAACGGGAGGTGGGAAGTGCTCTGCCCCTGTGGTACCTCTGAGGGGTCCCCGGGGACTCCTAGCAGGCTCAGTTACCCCTTCTTCACACTGTTGTGCTGCCAAAAGTCTGCACACACAGTTCCTTCTGCCCTTTCTCTCTTTAGCACTTGGCAAATTCCCATCCTTCCTTCTTCCTTCTCTTCCTCCCTCCCTCTCCTTCTTTCGTTTCATAAATATATACTGAGCACCTCGATATGCCAGCAGAGTGCCTGGTGTTTCAAGATTCAGCTCAAATATATCATGTGTTCTTGGAGATTTTCCCTGATCCTCCCAATTCAGAAACACATGCTCCCTGCTCTGGGTTCCCAGCATCTTGACTATTCCTCTGATTATCCCTTTGGCCTGTAAGTAGCTGTGTCCACACTGTATTCGCCCACTAGGCCATAAGCTTTCCAAGGGCTAGGACTGTCTCTCATTCATCTCTATTACCTTCATTCCCTGTGCTTGTCTTCAGAAAAGGACTGTTAACTAACTAGCCAACTGACTGATTGAATGAATGAGTAAATGAGTCAGTGTCCAATAATAAGTTGCATAGAAGGTAGGAAATGACTTCCCACCGCATTTAAAGTAAAATCCAGGGGCGCCTGGCTGGTTCAGTCAGTAGAGCAGGCAACTCTTGATCTCGGGGTTCTGAGCTTGAGCCCCGTGTTGGGTGTAGAGATTACTTAAAAATAAAATCTTTGAAAAAATAAAATAAGGGCGCCTGGGTGGCTCAGTCGTTAAGCGTCTGCCTTCAGCTTGGGTCTTGACCCCAGGGTCCTGGGATCAAGTCCCGCATCAGGCTCCCTGCTCGGGGGGTGGGGGGGAGTCTGCTTCTCGCTCTCCCTCTGCCCCAACTCGTATTCTCACTCACTCTGCTCTCTCTCTCTCTCGCTCTCTCTCAAATAGATAAAAATAAAAAATCTTTAAAAAAATTAAAAAATAAAATGAAATAAAATAAAATCCAAGCCCTTTTCCACAGTTTACCAGGCCCTGCCTGATCTGACCCTGGCCCACCACATCCAGTTCTGTTCATCTTTCAGACAACCAAAGCAGCAAGTTCACTGGGCTTTGGCACCTGTCATGCCCTCCTGGAACGCTGGATTTCCAGTTCATCACTGGGCTGGTTCCCTCTCCTCATTCTAGCCCCAGCTCAAATGCTACCTCATCCAGGAGGCCTTCCCTGACGATCTAGTCCAAAGGAATTCTCCACTGCTTTCTTCAGAGCACTCTGTTTTATTCTGTTCAAAACCCTTTCCATCGGATGTTACTCAGTTCACTGATCTGCTGATGCTCCTATGGTCTACTCCCTCCTTCTAAGATAACAGAGTTCACAAGTGCAGAGAACTTATCTGGCTTAACCTCGGCGTTGTCACCAGAGCCTGAGTAGTGCCTGGCACATAATGGGTGCTCAATTCTTATCTGCTGAATGAATGAGGGAAGGGTAAAATGTGACACCTTATCTAAGAGTCGGGGCAGTCTGGAGGAGGAGGGCATACAGCTGCTTCCTGCTCACCAACCAAGCCACGGGCCTTGACCCTCTTGGCCTTCCCATGGCTTCCTTTTTTTTTTTTTTTAAGATTTTTTATTTATTTATTAGAGAGAAAGAGAATGAGAGAGAGAGAGAGCACGAGGGGGGTAAGGTCAGAGGGAGAAGCAGACTCCCCGCTGAGCAGGGAGCTCGATGCGGGACTCGATCCTGGACCCCAGGATCATGACCCGAGCCGAAGGCAGTCGCTTAACCAACTGAGCCAGGCAGGCACCCCCCATGGCTTCCTTAGAGGTTGGGGGTGGGCGCTGCTGCAGAGCAGGCCATGAGATGTCTGCAAGTCTAGGGCGACGACATCCTCAACACGCATGCGCACAAACCCCGCGGAGCCATCCCTCGGGTGAGAGGACAGTCAGGTCCGGCGGGCCGTCTCCTGGCTCACCTCAGCCCTGGCTCCAGACTGTGCCGCTGCTTGCCGCCTGAGCTCCCAGCCCCGTGCAGCTGTGGCGTAATCCCTGGTTTTAAAGCAAGACTGGGTGTTGCTCCAGTTGTTCCTCTGAGGAGAGGGTGCGGGGCAGCCCTACCGAAGGGGCAGGACGGGCATAGAACTTCAAAGGCCGCTCCTTTAACTGCTGGCTGCCAGGCAGCTGGAGGCCAAGGGGCTGTGGGCAGGGTGGCGCGCGGCCTGGGGCGGGCGGGGCTGCATGTGCGGGGGGCGGGGGAGGGTGACTGCCCTGCGGGCGGCCGAGCAGCCCCATATTTGCTTTCTTCTCTCAGTAGCAGGTGAAAACTCCACAAGGGTAGCGTGGGGAAGATTCATCCCCGGCTTCCCCATCCCCTGAACGGGAGTAAGAAGAAGAGACTATACTCCCATATCCCCCCAAAAGTGTCTTCCTTGCAGTGTGGGGAAACCAGCTCTCTCGTTCCCTCACACTGGTTCACTTTTTCCAGAGGAAGACTTTGCAGCCTATAAACATGCTTTGAAAATGCATATCCTGTGACCTGGTATTTCTCCTTAGGAACGTGCCCTGCAGAAGCCAACGCAGGTATGCTTTGATCCCTCCAGGAAGTCTTTCCTTTCCTTCTTCCTCCCAAATGAACTATTGAGGTCCTACTACGGTCAAGGCCCTGAACTAGACACTAAGGATATTTTCATGAACACACAGTCATGATCCCGTAGGATGCCTTAAAAGTCTCAGAGCTGGGGCGCCTGGGTGGCTCAGTTGGTTAAGCGACTGCCTTCAGCTCAGGTCATGATCCTGGAGTCCCGGGGTCGAGTCCCACATCCGGCTCCCTGCTCAGCAAGGAGTCTGCTTCTCCCTCTGACCCTCTTCCCTCTTGTGCTCTCTATCTCTCATTCTCTCTCTCTCAAATAAATAAAATCTTTAAAAAAAAAAAAAGTCTCAGGGCTTAGTTGGGGAGAGAAACGTTGAACAGCCGTTCACAGAAATCCTTAGTTGAGATGATACCAAGTACTTTAAGTGAGCAGCACAAGGCATGTGCATCAAGGTGCAAGCAATGATTTTGTAACCAAACAAAGGCAGCCACCCAAATCTCGATTCACAGGGTAGTGGGAGAGAAACCGTGGTCCATCCACTCTTTGCAGACTGACTGACTTATAAACCACAGACATTTCTTTCCCAGAGTTCTGGAGGCTGAGAAGTCCAAGGTCAGGGCGCTGGTACATTTGGTGTCTGGCGAGAGTCCACTTTCTGGTTCACAGAGGACTGTCTTCTTGCTGGGTCTACACATGGCAGAAAGGGGTGAGGGAGCTCTCTGGGACCCCTTTTATAAGGGCACTAACCCCACTTATTACGGCCCTATCCTCATGACCTAACTACCTCTCAAAGGTTCACCTCACAGTGGGGATTAGGCTTTGCCCTATGAATTTGGGGGACACCAACATACAGTCTACAACAATCTATTAAGAAGAATGAGGCATATTAAGTGAGGCGACAGTGAAAGGTGTCCTTGATATGGTGTTAAACTTTTTTAAAAGTTGTATGGTAGGGGCGCCTGGGTGGCTCAGTCGTTAAGCGTCTGCCTTTGGCTCAGGTCATGATCCCAGGGTCCTCGAGCCCTGCATGGGGCTCCCTGCTCAGCGGGAAGCCTGCTTCTCCCTCTCCCACTCCCCTTGCTTGTGTTCCTGCTTTTGCTATCTCTCTCTGTGAAATAAAGAAATAAAATCTTAAAAAAAAAGGTGTATGGTACACTCAATTTCTGTAATGCTAACAATTATTATGTTATTTGTGTGTGTTATTAATATTTGCACGGGAAGAGACTGGGAGAATATGTTCCATATTGTTCACAGCTGTTATTTTGGGGGAGGGGAATACCTGTGACTTTCACTTTTAAACATTCCCATAATGTTTGAATTGTTAAAAATAGACACACATTACCTTAGTAAAAAGACAAAAAATAAAGATTTGGGGGGAAAATCCAATGCTGATCATTCGTGAGACTCTTCAGCCATCCAGAATCAAGGCTTATTCAGAGAGTGGAATCTTTCTTCTAGAAGGCACATTTCCTTCCACCTGAGCTTAGAATCACAGTAATTAGGGAGTGGAAAGGTCCATAAAATTCAGTATGGTACAGTGAACGGAATGTGAACTTCAAAGTTGGGGAGGAGTGGATTCGAATCCTGGCTCTACCCTTCTGTGGCCGGCGATCTGCGTGGATCATTGGGTCTCAGTTTCCTCTTCTGTGGGAAGGATATAATCATCTCTTCCTCACAGGGTCGTTTGCAGATTAAGTGAAATGCTACATTAGAATTTTCTTGGAAAGCTACTACTCAGTGGTTCTAAATAGAGGGAATGCCTTTGCCAGACCTGGAAGCATGGTATGGAATTGCTGGAAGAGGAGAAACAATTTTGCTCTTGGCTCTTCTTGCAAGGAAGTGGAGTTTGCTTACATCACCCACCTAGGAGACTCTGGTAACATGTCTGCGTGTTGATAAGAAGTGGTGATTTCAGTGTGCTTCCCTCGGCATCTGCCTCCGCCACAGAGAAGGTTTCAGAGTTTGTTGACTGAATAAACGAGTGACCTACTCCAATCTGGAAGTGACTCATGGCTGTTGCCCAGTGTGAAAATCAGCTGAATAATTCACCGAACAAAATCTACATCTCACTCCCCAGATGGTCTTGATTGTGAAATGTCATAGGTGTAATCCTGCCATCCAATACTTGGTTGGAGTATATGGAGGCTGGGGGCTCTTGCATTCAAACTGGGTCTCAGGGCACTATACAACGGGTTTTGGTTTCCGTAGCCAGCTTCAAACCAGAGGAAAAATACAATTCATGTGAGAAATGCAAGTAAGAAGATAATATTGTGAGTTTATTATATACCAGGCACTATTGTAAACCCTTCACCTGGATTAACTTCTAAGCCCCTACAATACATAATACCACTACCCAGGTCCTTCTGTGGTCTGAATCCAGATGTTGAGGCTTTCCTACCAAGGTGACTCTCAGCCAGCAGGTGGGTGGGTAAAAGCTGAGCCAAGGGGAAACCTGGGGCCTCAGAGCTTCCCCCAGATGCATGGGTATCAGATGGGTGACGGCCAGACTGCTCCTGGGCCTCACCTGCCCAAGGGGCGGGGCTGTTGGGCCCCTCCCCCCCCCCCCCCCCTGGTCAAGACAAGTCCAGCAGCCTGGTGGGCTGTGGGCTGAGCCTTGCAGGACACTGAACTAGTCTCTAGCACACCAAGCCTGAGGTGGAGGCAGAGGTTGATGGAAGGGGGCCCACGGTCCCCACTGGAGGGGTAGGGGCACCAGAGAAAGCCAGAAGATCCTCCCTCTCTGCTCACCCTGCTTCCCACCTCTCCCCTTCCCATTCCTCCTGTACCCTGAAGCTGTGGGGATCTTTCGAAAACACAGAAGTGACTCTACCACTCCCTGCTAATGGCCTTTGGAATAAAGTAGTGGCTGTTTAGCCTGGCATTCTGGGTCCTCTGACCTGGCCCTTGCCTTCCTCTCGAGACTCATTTCCTATTATATCATCCACCCCCACTCCAAACACACACACACCCCACTGCCATTCTGAATAGTTTCCTGGAAGCTCTCTTAAGCTTCTATGACTTTCCATCTGCTGTTTCCTTTGCCTAGAATGTTCTGTCCCCCTTCCTCACCCAGCTAGCTGCTACTTCTCCTTCACATTGACCTTCACAACTCAGCTCTGGCAACATCTCCTTCAGCAAGGTTCACTGACCCTGAAACTGGGGTAGGTGCCCCCCTTGGTGCCTAGCGCCTTCTCCTCCCTCCATCACTGCGTGTATCAGGCTGAATCTGAGCTTTTTCTGTGTGTCTCCCTCCTTAGATGATGAGCTGCTCCTCTCAGGCTGGACTGAGCCTGTTTCACCTCTGCCTCCCCGCTAGCCCAGCCAGGCCCTGTGAAGGACAGGGTAGGATTTGGTCAGTGGTTGCCGAGTGAAGGAATGGATAAATAAATGGGGGACCCGCAAAGGCTCTCCCGTATATTCTTCTCTCTTCTGTCTCTTTTCCTCCAAGACTGCGACTGGCAGCAAGAGGGTTAAAGCATGGAGATGCTCCAACATGTTAGCAGCGTGAGGACCAGGTGAAAACAAATGGTTACCAGGCTGCGACACCACATCCGCCAGGCTCTGCTTGTTCCTGGCACCACATATGTTCTGCACGCCTGCCCGCCTGCCCGGGAGAAGGGCTGAGCCGGGAGGGCTCTGGGGGTTGCAGGGCTCAAAGCGCACGCGTGTGAGTGTGTGTGTCTGGTGGGGGGAGGAGGAGGAGAGCAGAGGGGAAGCAGGACAGATAAATGAGGAGGGAAAGAAGGGAGGACAGAGAAAGAGAGTGATGGAGAATGAAAGAAGAAAGAGAAGGTGGGATGGGGAGGAGAAGGGGAGGGGAGGGAAGTAGGCCACATTTACCCCAAGCAGAAATAGAAATGAGGCTGTGACTTCTTAGGAGCTAGAAAGCAAGGAGTCCAAGAATTCAGCTGGACAATGGGAATTTTGGGTGACCCAGAATCCAGGGGAAGGTAAACAGGAGAGAGGAACTGGACTGTGAAGGTTTGATCAGGAAAAGCCTACCGGGGTACCCTGATCGCCCTCTGGTGTGACGGTACCCAGAACTCTCCGTAGGCCCTGCACCACTGCTGTCCTCAGCAGGTCCCCATGCTTTGGAATGCCTTGACATTTTCTAAGCCCCCTTCTGCTGGCTGGCACTGGCTAGGCTGGCTGTGTCATCTGCCCGGGATACCCTGAGCTCGGGCTAGAAATTTGTGGACCATGGAATCCATTTCTCCCCCTTAATCAGAGGCCTGAAGAGATTCAGGACTTGTGCCTATGTGGGCTGGACAGACTCCGGTTCCAGGACAGTGGCCTAGCAAGTAAATGATTCCTGGTGGCGAATGTGGAATTTTTGCAGAATCTTTCGAGATTAGGCCACCAAAATGATGCTGACTGGCTGATTTTGAGTGACTCAAACTGTTTATATAGCACCTGCAAAAAATATATTCCCAGTGCTCTGCACATCATAGGGGAATCCACTGGGTTGGAGTGGGAAGGGAGCGTCTCTTTGAGGAAGAACAGCCTTGGTTTCCCCGCTGAGAAGTTCCTAGCCTAAAATGGGTTGCAGGCACAGCGGGTACAGCTGTAATGGTTGCTAGCCCAGCCAGCATCTCCCTCCCCACTCCGTCCCCCAACCTTGGTCCTGAGTTTCTTTGCCAACCCAGAGAGGAAGACATCCTCTCCTTCCTCCTCCATCAGCCAGGACAGAGTAAGGAGCGGAGGTGATGGAGCACCCTGGGGGGAAAGAGAGGGGAGCTGGGCACAGAGGTGTCAGAAAATTCACAGAGGAAAGGAGCTTTTATTCAGATCTAAATGTGAAAGATAAAACACTGAAGTTTCTGCAAGAAAACAAAGGAGGCTATCTCCATGACCTTGGGTTAGCAAAGATTTTTTAAACAGGACACAAAAACTTTCCCCATTAAAGAAAAATATTGATAAATTGAACTTCACTAAAATGAAGAACTCCTGTTCATCAAAACACATCATGAAGAAAATAAAAAGCAAGCCACAAACAGAGAGTATTTTCGATGCATTTATCTAGCGAAGAACTTCTATCTAGTATATATAAAGAGCTCTGCAAATCAATGCGAAAAAGACAGATAATCCAATAGAAAACTGGGCCAAAACCTTAACAGGACACTTAACAAAAGCAGAAATCCAAATGGCCAATAAACATATGACAAGGTACTCAGCATCATTAGAAATCACGGAGGTGGAGGGGCGCCTGACTGGCTCAGTCGGTGAAGCATGCAACTCTTAATCTTGGGGTTGTGAGTTTGAGCCCCACATTGGGCACAGAGGTTACTTGAAAAAAATTTTTTCTTAAATCTTTAAAAAAAAAGAAGTCACGGAGGTGGAAATCACCATCATAGCGAGATACCATCCCACACCCACCTGAATGGCTAAGATTTTAAAATCTGACTCTGTCAGGGCACTGGGTGGCTCAGTCAGTTAAGCATCTGACTCTTGATTTTGGCTGGGGCCATGATCTCAGGGTCCTGGGATCGAGCCCCGTGTCAGGCTCCGTGCTCAGTGTGGAGTCTGCTTGAGATTCTCTCCCTCTACCCCTCCTTCCCCATAATAGGTGCATTCTCTCTCTCTCTTAGTCTCTCTGTATTTATTTATTTTTTTAAAGATTTTATTTATTTATGTGTGTGAGAGAGAGAGCATGAGTGGGAGGGAGGGGCAGAGGGAGAGGGAGAAGCAGGCTCCCCGCTGAGCAAGGAGCCCAATGTGGGACTCTACCCCAGGACCCTGGGATCATGACCTGAGCCAAAGGCAGACGCTTAACCGACTGAGCCGCCCAGGTGCCCCAATAAACAAATCTTTTTTTTTTTTTTTTTTTTTTTGTAAATCTGACACTGTCAAGTCTTGGTGAGGATGTGGAGCAATGAACTCTTGTATTCTGCTGGTGGGAGTATAAATTGGCACAACCATTTTAGAAAACTATTTGGCATTGTCTTCAAAAAGCTGATCCCATGTACACCTAACATAGCCATTATTAAGTATTTAGAAATAGAAATGTGGGCACATATGCACCAAGATATATGTACAAAAATGTTCATAGATTCAGAGACATAAAGTAGAATGATGGTTACTGGGGGCTGGGGAGGTGAGAGTGGGGAGTTATTTTTTAATGGGCTCAGAGTTTCAGTTTGGGAAGAAAAAAAATTCTGGAAATGAATAGTATGATGGTTGTGCAACTATGCGAATGCGCTTAATGACCCAAACTGTATAATTAAAAGTGGCAAAAATGGTAAATATGTCCATTATGCCACCATAAAAGAAAAGTCATAGCAACCTTTTTCATGTTCACCCAACTAGAAATGACCCAAATATCCATTAAGAATAGAATGGATAAGTAGATGGTGATAACTCTGCATAAGGAACTACTATAGAGCAACAAGAAAGAATACATCATTGCTACAAGCAACAACATGAATAAATCTTACAAACAGAATGTTCAGTGAAGGAAGCCAGACTCCATCTGTGTCAAGTTCAAAAATAAGCAAAATGAATATATGGTGTTAGAGGTCAGGAAAATGGTTGTCTTGGGGGAGCAGGTAGGGAGTCAGCCAAGGCTGGCTCAGATCAGCAGAACTGCCCAGTTGACCCATACACTCAGGAGCTAAAGAAATTGTTTTAAGTCACTAAGGTTTGGGATAGTTCGTTAGCCAAAAATAGCTAATGGATACATCCCTGAGGACCTCTGGGATCCCCAGGGGGATAGGCTCTCCACCCTTGAGTTCCTAATGTGATGTTTCTCTTACCTTAATCTCGTGTTTCAGTGGCACAGAAATGCATTCTGTCTCTCCTCTTACACTGTGAACCCCTTGAAGGCAGGGACTCTGGCTTGATTTCTTTGTCTGACTCCAGGACCCTGAGCAGTTGGGTGTGCAAACCTGGTTGGTGCATGAATTTCTCATTCACATGTGACACAGCCTGCCAAGGGAGTCCTAGCAAGCTCACAGCATTTCACCATCCTGTGCATAGGAATTTCATTGATTCATTCACAGGCAGAGAGAGATCAGCTCTCGTCCCCACATTTGGGGAACTCCCAGCCAAGTTGGAGAGAGAAACTCATAAAGAATGAATTGCAGCAAAAGGAGATAAGTACCCTGATGGAAAGTGCAGCAAGGAACTGCAATTCTCAGTGGGGCTAAGAGTGTGGGCTGTGGCATCAGAAAGGCTGTGAGTTTAAGTCCCAGCTGTTCCATTTACTAGAGTGAGTTGCTGAGCCTCTTCCTACTTCATGGAGGCATAAGGATGAGATCACTTATGTCAATTGCTTTGCATAATTCTTAGTGAATAGCAAGTGCTTGTATTAGTCCTAAAGTTTGTTATTACATCGATGGAACAAGAGATGGACCCATCATCATCATCATCGTCGTCATCATCATTACCCAGTCCCATGATTCAAAAACCCTAAAGGCCCCCAAAAACAACACCAACACGCCAACATTTTCTTTCAGCAGTTTAGTGACAAAACCTTCCCTAACCCGACATGAAGCTATTTATAGTTCTTTGTTTAGTGTGTGAATATTCGTGCAGTTACTGCAGAAACATTAATGAGCTTTATTATGGGAACTTGCTTCAAACCCTGCTCAAGCTCTTCTATGAACTATGGTATAGGAGCTTCATACATTTTACAAAATCTGAATTTCAAGGCACATCCAAGGCACCCGAGTGCTTACTGTCCTAAGCGTTTTACATGAAGTAACTGATTGAGTTGATGTGTCAATTGTTGATTGGGTGGAGCAGGAGAAGGGGAGAGGTCTGAGAAGTTTTGTGGGGAAGCAGTGCTTACCTGAGCCTGAAGTGGAGGGCAGAATAGCCATGGGAACGAGGCAGGGGAGGGCGGCATTCCAGGGGGGACAGTGGCAGCCCAGGTGAGATCCTGGTGGAAGGGGAGTGAGGATGCACTGTGGACCTGCAGTTTGTCAGGACAGCTGGGAAGGGGAGGGCGGGGAAGAGCCCCGGGCTAGGAGGCTGGCAAGTGTGGTAGGGACCAGATCATCGAAGGCCTCACATGCACAGCCGAGGAGGTCCCAATCTTATGGACAATGTGGAGTTGTAGGTTCTAGCAGAGGAGGGCCAGGTCAGACTTGTGCTTTAGGGAGGTCCAGGTAGGCGAGACACTCCTCCAAGCAGCTTGCTGAAATCCAGAAGCACTCTGCCTACAGCCTCCCCCAATCCACCCCGACCACACATGGAAATGAGGCTGCTTTGGCTTGGTTTGCCTGGCACAACTCAACTTCTAGAAAACATATCTGTAAGAATCGATCATGTCGTGGCAGGGAACCAACAAGGAAGCAGGCGAGTGTGGCTTTGAGAAGTCGATAAGCGAGGTTCTGTGGGCACCCTCCGACCACGGTTTTCCCCTGCTGTCCCCCGGGCTTCGGTGGCATTGTGGCTGACCTGGCCCACGGGATGGGCCCAGCCACAGAAGGGCTCACAGCTCAGCTGCTGCTGGTCTGTGCTCCGAGACGGCTGTCACACACACTCGACAGCACCCACTTGCAGCCCAAACAGACACTGTTCACTTCTCGAGTTGGTTTTAAATTTTGCTCTTTTTGTTCCTGTTTTTCATTTAGATTTTTGGCTGGTTCAAGTTCGACAGGCAATTGCAACACTGAGATTGAGGGGAAAGAATATAGCCTGTGAAAGAGCAGACAGTGTGTGTGTCTTGTGGTGTTATTGGTTTTCGAGGGACCCTAAAACCGTACATACGTGAATTGAGTTTATTTGGCCAGGTGCCTTGATTTGTGGCACCCCACTGTCCTCATCTAGCATGACCCCCAACCCTAGGTTTTTGGTCCGCTACCCTTCATTTATAACCCTGCCCCTCTCCCTGAGGCCCCCACCTTTGTGTATCTAGCACGCGTTCTTTCAGTCCATCTTCTGTATCTTTATTCACACATATGTAAATATATAGCATGGCTTTGAGTGTGCTTCTAAAATTCTATGGAGGTGATATCATTGAACATCTAATCCTACTTCTTACTTTTTTCTTTTGACATTGTCTGTGAGGATATGGAAGGCATTCCCTTTGGTGTAATATGTCATCTGGTGCATTTCCCACATTTTATGTATCCATTTTCCTTATCGATGGACATACAGGTTGCTTCCAATTCTTTGCCATTTTAAACAATACTGTGATGAGCATCTTTGTACTTGGCTAGAACAGAAGCAATGCAGTCAGTCAAACCTGGACTGAGTTCAACTTCTACCACCTTAAGTCTATGAACTTAAGCCTCAGTTTATCGTCTGTTAAAAAGAAAAGGGGTTAGGGGAAATAATAGCAACCCTCCCTTGTAGGGCTGCTTGTACTCTTGCACGCCCAATGGGGGCTGGCCTCCCTACTCCATCCCCAGGCCTCTCAGAGCCTGGCACAAAGTAGGTACTCAATAAATGTGTGTTGACTGAAATGACTGCTGTAAGGATCACCTGAGATACTGCATATGAAAGGCCCTTGGAAATGCCGAATGTACATATACAAATAGAGTTACCATTACTCCTGGTTATTTAAATGAAATTAACCAGCCGTGTATAATCCCAATAAAATGAAACATATTTAAATGACAACAACACCAGGGCTTACATTCTGCATGTGTCCCTCTTCTTCCCACCCACCTTTCTTCACATCAGGAAACATTTTCTGAAGATTACTCAAGTGGGCCTGGTTTAGGATTGGGAAATCTGAGGCTGGCCTGCCAGACCATCCAAAGGCCTCCCCTGGGCCACCTTGGCCTATAAAACCCGGGTAATGCCATGCACCCACCTCACTAAGGTGTTGTGAAGATTAATTATGGCTTGTAAAGGGCTTTGAAGATGAAACATGCTTGTTATGGAAATAAATGGCTTGAGACGCAAACCTTTCTTCAAGTCATCTTCTCTCTTGCCATTCTTGCTTTTAAAGAGCCCTGGATGAGTTCAGAGGTGAGGGTGACCTCCCCACGACTCCTGTGGGAAGCCAGAGTTGAATGCAGACTTCCCTGAACAACATATAGATGTGACCCCTAGCTGCTACTTTCCAATTTAAAGCCCTGCTCCATTTCCTAACTGGCTGAGCTAAGCTGGTTCAAAATACATTAAACAGATTCAGCAATGGGGTGGTGAAATGTATTTCTGATACTGAGCTTTCTGCTGCCAAATTTAATTATTCAAATTGGTAATTAAAAAAAAATTGGTTTCTTTCCCCTGCCCCACCCCTGTGTCTTCCCAGATTTAGAGGCATTAGAAGTGGAGAAAATGTGAGCCAAATGTCTTCCAATGGCAAAATGGAGAAAGCATGTGTGTTAGCGTCTGACGGACCTGAGTTCAGATCCCAGCTCAGCTCCTCACCTGCTATGAGCAAGTGATGTAACCTCTTTGAACTTCAGTTTCCTAATGTGTCAAATGGGGATGGTAATAACCCATATTAGAGTTATTGTCAGTGTTAATTGAGTGGATGCAGGAAATGTACATAAAGGGCACTCACTCACTAGATGTTAGCCATTCATAATAACACAACCAAACCTAGTGGGAAAGGTGGTACCATTCTCACTTCACAAATAAGGAATCGGAGCTCAGAGGGGTGATGTGCCTTGGCCATTATCTTGCAGCAGAAAAGTGGGGTGCCAGGATTCAAACCCTGATCTTCCTGACGCTAAAGCCCTGGGGTCACCCACACGTCACCTCAACTCTGCATGGAAGCTTGTTTTCCAGAGCTGGAACCTACAGTACCCGCCAATGCAAGCAGAGAGAGAAAGAGGGAGCCCAACAGAGTGTTGGAGCCTGGAGGGTGGCTGTTCCCGTGCCACTGAGTTGTTTAATCCCACGTTTCTGTATTACACTGGCATTCCATATGTTCACTTCTCATTTCGCACTTCTCATGTTAACCCTTGCTTACCCAAGAAGAGAGTGCTGGCTAGAAGCATGTTTTCTTCTGCACCATGGTGGGGCCAAGAATGTCCTGTGGCTTTGAGGGCTTCTGAGCCCTGAGGGGCGCTTCTGCAGTGAAGAATCTAGAGGCTGCTCAGCCTTTTCCTGGGTCTCCGCCCATGGGCCTCATCTTCACTCCTGTGGCAATCAGGTTGGCCAGATCCCTCATGGAAGCCAGGACCTTTGCTCACATTCATTCATGTGCATGTGATGCTCTTCGTTCTTTTTCTCAACAGATGTTAATAGAACTTCTACTGTTTCCGAACACTGCTTAATCATCATGGTCCTATTTGATATTTCCCATCTGTCAGGCACTGCACTTTCTAGGCATCATCTCGTGTAAACCTTACAAAAGTGCTTTGAGGTAAATATTAATATCGTCACCATTTTGCACTTGAAGAGAAAAGACTCTGGGCACAAATGAGTGCCAGAAGAAAGAACAGGACCCAGGTTTTTCTGACTCTGCCATCTGTGCCCTTAACCACGACAAGATACTTCCTCCTTGAGGGCTTGCCTGGCATCTCATTCATTTCTTCTCTCCAGCGCCCCCCCAGCACCGTATACAGTAGGTGCTCAATAATGTTTGCTGTTGAGTAAATAATAAAGTGCCGGGTAATCACTAACATGTGTGCAGCGCTCTGCAGAGTTTGCAGAATGCTTTTCACAGATGCCTGTCTTTTGCGTTAGACAAGGGAGGTAGGTTGCATGATCCCACTTCACAGATGACGTTCACAAGGTCAATAACTTAATCGGGGCTGTGGAAAGAATAAGAGGCTGGGGCTTGGGTGAGACTCCAAAATAAACTCACAGTAAAGACACAACATCCAATGGAACCGCAGAGCGGAGTAGTAACTGTCTGGTTGAAAAATATGGATGTTACAAAGCACTAGAGCTTAAGCCAGAATCATATGCCCAGCACATGTTCTCTGAAAATACTCACATCACTTACGTGGTTGGTGTGAGGTTTCAGATATTAAAATTATGAAAGAGCAAAGCAAGATGTGAAAGGCCGAGATGGAAAGAGAACAAAGTAAAATTCAGCCTTGTCACCACCTTCCAGAAACTTCTCAAGGATCCAAGTTTCTGACCCAAATTCACCTTGAATGGTATAGCTTGTGGATGGGAACCATGCTATAAATAGACAGATTTGAAGATTTGAAGCCAGGTTCAAGTCCAGGCTCAGTTACTTTCCAGCTGTGTGACCTTGGATAAGTGTCCTTGACCTCCATGTCTGAGTCCATAAAATGGAGATAAATCCCAGCTTGTTAGGATAATGACATGTTTTGTAAATTACTATGAATGCTATTTTTTTACTTCCTTTTTAGAATTGTAGGAAGTAAAAATTATCATAGCAGTTTAATATAATAGCTATACAGGTCAGAATAAGCTAGGTTTTGCTACAACAATAAGCAACCCAGTGGCTTTAACACAACAAATGTTTACTTCTCACTCATGCTCATGTTCACCATGGGTCAACATGGGGACGCTATTCATTGTGGCCACAAAGGGACTCAGGATATCATCATTTACTGTAGTGATGAGTGCGGTGGGGTGGGAGGCAAAGAGGGTAAGACCATGGATGTAGAGCTACACTGTGGCTGCGCTTAGATTTGGGCTCTACCATTTCCTGGCTGTGAGACCTTGGGTAAGGATTTCACCTCTCTAGGTTTCCAAGTCCACAACGTGGGCTGATCACCATACCTACCTCACAGGTTTGCCGTGAGGAATAAATGAGGTGGTCATCATGGGGATGATAACAAGTCATATTTTTCAAAAACTTCCTGGGTCCAGGTGCTGTGCTCAGGGCTTTATCTGCATGGCTTTTTAACTTTTTATTTGCTTTTAAACAATTTTAGATTGACAGAAAAGTTGCGAGGATAGTACCAAGTGTTCCTGTATCGTCTTCACTCGGCTTCCTCCTAATGTTCACACCTTACAGAACCAAAGCACATTTCTCAAGATAAGTTAATATGGGCATGACACTGTTCAGTAACCTACAGGCTGTATTCGGATTTCATCAGTTTTCCTACTAATGTCCTTTTGCTGTCCCACAGTTTGATCCAGGACACGACATCACACTTAATCATGTCCCCTTAGTCTCTGGGCATCTTTTCATGTGTTCTTTTATTCTCATTTTCTGTTGAGGAAACGGAGGGTCGGGTAATGAAGTCACTGGCTAAGGTCAGAGACTGGCAGGGGTGGAGTTAGAATTCCACCCCACGTCCGTCTCACTCAAAGCCCGAGTCTTTACCATTTATAAAGAAATTATCAGAAAGAAATCCAAGGTTCCGAATCAGATCAGCACACAGAGAATAAGAAGCTCGGAGGGAGAAAAAAAGACTAAAGCATAGAGAACTGGCTTTACAGCTTTAGAATACTAACTCAGCATGATCTACTCAAAACACAGCCAAAGTCCAGGTAATCTGTTCAGGAAGGAAGAGACTCAGGCTGGTGAGTGTGCACCTTGGGAGTCATGCAAAGGCATCAAGCTAAGCTCTGGCTTAGCCACTAGCAGAGGGGGCTCCCCAAAGGGCCAGACTACTCACTTTGTGGCAGCAAAGCCTATTGCAGAGCACCCTGGTAGAGGCAGGACGTCAGCAGGATGAGGGCCAAAGACAGGACCACAGAATTCATTTAACAGGTGTTCACAGGGGCTCCTGCTGCCCAGAGCACACGATGGAGTGACTGCAACCAAACCACCTGCGGCAAATTTGGCTTGATTAATACCTACTATAAATCATCTCTGCTTACCTGGCGTTCTATATGTCTAAGCTCCAGGGAGGGAGAAACACGAAGAGGATCCTGGCATCCTGTTTCTTCAAGGAAAGAGAAGGGATCCGATGGATCGACCAGTCAGTGCATGGAAAACCAAGAGACGGCCCCCAATCCTTCCTGGAGCCCTAAACCCTTGATGCTGAGCCCAGGTGCGGCTGCTCTAGCACAGAGCTGGGCAAAGAGCAGGGACCAGTGACTCCCTTTTGAGTGTGTGAGCAAGTGGTTTAATTAATTTGCATGTACTCTAGTACCTGGCACAAGGAATGGCACCTACTAGGAACTCAAGAAAAGATGAAATAAATTAATCAAACTATTTAGATCTGTGCCAACACGCGGGGCTCTGGCTGGCACTTAGGAAGTCTTCCAAATATTTGTTGACCCAGTTGGTGGGCCGTGGCTAGTGTCTCCAGGGAGAGAGAGTTCTAGTCTGTGGATTGTAATCCATTAGCACAGAGACACGGTATGCCATGCTGGCTATGAATCTGGGGCTGGGCTTCTTAGGTTTGAGTCTTAGGTCTGCTACCCACTGGATTGTCTGACCTTGGGCAGGTCACTTAACCTTATCTGTGCAATGGGGGATGAAGATGGTGGTGATATTATCTACTTCAGAGAGTTGATGTGAGGATTGAGTCAAAACACACGCATACACATAAACTCAAATATATGTATGTGTGTGTTTTAATCTGTTTATGTGCAATTTAGCTCAATTTTAGAACCTGACCCATAGTAAGCACCTCCCAGGGGTAGTTATTAGAAGAAAACTTCCCAGCTTCCTCTCTCCTGCAGCCCCAATTCTGATTGAAACACCTCTCTAAGTCTGACTTATGTGCAATCTATTACAGAATCTATTTAAATTATCTAATATTGTGCAAACAGTATTTTTTAATGCCAAATAAATCAGGAGTTAGAGCACACCACACAGAACAGGGAAAAGCCCTGTTTGGTGTTTCTGCTATAATACATATGCATGTATGTGCTCAGAGTCGCAACTGTTAAAAGAAATTTCTTCCAGTGGGTCACAGTAAAAAGCCAGTGCTTCCAGAGAGAAATGCTGAATGGCTTTCCTCAGTAGAGGAGAGGGCTGGATAGTCCCCAAATGAGCCTTGCTGTCTACCTCTTCCTTTTGGCCTCTGTTGCCAAATGGCCTCTGGAAAGACGTCCCACCCTTAGCTCCCACAGGCCCAAGTAGCTCTCGGTTTCCAGAGAACTTACTGAGCACGGCACCGGGCCTTTCATACACCTGAGCTCACAGAATTGGCCCCGTCAGGCCATAAAGTGGCTCTCAAAGTGTGGTCTCCTAACAGCATCAGAACTCCCTGTGAGCTTGTTAGAAATGCAGATTCAGGGCCCCTGGGAGGCTCAGTCGGTTGAGTGTCCGACTCTTGGTTTCAGCTCAGGTCATGATCTCAGGGTCCTGGGATGGAGTCCTGTTTCTGGCTCTGCACTCAGCAGGGAGTCTGCTCTCTGGCTCTGGGATTCTCGCCCTCTCTTTTTAAAGGATTTTATCTATTTATTTGACAGAGAGCGAGGGAGGCAGAGGCTCCCCACCGAGCAAGGAGCCCGAGCCAAGGCTCGATCCCAGGACCCTGAGATCATGACCCGGGCTAAAGGCAGATGCTTAACCGGCTGAGCCACCCAGGCGCCCCTCTATTTTCCAGTCTTTATATATGAGTGAGTTTGATAGGCTAGTGTGTTCTGTGGCCTCTGATGGATGGGTGAAAAATCACACACATCCTTTAAAATTCAGCCCAGGTGAATGCTCTCATCGCATTCAAATGGGCATAACCACCCCAGATTGGAAGAGAAGAGACACACGGGATGAGGAGTTCTTGATTAGCAAAGTTCCTGAGAGCCCCACATGCAAGTCAAGGCCCAGAGCCAAGTCATGCTCAACGTTGACTCCACTCTTGAAAGGGTATCAGTTCCAAGTGGAGGTGTGTGCCGGGGGGAGGTGGTGGGAGCCAGAAAATGGTTAACAGTTTTGATAAAGTTAAAAAAAAAAAATCCTCTACTGGTTGTGAGACTTTCCAATAATGAGAAGTCAACACAATTAGACAAGGCACTGAATTTTCGTGCAGAATACCAGCTGTCAGTCTTCTTGACTAGCTCAGATCAAAGAAACGCATTTTATCTCCTAAGTTATTAGACATGATGGGGCCATTAAGTGGAGATACTGTCATAAGAAATGTAAGAACATAAGAAATATGTTGCTTGCTTTGAAAATAAACATCTCACCTTTGCTTCTTTTTCCCTGTGAAAAGCTGAGAGCCATCAAACTATTCACTTGGGTCTTTGCAGAAGGCTTGCATCCTGCCATCGTTCCCGGCAACCAGATCTGGGGTTTCTGTCCTCCCTCTCATTCCCTCATGTCTGTGTGTCGGGACTATGGCCCCGAAAAGGCCTCAGAGGCGCCCCGCTTCATCCGCTGTCGTCTACCCCGCTTTCACCAGTCATAACAAAACCTACCACTGTTCTAGAGCTCTGCTTGCTTTGAAAGGAGCTCATCCTTAGATGTCTCTCCAAGTGCCTATCCTGAGCCTTTCTTCAACTCTAACATGGATCTGAAAGAGCTCACTCTTCATTTCTATAAGTAACATGGCCACTTGTCTGGACCAAGAATGTGCCTCGAGGTGGTGATGTTGTTTACTTACATTCCCTGATTGCATGGGAGCTGAGGGGCTCCAGGGAAAAGATTCTGTATCACTCAGGGGCCAGGATGGAGAGAGGGGACATGTTCCAAAGGGAATGCCTAAAGAGTTCAGTGTGGAGGGACTATTTCCAAGGGTGGGCAGGGTTAAGGGATGGTGGAGCACCTCAGGATTAGCCACACCAGGGAGCCATTTCTATCCTTTGTGTGAAGGGGCAAGGAGAAGGGGAAGTTACTGGAATTTGATGAGAGTCATAGCTGAGGAGCGACGTCACCAATAGGACCTGTGGCCATGGAGATAAGAGGCAGCCTCTGCCAAACCACAGTGCAGCAGAGAATCATGCCCCATCCCTCTCCCCTTCTGCCCTCCAGTCTTCTGCTGGTCTTCCCTATTGGCTGGACCTGACCGAAAACCAGAGAGTAAGGGAGCCTGGCAGACACAGTCTATATGCTTAGCCTCCTGGGCATAGAACAGAGTGGTAGAGTGGAGAGTGGATCTGGGGAGTAGATGGAAAATACCCAGCACGCACTGAAGCCCACACACCCCAGAGATTCAGACATACCCAGATAAGACAGGGTTGGGTGCTGGAGACCCTGCAAAAGCTACCCTGCAGGCTAAGGATGAGAGCCCAAGAGAATTCAGCATCAAGTTGTTTGGCATAATGAGTGAGACTTTACACGGAAGGTGGGGAACACAGGCACTAATGAAACTCATCCCATTGTGTGCCCCAGGGAGCAAAGGGCTTTGTTCTTGAATTGAAAGAACTTAAATACCTCACTGGCTGTGACACTCTAACAGCCTTTGTCTGGGGACCCACCCTCACCCACTGAGCACACAGGGGTAATGCTCGCTTCACCTCACAAGGGTGATAACAGGGGCTTCCAGCCTTCCAGCTCCCTGGTGCTGAGATGGTAGCTCGAGCGTAGGCTCAGAGGTACTTGAAGTGCCCCACTGTGCAGGTGTGGGTCCCTGTTGGGTCCTAGTCTGTCTAGGTGATAGAGTGAGCAACGTCTGGGTCTGTGATGTGGACACATGCAGCCATGCTGGGAATCCCAGAAGTGCGCTGCAACTGTGAAAGACAGGACTCCTTGACAAGAAAGAGAAAACTTTGCTGTACTAATGCATTGTCCTCAAGGCCGGCAAAGCCTAGGGCCAATTACCCAACCGTGTGGCTGATCTTCAAGGTAGGAATTCTGGCCCCATTTTTAGAAATGAGGATTCAGGGGCACCTGGGTGGCTCAGTCGGTTAAGCCTCCGACTCTTGATTTTGGCTCAGGTCATGATCTCAGGGTCGTGGGATCGAGTCCTGAGTGGGGCTCTGTGCTCAGTGTGGTGTCTGTTGGCGATTCTTTCCCTTTCCCCCTGCCCCTTCCCCAGCTCCTGTGCACACACCTGAGTGCGTGCCCCCCGACAAATAAATAAATAAATAAATAAATAAAATCTTAAAAAAAAAAAAAAAAGAAATGAGGATTTGGTCCAGAGAAGACAGGCCAGGCAGGCCACATTCCCCTTTCTAGGCTCTCCCTGCCCCCTCGGTTTCCACAACAGCAGCCTCCTTGCCAAGCTCACCCTTGTTGGGGCACATCTGTCCCTGCCTTTCCCCTTGCCTAGAAACTTCTTCACCCCAGATATCCACATCCTCCACTTCTTCAACGCATTTAAATCTTTGTTAAATGTCACCTCTTCAGAAAGCCTGAGCATGTGACCTAAAGTACCCTCGCTTCCCTTCCAGGTTTTTTCACCTCCTTATCCTGCTTTAGCTTTATCATACATTTGCGATCATCTTGTTTTTGTTTTGTTTTGTTTACTTGTTTGTTAACAGCCTGCTCCAGGCTCCATGGCAGCAGAGATTTGTCTCATTCTTAGAACAAATGCCAAAATGCCTAAGCCCCTAAAAATCACATGAGGATTTTATTTTTTGAGTGAAAGTCATATAACATAAAATTAACCGTTTTTAAAATGTACCATCCAGTGGCATTCAGTACATTCGCAATGTTAAGCAACCTTCACTTTTATCTAGTTCCAAGACATTTTTTATAGGGTACCCCATACCCACTAAGTAGTTGCTCCCCACTCCCTCCTCCCTTCAGCCCCTGGCAACCACCAGTCTGCTTTCTGTCTCTATGGATTTGCCTATTCTGGGCATTTCATAAGAGATGTGGCCTTTGGTGACTGGCTTCTTTCACTTAGGATAAGGTTTTCAAGGTTCTTCATGTTGTAATAGGTGTCAATACTTCATTCCTTCTTATGGCTCAATAATATTCCATTGTATGGATACACCACAATATAGTTAGCCATTTGCCAGATGATGGGTATTTGTGTGGCTTCCACCTTTTGGCTATTATGAATAATGCTGTAAGAACATGCACAAGTATTTGCTCAAATACCTGTTTTCAGTTAGTTTGGTTATGTACCTGGGAGTAGAATTGCTCGGTCGAATGGTGGGTGATTCAATATCAAATATAGGGGCTTTTCATAAATATTTGTGGATGAATAAACAAACGAGTGAATGAAAGAAAGAATGAATAAATTAAAAAATCCAGGTTTTTGCAATTCCCAGGCTCCCTCTAATCTGCCACATCACCTTCCTGAGGAAGGAAGGGGACTGAATGACCCTGGGTACCCCGAGGTCTAATTGACCCTAGGATAGCGTCATGCACTGATTGGCATATAGCATGTGCTCAGTAAAAAATTGAGACATAAAATAAGAAATGCTGCAGTGACCATTTCTGTGCATTTATTTTGTCTACAGCATTGATTGTTAACATCAGATTCTGAGAGGGGAAATTACTATATCAAAGAGCATTAACTTTTTTTAAAGATTTCATTTATTTATTTGACAGAGAGCGAGCACAAGTAAGTAGAGCAGTAGGCAGAGGGAGAAGGGGAAGCAGGCTCCCTGCTGAGCAGGGAGCCCGATGCGGGGGCTCGACCCTGGAATCATGACCTGAGCCGAAAAGCAGACGCTCAACCAATTGAGCCACCCAGGCGCCCCAAGAGCATTAACTTTTAAACGTCTTTTGACGCATACACCAAACTGCTTTCTGAAAAGGCTGAAAACTTTTCATTCCCAGTCTTAAGAATGTTTAGGCTTATTTAGATTGCTCTACCTGGTAGCTGATTGCCTCCCGTTTGGAGGAGACTTTTCTGGAACTGTCTCTACCATTCCCTCCAGCTGGGTAAACAGTAACTGGGCTGATTGTTATTGTTGCTTTGCTTTTCCATACAGTTTCCCCACCTGTATGATGCACTCCAGCCATTGTCTGCTTCTTGGAGTTGACGATCTTCTTTGTCTTGAACCCTGGCCTCCCTTGAGCCCAGGATACACCCAGCCAGTTGGAATTTCTGTACTTAGAGACCTCAGGAATGCAGCCTGCTGGAAATGAGGCTAAATGTGTTCTTCCAAAGAAAATGCCCACTTGGAAAATGACTTCCCATGTCTGTGCAGCCACGGGCTTGCCTTTCCAGGGAGACGTGTCAGAATGCGCTGTGCTTGGCGGCAAATGAAAGCTGAGTGCTTTATTACCACTATTAGTGATTATTTGTATGGGGCCGTAGGTGTACACAGCACCTTACAATGCCCGGAGGAAACTGGAACAGAGGGCAATGTTTCTGCCCTCAAGGGACATCCTGCCTTGGCTGATGGTGAGAATGGGCGCCCATAGGAACTGGATGGACTGGCACAAACCAAGACAGGCTGAATGACTGGGAAGAACAAGCTGGGAGAAGGAGCAAAGAAGGATTTCTCAAACGCCTCTGTGTGTGCACAGTATTTACACGACATGATCTCGTTTAATCTGTTAAATAATCCTAGGATTTAGGGATTTTTATTTCCATTTTCAAGTGAAGGGACTGAAGTTGGGGCTGGATGCTCTTTCTCCCACATTTTCTTAGCATTTCCCAACTATGGGAAGGTATCTCACTGTGGATATATTACCTGGGTGAGGATTATGGGAGACAGTAGAATGGGCAAAAGGGGGGCTAGAATGATGGGACTGAGATTTTTTTTTTATGGATTCTGTGCTCTTTGCGCTAGAATCCTGCCTGACTGGGAGTTGGGGCGAGCACCTGTGGTTTGGAATCCAGCAGACCTGGGTTCAAGATCTTCTCTAACCCGGGAACCTGGGATGAGTCATTTCTCTTTCCCTCTGCATGTGCGGAAAAGAACCACTGCCCACTTGGTGGTTTGTGTGGGGATTAAAGGAAATAACATACATGCATCGGCTGGTGCACAGGTGTTGATAATTGTTGACCCACCACCAGAAAGGGTTGAGCAGGAATGTGGGGTGGGGGAGGTATGATGGGTACTGTCATCCACAAGGAGGATTAAGAGTTAATACAAGTAACACACTTAGAACAGTGCCTGCTACCGAGTAAGCTCTCTATACATCTCTGCTGTTATTATTATCTTATTCCTCTTGACTTTAGGTTGGATCAGGAGGCCACATAAAATGAATCAGTCATTTGTTAGGGGGGTGGGGAAAGTAGAGGTCACAATGAGGAATGCTTGATCCCCTAGCAAGGAGGGGAAAGACCCAGTGTTTTCTGTTCTACCTCTGGGCATAGCGGTCTGGTCTGATGGCTGGCATTGCCCATTCTTGAGATAAGAGCTGTGTTAAGAACCTGGTCTGCCAAGGTGGGGAGTGGGGCATGAGCGAATTATGACTTATCATCATGGAAGAACCCTGAATTGGGATTTCCCTAGCTGTGAAGATGGTACCCTAACTTCACTGAGATGTTGTGAGCTTAAACTTTGATCTTATATATATATATATAAAATTATACATATATATATAAAGTTACACACACACACACACACACATATATATGCAGGTACATGTTAAATAGTATTATTTATTGATTTATTATTAACAGTCACAAGAGAGAAGAGAGGTGGGCACATATTGAACCTTTGCACATGCTGTTCCCTGCATGGAATCTCCAACCCCCACCCCAGCCTCTGCTATTTTCTTTTTCAGTTAACAAATATGTATGTATGTGTACTATAGGACAGACACCATGGTGTTGATTGGATCCTTGCCCCCTAGAGTTTACCTCAAATAGTAAGGCAGGTGCCATCTACTTCCCAGGTTCTGTGCAAGCTTTCCCTTAGACAGAAGGGGAACCCAAAGACTTTCTTTGGGGTCTTGATGAAATCTGAAACCAAACACATAAGTCCATTGTCTCTTGCCACTCCTTGGGTAGATGACTTCTCCTATTAATTGGAGTGTCAGCTTAAAGCTCACTTTTTCAGGAAGATGCCATTGAGGGTCCCTGCCCGAGGTCAGGTCCCATGTTTCCCTAACATCCTGGACTTCTCCCTATTCCAACTCATTGTGATTTGCAATTATTTGTCATTTAATTTATTATCACTCCCTCCACTAGATTGCCAAGTCCAAGAGGGCAGGAGCTGTGTCTTTTCTCACTTCCACATCCTTTGGCAACAATTGCATGGCAATCAGTGAGGCCTCAATAGAAGCTTATTGAATGAGGAAATGAACAGAAAAAGAAAGCATTCTGAGCGCCATTATTCATCAATAAATGAATGCACACATTGAAAACCTCGTCTTTCTTCCTGCTTGAGCAGCAGAGATGAGAATGTTGTGCTTTGGCAAACCAGGTTGAACTCAGCCTTTTGGGGCCAAACCAAGAAGAGGGATAATTATTTTTTATTTTTCTCATCCGCTTCTTGTTGCTGGAGGTGCCTAAGGCAGCCCAAATGTGGGCTTTGCTGAGTCCACAAGGGAAGCCCCTGAAGGTCTCTCTGCTGGAGGCCCGGCCTCCCCCCCTGCCAGATCTGTACATCTGCCTGGGGTTTTATCCACTCTTTCATGTCTGGCTCCTCCCCCTTACTTGAAAATCTGTCTCCTTGTTTTCCGGAAAGTGCCTTGTTGCTCCCAGGAGGCCCAGGGCTGTCTCCACTCAGGGGCTGGAGACCTTGGGCTGGACTTGCCAGCGGGCCCCAGCCAGGCCTCCTGCCCCCGTTCACCCCGGGGCCCCAGCATGGCCTCCGATTTCTATCCTCAGAAGCTGTGCTGGCTGGGCTGGATGGGATCCGGCGACAGTTCCCACCAAACTCCCAAGCTGACTGCAGACATTTGTGCTGTCAACAGAATTGCAGAAAATGCAATTCGTGTTGTTAATGAGCAGCTTGTTTGGGTAAACAAACCAGGTGAGGTGAAAAAAGCGATGCTCTCCAGTAGGAAACACAAGTGAACATTAGCCAGATGGAGAGCCGTGCTTCCACACGCTTCCCTTTCGGCAAGGCTCTGGGTGGCTGGAAAGGACAGTGCCTGCGCTGCATGGTGGCTGGGACTCTTCACCACTCCTGCCTGGCCTGGATTTCCTTCCAAGGGAGAGGAGCCACCTTGTACCCAGCTCTACCCTGAGCCTGCCATTGTGCCTCATGCCAGGCCTTTATCTGCTTTATTATTCATTCTCAAGCATCATGTAACCTGGCCATGATGAAATCCATTTCACAGCTGGGGAAACTGAGGCTCCACCGTGAGGAAGAGACTTGCCCAAAGTCAGGGTGGCGGATTTGAACCCAGGTCCCCCTGACTCTTCAAGTCTCTGATCTCTTCCCTCTCTCACATAATTCTCCTTGCCCTCATCCCTGCCTGCCCAGCCCCCGAGTCTAATGGAGGTATCTGTGGCTGCCACCGACTACCTCCTCCCTCAGATTGGAAGGCTAAAGAAGGTTTTAGCTTCCCACAGTGAGGGGCCCCCATCTGTCTAGTCAGGATGGCGTGGCTTTCCGAAATTTGTGCAGGTGGATCTTGGACCAGCTTCTCCATGACAACAAAGAGTATGTGTGTGTGTGTATGTGTGTGTGTGTGTGTGTGTGTGTGTGTGTGTGTGTGGTGTGTGTGCGCTCACGCATGCAGGAATGTATACATTTACCCATCCATTCCAAGAGGAACTGGCTTGCCCCGGAAAATCAATAACTTAAGGGAATTCACAGTCCTGTCTTTATAAACTGATTGCATATTCTGTTTTGTTAGCCTCAGATCATTCAGGAAAACACACACACACACACACACACACACACGTGCACGGATCTGGCTATATTTTACAAACATGAATGATCTGGGTGATTGCAATGGCTAAATCTTTTCCCCCGTATAGACAGGGCCAGGAAGAGGGAGGTTCAGGGTACAGACTCAAGTCCACATGTTTCTGAATTTCTCTCTACATTGCTCAAGAAAAAAAAAACCATATTACATTCATATGTTATAATGCCATGAGTTATTTTCTCCTTAGCATTCAAGGGTAAAGAGTCCATTAAGCTGTCATCAGCCACATTACCAGCAGGAGAAGTCGGGGCAGACAGTTTGGCTTTAGCTGCCCGGAGCACACGTGCTCCGCCCCAGGACGAACACTCTGTGGTGTCCGTGTGTGCGTTGCCCTAGAAGCAGAAATCAATTACTTCCACTGCTATTAGAGAGATGATCTGGTTGGGGAGGCTTGCTGTGAATGCAGCCACCGTTCATTATTGAGCTCTTTATATGTATTGTATCTTTTTTACTCCAGGAAAACCGAAGCTTGGGGAGAGAAAGAAACTGTCAGAGAACCAGAGCATGGTACATGCTGGGGTCTGATCCATCACCCACCTGGCTGCAAAGCCTATGCGCTTAGTCATTAGGCTATCCTGCCTCTCCTGCAAATGTTGGTGATTTACTCCATACATACAGCCTATGTCAGGGAAGCTCCCAGCTTTTGAGGGGCCACATAATACATGCCAGGCTCCATGGTTATCTCATGTAATCTTCAGCAGAACTCTGTAAGGCAAGTGCTTCTATGAGCTCAGTGTAACAGCCTAGGAGACTGGCTCCCGGGGAAATGGGAAGGGACTTGCCCAAAGTCACCCAGCTCAAATGTGCAGGAGTGTGTAGATGAAGGGAGTTTGTTTTCCGCTCCGCTATGCTGTCATCCAGCTAGGGACACAAGCCTGGAAGCAGAGGAGTTTCAACAGGCAGCTCCCTTTCCTGAATTCAGATGAGTTTTCACTGAAGGAAAGGAGCAGCTCAGCTCCTTCCTTCATGTAGGTGGGAGCTTTTTCTTTGAATGAACTGATTATGTTCAAAAAGCAAAAAAAAAAAAAAAAAAAATAACGTATGCATATTAGCTGATGAGGATGCTGTTTTGGATATTTTTAGCTGAGTTGAGAGAGAGAGAGAGAGGATGAGAGAATGGAGCGTGGTAGAAGTTGTCTTGGAAGAAGAGGCAGCTTGGGAATCAGATGGCCCCTTAGCTCTATTATCAGCTCTCATTGCTTTTGGCTGGGAGACTGTGGGCAAATCACCTGCCTTCTTGGAAAGTGTGTATTCATAGTACCAACCTTTGTGGGGCGTTATAAAGATTGGGGATAACGTGGTCAGTGGTCACCAACTGTCCCTATGATAATTATTCATTTATCAAGTGGTTATTGTCACTGGGTCCTCCGTGTTTATGGATATCATAATTTTATCCGCATCACCATACAATGAAGCAAGTACTAACAGCATTTTCACTCTCCAGGAGAGGAAAGTAAGTTAAGATTATGAAATTTGTGCTAACAGGACCAGGATGCAACTCCAGGTGATGTGTGCCCTAACCACCATGTGATGCTCCCTCTATCATTTCTTTCTTTTTTTAAATTTATTTGACACAGAGAGAGCATAAGCAGGGTATGTGGCAGACAGAGGGAGAGGGAGAAGCAGGCTCCCTGCTGAGCAGAGAGACCTATTTGGGGCTCAGTCCCAGGACCCTGGGATCATGACCTGAACCAAAGGCCGACGCTTAACAGACTGAGCCACCCAGGTGTCCCTCCCTCTATCATTCCTAAAGAGACTGGACTTTCACTTCTGGAAGCAGAGATCACAGGAGGGACATTGTTTTTAGGAGGTAGAATCTCCTTTGAGACCCTCAGAAAGCTACCTACAAATTAAAAACAACACCATCATTGAACTGGGTCAGAGGATCTCCTCTTCAATGTCATGGCCACTCTGACCAAAGAAAACTCTGCTCAGGCCAAGAGGTTAGAGAACTGGGGTCTTAATCTCCCCTCAGATGCTATGTAGGTCATCACTGTCACTCATTTTGTGTGCCCTGATTTGGGAAATGGGAGGTATGCTGGGATTGAAGCTTAAGAATTCAACTGATTGGGGCACCTGGGTGGCTCAGTCGTTGGGCGTCTGCCTTTGGCTCAGGTCATGATCCCAGGGTCCTGGGATCGAGCCCCACATCGGGCTCCCTGCTCTGCAGGAAGCCTGCTTCTCCCTCTCCTGGTCCCCCTGCTTGTGTTCCCTCTCTTGCTGTGTCTCTCTTTGTCAAATAAATAATAAAATCTTAAAAAAAAAAAAAGAATTCGACTGATTTTCTGCTCATAACCAAAACACTAAAATGGTTAGGCGAGGTGAGTTATTAGTTTAGGAGAAAAGGTAGTTGAAATAAATAGGGAAAATAATATATAATATATATAGTAATAATGTATGTAAATGCATATGGGGAAAAGGTGTTAAAGGGAAACTGGTAAGAGAGTCCAAGAGTACGATGGGGCAGAGTCCTGCAAACTCTCCAGCTCACTTCGGAAAGGGCAGAGGTACATGGTTACCATCTTCAACACGGAAGAGAGGAACAGGGCTGCACCTCTGCAGTTTAGGCCTGAGTCTTGCCTGGAAGACTGGGTCAATCAGGTGGACATGGGAGCAGCCCTAGGACAAGGGGTCCTAGAAGTCCTGACAAGGAGGATTAACAACCAAGCTGGCTTGAGAAGCACCAAGGTCAGGGCTGGGAAGACAATGTATGTATCAAATCCTCAAGCTGCATAGAGGAGGAATGTGGAAGAACACATTACAAGGTAGTGAGCTAGAGAGCCCAGAGATTAGAGGACCAGGGGCAAGGCAAGGGTCTTAGAAGTAAGTTCAAGAACACAGAGGTCCTTTTCTGGGTGTCCAGCATGAGATATCAGGAGCAAGCAAGGTGGCTGAGGGGACCACATCAGACCAGACTCTGTACTGTGTCTAATCTACTGACCGTCTCATTTATAGCTATATTTTACCACAGGTGTGGGGACCAAGAACACAGTAAGCTCACTAGGAATGTTTGCTGAATGCTACACTGCACGGGTGTGGAGAGGGATGGGTCTCAGCTGGGAGCAAGAAGCAGTCCTCAGCACAGGACCTGGCACGTAGGAGGAATTTGGTACATGAGTGAATGGTTTGTTGATGACACCTCCCTTGGGTCTCCAAGTACTAACAAAGCTCAGCCAAATACACTGACTGTCTCAGGAAGCCAGCAGGTGGAATGTAGGATCCAGAGCTGGAGGCTGGTGAATCTTGGGAGAGGAGCAGGTAGCCTGCTGAGGCTCTGTCGGTACTAATGGGAATTCAATTCTTATTGGCATCTGGGTAAGGCTTAAATCGGTAGTTCCCTACCTGGTTGTGGATCTGCATCACTTGTGGAACTTGTTAAAACACAGAGGCCCTGATCTCTCTTCTGAATGAGAATTTCCTGGACCAGAACTCTGGACTCCATATTACAAACAAGCATCACAGGCGGTGTTGATGCACATAGTTAATTATAGGAACCGAAGACTTAAATCATCAGTTCTCTTGGTCTTTCTTAGAATTTGTCTTTTGTTGGTGGTTTGTTGTTAAGAAGACAACTATATAACAGCACACATAGAGCCATTACTAAATGCAAGACGAATCTATGTACTTCACATGTATTAATACATTCAGTTCTCACAATGACCCTTGGAAGAAGGTACTGTTATCCCCATTTTACAGATGAGGAAACTGAGTCTGAGAGAGGTTAGTGACTTGCCAGTTAGTGACAGGCTCCAGAGCCTATGTTCTTAGCTTCGACAAGAAAAGACTTAAGTACATCATTTCAAATCCAAGTAGAGCTAGGAAAGGCCTATAAAGGGATTATGTGTGCTATTTATTCTTGTTTTTTTTAATTTTAACTATGTAAAGTTATTAATACCACTAAGAAAAATAATATTTGATGAATTAATGAATAAATCAAAAAAGGAAAACTATAGCAAGGTAAAACACTGTATTTTAGGGAACAGATACACCCACAAGTGGGAGCTAGGGCAACTGAGCTGAGTCCTGGCTCCACTTTCTAGCTGTTTGATCTCAGAGAAGTCACTTAAGCCAGTTGTGGATCAGCAAGCAAGGACAATGGTTGTATTTTTGTACAGTAATCCTTAATTACTGAGCAGTTGGAAAAATATAAACTATTAAGTACTTACAAGGTAGTATTATTAAACAATAGTAAAATAATGCACCATATAATCAGAGAGCAGGTGAGCATTCTGGCTAGGATTACTAATACAGGAAGGGCTCAAACACCTTTAGCCCTCAAAAGAATATAAAGACCCTAGGACACCTGGGTGGCTCAGGGGGTTAAGCGCCCGACTCTTGATTTAGGCTCAGGTCATGATCTTAGGATCGTGAGATCAAGCCCCCTGTCAGGTTCCATGCTTAAGATTCTCTCTCTCCCTCTCCCTCTGTCCTCCCCCACTGCTCACATGTGTGCTGGCTCTTTCTCAAAAAATAAAATAAAATTTCTAAAAAAAAAAAAAGGTAAAGACTTTACCTTACATCATATACAAAAATTAACTCAAAATGACCTAGATGTAAGAACTGAAATTATAAAACTCATAGAAAAAAGCATAGTAGGAAACTTTGTGACATTGGCTTTGGCAAATAAATTTTCGGATATGACACCAAAGCTACACACGACAAAAGGAAAAATAGATAAATTGGACTACATCACAATTTAAAACTTATCTGCATCAAAGGATACTATCAACAGAGTGAAAAGGCAATCCACAGAGTGGGAGAACATATTTGCAAGTCATATATCTGACAAGAGGTTAAAATCCACAATATATAAATAACTCATGTAACTCAACGATAGCAACACAACAAACAACCTGATTAAAAAAATGAGCTAAGGACTTGAATCAACATTTCTCCAAAGAAGATACACAAATGGCTAGTAAGTGCATAAAAAGATGTTCAGCATCGCTATCTTCAAGGAAATGCAAATCAAAACCATAAGGAGGGGCACCTGGGTGGTGGGCGGCTCAGTTGGTTAAGTGTCTGCCTTTGGCTCAGGTCATGATCCCAGGATTCTGGGATCGAGTCCCATATTGGGCTCCCTGTTCAGCGGGGAGTCTGCTTCTCTCTTTCCCCTTGCTCCTCCCCCCTGTTCATGCTCTCTCTCTGTCAAATAAATAAATAAAATCTTAGAAAAAACATAATAAGATACTACCTCACATCCATTAGGATGGCTACTATGGAGAAATAGAAACAGCAAGCGTTGGTGAGGATGTGGAGAAATTGGAACTCTCCTGCCCTGCTGGTGGCAGGTAAAATAGCACAGCCACAGTGGAAAACAGCGTGGCAGTTCCTCAGAAAATTAAAAATAGAATTACCCTATGATCTGGCAATTCTACTTCTGGGCATATACCCCAAAGGACTGAAAGCAGGGACTCAAGCGATATTTATATATCAATGTTCATAGCAGCATTATTCACAATAGCCAAAAAGGTGGAAGCAATCTAAGTATCCATGGACAGACGAACAGATAAACAAAATGTAGTGCATACATACAGAGGAAAGGGAGGAGGTTCCGACACATACTTCAACACGGATGAACCTTGGGGCACCTGGCTGGCTCAGTCAGTAGAGCGTGGGACTCTTGATCTTGGGGTCCCGAGTTCAAGCTCCACGTTAGGCTTGGAACCCACTTGAACAAAAGAAAACAAAACTAAACATGGGTGAACCTGGAGGACATTATGCTAAATGAAGTAAACCAGTCACAAAAGGATAAATACTATATGATTCCACTTACACGAGGTTCCTAAAGTAGTCAAATTCATAGAGACAGAAAGTCTCTGGTGGTTGCCAGGGGCTGGTGGAGGGAGGAATGGGGAGTCATTGCTTAATGGGTACAGAGTTTCAGTTTGGGGAGATTTTGAAAAAAGTTCTGAAGATGGAGGGTGGTGGTGATAGAAAAATACTCTGAATATATTTAATGCAACTGAATGTATATTTAAACATGGCAAAAGTGATAAATTTTATGTTATGTGTGTCTTATCACAATTTTAAAAAGAAAATATAAAAAATAGAAGGTAAAGACATGTATTAATTTAATACACTAAGTTCAAATTTAAGGAAGAAAGCATTTCTCAAATCTTGTTCTAGGCTTATTTTTTTAAAAAAGATTTTATTTGCTCTTTTTGAAGATTTTCATTTTTAAGTAATCTCTATACCCAACGTGGGGCTCAAACTCACAACTCTGAGATAGTCACACGCTCCACCGATTGAGCCAGCCAGGTGCCCCATGTCCTGTGGCTTATTATTTCTAGGAGAGGAGCCTCAAAATGAGGGTTTTGAGATCATTTATTTATTTATTCAATAAATATTTACTGGTCACCGCATGCATGCCAGGCTCTGTACTAGATGTTGAGGTCTAGGTATGGATAAGCCTGATGTAGTTACTGTCTTTATCAATCCGACAATTTAGCACAATAATATTTCCATTTATTGAATACCAAATGTATATAGCAGGAATCCTACATTCTTTATTTCATTTCATCGTCCTGAGGTGGGTATTATCATCCCCTTATTAAAAATGTGAAAACTAAGGCTCAGAGAGTTTAAGTAACTTTCTCCAAATTCACTTAATGAGCACCTTGGATTTGCTTTATTCCAGTGTCTATTCTCTTACTACTGGGAAGACCTGTGTTCTCCTCCAAAGAGACCCACAATGCACTTTGCATCTTCTTTCCGAAGAACATAACCACAACACCCAAGAGAATTATAAACATACGTCCGCATAAAAACTTGTATGTGAATGTTCAGAGCAGCATTACTCATCATAGCCAAAACGTGGAAACAACCCAAATGCCCATCGACAACAAAATGTGGTCCATCTACACAATAGAATGTTACATGGCAATCAAAAAGAATGATGTACTGACAGGAGGTACGGCATGGATAAACTTTGAAAACATTATGCTAAGCGAAAGAAACCAGGCAGAATGGCCTCATTATTATGTGATTCCTCTTATATGAAATATCCGGAATAGGCAACTGCATAGAGACGGAAAGATTCATGGTTGCCAGAGGCAAGGGGATGAGTGAGCACTAATGGATGCAGGGTTTCTTTTTGGGACGATAAAGTGTTAAAAAGTTAGGTAGTGGTGATAGTTGTCCAATTTTGTGACTATACTAACAAGCATTGACTTATACATGTTAAAATGGTGACTTTTATGGCATGTGAATTTTATCCCAATTTAAAATATATATATATAATCACGACTAAGTGGGCCAGAACAACATACCACTGGACCATTGATCCTGCTGTTTCATATCATATCGTTAATGAGGTATGAGAGATCTTTGGGATTGCTATCCTTCCCTCAATAGATACAGCTCTCAAAATCCTAAGCAGAAAAACCCAAACAGGTACAGAGAGTGAGGGTAAAATTGGAAACAGGAGCATCAGAGTGTCTTCGCGGGGGGTATCACACAAACTGTTGGACTATTTGTCCGCTAGGGATGCTTAGCCTATTTTGACAACAGGCCAGAAGGCAAAGTTCCTAAATCCCTCCTCATCACCGGAAGGTTTCAATTCCAACAATTGATTATGCCATGTACTTGGCAGAGAGGCCTCCTTTTATCTGAATAACCTCAGATTCATCTAGATTTATAAAACTGAATTATAGAATTTCAGAACAGAAAAGGGCTTTAAAAAAAGATTGTATTTATTTATTTGAGAGAGAGAGCAAGAGGGAGGGGAGGGGCAGGGGGAGAAGCAGACTCCTCACTGAGCAGGGAGCCCCAGGCGGGCTCGATCCCAGGACCCCGGGATCATGATCCGAGCCAAAGTCAGACGCTGAACTGACTGAGCCACCCAGGTGCCCCTGAAAAGGGATTTGAAGAGACATCATTTGGTGTGATTCTCTTACTTTGGGTCTAGGGAGACTGAGGCCCAGAGAAATACAGTGACTTGCCCAAGGTCATAAAGCCAAGCATTGCTTGGCTGAGCCTGCTGGTTGTTTTGCAATATCTTTTCTCCCATTCTTTTTTTTTTTTTTAAGATTTTATTTATTTATTTGTCAGAGAGAGCGAGCATGTGCACACAAACAGGGAGAAGCAAGCTCCCTGCTGAGCAAAGAGCCCGATGTGGGGACTCGATCCCAGGGCCCTGGGGTCATGATCTGAGCCGAAGCCAGATGCTTAACCAACTGAACCACCCAGGCGTCCCTTTTTTCTCCCTTTCTTCCCTGGAAATGACCCCCTTTAGCTGTGCACATGATTGTCTGGAAAAAAAAAAGGGCTATATTTCCTAATGAGATGTGGTTGTATAAGTAAGTTCTGGCCAATAGAATGTAAAGGGAAGTGGTGTGAGGAACTCCAGGGAAGTGTATTTAAAGATTAGGGGTTGGGATTAGGCATGACCTTCTTTCTTCCTGCTGGCTGGGTTGCAGATTAGATGGCTAGAGTTCAAGCAGCTCTTCTGGAGCACAAGGTGGAAGCTCATTGGGAGAAGAGGGGCACAATAAGATAGAATTCTGGGCCACCAACCTCAAAGAGTCTGACAGAAACAGAAGACAGGTATACAGGCTAATGCAGAATAAACACTACCACAAGGCCAAATCAGCTGACCTGTCCTGTTTCTATGCCTTCAAATCTTACAGTATGCTTTATAGAACTGCCATACCAGCTCTGGAACGTTCATCCCCAGACCTTATGTGAAGGAGAAACTCTTTTTTTTCAGTCACTGTTATTTCAGTCTTCTTTAATTTACAGCTGAACTAAATTCTGACTCAGAATGTAAACAATAACATTCTGGGTTGGAAACTCAGTTCTCCTGAATCCAAGTACAGGACTATTTCTTATGAAGATTATTACTATTAATAATAAAAGCAAAACTGTGCTGAGTTGTGCATATAATAGTTGCTGTTAACTTTTGCATGCTTCCTATAAGCTGGTCACTGTTTAAATACTTTATAAGTGTCATGTACTCATTTAATTTTCATGTCAACTCGGTAAGATCTATGACCATAATTTCCATTTTACAGACAGAGAAACTGAGGCACAGAGAGAGTGAATAACTTACCCAAGGGCACACATTTAGTCAGAGGTAGAGTTGAGATCAGACCCAAGAAGTATGTCTCCATATTCTGGGCTCTTAGCTCCTACATTATATTCTCTCTTATGATGTGAGCTCCTCCTCACCCTAGCCATTTTACTGAGGAGGAAACTGAACCAGGCAATTTTCTAATCATTTGCTTTAAATTGCTCTGCTCGACAGTGGTGCAGCTATAGCACTAGAAGTCAGACTCCTAACTCCCAGTTCAATGCTCTCTCCCCAGACCACCCTGCAGTTTCAGAGGCCACCTGGACAGATACATAACCCCCCAAGCCCACCTCCAGTCTCCCCCTCCAAAACACACACACACACACACACACACACACACACCACCCAGCAGGCACCCAGACATTTTTGTGGCCAGGATGGCTACAACCTCCTTTGAAAAGCAGCCAACTTTGCCCTCCACCAAATAACTTTGTTTTATTTATAGTCTCCTGCTCAGAGCTTTTGAACTGGCTGCTCATTCCAGGGAAGATCTTGATAACAACTGTTCTTTGGAGAGGGTTCATAGGAAACAAGGTGAATAAACACCACAGAGGACCTGTCTGTCTAGCAGAGCTTTGCTCCTGGGGGTGTTTATAAGTCAGTGTTGGTGTCTGGGTGCAAAAGACTTTGAATTCAAAATGGCGGTTTGGATTTTCAATTTTTTTGCTTTAATTCAAAAAAGTTCACTCTTTGCTTTCAACAATCTCAAGGCATAGGCAAAAGAGAGAAATTACCTTTATACGTACTATAACTCCAAAAGAGGCAGTTCTTCTTGTTTGCTTTGCTCCCTGCTTGGCTGGGACCTAGGACCAGTTACTGTAGTGATTGAGGGGTGGGGAGACAGCTCAGGAATTTACAAGAGCTAAAATGGCAGAAGGAATGAATGGCATTTTAAAACAGAAAATTGTAAAAGAAGAAGAGGAAGAAGGAGAAGAAAAGATTAATTTCAAAAGTGAACCATGAACCTATGTCTTCTGACTTGTAGCCAAAGGTGCCATCCTAAATCATAACTGTGTCACATGTGTTTGGAATTATTCAGCCTGGATGCTAATCTCCGCTCCACCAGTCGCAAGTTATGTAACCTTTCCTCTTTGTGAAATGGATGTGTGTGTGTTGGCGAGGGGTGGGGGTGGGGGATAAACTCACAAGATTATTGTGAGGATCGGTGCTCACCATGTAGGGGAAATAGTAGAGAACCAGTAGTACCTGGTTCAGGGAGAACACTCACCCACTCAGTGAACGGTCGGTACTAAGGGCAGCCGTCTCTATTGCTTCCTTTGTGATTCCCCCAGGCTTAGAGGGAATGATATTGGGGTGTTCATGAAAGTGAGCCCCAAGGAGGACAGGAGGCAGGTAGCAGCAGGTTGGTGCTTGACTCAAATACGTTCATTTGCGCTGAGTAACTACTCTCTATCAGGGACTATTACGGTGACATGACCTTTCTGTATGGAGCCCCCAAAATGGCTTATAAAGGGAGGCAGAAGTCCTCAAGGGTAGGGTAGGGCAGAGCAGAGTCACTAAATGGGTAGTAGGAAGCCTCCGGTGGTGTTCCTGTGGGTATGAGAGGTCTCCTTAAAGATCTAAGGGGAGAGGAAGGGGCTTCCATCAAGGACCATGTTGGGGAAGTGGAAAGTGTGATCGAGAAGAGGGTCTGTGGCCCCTGAAGGAACTTACTGGAAGGTATGGCATTTAAAAAAGGGAAAACTTGTGTTTTCCCCGAGGCCTGAATGGGAGACATTATCTCAACGCCAAAACTACTAGGCAGGAGGACTCATAATGTTGGAATGGGTGAAGGTTTCTTCAGGTGAGCTCGGGGGCCTCTATAGGATGAGGGTATATTCACCACCCTCTGTAGGTGGAGGTTTCAATGGGAGCACGATGGATGGAAGTCTTCGCGGGGCCTCGGGGAAACGGCGCGCCCAGCTCCGCGAGTCCCGAGGGCTGATGAGCGGCTCCCGCCCTCCGCCGCCTTCAGGCGGCCCCGCCTCCAGCGAGCGGACTACACTTCCCGGCAGCCCCCGCGGGTGGCGGCGGCGGCGCGGGCAGGAGGAGGCGGCGGTGTGAGAGGCGGAGGGGGCGGTGCGCGCCGGGTACGCGCGCCGGCGACCATGGCGTTCGCCGGGCTGGAGCGAGTACATTAACCCGGGGAGGCGGCGGCGGCGGCGACGAGGGAGCGAGCTTCGAGCGGGCGGGCCCAGCCTGAGGGAAGGGAGGAAGGGGCGGGGAGAGCGCCGGAGGGAGGCCGGTCGGCCGCGGGCGGGCGGGCAGCGCAGCGCCGAGCGGGGCCCGCGGGCCCATGAGGAGGCCCGGGGACCATGGGCTCCAGGATCAAGTGAGTGCGGCCGGGCGGAGCCGGGCCGGGCGCGGGGCGGCGAGGCCGGGAGAGGGCTGCAGGCCGCGGGCGGCGCGGGGGACTTGTTGCCGGGGCCTGAGGGGCGCCCCGCGTGCCGGCGTCACGCGGGGAGGGGGACGGTTGCCATGGCGATCCAGGGAGGCGCGGGGGCGGGGTGCGCGCGGGGTGGAAGGGCTCCAGTGGTCAGGTGTCCCCTCCTTACCTGAGGGCGGGAGTCACAGAGATTACAAGGTGGCCCCCCTCCCGGGGGTAATAGAACCTCTGCAAATGCTCATACAACTGTTGGGGGGAGGGCGAGAAATCTCCGGAAGCAACTCCCCAAATGGGTGTGTTTGGGGCGCCCCTGAGAGTTGGGCAGGTCCTGAGAGGTCTGCTTACGGCCTGCGGTCCCCACATAAAGTCGCCCGAGGTCCTCGGTGGGGCCACTCATGGATTTAAGGTCTGGATGGCCTGAGGAGGAAGGCCCTTTTCCCTTTCCTCTTCTACCTCTTATCTGTGAAAGTCTCCACACAGCAAGGGCCAAAGGCTATGAGGAGAGATGCCTCTGTGTCGTAATTGAGCACCTGATCTTGATAGTGGTTGGAAAGGCTTTGTAATCCAATCTGGCAAATTCCCTCATTCATTCACCTGGGGGTCCTCAGTGGGGGATTAGTTTTCTGGGGATATTGTTGATACATCAAACTTCAGAACCCATTGAAACATTGTTGCCTTGCTTCTAGACCTAGAAGTTGACTTTGGAAAGTGCAACTTTTATGCAGTCCAATTTGGGTGTGTTGCTTTAGACTCTATCTCCCCTCCCCGTCAGGTCCTTTTTCGGCCTCTCCCTTCCTCAGCTCCAGAACATGAGATGCCTTATCTCTAATCACTAACAAATGTTCACTTTTCTCTATGAGTAATAGAATTGTTAAGGGCACTTAAATAAAGTTGACAGCATAGGCTTTTCCCTAAACGGCTTTCATAGGACACTTTATTATTTTTTTTCTCGTGACAAAGCTTTTTCATGTAAAGTTCAAACAACAACAGCAAGAGCACCATAGGACACTTTAAACCTGCTTACAAGAAAGTCTGTGGAATGTGTTTATTTCAGCACTTTGAGAATAATGCTTGGGAAGTTTGAAAGGGGAAGGGCCTTGAGGACAAACTCTAATAATTATTCGGATGTTGTCTCTCATGTCCAGTCGATGTCCATGCAGCGTGACCCTTGCCCATCCTTGTAGTCCGCTTAGGCTTCCCATTCACTAAGTGTCTCATGTGCTGCAGCAGCCCTGAGACATCCGCTGAATGAAGCTAGAAAAGTTTGCTTATGATGATGAAAATGGCACAGTCGGATGAGCACACTGTTCATTCTTGATTTTGTGGAAACAAGGGGAGAAAGAAGTGTGCTCCAAACAACAGTTTAAGAGGCTTGGGAGGTAAAAAGACGTAGTTTGTAAAGCATTGGGATTAAGGAGGTACTCCAAGTTTAGCTCTTGTTTGCAAGAAAGAGTTGTAAACTTGAATTTCAATAGCACTTAGAAACACTTTCCAAAAGCCACCTTACAGTCGCAGAGTATGCTTGTGAGGATGCTTACCTTTGTTATAAAGAAGTTCAGAAACTTGCCTGATATGAAGCTGTCAGTGTCAGAACCAGCATGAAAAGCCAGCCAGTGGAAGGTCAGATGACTAGACATCAGGTCTCTGTATTGCTCTTGAAGGTTGCAGGTTAACATACATTTCTCAAGTGTGTTTTGTGGAACCCATTACTGTTATAGCTGAGCACTTGGGTGAAGGAACATACTAAGGTGTGAAATTAGCCTAAAGAATAGCTTTTTTTGATCTTGAAACTAGACTGAGATAAAAGCTTAGGCTTGGGAAATCTGTTGCTTTATTTGCGGTGAGACAGAATATGAAGAGAAGTTATGAAAAATAGTTGTGATTTATGGTGACTATTGACTAAGCAACTTCTGTCTGCAGCTAGATATGGGGATGGACAGGTGGTTAGGGACCGTCTATATAGATGCTGCCCTAGTCTTTGGAGGAAATAGAGCTTTGGTCACTGTTTTACCCTGACAGGAAAGAACAGAATTAGCTCAAGGTATTGAGCTGCCTGAGCTGAAATCTAAGTGTGCAGGCTCTGTTGTGTAGGGACAGTCGTGTGCGTGTGTGTGTGTGCGCGTTGGGGTGGGGGTGGAACACAGCACTCCGGGGCCCCTCAACAGGAGAGCACTGTGGCTGCCAGTGTTTCCTCTTATCTCTGATGCTGTGTGGCCCAGTCAGGCTGATGATGTGGAATCAGATCTGGTTCAGATTCCAGCTCTTTTGTCTACTGACTATGGAACTTCACACAAACTACCTCTTTCACCCTCAGTTTCCCTAAGGGTATAATGGGGAAGACTATATGTTGCAGAGTCATAATGAGCAATAAATGCTGTATCAACATGATTGCTGGCCCTGTATTAAAAATTCAGCAGTTTTTCTCTTTTATACCTTCTCTATCAAACTAAGAAAACCCGTATATTTTATGCCAGAAGTGTCAGAAATGGTATGTTTTAAGAAATGAAGAAAGTTTTGATCAAGGAATTAGACTGTTGATGTGAAGAGCAGGACTTAACGTTCTCTTATTAAAAAATAAAAGTTGATTAAAACAATACTGTGTAATTGTACAGCTGGTGTCTGTTGTATGATTAGTAATAAAGCAGGTGCGTTGCTAGGCACAGGTGTTGAGATTTAGTGCTTGATCACAGTTCAAGCTAAGGCTGGTTGAGCAGTCTCTGTGTCAGGCATGATGGTATTGCTTTATGTGAACCATTTCACCAAATCCCTACAACTGTCCAATGATGTAGGCACTACTAACATTTTTCATGTGAGAGAATGGGAGTTTTTGCCTAAGATTAGATGCTGTCCCCGGGAAGCCTGCCCTGATGCTAATTCTGCACCCTCAGCCCCCTCCCCAGCCTCGGCCAGCTGCCCTCATCTATGCAACCACCCCCGCCACCAGCCTAGGCCGGGTGCCCCTCATCTGTGCATCTTCTTTTCACTGTAAAGCAGGTGCCCTTTTTTTATTTTTATTTTTTTAAAGATTTTATTTATTTGAGAGAGAGAATGAGAGAGAGCACGAGAGGGAAGAGGGTCAGAGGGAGAGGCAGACTCCCTGCTGAGCGGGGAGCCTGATGTGGGACTCGATCCCGGGACTCCAGGATCATGACCTGAGCCGAAGGCAGTCGCTTAACCGACTGAGCCACCCAGGCGCTCCAAGCAGGTGCCCTTTATCTGTGCACTCCTCGCCGGCCCAGGCCAGGTGCCCCTCATGAGTGTCTGTGGCCCCTTATGTTTAACACTGTTCTAGCACCAAATTCAGTGCCTTGACTGTCTTCCATATTAAACGGGAGATAAACTTCTTGAGAGCAGAACTGTCTTATTTGTCCTTGAGTTCCCTTTGTCAGACCTGGTACCTGACATACAAAGTTGTTAGGAAGAATTTATGGACTGATTTAAGGTAGGATTAATGATTTATGGTAGGATCTGAATTAAGATCCTGACTAAGGCTCCAAGGTGAGTGTACATAGAGTTAAAAGAACAATTTGCTACCTGAACTCTTGAGGATAAAGAGTTTTTATGTTTTTAAGTTAATTGCCCTGGCCTATGCAGAGAATTACTTTTTTTCTAAAGAGTGTTTTTTTTTTAATTCATGTTTATCTAAATGAACATTGTCTAGCTTCAAACCAAACATCTACTTGGCCAGGGAAAGAAAAGGTCACCAGTATGCAGGTAGCACCCTGGAAAGCTCCTGAACTTTAAATCTGAGCAGACCTTTATCTAGAGGGATAAAAGGAGCAGTGGAAACTGGCAATCTTTGACAGGTAGGTTTAAATCTTATTTAGTATTTGAGTGATCCCAGTGGACTAGAATGTGGTTAATATGAAGCAATTTAACTGATAATGTAGACATACAGCAGGAAACTGTGTGGCAGTTTAATATTGCTTGTGGTGACATCCTAGAAATTGTTTCCAGGCACCAAGGGCAGGAAGTGGATTGCAAGTAATCGAAGGAAGTAGTCCAAGTGAGTTTGAGGAAACTTGACATTTATGGATGCAGAGAAAAGCATACTCTAAGATTTGAAGGCGTAGGGACAGGACAGGGCAGCTCATTTGGCCCTGTGGTGGTATTTATTCTGCATTAGCCAGCATACCTGTCTTCTGTCCCTGTCAGACTGTGACCTCTTCGAGGTTTGTGACCAAGAAGGGTATCCATTTATTCATTCACTCACTCACTATAGAACTAAGGGTGTGAAGCACATATTGAGCACTCAAAATGTTAGTCATTATTGGTATTGTCTTGATTAGTAGTACTGTATCATGTGCCTGGTAGTGGGCTAAGTGCTAGGGACACAAAAATCAAAAGGTTTTAATTCATTTTAAGGTTTTCCAAGGTAGTGAGACAAATGCAAAACAAAACAAACTCCCTTCAGGCTCCCTCCCCACCAAAAAAGCCCCAGTATGATACACTCTGGTCAGTGCTATGGTCGAGATGGAGCTAGTCCCGACTAGGTAAGGAAATGGAGAGACTTTTCTCAGGACAGCTCAAGGAAGGAAAGCAGCCTTCATCACGAAGGTGTTTTAGCTGAGACAGGAGAGATGAGTAAAGGTGTGCAAAGGGCAAGAGTGGTAGCAGAGGGGAGCGGGGATGATGGTGGTGGTAGTCTCAGTAGAGGGAGCAGCGGTATCTGTGAAGACGTGGCATATTAGGGAAATAAAAAATGTTAATTACCATTTTTAGGCACATGCCAGGAATTGTTAGATTTTGAGAATTATGCTGAATAATACATATTTATTCCTACTCTCATGGAGCTTAGAGTCTGGTGGACCCAACAGGTTAAAAATAACAGATCAATTCCCATAAAGCCATGTGGATGTGCTGGAAAGGAAACGAGATGCTGAGGGAGAATGCAGGGGGTGGCTGTCCTTTTTAGAGCAGTGAGGGTGGGTTTACTGTAGAGCTGACATGTGAACTGAGACTTCAAGCATGAGAAATCATTAGTCCTGTAAAGGCACTGGGCAAGACTTTTCATCCCAGGTGGAGTTGAGCGTATACAAAGGCCTCGAGGCAAGAAAACCCTAGATGCATTTCAGGAACTGCTAGAAGGCCAGAGGTTTGGGTAGTGACTGATGAGACAGCCTTGAGGTAAGGTCAGAGATACAGCCTGGGGGCTGAAGAGTGCCTTGTAGGCCATGGCAGTCAGAAGACAACTTAAGATGTAATTAACACACTATAAAATTTATTTTTTAAAATGTACAAATGATTTTTAGCATACTCAGAGAAGTGTGATCAATCACTACTATGCAATTTAAAGAACATTTCATCACCCCAGAAAGTAACCTTGTGCCCATTAGCATTCACTTCCCGTTCCCCCCAAACCCTCTCAGCCCTGAGCAATCACTAATCTACTTATATTTGCTGTAAATGTATTCTAGACATTTCACATAGATGAAATCATACAATATATAATCCTTTGTCTTTCACTTAACATTATGGTCCCAAAGTTTATTCATGTTATAGCATATAAATATTTCATTACTTCTTAATTGCTGAATAATATTTCATGTATAGATAAACCACACTTTATTCATCTGTTCATCAGTTGTTAGGTATTTGGGTTGTTTCCACTTTTTCACTGTTATGAATAATGTTGCTGTGAACATTTTGTGTGGACATATGTTTTCCGTTTCTCTTGAGTATATACCTAGGAGTGGAATTGCTGGATCATATGGTAATTCTGTTTAAGAAACCGTTAAACTATTTTCCAAAGCAATTGTACCACTTTGTGTAAAGTGGTATCTCATTGTGGTTTTGATTTGGCCCAAATGAGTCAGTAGAAAACAAAAGATCAGAGTAGACAGAGAGGTTTCTCAGAAGAGGTTGAAACTTGAACTGAAAGAAAGGTGAGACTTGATTAAGGGAGGAGGCATTCCCAGAGGGAGAACAGTGGAAGTTTTATGACTTGGGAGTGGAATAACCCCTTCTCATTGTTTTCTGGTACAGAGAAGCAGCTTTGGCTTCTGAGGGTAGCTCTGCTTCAGTCTTGTTTTTGGACTCATTCTAGGATCCCATTACCAAAATGCACCACAGACTTGCTTCTTTTGTGAGGCCTGTTGTGTAGCAGAGCTGACCTGTCTCCCTACTGTGGGCTGAGACCAGAAGTTGAAATGTGATGTCCTTCATCCAGGGCTTCCCCTCCTAGCCCCCCAACTACTACCTCTTCTCTTTCCTCTCACCACACAGTGCTTCCCTGCCAGTCCCCATGGAAGACCATACAAAGACTTGGGGTGGTGGAATGAGAGTTTTGTTGGAGACTGAGCTCCCCATTATTAGTGCCCAAAGTCAGTCACTTGAATTTTCATGACTTTTCTGGACAGTGTATTGGTGCAACTCCATCATTCTAATCCTAGCCATTGCAGTCATGGAGGGCTTTGCCCAGCACCTAGGAAGTTGAAACAGGGAAGGTAAAACCTGGAGTGTTGTCGTAGAAAAATGTGTCTCAGGCTGTTACATCTGTGTGTAAGCCCCTAGCTGGAATTCTCATTGTGGGTTGCAAAGGTTCAGCCTTTTTCCTGGCCCTAGAGGGAACTCATCTCTGGATTTACAACATCCTTTTTGCTTAAAAGGATTTTGTTGGGAAATGGAAAGATAAACAAGGAAGAAAAATAAACCAAAGAAAACAAAAGCAAAGTTGGTCTTTTTGACTTTTATTGGAATCCATACCCATTCTCTCCAAGTATTTAGGACTTGAAAAGGAGCCATATAAAGGAAGTAACATAAGATGTTCAAAATATTTGACTTCCTGTAGAAAAGCTAGGTTGTATTGCCAAAGTTCATTTGTAAATTGGTTATGGTATTTAGAATGTATTTTTTTCTTAGAGATACTGTTAATGTATAAATCTGTGGCTGTCAAAGATAAAGACTTTGTAGGCAGAGGGAACTATGTAAAAGTAATGGCAGAAATACAGAACATGTGGGTGCCTGGGTGGCTCAGTTGGTTAAGCGACTGCCTTCGGCTCAGGTCATGATCCTGGAGTCCCGGGATCGAGTCCCGCATCAGGCTCCCTGCTCGGCAGGGAGTCTGCTTCTCCCTCTGACCTTCCTCCTTCTCATGCTCTCTTTCTACCATTCTCTCTCTCAATAAATAAATAAAAATCTTTAAAAAAAAATACAGGACATGTGAATAAGGGCTAGAGGAGATGGAGTTTAAAAAGTAAGCTTAGCCACTGGAACATGATGCCACTGAAAGAGTTGAGCTGGGAATGTAACATGATCAGATTTGGGTTTTTAGGAAGATTACTCCAGCAGCAGCAGTATAGAACTGTGATATCTCTGGTCTGTACAAGATGATCCACTGGGGTGTGTAAAAAATGTTAGAACTTAAATTCTTATATCAGTCTTCAAAATATCTGTTTTTGTGGTCTTGAATGTACATATTAGTATAGTAAGACATCCTCATAATTTAGAAATATATGTGTATCAGATGTATGTTCAGTATATGTGCTGCCAAAGCGAGCACTATCAGATGTATGTTCAGATTTTTTGAAAGGAAGGAGTGCATGGAAAAAAACTGGAGACCACTGGTTTATGGAACTGTGTTTATGCTGTAGAAGATCCAGGCCTGAAGTGAGGTTTTGGTTGTTGAAAGAAAAGGGATAGATTTAAGAGAGATTTTAGGTAGAATTGACAGGACTTGGTGACAAGTTACATGTAAGAGGCAAGAGAAGAATCAAAGATGACTTGTCGAGGTTAGCGAAGTTACATTATAAATGAGTGTTTGGAAGGTGAGGGCCAGTTATGTAATGTGTTTGCTTTTCTGAGGGAAAGTGGAAAGTTCTAATTGGGAGAAGGCGTTGTAGTCTGCAGTGAGAAAGGAGGAGATCTTTAAGGGCTCCATAGTGAATGTGTATACTTCATTCCATGAGGAAGACTTAAAGTGGGCTGAGCCAAGTTGCTGAAGGGAAATCCGTCCATGTTCGATTTAGAGAGGGAAAAAATAAACTTTCTAACCCACTCGAGCCACAGGAAAGGTTTCAGGGATGTTTCACTGATCTCACCTAGTCTGTTTGAATAAATAGGAGGAAGGAAACCAATCAAGAGAAAGATGCTGGTTGACTCCAAGCAAACAGTTCTTGTGCTGCAGGGTGTGAGAGGAGCTGGGGGATGTGGGCCTCAGAGTCCCCGTCTAAGTTATAGTCAATGACACACGCAGTCCCCATCTGAGTCCCAAGTTTCTCAGCCTCAGTTTCCTTTTTTTTTTATTTGTAGAAGGAAGCTAATAAATTCACCTGTAGGATTGTTGTGAGGATTAGAAGCGATCTTATATCTCACCTTCGGCAGAGAAATGATTGTTGAGTAAATGGCAGCTATCGTTAATATTGCTAGGAGAGGATGGGTACACTTGTCTGAACCCCCTGGAGTTAACGTCACAGCAAGTGTTCCATTTTATAGGTTTTTTTTTTTTTTTTTAAAGCCATAGAGAAAGTATTTGCTTCCTCTCTGTGAGTATGTTAGGAATGATGTGTTGTATAATTTATGAATTTCTTTGCAGGACTGTGATCCTCATATATGCAAAGCACTATTCCTTTTGCTGGTTGGGAGAAAAGAAGCTTAAAGTCCACTTAGATAAGATGAGCATGTGAATCATTAGAACAATAATATTTAACATTTGTTGCCTCTCTCAAACAATATTTGAAAATTTTATTCAGTTCTACATAAGATTTATACCATTTATATTTATCTTTGTTTAGCTGATAGTACTGTTCACTTCTGGTCTCTTTTCTTTTTTTCTTTTTTTTAAATATTTTATTTATTTGAGAGAGAGAATGAGAGAGGGAGAGGGAATCTGAAGCTGACTTCCACACTGAGCACAGAGCCCGATGTGGGGCTTGATCCCACAACCCTGAGATCATGACCTGGGCTGAAACCAAGAGTCGGACACTCAACTGACTGAGCCACCCAGGCATCCCCACTTCTAGTCTTTTTAATCTAACTTTCTTTTTCCCTGGGTGCTTAAAATTCTTGTTCTTAAAACTTTTTTAAGGGAAATTTTAAACATCTACAGAAGCAGAGAGAATAGTACAGTGAACCCTCAAATGGCCATTACTGTTAAAACACTTATTAATGTATGGCTTATTTAGTTCCATTTATAGATAACTGACTATAACTCCTCCTGTCCTCCAGACCTGGATTATTTTGAAGCGAATCCCGACTGTCCTATCTCATTGTTTTGTTTGTTTGTTTGTTTTGTTTTTAGAGAGAGGGAGAGGGAGAATCTTAAACATTGCAGAGCCCGACGTGGGGCTCCATCACGTGACCCTGAGATCATGTCCTGAGCTGAAACCGAGTCGGTTGCTCAACTGACTACACCACCCAGGAGTCCCTGTCCTATCTTATTCTTAAATATTTCCATATGTGTCTCTAAAAGATAGACCTTCTTTTTAAAAAACACAACAATGACATCAAAAAAAAATTCCTTTGTATCATCAAGTGTCTAGTCGGTGTTCAAAGTTTTCTAGTTATATGTATTTTTAGTGTTGATTTGTTTAAATCGAGTAAGGTCATACTTTGCAGTTGGTTGATAAGTATCTTGTCTTTTTTCCCCTTTGCAGTGTATTTATTGAAGATGCGTGTTGTTCTCTGTAGTTTACGTTGCATCCTGTTTCATGTGTCCTCACCCCTTTATTTCCTACACATTGGTAGTTCGGTTTAGTTATACTTGATCCGATTCAAGCTCATTTCCTTGGCAAGAACACTTAAAATGTGGTGACCGGTACTTCCATCAGGAGGCACGTTATGGGGGCGCTCGGGTGGCTCAGCGGGTTAAGCGTCTGCCTTCGGCTCAGGTCGTGATCCCGGGGTCCCGGGATCGAGCCCCGCCCTGGGCTGCCTGCCTCTCCCTCCCCCGCTTCCCCTGCTCGTGGTCCCTCTCCCCCTGCTTCTCTCCGTCAAATAACCAAATAAGATCTTGCGGGGGAGGGGGGGGAAAGGAGGCACATTATGTCTGATTATCTCTCTTTTTGGTCTGTTAATTTATTAGGGGCTGTAAAATGGTGATTTTTTTGCATCTATCATTTCTTCATATTAGCTATAATACTTCTATATAGAAAAACTTCCCCCTATCCTCTGTTTGGTTGCCCTGAGGTACAGTTCATCTAGGGAAAGTGGGATAATTATTTTCAAACTGAGTTTGCTGGTGTTCCAAAGGTGACTGTTTTTTTTTCCCACCAAGTGTCACTTAAACACATAGATTTAAACCTGTTTACTATATTTGAGTTACTGTAGTTCTCACTGATGTTTAATTTGTCCTATCTTTGTTTAGTGACAGCTTCTTCATGTTAGCTTCTAGAATCCTTGACAGGATCCAGGTAGCTTTTAATAGCTCCCCTGCCTTTTGGTAGGACAGATGTTCTGAGCTTATCTTCTATTTTTCCTGCTCCAGACCTGTATTCCCCTGTTTCTCTAAGGAGTCTTGCTTCCTTTTGGTGGGAAATGGTATTAGAGATTATAGTTTGGGTTTTGGGACTCTCTTTGTTTCGTTTTTTTGCTCTTAGGTCAGCCGTTATTCTAGGCTTTTCCACAGGTCAGCACTAGGAAGTTAAGTGTGTGTGTGTGTGTGTGTGTGTGTGTATGTGTTAAACTGTTCATATTGATATTTCCAATTCAAGATAATAGCGTGTGTGTGTGTGTTAAACTGTTCATATTGATATTTCCAATTCAAGATTATAGCATTTTTGAGAACCGCAACTGCTGGAATCAAATGCAAAGTAACACAAAGCATGTTGGTATTAAAATAATTAACCACCGACGAAGAAAGTTTTACAAAGGATCTTGACAAGATTTACTTTTTTACTTTTAAGTTAATCTCTCAAACTTTGTTGTTTCTTCATATAAAATTTTGGTCCTTTAAAAAAAAAAAGATTATGGCATTTTTATTTAACCTCATCACCCTTGTATCTGAATCTCCTATCGCTCATACCAAAAGTGCTGATTTCCAGTGACACCAGCATAAGTACTTGTGCTTTATCCCACAACACCCACACAACTCAGCAGCAATACCAACAATAGGATTACTGAAAACAGGTCGGTTTTGTGTTTTTTTTTGTTTTGTTTTTAGATTATATCCCACTAGGAAGGTCTAGTCAAGTTACTGTTTTAAAACCGTTAGAAATAGGTTTTTTTTTTTCCTGTGGTTGTGTCACCAGCTCAATAATAGGGTTTTTTTTTTCCTTTTAATCTTTTGGGATTGCATTTTAAAAATAATTTTGTTTTGTAGTCACATAAAATATTTATATGGTTTCAAAGCCAAATCTACAGTCTACAAAAGATGTATATAATATGCAAAAGAGGTATATTCAGAGAAGTTTAACTTCTATCCCTCTCTCATTACTCTGTTCCTTTCCTCCTCCGTAGGTAATTTTTTTAAATGTGCATTTGTCATTTCATTAAAAAAAATAAAGGTAAATACGTATATATATTCACATTTTCTACTACCAGCCCCTCAGGTAAATGGTAGCATTCTCAATGCACTTTTCTCTCCTTCCCTTTTCTCATTTTATACCGTCTAAAGAGGTCACTTCTAGCAGCATCTAGGGATCATCCTCATTTCTCTATAAGGACGGCATAGTACTCCATTGGATGGTTGGATTATGGGTTATTCAGCCAATCTTATACTAATGGCCACTTAGATTGCTTCCAGTGTTGTTATTACAAATGGTGCTGTAATGAATATTCTTATGCATGTGCCTTTCTGTATTTTTACCATTATACCATTGGGATAGATTTTTAAGAAGTGGAATTGCTGGGTGAGAGAGTAAATTTATATGTAATTTTGTTAAATAGTGTCCGATTCCCCTCCACAGGGGTTGTGCCACATGTGAGAGTGCCTGTTTACCTTACAGCTTCACCAATGGAATGTGTTTGTCAAACTTTAAAAATTATTTTAATCCAAGTTATGCACATGGTAAAATAGTTTGTAAGTGCTCATGGTGGAGAGCATTGATTCTGTACTCTATTCCCCCAGAACCTGTATTAACAGTTTTACTTCTAGTTCTTCTGATGGTTAACCCATAACCCCTAGGTAAATGTCACTTAATTTAACCTTAGGCAGTATTTGTTGACTCCGTGAAGTGAAAGGTGATGAGTACCTTTATAGGAATTCTCTTTTTCTCTTCCAGGGTTTTATATATTTATATTATTTCTATTTTTTAAGAAAGATTTATTTGAGAGAGAGAACACAAGCAGGGAGGGGGGGCAGAGGGTGAGGGAGAAGCTGGCTCCCCACTGAGCAGGGAGCCTGATTCGGGGCTCCATCCCAGGACCCTGGGATCATGACCTGAGCCGAAGGCAGACGCTTAACTGAGCCACCCAGGCACCCCTATTATTTCTAATTCCTATACTGGTTTTATTTTGACATTGTTACTTAACCCTTTTTATTCCATTAACTTTCAACTGTGTCTTTCTCATATTTCTCCACTCTCTAAAGGAAGGATACCTGTTGTTTCTAGTTTCTCTAGGCTGTACTTTTACTTTTATGTGGTTATTTTAGTTCTGATCCATGGTCAGAACCAAGTCTTTTATTTATCCTTTGGTTAAGTCTAAAAATTAAATGTTGTTATGAGTATTTAAATACTATTCAACGTAGGCCAGGTAGGGTACTGGAATAACCTTTTCTTTTTGGTGCATTGCCATCCCATTTGAAGGAGGACGTTCTTAACATTGGGGTCATATAAACTTTTTTTCTTTTTTGTTTTTTTGTTTTTTTTTTAATTTTTTATTGTTATGTTAATCACCATATATTACATAATTTGTTTTGGTGTAGTGTTCCATGATTCATTGTTTGTTCATAACACCCAGTGCTCCATGCAGAATGTGCCCTCCTCAATACCCATCACCAGGCTATAAACTTTTTTTCTTATAATCCATCCAGAATTTAAAGTTATACTCTGTATGCTAATATATAGATTAGTTTTGCATTTATTTGCACAAAAATACAGGGGGACACTCACCCTGTATAGATAGCAGCCCAGGGTGTCACAAGAGTCCTTCCATCGTCATGTAGGCAGACAGAAGCCTCTACTTTGCAGCCTTTGTGGGGGCTGGGGCACTTTTGGGAGCATGAGCCTTGGCTTTGACTTTGACCTTGTTGGTAGCCTCAGACCAGCAGAGCCTGGTGCCCTGGCAGTGTTGTAATAAGCATGTCTCTCAAAAAAAAAGGGGGGGGGCATGTCTCTCAAACTTGAGACTGATGCCTTTCAGGACCTTGAATTTGACAAAGGCCTCGATGGTCTTAATTTATTTTATTGGTCTGCATTTTCTTTAGATCCTTCTTGTGTTTCTTGACAAAGTTTAAAGTTCTTAGGAATTTAGATTCTACCTCCTTAACCTATCTTTATGATTAGGGCTTACTGATACCATTCTATGCCATTCTGGAACTGATTATGTGTGGTGTGGTTCTTGGACTTGGCCTTGTCTGCATTGCTGCCTGCAGTTCAGAAAGTGCTTGAGACTGGAAAAGAAAGAGCTATGTCTGGATTTTGATTTTTAAAAATAGTCTCATTTTCCCCTTCTCCCTGAATTTCTAATCCGTATTCCCCTCTTGGATTGTTCACTTTATCATATCTTTAATTTTTTTCCAAACTTAAACTCATACTTGCAGTCTTAAGGCTTTTTTTCTTCTTGAGGGCCTCTTCCTACCTTTCTGTTCTGATCTGTGCAAAGTTAGCTACAGTGTTGTAATCCTGGAATGTCCCTTCACCATGCTCCTATTTCATTATTTCCTGGCCCATGTGTTATTTTGTTTCATTTGCCAGAGTACATATTCAGGTTGGTTCTTAGAGGAGACAACCACAGCAGTGGACTTGCAGAAAGGGTGCATTTGAGTTTTTTGCATGTCTGAAAAATGTCTACTTTCACACACCTGATTGATAATTTGTATGGTGCTAGAGTTCTAGGCTAAAAAAAATTGCCCCCAGAACTTTGAAGAAAGTTTCTTACTGTCTTTAGCTGGCTTCCTCTGACACTGCTTCAGAAGAGGAAGGGAATACTTTGCCCTCTTAACTGCCAATTGGGGTATATGTGTAGGTTCCCTGTTCAGGCTTCCTTAATACCAGGGTGGGAAATTCTCTTTTACTAGGTGGTGGGTGGGAGTTCTGATTCTCTGAAGAGGCCTCCACTGATACCTTTCTGGCTGGGTAGAGTCGTGCCTTTTTTTTTTTTTTAATTTATTTATTTTAGAGTGCATGCGTGCACACACGTAAGTGGAGGGGAGGGGCAGAGGGAGAGGGAGAGAGGGAATCTTCAAGCAGACTCCCTGCTGAGCACAGAGCACAATGTGGGGCTTGATCCAGGACCTTGAGATCATGACCTGAGTTGAAATCAAGACTCAGCTGCCTAACTGACTGAGCCACCCAGATGCCCCTAGAGCAGTACCTTTTTTGCTGCTCTCACCATGGCTTCAGTTACTGCCACAGGAGAGTGGAAGTCCGGGTTCTCCACATTCTCCACTGAAACCACATCGAGGGGGTCCTCCTTACTGCTGGGGATGATGAAAGTCCCAGCCCTCTACTTGACTTTCTTTCATTACAGCCTGGCCAAGGTAGAAATTTGGTTTCTTCCCTGCTTGTCCTTTGCTGGCTTGAGTGGATGTGAGACCGCACAGGTTTTTCTGTGGTGTTTGGCTGACTTTTGGTGGTTTTTTTTCCCCCTAAGTTTTTGACTTGTCAGGCTGTCCCTTTTCTGGCCCTTTGGCTGACTTTTGTTGGAGGTTTTTTTGGTCTGCATCAATTGGCATTTATGGGTTGCCAGCTTTAGTCATGAATGGAGGTTGAATTTTATCAAATGCCTTTTCTACATCTATTGAGATGATCATATGATTTTTCCCATTTGTTAATGTAAGTGACATTTATTTTCAAATGTTAAACTAACTTTGCATCCTGGGATAAACCCATTTGGTCATGGTATATTATCCTTTTTATACATATTGCTGAATTCAGTTTCCTGATACTTATTTTATGGTCACATCTATATTCATAGAAGATTTTGGCTGTAATTCTCCTTTCTTGTAATGTTCTTGTCAGATTTTGGTGTTAAGGTCATGCTGGCCTCATAAAAAGGAAGGAGGATTGTATTTAAAAAAAATACAGAAGTGGTGTGATTTTTAGTATAAAAAGTTATCAGTGATTGCAGCTTTTTGGATGAACATTGAATTTAGGAAAATTGTTTTACTCATAAGCAATGGGAATAGGGAAATGCTTGTCTGTGTCTCCCTATAATATGAGGGGTAGGTAACCCCTCCCTACATCCTCACCCCATTATATTCACATATTTATTTTACTTATTTTGGCTGAATAATCCCATGTCAAATTAAGGCCATCATGATGTTTTTATCTGTTAGTGTTTTAGTGCATATCTCCTAAGAACAACCATATTCTATATATATGATGATACTTTTATCACCATCAAGAAATTTCACATTCATACAACATTATCTAATAAACAATCCATATTTAAATTTTCCCAGTTGTTCCAGTAACGTCCCTTATAGCTGTTTGTTTTTGAGCCTGGGTCCAATTAGGGATCATATGTTGCATTTAGTTGTCATGTCTCTTGTTCTCTTTTATCTGGAACAGTTCTTCTGCCCCCCCCCCCCCCCCCCCCCCGCATTTTGGCTCTGATACTGACTTTTTATTTATTTATTTTATTTTTAAAGATTTTATTTATTTGACAGAAACACAGTGAGAGAGGGAACACAAGCAGGGGGAGTGGGAGAGGGAGAAACAGGCTTCCCACTGAGCAGGGAGCCCGATGCGGGGCTCGATCCCAGGACCCTGGGATCATGACCTGAGCCGAAGGCAGACGCTTAACGACTGAGCCACCCAGGCGCCCCTGATACTGACTTTTTAAAGCATCTAGACCAGTTGTTTTATAGAATGTCCCACATTTAGAATTTGTCTAATTGTTTCCTCATGCTAAAGTTCATGTTTAAACATTTTGGCAACAATACCATAGGTAATGTGTCTAATGCCATGTATTTTTATTCTCCTTGGAGTTATTTTTTCTTCCATCCTTTTTTTTTTTTTTTTTTAAGGCTCTTATTTCTTGTCTTTCTTATCCTCTTGTAGCTTTCTGTTCCTGTTTTGTAAAAGTCATGTTTTTTTTTTCTGTTCTATTTAAGGATACCAGTTTCCTGAAACATATTTCTTAATCATTTTCAGAGATATATTCTTCTAAGAGATGATGTTCCCTTTCCTCCATTTGCAGTATTTTTAAAAGGTCTTTTATTTTCTGTATGCCCTTGAGCAAGGTGAGCTCTATCTAGATTTGTTTGCCATAAGCGGGGTGAATGGGTTACCGTGGGCACTGTTCTTTGTGCTGTAGGTGGCTGTCAGGTCCCCTTCTCAGAACTTGTATCTGAAGAACTGGTTCATATTCACTGTTCCAGTTGAATTCCTAGTCACTAGCAGGCATTTGTGCTACTGAGGTAAAAATTTATTCCCTCACTGCCTGATACTCTCTGATTCTGAACTAATAACCTATAGAAGAAACTAAAATTCCGAGTATACTCCATTAGAGTTGTTCTTGTTTCTGTTCTCACTGTACTTTTTGTGTATAATTATTATAACCAATATAACTCATTTTAAAAGTAATTTAAAAAAAAAGTAATTCAAGAGATTAAGTGGCTCTCCCTACCTATTAAAAGTGTGTGTGTGTATGATCCGTGAGTGTAACCAGGATTTAAGGGCGCAATGACTGAAGGTGGGTAGACCAATGGACCTATTGTAATAGAAGAGAGGTAATGAGGATTGATATTTGGATATTTCCTTTTGGTTTGCATCACAATGTCTTTTAAGAGTCCAGCTATCAGTGAGAGTTGTTAAGAAGTAGGTATCAGAAGATTAGAAAGTCTTCACAACCAGATGATGACTCTGTGTAGCCTGAGTGACAGAGAAAAAGGTGGAAGAGCTAAAAAAAAAAAAAAATTTTTTTCTGGGTATGATTTTTCATTGGTTTGATTTGGGTTCTATTGAGTGTGAGTTTACTATCCATGGGGAGCTCTCCAGTGACAGTTGAAATTTTGGACTTGAAGGTCATTGGAGAGGTGGGAGCTAAAGAGAGTTTGGGAGTCAATTACAGAGTGGTGAGTAGAGAGAACTAAAGACATTTCATGAACCCTAAGTAGGCAGATGGAGGGCAGGAAGGAAAGATGTTGGAGACCTCTCACCTCCTAAATCCAAACATCAAGTCCTGTTGATTCATGTATGTACCTCCTTCTCCACTGCTGTCCTCTTGGTCCGGGCCACCATGCTCTGAGCATAATGGCTGTAATTCCTCCCTACTGGGTTCTTTACCACTCTTGCTTCTCTCCAGTCCCATCTCTACAGTATCCAGAGTGAGTCTTCCAAAGGGCAGATCTGATCAGGTCAGTTCACTGTTCTTGTTCTTCCCGTGGTCTACAAACTTACTGTAAAAGCCTTGTTCACTATTAAACCTTGAGTGACTTGCACAGTATGAGGCACATAGTAGGTACTCAGCTAATACATAATGAATAATTAAATGGATGTTTAATACAGTGTAGAAGTTTGGTGTTGATTGGGTTTCATCTTAAAAGAGTATAATCAGTAAGTTGTCTTCATATATTTAACTCCACTATTTGTGATTGTTCCAAATAACTGATGATCCCCAAATCATGTGGCTTTGGCAGATCCCCTTTGGGATTATAAATACATATATTTATTTTTCTGAGGCTAATGTTTTTATGTTTTATTCCCGGAGTAAATACTGATAATCAGAGAAAGTCCAGAATGTGCTGGTTTAACTGGAGGATGCAGCCTGGATGTGCCTCACTTGTGGTGACTACAATATAAAGTCTTTTATTTTTATACCCATCACTGAAAGTTGTTTCTACTTATTCTCTTTGGTGCCAGAGGATGGGCAGTCACAGCCTGGAATTAAAAAGGAAGAAATTTATAGAGTGTTCTGATGGCCTACTTCTTGATTTTTTCCTCTGGCAAATTGGTGTCACCTTTCCCACCTTGGTCTGACTTCCTCATTGGAAAAGTTTCATATTGCATAGGAAAGAACAGTTTAGTAGGAATATGAGTTGCACATTATTAGCTCAGTGGTGCTAAAGCATGTTCAGGTGATAAAGTACCTAAAAGTCATGATATTGTGTGGAATACTCTGAAATATTTATATATTAAATGTCAAGCTACATTTCCCTCCCTAAATCAGATACTATTTTATATTATATTTTAGAATAGATGGAATAAAAGTGAGAAAGGTTTAAGAAAAACTTAAGGTAGGAAAACTTAGATTACATTATTTTTTCATGCAAATTGGGAAGTGGCCATTTTTGGCACTTCAGTCTAGTTCCTAAACCTGCAGTATTTTAAGTAGCATAGCTGGAGAACTATTAAATTAATATTAAATTAATATTCATGGGGGAGAGAAGAGGAACTAAAGTAAAAGGTGATGATATCAAGGCTTTCAATTTGGGAGCATCAAAACCTCATGGACAAAAACTGATGAGTCAGGAGGGAGAACTGGTAGGGAGGTCAAGAAGAATGACTTTGGTTGACTGAAACTAATGATAGGGCCAAGGAGAAGAATGCAACAGGTAGTTAGAAGGTAGGCTTAATGCCTGTCACATAGTGAGGCCATCAGTAAATATTGGATGCCACTACTAGGAAGAGAGCATAGAGATTTGGAAATCATTGGCATGGATGAAGAAGATGAAGCTATGAGAGTTGTTTGCAGGCTGGATATAGCAAAGCACAATTCAAGATTTGAACTTAGAGGGAAAGAAGAGACCTAGGTAAGCAGTGTAGAATGCTGTGGGGATTCAGTAGAAATGGGAATCCAGAGAAGACGATTTGGTTTAACAGTGAGTTGTGCATGTCCTTTGAGAAAATGGTCTCAGTATAATATGCATTAATTCATTCATGCAAGGCAGCACTGTAGGTGTTCTCTTCAATATCTCCCATATTACCTGTCCCTTCAGTATTATGAAAAGCTGTCAAATTTACCTTCCTAAGTAGGACAAAAAAGTGAAACTATACAAGAGTGATGGATACATTAGACTTTATCAAAATGAAAATCTTTTGCTCATCCAAAGACACTCTAGGCACCTGACAAGTTACTGCATTCTGAAAACTCAATTTATAAACTCTTACAACTCAGTAAGACAATCTAATAAGGAAAAATGGGCAAAAGATTTGAATACTTTATCAAAGAAGATATACAGATGGCAAATAAGCTTATGAAAAGATGCTTAGCATCACTAGTCATTGGCAAAATGCAAATTAAAACTACCTTGAGAAAGCCCTGACATATCAGTAGAATGGCTAAAATTAAAGAGACTTACATTATGAAGTGTTAGTAAGAATGTGGAGCACATGGCACCCACATGCTTTGCTGATAGAGATGGGCCTTGGTCTTTGAAACCAACTTTATGGGGTCATTTTCCTGAGCTTCCCTCCTTCTGTTATCTCTCCAGTCCCCTGGGGCTCCCTGTTCTGGCCAGAAAACTGGGGCTTTACTTATCCCGTTCTGCTGTGTACTTCCCACGACTACATCTGTAGTCCAGACCTAGCAGTGGGAGGACACAGAGGAAAAGTAAGTAATTGGAATTTGCCCCATTCTCTTAGGGTTACCCTACTGGTTGGAAAGGAAGGTTTTTCACTTACTGCTTTAGGTATCTGTAGATCCTCCTGCTTTCCCATTCCTTGAGCCTGAACTAGAGTGCTTTTCCTGGAACTCTGTCTATGCTGTTGTTGACTTCCAGTTTTTGTGCTGCTTTATGTCCATGCTGAGTGATACCAGAGGAAAGAAAATGGTAAATGTATGGTGTATCACTGATTTGGTGAAATTTTGAATTCTCGTCTTCTACCCCAATCTATCTACTATTGTTTACCTTTTTTGATTCCTCACATAGGTGCTCCATGAATTCTACCCTGGTTGTATAGATGTATTTTATAGCTGTGAGAGACAAGGTGGAGTATGCCTACTATATTTTACTTGGAACCAGAACTTCCGGATTTCTTTTTATTTATCCTGCTCTGCATTCATTGGACTCCTTGAATGTGTGAATATGTATCTGTTGTCAGTTTTGGAAAATTTTCAGCTCTTTTCATACCAAGGACTAAGTGAAGATGGGAATCCAAAAAGGTAAATAGAGCCTTAAAACCAGCTTGGGTTGTGCCCCATTCTCTTTACCTCTTCTGGTATATTGATTAGTCTTAGAATTTCTGGGTCTATTTTTGTCTTTTACTTTTTTATAATTTCTGTCTCTAAACACTGTTCTGTGTAATTTCTGTAAGTTCACTAATTCGCTTTGGTTTTATCTCTAATTCAGTTGGTTGTGACCTTTCTGCTCTTAGCCAATCATGGAGTTATTTTTTTTCTTATTTTGAGAAATACTTTGTTCTTTTTCAATTTTGCTTGATCATGTCATAGTTTTACTCTTTACTCATTTTTAATCCTTTTATTTCTTTTAAGTTTATTGAACATTCCATGTCCTGTCTCTCATAATTCCAGTATCTGAATTCTTCAAAAGTCTGATTCTGCCATCTTCTATTTCTGGGTCCTTATTTATGGGTTTTGTTTCCTGGAGGGTTCTAATTTTTGCCCACGAACTATTTCTTGGAACCGTGTGTGTGTGTGTGTGTGTGTGTGTGTGTGTGTGTGTGTGTGTGTGTGTGTGTGTAGGCCAAGGTTGAAGTGAATTTTTCTAGAGAAGATATACATATTTTTTGTTAGTGTTCTGTGGCCACTTTCAGTTTGTGACCACTTCAACTTGCATTCCTGGGCTGAGGTTTTTGACCATTCAGTAGCAATCCCTTGTGAGGGCCAGCTGTGGTTGAACTTGCAGGAATATTGCCAAATTTTGAAAGTAATTATTTTCATTATAGTTCTGAGATGTGTATGTGTGTGGATGGGTTTCTGTCTTGATCACATTTGTAGTCCCAGTTTAAATTATGAGGGAGGAGCGTATATTATACTTTCTATCTCAGGCTGGATGTTACTTTTGCCTTGTATTCCTTGAGCTCCATTTAATTGGGAGAATGAATCTTGCATTGGGCAATGTAAATGCCTTCAAGGGGAAAGCTAGTTTTTGTGTTTTGCTTTTTACCTTGTTGGGTTCCTAGCTTCATTCAGTTCTTCATTTGAATCTTCCTTATTTCCTTCCAAGCTCGTCAGTGTATTTATTTGAGAAGATAAAAACATTTATAATTGTTTTCAGTAGGGGATCAGAAGTATACTTAGCTTGTCATATTGCCAGAATTGGAATTCACAGCTGCAGTTTTTCCAAGTTTCAACCTGATTTAGTTACTATTCTTCAGACTTTACATGAACACTTACACCTCTGTATTTTTCCCCCACCCCCCACCCCCCTCCCCTCTAGAACCCTCAGTTTGTTTCTCAGAGTCCATAGTCTCTCATGGTTCATCTCCCCCTATGATTCCCCCCCTTCATTTTTCCCTTCCTACTATCTTCTTTTTTTTTTTTTGAAACATATAATGTATTATTTGTTTCAGAGGTACAGGTCTGTGATTCAACAGTCCTACACAATTCACAGCGCTCAACCATAGCCCACACCTTCCCCAATGTCCATCACCCAGCCACCCCATCTCTCCTACCCCTCACCACTCCAGCAACCCTCAGTTTGTTTCCTGAGATTAAGACTTCCTCATATCAGTGAGACCATATGATACATGTCTTTCTTTGATTGACTTATTTCGCTTAGCATAATACCCTGTAGTTCCATCCACGTCGTTGCAAATGGCAAGATTTCGTGTTTTTTTTTTTTTTTTATGGCTGCATAATATTCCATTGTGTATATATACTTCATCTTCTTTATCCATTCATCTGTCGATGGATATCTTGGCTCTTTCCATAGTTTGGCTGTTGTGGACATTGCTGCTATAAACATTGGGGTGCATGTACCCCTTTGGATCACATTTGTATCTTTGGGGTAGATACCCAGTAGTGCAATTGCTGGGTTGTATGGTAGCTCTATTTTCAACTTTTTGGGGACCCTCCATACTGTTTTCCAGAGTGTCTGCGCCAGCTTGCATTCCTACCAACAGTGTAGGAGGGTTCCCCTTTCTCTGCATCCTCGCCAACATCTGTCGTTTCCTGATCGGTTAATTTTAGCCATTCTGACTGGTGTGAACACCTCTGTATTTTTATCAGGCCGTTTCCCCTGCTTAAAATCTCCTGTTCTCCCACCTAGCCAAATCCTGTTCATTCTGCAATGTTTACTTCAAGTTCTTCCTCTTCAAGAGAAGCATCAGAGTACCCTAGCTCAGTAGTTCCCAAATGTTTGGAATGTTTACACCAATAAAATTTTAAAAACAAGTTTTGTGGAACCACAAAGAAATGATTATCTCCCATCATCATTATTTTTGAGAAGAAACTACCTTTTTACAGCAAAGAGCAGGAAGAACATGTTAGATTAAGGACGGTTTTAAAAATTGAATTAAATACTTTTATATGGAAAACACATTGCACTGTCCCTTGTTCTTCCCCTCATTTTGCTGTTGACTGTGGAGAGCCTCATTGTAGACTGTCCATCAGGTAATTAGACCCATGGCCTTTGGCCAGGATGAGGTCTTCAACTTGCAAGCCCACAGCATTTTGTTTGACCAATTATGCGGCACCTAGTCTTGTATTTCCTCATGGCAGCTCATGTTTGACTGTTTACCTTTACATTTTATTATGTTTTATCTCCTTGACTAGGTTGTAAGCCTTTATATGTATGTATTTAGATTACTCATAAATATGTGTTGAATGAGTTAAATTTAGATGCCTCTGATGATAGTTGAAACCTAAAAATATTTATAGAGCACACATTTGAGTATATCACAGCTTTGAATGTTGTTTATTTCTTGAGGAAAAAGAAGTTTTAATATGAATCATGAGTCTCTTATTCATCTCACTTCTCCTCAGGGAAATTCATTCAATTAACAAACTTACTGAGTGCTTGTTAAAAGCCAGGCCTTTTGTTAGAGGCTGAGAATACAAAGATAAAGTGAAACAAGGTTCCAGTCTAATGAGTAATACGTACATATAAGTAGAAAGCATGGAATACCTCCTGGGAAGCCTTATAGGAGAGCTTTGAAACAAGTCTTGTGACAATGTAGAGAGAGCAACTGAATTTTGTAAGGGAATCAGAGAGGCCTCTAGAGAGGAGGGGGCATTTGTTCATTTATTCATTGATTCAGCAAATATCTCCAGTGCCTACTATTTGCCAAGGACTGTTGTAGATGCATCTTGAATGCATATGATGTTTGGTGATAGAGCACATTTTAGGAAGGAAATTGTGGTCAAGAATATAACCTTTTGAAGTCACAACAGACCTGGGTTTGAGTTCATACACTGCTGCTTACTAGATCTTTGTTCTTGGGGCAAGCTATTTAAGTTCTACAAGACTAGTAAGATCTGCAAACACTCCCTTACCTCACAGGATTGTCATGTGGATAAAATGAGGTGTGGTATATAACATGCTCAGCATAGTTCCCATACCCTCTGAATTAGCTCAATAAATGGTAAGTATACATACAAGGCACAGATGATTGAGGCTTGATGAGAAGGTCAGTGTGATTATAATGTGGGAGGTATGTGTTATGTGTTGGTAGCTGGTGGTGGCAGAAGCTGAAGGGTCTAGCTGAGGCTCAATTGCAAACAAACTTGCTTGCCATGCTAATTAGTATCTTTATTTCTGAATGCATTTGGGAGTCTTGGAGATACATGTTATATTTTTTGTCTATTTTCTAAACTGTGTTGTATCATGTAGAGCTTAGCATAGTAGTTAGGAGCATGGACTTCAGAACCAAGATGCCTGGGTTCTGGTCCCAGCTTCATTTCCTAAATGTGTGAGCTCACACAAGTAGTTGAACTGTCTGTACCTTAGTTTCTTCACTGGTGAACTGGATAATAAACATACCTATCTTATATGTTTGTTTTATTTGCGTATATGCTTTTTGAGCCCCCCCCCCTTAAAGGTGTGGAACCCTGCGTCAGAGGAGCCTTATTTAAAATTTAGACATAAAAGTAGGGGCGCCTGGGTGGCTCAGTTGTTAAGTGTCCGCCTTCGGCTCAGGTCATGATCCCAGGGTCCTGGGATCCAGCCCTGCATTGGGCTCCCTCCTCCGCGGAAGCCTACTTCTCCCTTTCGCACTCCCCCTGCTTGTGTTCCCTCTCTCGCTGTGTCTCTCTCTGTCAAATAAATAAAATCTTAAACAAAAACAAAACAGTAAAAGTAGGGGTGCCTGGGTGGCTCAGTAGGTTGAGAGTCTGAGTCTTGGTTTTGGCTCAGGTCATGCTCTCAGGTTTACTGGATCAAGCCCAGTGTGGGGCTCCCTGCTGGGCGGGGAGTTTGCTTCTCTTCCTCTGCTCCTCCCGCTGCTCACATGCATGCAGGCTATCTCTCTCAAATAAATCTTTAAAAAAAAAAAAAAACAGAAGTAGATCTATGTGATGGGTCTCTTTCATTTCTCTTCCCTTTCCCGTAAGGCCTCTGATACACCTCTGCTCTATGCTGAAAACTGCCCTAGAAAAGTGAATGTTAGGGTGCCTGGGTGGCTCAGTCAGTTAAGCATCCAACTCTTGATTTCCGATCAGGTCATGATCTCAGTGTTGTAAGATCCAACCCCACATCAGCCTCCCTGCTCAGCAGGGAGTCTGCATCTCTCCCTCTCCTTCTACCCCTCCCACCTTAAAATAAATAAATAAATCTTAAGTGAAAGACATTCCCTTTTTTTTTTTTTTTAAGTATTTGTTGAGGGCGCCTGGGTGGCTCAGTTGGTTAAGCGTCTGCCTTCGGCTCAGGTCATGATCCAGGAGTCCCCGGATCAAGTCCCGCATCAGGCTCCCTGCTTCTCCCTCTGGCCCTCCCCCCTCTCATGTGCTCTCTCTCGCTCTCAAATAATAAATAGAAATCTTTAAAAAAAAAAAGTATTTGTCGAATTGATATTCAGGACAAAGAACATTTAGAAGTTGGGAAATTAGCATTTGTATTAATCTAAGTCAATGTGTATATGTATTTTTAAAGGTTAAATTTAGAGTGTGTGCTTGTAGGGGGAGGGGCAGAGGAAGAGAATCCTTCAAGCAGACTCCCTGCTGAGGTAGGAGCTGATGTGGGGCTCAATCCTGTGACCCATGACCCATGAGATCAGGACCTGAGCTGAAACCAAGAGTCAGAGAGTCTCAACCAGCTGAGCCAACCAGGCACCCCTAAATCAATATTTTGATATAAAAATCATGAGCCTTCATATTAACAACTAAAATATAACTTTGTATTTTGCAAAAAAAAAAAAAGATTTTGCAAAGCTTCTTGATTTAGAATCCTAGAGCTACAAGATGTCAGAACTGGAAGAGATCTTTCTTAGTGATCTGTTCATAGATGGGGAAATTGGATCCTACAGTGGAAGGTCTTTAAAGCTGTGCTACAGCCAGACCCCACGTGCTCATTGCTTGCTCCAAGCTGCCTAGCTCGTTCATTGCCAGAACCAGGGCAAGCAGATAGTTTTCACCATTCTAGGACTCCTGCTTCATAAACGTCTTGCTGTTTTGCAGTATGTATTCTTGGCTTTAATGTTGACTTTGCTCTGAAGCATTACTTGATGAGTCTATGCATTGTTTTTTGTTGCTCCGGTTGGTCTTGGAGTTTTCGGAGAGTAAGGGCCTGGACTTGGGCTGATTAGGTATTCCAAGATGCCTTTCCTTATATTGATAAGTTTTAATGTCTGATTAATTACCATCTATCTGTAAATCTAGAGAATAGGTAAACTATGAAAAAAAAAAGATGTTCTAAATTAAAAATGGGTATTATTTACCTGGGTGAGTAAGCAGACCCACCATAGCTGAAAATCATTAGGAAAATTAAAGTTGTTTTCCTCTCTGTTAATGCTCTTTATATTAAGGAAATGGCAGACATTTGAACGGTGTCCATGACTGGTCACACAGAGCCTGCACACTTCCGAACACTCACTCGGGAGCTAATAAAGTACCATAATTAGGCCCTCAAAGCACTCCCACAACCTTTAGGCTCTTCTAGTCAGGGACCACACAGACTCTTGCATTGGATTTTCTGTCTCCCTCGTTCTTTCAGTTTTAAGACTTTTAAGTGGGTCCCTAAACCTGGCTGGCTATGCACCAGAATCACCTGGGGAACTTAAAAAATTTTTTTGGGGACCCCACTCTAGACCCTCTGAGCCAGAACCTCTGGGACCTGGGAATCTTTGTTTTCAGAAAGGTTCCTTAGGTGATTTTGTTGACACAGTGCATGGACCTAAGTTCTATAACAAGTCGCATAACTGATGCCAGCTCTGAGTCAGTTCTGGATTCTTAGCAGAGAGAATCTGACTCAACTTGTTTTTAATCCTGGTCCCTTTATGTTCTAAGGGAATATTCCTGTATTTTGCTTCTTAGTGATGGATGAATTATAGCAGTTCTCAAGCCATGTTCCCATAGAACTTTGGTGTTCCATGAATTGCTGTTAAAATTGAATGTTGCGTATTTTCCCATAGGTCTCTCTCTCACACGTGTAAATGGACAGAGTATTTCCATTTTAAGTAAAAATTTCCTTTTTTGAACAGATATTCTTAATTTTGATGTAATTAAACTCATCAGTTTTTCACATTATGGTTTGTGCTTTTTAAAAGTTTATTATTTTGGGGCGCCTGGGTGGCTCAGTAGTTAAGCGTCTGCCTTCGGCTCAGGTCATAATCCCAGCGTCCTGGGGTCGAGCCCCGCATCGGGCTCCCTGCTCCGCGGGAAGCCTGCTTCTCCCTCTCCCACTCCCCCTGCCTGTGTTCCCTCTCTCGCTGTGTCTCTCTCTGTCAAATACATAAATAAAATCTTTAAAAAAATTATTTTTAGTAATCTTTACATCCCACATGGGCTCAAACTCACAACCGTGAGTTCAAGTGTCACATGCTTTTCCAGCTGAGCCAGCCAGGCGCCCCTGGTTTGTGCTTTTGAAGTCTCATATCCTTAGCTATCCAAATCTATGGTTTCGATTTTGAACAGTGTAAGAGGAGTGTGTGGAAAAAGTCCATGAAGGAGATTAGATGAAAATGGAAGAATTATAGATAGAAGAGAATGAAATTATCTCAATATCAATTCCAAATTCTTTTCTGCATAGATGGTCATGTTGTCCGCAAATAGGAAAAAATTGATTTCTTCCTTTTCAGTTGATATGCCTTTTATTTTTCTTGCCTTACTGCCCTGGCTTAACTGTTTAGTGTAATGGTGAAGTGGTGAGGGTGGACATCCTTGCTTTATTTCTAATCCTAGAGGGAAGGTATTCAGTCTTCCACCAGTAAGAATATTAACTCTAAGTTTTTCATAGACATCCTTTATTAGCTTGAGGAAGATCCCCTCTATCCCTAGTTTTCTGAATTTTTATCCTGAATGTGTGTTGAATTTTATGAAATGCTTCTTCTGCATCAATTGATATTATAATTTTGATTTTTCTTCTTTAGCCTATTAAGATGGTATAGACTATATTGATTTTTTTTCAGTATTAAGCCAGCCTTTCATCCCTGGAATAAATTCCACTTGGTCATGGTATATCTTGTTGAATTCTGTTTACTAATATTTTGGTAACGATTTTTGTGGTTAAAAGGATATTGATCTAGTTGTGTGTGTGTGTGTGTGTGTGTGTGTAGAATTTATATTTTTGGTACTGTCTTTGTCTGGTTTTGGTATTAGAGTAATACTTGGCCTTGTAAAATGAGTTGAAGTGTTTCATCCTCTTCTGTTTTCTGGAAGATATTGTATAGAATTGGTATTCTTTTTTTATTGAAATATTTTTATGTACAGTGAGTTAGCATTAGGGTAGGTATCTTGGCTATCTTCAGTAGGTAGGTCTCTTGGATGACCCATTCAAGAAAGTTAATTTAATCCAACTTAATGAAGCCTCTATCCTTTGAGTTCTGACGGAAACACTGGTGGCACATACCGAGGCTGTATATCCAGATCAGACCATGAGGATTTGAGCAGATGCAACAAGAACTGGCCAGATTTCCGCAGATGGCTCCAGGAGAACTGCTCTTTCCCTCTTAGATGCAACAAGGCAAAAGGTAGAATTGGTGTTAATTCTTTAAATGTTTAGTAGAATTCTCTGGTGAAACCATCTGCATCTATTGAGATGATCATTTGACTAATAGTTCATGTAGTTACCATTTCTGATGCTCTTTATTTCTTGGTAGAGGTCCATATTTCCATCTAGCATCATTTCTTTCTGCCTGAAGGACTTCTAACATTTCTTGTAGTGCAGGTCTGCTGGTGATGAACTCTTTCAGCATTTGTAGTGTCTGAAAAAATCTTTATTTTGTCTTCACTTTTGAAATAGCCTCTGGGAGTAGAATTCAAGGTTGTCAGTTTCAGTACTTAAAAGATGCTGTTGTACTGTTCACTCATTTGCGTAGTTTCTGACAAGAAATCTGTCATTCTAATCTTTGTTCCGTGAATCCTAACATGTCTTTTTTGTTCTGCTTTTAAGATATTCTCCTTAATACTGATTTTGAGCAATTTGATTATGGTGTGCCTTAGATTTCTTCCTGTTCCTTTCCTTGAAGTTTGTTGAGATTTCTGGATTTGTGCATTTATTGTTTTCATCAAATTTAGAAAGTTTTTGATCTTGATTTTGTCTTTCTGCCTTCTCCCCCCTTTGGGGATTCCAATTACTGATATATTTAGGCTGTGTGAAGTTGTTCCATAGGTCAGTGATGCTTTGGGTTTGTTTGAATTTTTCCCCTTTGTATGTTTCATCTTGGATAATTTCTAAAACAATGTCTTCAAGTTCACTAATCTTTTCTTCAGTGTTTACTCCGCAGTTAATCCCATTTGGTGGATTTTTCATTGTCGTTTTTATCTCTGGGTCTTTTTTGAATCTCCCATGTCTCTTAATTTTGTGAACACTTGGAATGCAGTTAGAGCAACTGTTTGAATGTCCTGTCTTCTAATTCTAACATCTGTGTAAGTTCTAGGTTGGCTTTTCTTGTTATGGGTTGTATTTTCCTAATTCTTTGCATGCCTGGTAATCTTTTTATTGACTGCCAGACACTGTGTATTTAATTTTGTTGGGTGTGGGGTATTTTTGTATTCTTATGAGTATTCTTGGACTTATGGCAGCGATCTGAGGCAATCGAAGGCTCTTACTTGTTTTCCATCTCTCAAGGTATTGCTGTGCCTTGCTGCCTGATATCTTGAAAACCATTGTTTCATATATTTCAGGAGTATGAAAGAGTTTGATCCTCTGGGTTTTGATTTTAAGATTTGTTAGGTGGGACTGAAGCAGTACTCGGCCTAGGATTAATTATTCCCCATTACTAAGATAATATCCTATTCTATCCAATGCACTGTGAATAATATAAAGAACTTAAAAAAAACCAAACAGTTTCAAGTGAGGTGCTGATCTGATGCCTCATCACCCCTGAATACTTCAGTGGGGTTTTCCTACAAATAAGGACATTCTCCTGTAAAACCACAATCTAAACATCAAAATCAGGAAATTAACATTGATGCATTCCTACATTGAATCCTTAGACCTCATTCAAATTTCAGTAGTCCCAGTAACTTTTTTAATTACAGCAAAAAGATCCAGTTCAGAATCATACATTGTGTGCAGTTGTCATGTTTCTTTGGTTTCCTTCAGTCTGGAAGAGCTCCTTAGTCTTTCTTGATTTCTGTGACCTGACCCTTTTAAAGATTACAGGCCAGATTATTTTTTAAAAGATCCCTCAATTTGAATTTGATTGTCTGATGTTTCTTAAGATTAGATTCTGGTGAAGCATCTTTGACAGGAATGTCATGGAAATGATGTTGTTTTCCCATTGCATTCTAGCTGTTTGTCTCATTACTTATGTTGATCATTTTAATGAGTTGATTAAGGTAGTTTTTGCTAAACTTCTACACTCGTTTCCCTCTTGCAATTAGTATTTTGTGGGAAGGTACTTTGAAGCTGTAAATGGTCCATTTCTCATTCAGTTTTCAATTCACTTATTTATATCAGTGTGGACTCATGGTTTCTTGTTTTATTTGATGGGTTAATAATCTGTTAATGTCATTATTGAATTTGATGCTTAAATTACTCCAGATCTAGCCAGTGGGAGCCTTTTCAAGCTGGTCTTTTGACAGTTCCCAATCATTCTTTGAGCACTTCTTTGCTTTCTGACACAATAAGATGTTCCAGCTCATTTTGTACTTTCTCTGCCCCAGCCCTGGAATCAGCTGTTTCCCCAAGGAGCTCTGGTTCCTGTTGGAGAAGAGTTGTATTTAGAACCCAACTTCTGGGTACTAGACATACTCATTGCTGTTGGGGTGTTGCTGCTTCTAGGCCTTGTCAGTAGACAGAGCCAGGAAATATGTGTATGTTTAAAAGTCAGGTTACATTTACATTTTATTTCCTTATCTATATATTTATTGAAGACCTTGAGTTCACACAAATGCCTCCAATTCAATTCCAACTCTACAGAATTCATTCTAGTTTCTTGTTAACTTCATTTGTGAGAACGAAGGCCTTCCTTACTGGTCTTGGGCCCCTTCACCCCTACCTGATATGGATGTTCTCTTTCACCTTGCTTTCCTAGGATCATCATACCTACTCCAGTGGTTTGATGTGTCCCTGCCCTCCCCACTGCCCTATGGGTACCTTGCTTGGACTCTGGCTCCCCATCTTGCTAAGCAAGCCTGCCCCAAAGCCACATGGCCAAACTCTTCAAACCTACCCAGGCTTCCTCACCCCACTCTTGGGTGCCCTTGTGCTTAGACATGCTTCTCACCGTCTTGGGCTCTGACAGCCTTGTACCTTCCTTTGAGGAATGTGGGCACATTCTTCACTCCACTTATGTTTCGGGCCTGGCCATCCCTGTGTTTGAACACATTTCTTACTCCACTCAAGTTCTGGCTCCCCATGCCAGGCTGCTCTGCCTAAGTGAATGCCTTCCTTATCCACTTGGATTTGGCATTGTATTGCCAGGCCATCCCTTAGCATGGATATCCTCCTACCTTGCTCATGTTCTGACATCCCTTGTCAGGGTCCTTGAGGGACATTTTCCTCACCCTGCTCAGGCTTGACACCCCACACTGGGCCATTGCCTACATAAACATCTACCTTGCTTTGCCTATGTAGTAACTTTAGGACTAAATTGTTCAGAAAGAACAGGAAAAGTTAGGGAAGGGAAGGCTTTTAAATATTTTTTAAGGATAAAAATATTAATGAAATAGATATGATCTTTGCAAATGTTATTGATATGGTTGAAGAATCTATATTTTACACTGCAGCTCAGTACGGTGGAGAATTTCTTAAAACAGTATGGAGTATTGGGGTCTTTGGGAAGCTCAGTTGGTTTGGTGTCTGACTCTTGATTTTGCTCAGGTCATGATCTCAAGGTCTTGGGATGATTGAGCCCTGTGTCAGGCTCTATGCTCAGCAGGGAGTCTGAGATTCTCTCTCTCTCTCTCCCACTGCCCCTCCCCCTGCTCTCACAGGCACACATTCTCTCTCTCTAAAATAAATACATCTTAAAAAAAAAAACTATTTATTTATTCATGAGAGACAGAGAGAGAGAGGCAGAGGGAGAAGCAGGCTCCCAAGGAGCAGGGAGCCCGATGCGGGACTCGATCCCAGGACCCTGGGATCATGACCCGAGCCGAAAAAAAAAATGTATGGAGAATTACACATTGCTGAGGGGTGTGCAGGCACTGTTTTTCTTCTTGGAACTCAGCTAAATTTCTTCCATTAGCTTGCTTTGCGCAGGGTGGCACGAGAATATTTCCATAGGCATATATAGAAAGGTGAAACTTTGCAACTCCTCGCACAGCAGGATCTGTGTATCTTTATTAATCTGATCCTGAGAGCATTATTAGAAATGAAAAGTTAAGTGTAAAATCTTGAAACAACTTGTTTGTATAATTACACAACTAAGTTAATCATTTTCTAACAAGTCTCAACAATGACTGCATTCTTCTATGGAGGTGTTAACTTGTTATGGGTTAGAAAGCACTCTTTGATACAGCATTTTCAGCCTGGAAAAACGGCTTTAATTTCAGAGTTCACTGAAACAAATGGAGACTTGTTGGAAATATTAACACTACCCTTTTGCTTGTTTGTCTGGCTTAAAGGAATCAATGTTTAGTAGGTGATGTTTGCTAGCATGTTCTGAAGTGTATACAGTTTCTCTTGACTATGTTGTCAACTTTAAGACAGTTCAGCTGGTATGAAGTTTGAAATAGACCTCAGCTCCCTTAGCATGTAAGTTTGTAACTAAAACAGAGGTGAAGTCAGATCATTAGTCTATAGAGAATAGGTTGCTATTTTGCTTGATAGATACTAGCTGCTTTGAAGATTTGATGATGGTGAAATGAGTAAGGGGTCCTAACACTGTGTGTGTTTCAATTTGTAGTTCTAAATAACACTTAAAGGGATGAGGGCCTAGCATTATAGCATGGTTACCATATGCAGCGAAGATTCATTTTATGAGGAGTTAGTGTTATATTTTTCTCCTAATCTCATAATATGTTGTAATTGAAGAAAAGTAGATCCTAATTGAAAGCTGATGATCCAGCAGAGTGATCAATAGCATGATACTCTAAAACAACAACAAAAAGACCCATTAAGCTTTCCTGCTGCCTGAATCTTGTCAAAGCCTTTGTCTGTTTCATGACTTCAAGCTGAGTGTACTTAATCATTTTGAGAACATGGCCCTGAGCACTGAGCATGGCCCTTCCAGTGAATCACTGAGAATTGTGTTCAGAAGAGTGGTATTGAATAGAAATGCTCTCTTGGCTTACTTTCTGGCTTCATTCTCCCAGAAGCAAGAACTGAACAGACCTCCCTTTTTTCAAACACATTTTAGCTGTTTGTATGTCATTTTTCTGTATTTAAGAGCCAAGGCTGTTGTCAGCAGGTGTGACTTATTGATACCTTTGACTCCAAAGGAAAATATCTTTAAAGAGTAACAGTCGTGTGTAAGCAGTGTGTATTCAGTAAATTACCTCTTGTCAGAGAGAAGCAGTTACTAGGAGTGGGAAATCACATGTCAGGTGATGGAGGAAGACTCATTCATCAAACACTTACTATGCCAGGTGTCAGACCAGGGTTATAAGAAGACTGTCAGTGCCCTCAAGAAGCTGCCAGTCCAGAGGGGAAGGTGGATATTTAATCAGAGGTACATGGGTGGTTCCCCACTGGCTGCACATTGGAATAAGTTGGGGGAGCTTTAAACAAATACTGGTGCCTGGAGATTCTGATTTTAATTGTTCTGGGGTGTGGCCTGGGCATTAGGACTTTTAAAAGCCCCTTGGGTAATTGTAATTGCATCAGCGTTGAATGTGGTTAAGAACAGCAAGAGTGGGGGAATCACAGGGTGCCCTGGGAATATAGAGGAGGGGCACTTAACCCCCTCTGCGCTGTGGGTAGGGGGGGTTGAGAAAGGCTTTCTAGAAAGGAGGAAGTGCCTGAGCTGAGGCTTGATGAATGAATTTGTCAAGTGCAAAAAGACTGGAAAGACTGTTCCTTGCAGAAGAGCATCTGAATGTCAATAATGTCAAACGGTAACGTGTTTAGAGCTTTTGGATGATTCATGTTGATTGTGCTACTCCTTTGCTTTGACTTTGGCTAGTTTATCCTGAGTTTCAGTGTCATCCTCTTTTTTTTTAATTTAATTTAATTTAATTTTTTAAATTTATTTTAATTAAAGTTACAGCTTTTTTTTTTTTTAAGATTTTATTTGTCAGAGCACAAGCAGGGGGAGTGGCAGGCAGAGGGAGAAGCAGGCTCCCTGCTGAGCAAGGAGCCTGATGTGGGAGTTGATCCCCCAGGACCCTGGGATCATGACCTGAGCCGAAGGCAGATGTTTAACTGACTGAGCCACCCAGGTGTCCCAGTGTGCTTCTCTTTAAATGGGGGTAAACACAGGTAGGGTAGTTGAAGATTAACAGATAATGCATGTAAAGTGCTTAGCATCATGCCTGGCACACAGAAATAGTAGTAGAAGGGGTACGGTAACGGTGCACCTAGTGTGAACCAGAGCATGGCTTGTTGAGCAGGCTACAAGTAGTTCTGTACAGCTGCATGTTAGGGTACAGGACTGCAGGAGGTGAGGGTGGGTGGCAAAAAAAAGTTGCTTGGCAGGTAGGCAGGGTTCCAGATCATTGAGAGAGATGTAAGGCAATTAATAGTGGGATATCATGGCAGAACCGGGACATTTCCATGGTAATATGTTAAGCTATATCATGAAGTGTTCTGGGAAAACTTGGGTCCATATTGGAAAATTGGCTCAATATGGTATTCTCAGCATCATTACGTGTACTGAATTAGCAGTGAGTGTTAATAGGACAGAAATAGGTTTTTCGGTTCCTTTAGCCAAGTAGTTAAAAATATTGAGCATCTTGAGGAGTTATGGAGGAAATAAGCAGTCTCAAGGTAGTCTCAGAGACTCTGGAAATTGTTAGTCTTAGTTGTTTATAGGCTTAATGAAAATATTAAGAGTCTCTTGGCCATTTGCATTTAGAAGAGACACTTTTAAATTTATTTTTTGATTTGCAGAGAAATAGAAAATGCTTCCATCTGCATTGGCTTCACTGGCCCTTAAAATAACTTATGTATATTTGTTGGTATGTTATATAACTTGTCACAACATTAGTCACCACTTCTTCCATAAGGCAACATGTAAGTGATCATGGATAAGCATGACTATAACTTATAATTATAGTCCAATTTGTTCTTAGTGTTTTAGTCAGCTTTTTGCCTTTTTTTTTTTTTTTAAAGAAACTCATAATCTTTGGCTCCATGTAATAGAACTCTGGCAGCTATTTGAACTGAGTGAAAAACTTAGGTAGTTTTATTATTACTCATTAGAATGAAGCAGTAACTATGGAAAGCAATAGGAGTAAGCTTCCATGCTTCTACAAATGCTATTTTTCTTTGAAATCTGTTCTATTGCAAAAGCACTGTTGATGGATTACTAAGGTATACCTTAAGTTTATTTTGTTTTATGTACTAAGTTTTTGGAAGAAGAATTCCATTTAACTTGATCAGTGGTTTGTTCTTAAAGTGTGATCACTAGTCCAGCAGCCTCAGTATTACCTGCTAGTAAACAAGTGTTTGGCTACTTGTTAGAAATGCTAATTCTTGGGCTCTCCCCCTACTCCTTCCAAACTCTGGAGTAGGGCTGGAAATTTCTTTTCACATGCTAAAGTTTGAGAATCACGGAAGTGTATAATCATTCCTATCATTGAAATCTTTCAGACCCTGGGAAAGGCTGGTCTGTACTTCCTTTATTTCCTCTACTCAGTATTTGATTCTGGCTATTTCCCAGGCACTGTTTAGGTACCTGGGCAACACTAGTGGGTATGAGCGACAAAGTCCTTCTCCTGCAGTTTACATTCATAGGAGGGAGACTGACAATGACCAAGATTGTGATAGATATGCTGTGGAAAATTAGAATTAGATGGTAGAGAGTGTATTGGGGAAGGCCTTTCTGAGGAGGTGAAATAGAAGCTGAGTTTTGAATGACAAAAAGGGCCACCTATATGAAGATCGGTGCAAAGGGCTTTTAGAAATGAGTTTGGTCTGTTTGAGGAGCTGAAGGAAGGACAGTGTGCCTGGAGTGCAGTGAGCAAGGGGAAAAAGGTATGAAATGAAGTTGGAGAGAGAGGGAGAAGCCAGATTATGTAGACCCTTTAAGGACTTTTTTCTCCCATCTTCAGTTTTTTTTTTTTAAATTGTGAAATACATGTGAAATTTACCATCTTAACCATTTTTGTAGTGTACAGTTCAGTGTTATTAAAGACGTGCATACTGTTGTGCAACCATCCCCATTATCCATCTCTAGAACTAAGACTTTGAGTGACGGGGGACACTTTAGGGAGGTTTTAGGCAGAGGACTGAACTAAACTGGCCTTTGCAATAAAAGGATTACTGACCACTAAGTTGAAATCTGATCAAAGGAGGGCAAGAGAGGAAGCAGCAAGATCAGTCAGGAGAGTATTGCAGTCATCGAGGTGAGATATGGTGATCTGGCAAGGATAAAAGATAGTAAGGTTGGGGATGCTGAGAAGCATTCAGATTCTGGTTATATATATATATTTAAAGATTTTATTTATTTGACACAGAGATAGAGACAGTGAGAGAGGGAACACAAGCAGGGGCAGAGGGAGAGGGAGAAACAGGCTTCCCGTGGAGCAGGGTGCCCAATGTGGGGCTCGATCCCGGGACCCTAGGATCATGACCTGAGCCGAAGGCAGACGCTTAACGACTGAGCCACCCAGGCGCCCCCAGATTCTGGTTATATTTTGATGATCAAATTAACAGAATTTGCTGGTTGTGACATGTGAATGATTGTGGCTGATATATAAAAGAGGGGTCAAAGATGGTATCAGGTCTTTTTTTGTCTGAATAATTGGTGGAATTCAAGCGATTCAGGTTTGAGGAAGAAAAGCACCATTTGTTAAATTAGAAATGCTTCTTGAATATCCAAGCAGGGATGTTGAGTAGGCAGTTGGATAAGGGAGTCTGGAGTCAGGGAAGAAGTCAGGTTGGAGACATGATTTTGGGGCTTGTCAGCATTTGCATGGTAATTAAAGCTATGAGGCTGAATGAGATCATCTAAGTAATGAGTGGAGAGAGGGAGAGGTCCAGGACTAAATTCAAGGGTAGGAGAGCTTACATGAGAAGGAGCAGCCAGTAAGGTAGGGAGAGAACCACCAGAGAGTGATATCCTGGAAGGCAAGAGAAGAAAGTGTTTCAAGGAGAGAAAAATCTATCGACTGTGTCAAATGTTGCCAAGATGTTAAATAAGACAAGCCCTGAGAATTGGCCATTTTAGCACATTTTAGCAATGTGGTCCTTGGTAATCGTGACAAGTTGTTTCAGTGCTGTAGTGGGTTCAGAAGCCTGGTTGAAGTGTGTTAGAGATACGGAGAAGCAGCAGAGACAGTATAGACAATGTTAGGCCAGTCTTCATTTAGAGACATAGCGGATCTGTACAAAATACCTTAACCTAATGGCACAGGTTAATGTATCAGAGCTTTAATGTTAAAAAATTTGTTACGTTAACATCTCCGTATGTATGTGTTTGTTATTTCAATTTTCCAAATGAAATTTTGAGATGAAGTTCAGCCAGTTGCAAAATCGGCTTAAGAAAGGTATGTTTATTTAAAAAGTTTTTTTTAAAAGATTTTGTCAGAGAGAGAGAGAGCTCCCGCGAGAGAGCACGCGTTGCATGCGTGCACAAGCCAGGGGCATGGTAGGCAGAGGGAGAGAAGCAGGCTCCCTGCTAAGCAAGGAGCCTGATGTGGGACTCGATCCCAGGATCCTGGGATCATGACCTGAGCCGAAGGCAGATGCTTAACCAACTGAGCCACCCAGGTGTGAAAAATTTTTTTCTTTTAAAGATTAGCTTATTTTAGAGCGAGCAAGTGCAAGTTGTGGGGGGGGAGGGGCAGAGGGAGGGAGAGAGAGTCCTAAGCAGACTCTGTGCTCAGCTCAGAGCCCAACCTGGGGCTCGATCCCATGAAATCACGACCTGAGCTGAAGAGTTGGACACTCAACCGACTGCACCACCCAGGCACCCCAGGAAGGCTATGTTTAGATTTTAGAAGGAGTCTTCCTGATGCCCTTTAAATAGCCTTAGAACATTCCTTTCTTTAATCAAACACTCTACTTTGAGATCATTTGAATGAAAGTGATGTTTCCATAAGACATTTTCAACAATGTTGGTGGCCAAAAGATACTAGCTTGGTAGACCTTTCTGTATCCTCCTGCAGGGAAAACACACAAAAATTTTAAGGCTCTCTTCAAACTTCAGTTTACTTTGTTTTATTTAGCCTATTAAGTAAAATACTCTGCTTTACTGTCTGATTTTTAAAATTACATTTTACAAGGTATATTTAAATACCTTGAACTTTAGAGCAGCCAACTCTTTTCACTGTAGGTACTTATTTAAAGCAAAAGCTTAAGTTTCTCATCAGTGAAGGAATGATAATCTTTCATAAGAGAAATAGATTCCTGATTGACAAAACACACATTTTTTTCTACTAAGGAAGTAGAGGGAATATTAAAATGTTTTATTGAATCTAAGATGCCATTATTTGTAAAATGCACCATTATATGTATTACTAAGAAAGAAAAAAAAATGCTGCCATTTAGCATTAAGATGCAATAGATTGTAAGAGATGTGGGAATGTCGGGGACAAAAGTTCATCTTAGAATCAATGAAGCACAGAATTTGAGCTCCAGGAAGGTGAATTCAGGTTCTGGCTGTGTTTCTACTAGTTGTGGGACCACCACCAAGTCACATAGAATCTCTTTGCCTCAGGTTCCTCACCTGTATGGTGAGAATAATAATAACTGATCCACCTGTCCTCATAGGATTATAATGAGGTTGAAATGAGATGAATGAGAGTTTTTTTTTTTTAAGATTTTATTTATTTGAGAGAGAAAGAACGAGAGACAGAGAGCATGAGAGGGAGGAGGATCAGAGGGAGAAGCAGACTCCCCGCTGAGCAGGGAGCCCGATGTGGGACTCGATCCCGGGACTCCAGGATCATGACCTGAGCCGAAGGCAGTCGCTTAACCAACGGAGCCACCCAGGCGCCCCGAATGAGAGTTATTTTGAGAAGTGGAATCTACTGGGCAAATTCAGGGTATTTATTTGATTGAAATTAACTGTTAGATCTGATCAGGTGACTCAAAGTTTCTGAGCCTTGTCAGGTTTAAAATAGAATTCAATTATAGACATTTGGAAAGTATAGCATTTTCTTCTAAACCATTTTCAGTCAATCTGGAAATACTTTTTTATTGTAGTTTCAGAATCAAAGAGAAAACTCAAAGCTAATATAACCCAATACTCTCATCATTCAGAATTAACAACTGTTAATATTCTGTAACTGCTGTGATCTTTTTCAGCCTTATTTTGATATATTTATGACATAAAGAGGTAAAAGGATATAGTAATGAACATTCATATGCTTGCCATTGCCAGTACAGGTGAAGCCCCCTATGTGGAAACGGTATCTTATATTTAGATTAGCATCCTGTCTTCGTAATAGCCTAGTGATTTAGGATACTGTTTCTCTTGTTTCAGTCTTTAAAACTTGTAAATAAGCAGGTTAACTGCATCATATGTGTTTTATCCTGGAATATGTGGGAGAAGCTACTTTGTGCTAGTGTTTCCTTGGTTTGAGTTTCCTCAAAATTCTACCTGTGGCTTTGGAGATACAGCTGTATAAATTCAAAATATGACGCCTGTGAAATCATAATCACAGCTAGCCTATTATTTGTCAGGCATTGTACCTAGACAGTTTTTGTGTGTTTTCTTTAAGTTTCACAATAATTCTTCTGGTTAGGTGTTTTTTTTTTTTTTTTCTTGAAGATTTTTATTTGAAAGAGGAGATAGGGAGCACAAGTGGCCGGGGTGGGGGTGGGGGGGCAGTGTATGAGCAGAGGGAGAAGGAGAAGCAGACTCCCACTGAGCAGGGAGCCCAACGAGGAGCTTGATCCCAGGACCCTGAGATCATGACCTGAGCGGAAGATAGGTGCTTAACTGACTGAGCCACCCAGGCACTCCAGGTGTTTTCATTTTATAGATTAGGAAGGCATGGCTCAGAGAAGTTGAGTAACTTGGCCAAAGTTCCACAGCTATTAAGTTGTGGAGCTAATGATTTTAAGTAAGGTCTGCCTTATACCACAGCCCACATGTTCTATACCATGCTGCCTCAATCCTTGTCAGTAATCACAATGTGTTTCTTTTGTAGGCAGAACCCAGACACCACGTTTGAAGTCTATGTTGAAGTGGCCTATCCTAGGACAGGTGGCACTCTTTCAGGTATTTGCATGTTTGATTATGATATGTGTTTATTGTATGAGATAGCTGTGCAGGACGTCGCTTCTCAGCCTTTTGGCTAAGATCAGGTGGAGATAGCTGTGCATGTGGGATATGTGAATATTCTAAACTGTGATTTATCTTTGAATATATTTGTCTTTCCCTTTTATTCCACATCATCCTAAGGAATGGAGAATAAGCACAGTGAACAATTTAAGAGTCACTGCCATGACAGGCTTGAAGTATGGCTTTATTCGTTGTAATCATTGAGTTTTGGTTTGTATCTTTCACAGATGCCTGGAAGTCAGCTGCTTAGTATGAAATATTGTCCCCTTGCTAATGAGGAAGGCTTAGAATTAGGTTACAAAATAATATAAAGGGAAATCTCTGCCACTAAACTGGGAGGAGATGTTTGAAATGGATTTAATGTAGTAAATTTTATGTCTGCTGGTAAAAGTTGGAAATGAGTTGAAGAAAACACCTCTCCTGGCTTTAGATTTTGGACTAATTTGGATGTGTATTCCTGGACAAGGGGGTCTCAGATAAGGTTAGAGTATCTTGCAAAGACTGAGTATATTCTCAACTAAAATCCTTCTTGGTTAATGAGAAAAAAAACCCTATAACCTAGTGTTCTTTTTCTTGGTAACTAAGAGAGTGATGCATTTGCCAGAGGGATGTCAGGGAGCAACTCTTGGTCCACACACACAAACAGTTGTGTGTATTACTTGGTGTTCAGGGAGAGTGAATTTACTTGGATTAGAAACTTGGAGTAATCAGGATTCCAGTGGTATATGCTCTTAATTGGCTATGCAGTATTTTCTATTTCATTATGTTAGACTGTAATACTCATAAAATAGCTACCTTTTATTGAGTATCTGTTCCTTTGTTCTATGTGTCTGACATTTTGTCCTTACAATACAACCCTTTAAAGATAGTTGGGTGGCAGCTCCATTATACCTACGAGAAAATAGAATCTCCGGTCAAATAATTTACCAGGATCATCACTGTGTAAAATAACCATGATTTTTGGTTTCAAGTCTTCTTTACTCTGCTAAGTTGCCTTCTTGAGGGCCATGACCATGTTGGGCACATCTCTCCATGTCATCTGCAGGGCTTTGCATAATGTCACTAATATTTGTTAAAATGAATGAATTTCTCTTAATAGCAAAAGTGATATAACTGTGTGTTCCACTTTCTGGATTATCTAATGAAGGTTACAAATTTGTGGTCATTCTAGAAGTAGAATGTTAGCATCCATGTTAAGTTATCCCTCTTATTCTGCAAACCATTGCTTTGGGAAGCATCTGTTATTAGGTACATACCTGGAGCAGCACCTCTGTGGGCCTACTTTACAGAGTAACCATTTGATGATGGCTATGATTTGACAGATAAATTTAGGGACAGAATTTTTCTTATTTTACAGTTGCTAATGTTTCCTCTTTCAGTGTTCTAGGATTTTTTTCCTCCCAATGTTAAAATGAATTTTTTTGGGAAAAAGAACAAAATTAGAGAAGTACAAATAAGATGGAAGAATGAACAAAATGCAAAGTCTTTATCTTACCCCAGTCATCTAATTCCTCTGTGCCATAGACAACTTCTTCCGTGTTTAACCCTTTAGTATATTTTAAAAACTTTTAATTTTGAAAATATTTTTATTTTATTTTATTTATTTTTTTTAAAGATTTTATTTATTTGAGAGAGAGAGAATGAGAGAGAGAGAAAGCACATGAGAGGGGAGGGTCAGAGGGAGAGGCAGACTCCCTGCCGAGCAGGGAGCCCGATGCGGGACTCGATCCTGGGACTCCAGGATCATGACCTGAGCTGAAGGCAGTCGCTTAACCAACTGAGCCACCCAGGTGACCTTTATTTTATTTTTTTAAAGATTTTATTTATTTATTTGACAGAGCTAGAGCACAAGTAGGCAGAACATCAGGCAGAGAGAGAGGGAGAAGCAGGCTCCTCGCCGAGCAGAAAACCCGATGCCAGGCTCGATCCCAGGACCCCGGGATCATGACCTGAGCAGAAGGCAGATGCTTAACTGACTGAGCCACCCAGGTGCCCCTTGAAAATATTTTTAAAAGATGGAAGTTATAAGAATGGTCAAGTGCATATGCCCTTTCCTCAGCTTCGTCAGTTGTTACCCAATTTTGCCATATCTGCTTTATCACTGTATATGTATATACATATTATTTTTGCTGAACCGTTTGAGAATAAATTGCAGATATAGTGACCCTTTATCCCTACATACTTCAGAATATATCTCCTAAGAATTTTCTTACATAACTCTAGTACGATTCTTGAAATACAAGAATTTAATGTTGATAGAATGTCAGTTGTCCATGTTTAAATTTAATCAGTTGTGCCGATAGTATCCTTTATAGCATCTTCCTTTCTGATCCAGAATCCAGTTATTCAGGATCATGCAGTCCATTCAGCTTCACATGTATTTAATTTCTTTCAGTAAATAATAGTTTTGCAGCCTTTCCTTACCTTTTATCACAGACACATTTTGAAGAATTTAGGTCTGTTGTTTTGCAAAAGGTCTCTAGATTTGGATCTGATCATATCCTCATGATTAGATTCGGGTTATGAAAGTTTGGCAGGGGTCTCTGTGTGTTACGGTGTATCATATCAGCAGGCACATGATGTCTGTCCCTTATTAGTGGGAAAAAAGTACATGGAAGTTACATGTACAGTTTAGCAAATAATGATCATGTGCCCATGTTACTGCTTTCCAGGCTAAGAAATATAATGTTTCCTGGGTCTAAGGAAATACTGTTACTGCAGGAGGGCTCCCTGCCCTGGCCCTGTGCTTTAGTGGGCCCTACTTTGGCACTCTTCCATGGGGTAGAGTCTGTGGGCCCTGTGGGACATGCCTGCTTAGAACCTGAACCTTTCCATGGTAGACCATACTTTAAGTACCTAGGATCTCAGAATTTCTTGCCCAAATGGCCCTGAGCGTGTTTCCAGAGCCTGTGTGAGTCCCTTTCCTGGGGTCCATACTTCTGAGGGTGGGCTGGGCTGCTGGTGTATACAAGGGATGGCCTAAAAGTGGCTGTGTATGGAGAGTAGGGTATGGGATGGAACTTGGACTTGTGAGTGGAGGTGACTGCATGCTTGTGTGTGTGAGGTCCTTGGCTGTGTGGGATGGAGAAGAGGGTGATGGGTGGTGGACCAGTGGCCAATTCTCCCTGGATCAGCATGTTTCTGCATGGAATTCTGGGGAATCCCAAAATTCTCTGTATGAATCTGGCTTTCCAGGCAGTTATAAAGGTATATTTGTCATGATAGGAGGATAGAACATATTTTATTTAATATTTTGTAAGCTTGTTTTCTTATCTGTTAAATATTAACACATATGGTATGAGGGCCTCTATTTGTACTCTTGCTGAGGCCCTGTAAGTGTTGGAGGTGGATTTGGTTGGCACCCCAGAGGTTCCTCCTTTCCTTTCTCCAGAGGTAACTACTATCCTGACTTTTATGATAATCATTTGTTTTTCTTTATAGTTTTATGACCTAAGTATATCTCCTTGAAAAAAATAATTTATTGCTTGCTTCTGAATTTTATAGAAACAGAATTATTATTTGTGTAGTTTTGCTGCTTTTTTTGCTCAAAGTTATGTTTGTAAGGGTTCTTCATGTTGTGTGTAACTATAGTCATTCATTTTCATTGCTGTGTAATACACTGTAGGATTATATCACAATTTATCCGTTCTGTTGAAAACACTTGAAGTTGTGTGCAGTTTTGGGCTATTACAAGCAATGCTACCGTAATCATTCCTTACACGTGAATCCTGGCGCGCTTAAATGTACATTTCCTTAGGATAGATACCATACTTGATTACTGGATCATTGCTAACTTGTTTTTCAAAATTATGCTAGTCCACACTCCCTCCAGCAGTGTTTGATAGTCCTTATTACTCTACAACTTCATCAGTCCTTGGTACAGTTAGATGTGTTGATTTTTGGCAACCTGATGGTTATATAGCAGTATCTCCTTGTTTTTATTTGCATTTTTCTGATGACTAATGAGACCAAGCACCTTTTGCTTATTGGCCTCTTGAATAGCTTGTTTTTTAAAGTGCCTGTTCAAGTCTCTTGCTAATTTTTCTTACTGAGTTTTCTGCCTTTTCCTCATTGATTTTTAAGATTATATAATGGATACTAATTATCTCGTTGTATGTATTACAAATATCTTCTTCCATTCTATGGTTTGTCTTTCACTCTCTTTGTGTTAACTTTGATCATAACTTCTTGATTTTAATATAGTACAATTGACCAGTATTTTCCTACTCCACAGTTATGAAGATATTTTCCTCTAAGAAATTTATGGTTTTGCCTTTCACGTTTAGGTCTTTAATCTATTAAGGATTTTAGTTTTCTCTCAGATGATGAGCTAATTTAAAAATTGGGAAACTAATTAGGGGCGCCTGACTGGCTCACTTGGTAGAGCATGCAACTCTTGATCTCAGGGTTATAAGTTCAAACCCTACATTGGGTGTGGAGCCTACTTGAAAACAAAACCAAAACCAAAAAAAAATTGGGAAACTAAACCCGCATTACTGGGGTCTGCTACTCCTTTACTTAAAACATTTTAATAAAATGATCAGGTACTTCTAGGGGCACCTGGCTGGGTCAGTTGGTAGAGTGTGTGACTCTTTATCTTGGGGTTGTAAGTTCGAGCCCCATGTGGGTGTGAAGGTTACTTAAAAAATAAGGTCTTAAAAAAATAATCAGGTACTTCTAAATCATACAAAAAAAAAAATCACCTCACATTAAAAAAAAAAAAGATCTGAGAAAGGTCAGTAAGAAATATTACTAGACTTTCGGGGCGCCTGGGGTGGCTCAGTTGGTTAAGCGTCTACCTTCAGCTCGGGTCATGATCTCAGGGTCCTGGGGTCGAGCCCCCGCATCTGGCTCCCTGCTCAGCGGGGAGCCTGCTTCTCCCTCTCCCTCTGCTCCTACCCCTGCTTTTGGTCTCTTGTTCTCCCTCAAATAAATAAATAGAATCTTAAAAAAAAGAAATACTACTAGACTTTAGAAACGGTTCTTTTCCCCTCAATTACTTTTAATGTCTCCCTTACTGAAGACATGTATTGTAAGCGCTCTGTGTACTGCACTCTGAAGAGCTTTCCATGACCTCCATGGAAGGGACATGTGATATGTCAGCTCCACTTAGTGCATCAAGACCCTGGACAGTGAATGGGACACCTTGGAAACATCGTGCCAGTAAGATTTGGGTACACAAACTGAACTGCTGTTGCCTCTTGCTTTCTTTGGGAGTTTGTGAGATTTCCTAGTTGCTATTACCAGGGAATAAGCTGTCATTTGGTATTTGATTTTAGGAACCTTTTGTCTATTTCTACAACCTTCTTGTTTTTAATAAAATTTATTATATTTGCCTTTTTTTGATATCGAATGCATTATTTTTGTCTTTTTAAATGATTGCAAGGAATCTGCCTTAAGATTAGTCTTTGTTTCTTGGATCTGCATCTCTGATCTCTGCCAAAGTATCTGAGCAAACTTAGGTATAAACCTTATGCTATACAGTACTAGTGTCTGGGCATAATCTTCTCTTTGAAGTTTGTTTGCATCCCCCAGAGGGATTAATTCCCTGCTGTGAGAAGGTGGGTTAGAAGGCACTGAAACTACTTTACGGGTCTTTAATTGGAGGATTTAGTATACATTTTGTTCTATAAACTTCTGTGGGAGTTTCATTCTTACAGTTTTTCTTATACTGTGGTGTATTATATTCTCATTGTAAATTAAAAAAAACCAACTAAAAATTTTCTCAAGTTAATACATATTGACAGATTATCCTGGTTTGTGTTTTTTTCTATTTAAATTTTTAGTAGCTTGTTTTTGGATTAGTTTTTGAGTGTGTATACAATTTAAACATTTTTGAAAAATTAATCACTCGGTGATAAACACTATTAATGTTTTGGTATATTTCCTTGTTTTCTTTTGCATGTGTGTGGAAATAAAGCATATATAAAAATATATATATGTGTGTGTATATATATATATATATATATATAAATATACTTATAAACTTTTCCCCTAAACTTCTGCTATATGTGTTTTTCTTGCTGGTCCTCCCCAAATCATTAAGCTTTTCCTAAAATTATTAATATAGCTTTGTGAAAATAATTTCATTTGCTGTGAATTACTACATCATGTTTATGAGTAATATTTACTTATAATTGGATCTTTAGATTGTTTCGAGTTCTCTTGTAAATAATGCTGGCAAACATCTCTGTGTATAGTGTTTGTTACTTAGGTATGTGATTTTAAAAAGAAGTTGGAACATTTCGAGTAGCTATTTGACCTACTTTGTTCTTAACTTTTATGCTTTTTTGGCCACATTCCATTTATGTATTTGTTCAAGAACCCACCTTTACTTGGGGATCCCAGAAAACGAATAGAGTCGTCTCAAGTTGTGAAAGTTCCCAGAGCTGAGTTTAGCGTGTCTGACTGAAGGTCTCGGAAGAGGGTGCTCTTGCAAGAGGGATGAGCCTGCCGGTCCCATGATCAGACGGTACTGGCCATGCCGAAACTCTGGACTGCATTTCCAACACAAGTGTCTTGTTACTGCTGGCATCTCAGAGCCTGCCGAGCTCACCCTGGCTGGGAGCCGCGCAGCCCTGGGAGAATGGCCACAGCATCAGGTTCTCGAGGCTGTTCTGCCCACCCACTTCCTCTGGTGTCAGCTCCCTGCCCAGTGTTTTACTGTGGTAGCCTAGTGGCCACTTGGTAGCAAGAAGTGGATAGTCAAGTGAAGAAACTGTTGTGAGAACTCTGGAAGGAATGCTTATGATGTGATGCTTTGGTTAGCTGAGGTTTTCAGCTATATCAGTAACTTAAACATGCAAACACCCTGGCTTTCAAATCTCTCATAGCTGTTCTCGTTTCTGGATCAGCAGGATCATGAAGAAAACCGAGTCTCAGCCAATTGGAAAGGATTGAGAGCCAGCTTTGTTATATTGTGAGTTTGAGCTTTCACTTTGCAGGTCTCTAATTCTACGAACGTTGCTTGGATTTGTGACCACAGTGGATGCTCAACATGACTAGATATTTTTTTTTAATTAGATATTTTTAAAAAATTGATGTAAAAAATAAAAGCAGGGGGCCTGGGTGGTTGCCTTTGGCTCAGCTCATGATCTCAGTCCCTGCTCAGTGGGGAGTCTGCTTCTCTGCCCACCCCCTCTCCCCCCGCTTGTGCTCCCTTATACTCTCTCTCAAAATCTTAAAAAAAAATAAAAAAAAATTTTATGCTGTTTCTTTAGAAGTGAGATGGAGGAGAAAAAAGCCCTTTGAGAGTTGTTTTACTTCAAATTAAAATATTAGAGGTATTAACTAAATTTATTATCTTCAATAATAAGATAATGAATCACAGCAAACTTTTGAAGAATGGTGATAAAGTGGCTAACTTTTACTGAGTCCTTATGTCTCAGTCCCTTTTCTGAATATTGTTATACTTATTCTTATATTGTTAATATATGACCCGTTTAAGATGGGTAGTATTTTTTCGGAAACTGAGGCTCAAAGGTTAATTTGTTTGCCCAGATGGGACAACCATGAAGTTGTAGATTCAGGATTTTAACTTCATTCTTGTGGCATCATCCCAAAAAGTACTGGTTAATATTATCTGCACATGCAGTAGTTAGAAAAATCAGATATTGTGAGAGAATAAAAATCAGGCTTATATAGAAAATCAGGGGAGAGGCAGTTTTCATTCATGAACTGTACAAGGATTTCTTACAGTTTTTTTTTTTCTTTTAAATGAGTCAGCATGATTACTTCAACTTTTCTTTATTTTTCTTCTTTTGAATCCTTTGATTTTTTTATTTTCCCAGAGGAAGTGAATCCACTTTATGGAGTATGAACTATGATTTGCAGTAGGGTAGGGACAAATTACCACTCAGAAGACATGGATTACTTAAAAATTTTTATAATTTTTCCTGACTCTAAGTACTTGATATGCCCATTTGAAAATAACTTATTTGGAATAGAGGCGTGGAACCTCATTTCACTGTATTTTTTTTTTTTTTAAGATTTTATTTGAGAGAGAGTGAGCGAGCACGAGCGGGGTTGGGGGAAGGGCAGAGGGAGAGGGACAAGCAGACTCTCCCCACTGAATGTGGAGCCTGACACCCACGTGGCTCGATCCCAGGACCCAGAGATCATGACCTGAGCCTAAGTCACATGCTTAATGACTGAGCCACCCAGGCTCCCCTCACTGTACTTTTTAAGCTGATTTTGGAAAGGGGTGCCTTTGAGAATTGTAATGTGCCTTATGTTGTAGGATTGTTAGAGTATTTCTTTCAACTATATTTGAGCCTAGGGAAAGCTCATTGTAATAAAGCTTTTGCCCACCACCTAATGAAGAAGTGTCAGCTCAGTTTTATAGGTAAGAAAAATAGGGTTCCATGAGGGCAGAAATGACCTCTTTCTTGTACCTGAAATTCCAACAGCTAGAACAGTAACTGGCATATTGTAGGCTCTCAGTAAGTATTGAGTGATTAAAGCTTAGAGATAGGAAGCAACTTGTCCAAAGGACAGAGTTGGGATTTGAAGTCTACTCTGACTGTATTCTTTAAACCGGTTTATGAAAACTGTAACACAAATTGTATGTGTATGCACAGCTTAAAGAGTAAACGAAAATGCACGTACCCACCACTCAGCTTAGGAAATAGAACATTTTGTACTTTGAAGTCCCTCTGTATTCCTACTGAGATCACATTTTGAATTTTACCTTAATTGTGTATCCTTGCTTGAAGCTTGTGCTTTTTATTACACTATGCTGATGCTCTAAATCGGTTATGTAGGATGACTTTGAATTGCTGTCCTTAAAAAGTAACAAAGTGAGCCATATATTTTCTTAATGTTTAGTTATTTGAAGATTTCTTCCTAAAGTGTGCAATTTAGGGGCCATCTGGGTATAAATTACAATATAGGAGAGTCTCATGATTTTTGGTAATTCATGGCAGTGTGGTGGTTCTTGCTGTATTTTGTGGTTCACAGTGTAAGGCCCTGGGCCCTCTTAGGTGGACCAGCAATTCATTGATCTACTAAACCATAAAATCCATGTGAGCAGTTAAGTTCGTTGATCTGTGTTTTAGTTACCTCAAAATGACAATTTGAGTCTCATTTTGTCAACTGTAAAGTGGAGGCCTTAATAGTATCTATTTCATTTAGTTGAAAGATTAAATGGGAATGCAGAGTGCACAGGACATGGAAAGTTCTTAATAAGTGGGAGCTGTTATTTGTCATTTGTTTTCAAAGATACTATTTTAGAGAAGGTTTAGGTTCACAGCAAACTAGAGAGGAATATAGAGAGATTTCCCATATACCCCTACCCCAGGCATGCACAGCCTCACCCAATGTCAGCATGCCCCCCAGAGTGGCACATTTTTTACCATCAGTGGCCCTATGCTGACACACCATAACCACCCAAAGTCCATTGTTTATGTCAGGGTGTTGTGTATTCTTCAGTTTTAGACAAATGTATGATAACATATATCCATTTATAGTGGTTATCATACAGAATACTTTCAGTGCCCTAAAGATCCTCTGTCTTCTGCCTGATTATCCCTTCAAGTACTCCCAACCCCCTGGCAGCCAGTGATCTTTTTATTGTCTCCATGATTTTGCCTTTTCCAGAACGTGATATAGCTGGTATCATACCGTATGTAGCCTTCTAAAGTGGGCTTCTTTCCCTCAGTACTATGCGTTTATGGTTGGTTTTGCGTGTGCGCGTGTGTGCATGGTTATTCCTTGTCTTTTCATGGCTTCATGGCTCATTTCTTTTTAGTGCTTAATCATACTGTGTTATCTGGATGCGCTACAGTTTATCCATTCACCTACTGAAAGACATCTTGGTTCCTTCCAGGTTTTGGCAATTATGAATAAAGCTGCTATAAACATTCACGTGCAGGTGTTTGTGTGGACATAAGTTTTCAGCTCCTTTGGGTAAATACCGAGGATGTGATTGCTGGACGGCAAGAGTATGTTTAGTTTTTTGAGAAACTGCCAACTTTCTTCCAAAGTATCCCTGCCATTTCCTGTTCCTGCCAGCATTGAATGAGAGTCCCTACAGCTCCATACCCTCACCAGCATTTGGTATTACCAGTGTTCGGATTTTGGTCATTCTAATATGTGTGTAGTAGTATTTCATTGTTTTAATTTGCATCTCCCTGATGACATATGTGGAACATTTTTTTCATATTCTGCTTTGCCATCTGTATATCGTGTTTGGGGAGGTGTCTAATTTTTTAAAAATTGGTTTGTTTTCTTATTGAGCTTTGAGTTCTTCGTGTATTTTGGATAACAGTCCCTTATCAAATGTGTTTTTTACAAATATTTGCTCCCAGTTTGTGGCCTGTCCTCTCATTCTCTTGGCATTGTCTTTGGTAGAGCAGAAGTTTTTATTTTTAATAGAAGTCCAGATTACCAGTTATTTTCTTTCATGGATCATGCGTTTGGTGGCTTATCTAAAAAGGCATTGCCATACTCAGGGTCATCTAGGTTTTCTGCTATGTTATCTCTAGGAGTTTTATACTTTTGTGTTTTGTATTTTGATCTGTGATCCATTTTGAGTTTTGTGAAGGGTGTAAGGAAGGTCTGTGTGTAGTTTCACTTGATTGCATGTGGCTGTTCAGTTGTTCCAGCATCATTTGTTGAAAGACTATCTTGCTCCTTGGGCGAAGATCAGTTACTATGTATGGGTCTATTTCTGGGTTCTCTATTGATCTGTCTGTTCTTTCATCGGTACCATCCTGTGTTGGTTACTGTAGCTTTATGGTAAGTCTTAAAGTCAGTGTCAGTCTACCAAATTTGTTCTTCCTAATAATGTGTTCACTCTTCTGGGTCTTTTGCTTCTCCATATATTTTAGAATCAGTTTGTCAATATCCACAAAATAACTTGCTGGTATTTTGATTGTGATTGTATCATATCTATAGATTAAATTACAAAGAACTGTCATCTTGACATTATTGAGTGTTCTTATTCGTGGACATGTAATATTTCTCCACTTTTAAAAAAAGATTTATTATTTTAGGGAGAGAGAGAGAGAGAACATGATGAGTAGGATAGGGAGAGAGAGAGAATCTCGAGCAGACTCCACACTGAGCATGGAGCCTGATGTGGATCTCGATCTCACGACCCTGAGGTCATGATCTGAGACGAAACCAAGAGTTGGATGCTCAACCGATTGTGCCACCCATTGCCCCTGTATTTCTACATTTATTTAGTTTTTTTTTTTAAGATTTTATTTATTTGAGAGAGAGAGAGAATAAGAGAGAGAGCACGGGCCTGCTGAGGGGCAGAGGGAGAAGCAGACTCCCTGCTCAGCAGGGAGCCCTGTTCGGAGCTCAGTCCTGGGACTTCCAGATTATGACCTGAGCAGAAGGCAGATGCTCAACTGACTGAGCCACCCAGGTGCCCCTTATTTAGCTCTTTGATTTCATTCATCAGAGTTTTGTAGTTTTCCTCATGTAGTTCTTGTAGAATTTTTTTTGTTAGATTTGTACCTAAGTAGCTGTTATTTTATTTATTTATTTATTTAAGATTTTATTTTTTTATTTGACAGAGAGAGACAAAGCGAGAGAAGGAACACAAGCAGGGGGAGTGGGAGAGGGAGAAGCAGGCTTCCCACTGAGCAGGGAGCCTGATGTGGGGCTTGATCCCAGCACCCTGGGATCATGACCTGAGCTGAAGGCAGCCGCTTAACGACTGAGCCACCCAGGCGCCCCAAGTAGCTGTTATTTTAAATTATTATTTTTGTTTAAGTTAAGAGTTCATGTCTTCATACAACTCTGCTGTTCAGCATTTGTCATCGGGCTAACACAGCTGAAAAATGGGAAGTAAAAGTAGCCGAAGTAGATTTCTCAGAATCTATTTATTTAGTTATGTAAGATTTTATTTATTTGACAGAGAGCACAAGCAGGGGGAGCTGCAGGCAGAGGGAGAAGGAGAAGCAGGCTCCCGGCTGGGACCCTGGGATCATGACCTGAGCGGAAGGCAGACGCTTAACCGACTGAGCCACCCAGGTGTCCCAGAATCCATGCATTTAAACTTATATCTTTTATTCATGGGAAAGCCCTTTGCTTATGCCCTAAGTGCTTTGGTTTGCTCTGAGGATTTTTTTGTATTACACTGCTCAACACAGTTAGTGATCATGTTGGTGACATTATTTTATTAGTCAGGATTCTTTTTGTCCTAAGTGGCAGAAACCCAGTGAAATCTGGCTTGAGCAAAAGAAGGGATTTATTGCTTCTCAATACTGAGAAGTGTAGTGGTAAAACTGGCTTTTGGTTTTGCTGGATCTAGGTGTTCTACTTATGTTTTCAGAGATTTGTCATCTCTTTATCTCTTGGTTTTCTGTCTCCTGTGTTGGGTTCATTTCTGGGCAAGTGCTTCCTATACAATGGCAACAATGGCTACTGGCAAATCCAAGGTTATAGTCTCCCAATTTAGTCACCCAAATGGAAAAAGAGGGTCTTACATTAATCATAGTCTCAGGGCTGATTGTACCAGGCCCAGTTTGGGTCATAGGCTGATCAATGAACAAGTCACCAAGATTTTTGGAGAGAGGGGTTACTCTGAGATGTTGATTGGGTGATGAGGGAGTATGTATGTGTGTGCGGGCCTGTTCACTGCCACCTGGATTCTATAGCCTGAGAGTGGGGCACGGTAGTTTTGCAGAGAAAATCTGGTGCTGTTAGCAGAAGAAGGGAGAATGGATGCTAGGCAGCCAAAACAGATGTCCATTGCAGTCATCAAGAAAATGTTTTATTCAAAATATTCTTTTCAAAAAAGCAGTGAGATGTATAATCTAGCTTGGAAAGATTTACAACCAAAATGTTTCAGTGCTTAAAAGTATAGGTCTTCGGCTTCCTCAAAAATTGCCATATAAGCCTGATACCCCAGGAGTCTGTGACTGAGATCTTATTATTATCATACATCTAATTTTTAGAATTCCTTAATCACTTATTCTTCGAGCACTCGCATTAGGTTCAGCACTGTGCTACACTCTCTGGAAAGTGGAATGTAAGCTTTGTAATACGGGAACTACACCTTGTATTTTAAATGTTTAGGAGACTTTGTTTTTTAAACCTTTAGGAAATTATATTCTAGCTTTTGAACTTCTTTTGGTATTATTTCACAACACATTTTGCATTTCCTTCTTTATGTTACATTGAAAGCATGCAGCGTGCTCAAAGGCTTTCATTAGAAAAAGAAAGCTTTACTGAAGATTTCACTATGAGCTTGCTTTGCTCAGCAGGAAACTATAATAAGTTGCTTGATTTAAAGACAGTTTTCTTACCTTTAATGTGTTCATAGGCATTAGAATTTTATGCTATCACAAAGCCTTATTTGAAGAGAAAATAGTTGCAGATGAGTTGCTGTCTAGATTATAACAATGTCATTAAGTATCTTCATGGATAATTTGTAATAAAAACAACCTAATGGAAAGACTGTAGGCTTTGAAATTAGATTTCTTCTACCACTCACTAATTGTTTGACCTTGGGGAAGTTATTAAACTGAATTCTAACTTGGCCATTGTTTAAATGGGACTTATATCTATTTGGCATGTTGTTTTGTAAATTAGAGACAATATGTATTTAAATGCCTAACACAGAAACTGGTACAAATTAGGCATTCGCGTGGTGATTTAATTCAACATTTTCCTTAAGTGAAAAACAAAAATACCCAAACTCCAAACCAAAACCAAACAATAAAACTTCCTGCAATTGTGATTTTTGCTAAGCGATTAAATCTTCCTTCTGATAGAATTAAATTTCTTTTTGAAAGTGTCCAAATATTAGAATAATAGTGAGATGAAGATTGAAACTTGATGAAAAGAAGACTGTCAGTTTTCTCTTTCAGAAACTGTAAGATTAGTTCTGTGTTTCCAGAAAAGCATACTTTGGGTACACGGATAATTTCAAATGATCAACTTATATATATATATATGTCTTTCCTCCACCTACATGTTACAGTTAAACTTTAACAAAAACAAGGATCAGTCCTCAGTTACCAGGGTTTTTTTTATTTAAACTGTCTTCTTGTGAGACGAACCAGATGCCAAGAAAGTAAGCTGGGACTTATCAAAGCAACCCATTTCTGGAATATGGTGTATAGTTAGTGTATATTTAGCCCAGTTCTCTGTCCTCAGCAGTAATCATCACTGATACTCAGAATCACGGAATTGGTTTCTAAAACACGAAAGAGTTGTATTAGTTTGTTAGATTGTATTTATATGAAAGGAAAATTGACAAAAGTATTTGGGAAAGATTTACTACAAAGACTGAAATGAAAAATCTTTTCATCATGGCTGACAATGAAATAGGAAATCAGCTAAGCAAAGCATTTAATTTATTCCCTCCTCCTACTAAATATTTTGGTTAATTGGAGGTCCTCCCCCATCTCCCCCACCAAATTTCAAGCACATAATTAGCAAAATCTAGCTTAGAGCATGGTTTCTAGAATCAGATCTTCTGGATTCACATTTCAACTCTACTAATGACTTATATCCCTCTGTGATTTTGGGCAAATTAATCTCTCTCGTTTTAGTTTCTTAAACCATAAAATGGGGTGGTGATAATAGTATCTCAATGTTATTGTACAGATTAAATGAGAAAGAAAATATTAATTCAACATGGGACATGGCAGAGTGCCTCTCAGTTTGAACTTTCATTAAAGAAAAGCAGGTTGGATTTGTTCTGATTCTTCACACTAGAAGTTGAGCATCATCGGGGGTCTGAGCTGGGGTGATGTCACCGGTTCGCATTGTAGGTTCGTTCTTTCTGTGTGCTTAATAGCAGGGCATTAGGACCAGGTCTAAGGTAGTCCTAGGCCAGGGCCTTTAGGAGGCTTGAGGTTTGGGAGGTTTCTTTCTTGCCTCCAGCAGCTGTGGCAAGTCTGGTGTAGGTTTTTAAAAAGTTTTTAATCCCTGGGGTGCACCCTGGAACAAGCTGACCTGATTTCTCTTGTGTTTGCGAATAGAGATTGAGTTGACTCAGGTTTTATTTGGGCTTCTCTGGATCTGACGCAGCATAAAAGCTCAGGTCTAGACCAATTTAAGTTAGAGATTTTAGGGCTGACCACTGACTGCTACGTTTCCTCCTTTTTGCTTAGGAAGATATTTTTTATATCACAGTTCATCCCTCTGGCAATGTTTATTACAGGCCTGCTGTGTGATGGGTGCTTGGGGGGAGCGTGGGGAGGGGATTCCAGGCAGAAGGCAAAGCATTTGCAAAGCTAAGGAGGAATTTTTTTTTATTAATAAAAAATACGATTTTTAGTCATATTATGATCAGTTTGAGGGGACCCTATACAGTCAAGCTCAGCCTGACAGTTCTGTAAGGGCAGAGGTCTTTGTTTACTTGGTTCACTGATCTGTCCCCAGCACCTAGAACAGTTGAGTGGTGCATAGTAGTAAATATATTTGTTGGATAAATGAGTTGACACAGTTTCACTTGATTGCAATGAACCTTGCTATTTTGATTAGTCTCTGCAGTTTTCTTATAGACGAATATCTCATTTCCAGTAGGTTAATGGCTGTTCACTTCACTATATTTTGTTTTTTAATAGAAATTCTTGGATAGAACTGGGGGGGGGGCATTTATGTTAGAAGCAAGAGGTATCTCACAGTTTTCTCCAACAATTTTTCTGGAAGAGCTTTTTCTGCCTTTTCTGTGAGCAGATGTACTCAGGATGAAAAATTTAAAGGAGGGCTCACTCACATTTGGCTCACTAGGCGAGGAATGCCTTTTCCTCTTCATTTAGTAAGTGTCCATCAGACTTCCCAGAGTACAATGAGGCATTTACCCAAGGCCTCAGCGGCAGCCCATACTTTTTGCATTTTAGGCTTTTTCTGCCACCCCTGGGAAACTGCCTGGTGGTCTGGCATCATGGGAATTTGTCTCACTAAAAGCTCTTTCCTCACCCTTTCCTTAAGGAGAGGCAGTGGGTATAGTGGCAGGAGCTCTGGCCTTGGTGTCTGAATTTTGGCCACAACTAATAGTAATCTGGCCTTTGCGAAGTTCTTCATCCTTTTTGCTGAGTTTTCTCAATTGCAAATGTGATTTTGATAATGTGTAGGGTTGCTGTGAAGACTAAATGAAATAATAGCAACAAAATCATTAACAGTGCCTTATTAGTTTTCTTTCTTCTGTCACATCAAATCATTGTTTTCCATTCTTAGCCCCCTGACACGAAAGGACACCTGTGTTATTTTTCGTAGCTCAGAGAACTGTAAGGTCTTTGATAATGGTTGTGTGTGTGTGTGTGTGTGTGTGTGTATTTGGTGAAGCAATGTGGAGTTTTGCGAATATATTTTTAAAACATGGAAAAGCAAACAAACAAACAAACAAACATGGAAAAGCTACATTAAAAAAACCCAAACAACTCATACTTAATTTAGAAGTTTTCCATAGGACGCCTAGGTGGCTCAGTCGGTTAAGTGTCTGTCTGCCTTCGGCTCAGGTCATGATCCGCATTGGGCTTCTTGCTCAGCGGGAAGCCTGCTTCTCCCTCTGCCTGCCACTCCCCCACTTGTGCTTGCTCTCTCTCTATCTCTGTTTCTCTGACAAATAAATAAAATCTTAAAAAAAAAAAAAAAGTTTTCCAGAATATGACCTGTAAAGTAAGGATCTTCCAAGACCGTTCCTGTGCCCATACTCTGCTTCCCATAGAGGGCATAGCATGTTTTTGTGTTTACATGTTGGTGAGTGAGTGAGCGAGCGTGTGTATGTGAAAGAGAAAGAAAGAATGAAAATATGTGTGGTGGAAGAGATATTTTAGCCTGCTTTTGTAACTTTAGCTTTCTGTGCAATGTGCCAAAAGTTATTTCTCCCTAGGGAGTGTCTCTTTCAACAGTTTTTGAAGGCAGCATAAATTCTCACTTGGTGTTCAAGGAAGATGGTAATACAATTTAGTACAGCCAGAGTATTTTCTTTAACTTGTTAGAAACCAAAATGTGATTGCTGTGGCAAAGTTGTCAGCGCACTCAAGTTTAACAAGTGTTCGAAGGATTAGTAAAGGAAATGTAGTTTACTCTGCAGCTTTTATGACAAAGAATTTAAAAGGTTTTGCTTTAAGCCCCTCCATGTGTTTCTTCCTTTTCTCCAAAACATACCTCTAAGTTGAAAAGAGAGATGAATCTCTTAGGGAGAAACTATTAACTCTGAGGGAGTTTATCATTGTTTGAGAGGAAGCAGAACATTTACATTTGAATCAGCTCTGAGTGTAGCTTGTGCCCTAATCTCGTTCATCCTAGAAGTTGGTGAAGAGTTTAAGTACTTCCTACTTTGTGTTCTGGTCCTTGTAGTGCCATCCTGATTTTCTCCGGGATCATAAATTTCCTAATTCAAAGTAAGCAAACTCCTGAGACAATGTGCGTTGGCTTTGCTTGGAAACGCTTTGTGCAGTTGTCACCGTCATCTGAGCAGGGCCACTGGCCAGAATTGTCTCATTTTCACAGCACTGATTACCATACAAAAAAATAGCATAAAAAAGACAAAATATTTCAGGAAGTGTGAAATAGAGCAGATAAAATCACCTCTATCACGATCCCACTTTAATATTTTGAATATTCCTGTTTGACACAGTTGCAATTGGTGTATAGTTTTAAATGAGAAAGTAATACCATGTTTGTCATAAACACTTTGATCAATTTTGTTTTAAAGATTTTTATTTATTTGAGAGAGAGAGAAAGAGAACAAGAGAGGGGGGCAGGGTCAGAGGGAGAAGCAGACTCTCTGCTGAGCAGTGAGCCTGATGTGGGGACTTGATCCTGGGACTCCAGGATCATGACCTGAGCCGAAGGCAGATGCTTAACCAGCTGAGCCACCTAGGCGCCCCCACTTCGATCAATTTTTTTGAAGGCTCTATCAAAGTCTTACAGTTTGATTAACCAGTTCCCTATTATTATACATACAAATGCAACCTATTTTAAAATAAGACCATACTACTTGCAAGTCTTGGACTTTTGTGACCAAATCTTTGGTATTGCCTTTTTTTTGGCTGTGGGGGACAGGGAGGAGTTGCGGAGGTGGAGAGGCAGGTAGAGGAACAGAAAGGGCTGCGGAGGGCTTTGTCAAAGATAAACTGTTACAGATGGACATGTTTTTCTAAGTCTACAGTTTTTTTTTTTTTTTTAAAGAGTTTACCCGTTTTTATTATTTGAGAGAGAGAGAGAGAGCATGAGTGGGGTGAAGGGCAGAGGGAGAAGCAGACTCCCTGCTGAGCAGGGAGCCCTAATACGGACTTGATTCTAGGACCCTGGGATCATGACCTGAGCTGAAGGCAGATGCTTAACCTACTGAGCTACCCAGGTGCCCTTAAGTCTACAATTTGTAAGAAGCCTTAAATTGAGCCATTGTCTGAGATTACAAAAAAAGGTATTATGTTAGTATTTTGCTCTATCATGAATTAAAATATAATATCTTTAAAAAATTAGATTTTAGGGATTCTTGGGTTGTTCTTAATGCATGGTTCTGTCATTGATTTTTACTTTCTTATCTTGAGGGCCATTGATGGATTTAGGTCATTTTAGCTTAAAGAGAATAGAAACCATCTACCTAAAAGACCGGTTGGTGGGAGAAATTCTTTGTATTTGCTCTTCTGCCTTGCTAAGACAGCTGTGTCCTGGAATGGAGTTAGCTTTTGTAGCAGCTGTGAAGTCCTCACCCTTACAGAAAATGTTCCCAGTGAATGTTTGTTTCTGTGACTTGGGACTGTCATTCAAACCCACCCCAAAGAAACAGGGTATGTACAATACTTCATGGGTGTCAGATGAAGAAACTTGTTGGAACTATGGTTTCATTAAACCAATAGCTTATTTTATTTTTATTTTTCTTAAAGGAATTAGTAAGTTAGGATTTGGGGAAGTGTAGCCTGTGTTCATTCCTTAGAGATTGGGACAAGAATTTTGCCTTTGCAGAAAGACCTTGTATAGTTAGGAACTAGCTTGAAAATGCTTTGCCTGGCATTTGCACTGGGCATATTTGGAAAGGAAAGCCTCTTTGCATTGTGCATTTAGAAAAGTGTCTGTAAGCGTGCTTAGAAAATGGCAGCTTTTGCTGGTCTTGGCTGTCAATGTCTTGCTGCTACTGACTGTGTTTAACCAGAAAGGGAAACTCAGAGTAGAAAAAGTCTCACTCCCAAGACTTTACAAGAAAACCCCTCTTTGTTGATTTATATATATATATTTTAAAGGAGCTTGACATCTTCATCAAGTTCACAGTGGGCTTGCTTTGTTTGCTTTCTCTTGAATGCTTGATAAGATTTTTCTTCTATTGTTTTGTGCAGCAAGAACAGATCTTTCCATGGCTGGGGTGGGTTTTTTGTAAATCCACAATATGGTCATTGTCTGGTGGTGAATAATTGTGGCTGCTTTTTGTACAACCAGAACTAAGGCTTTGGCTGTGAACAGATTCCTTCTTAGCGTGAAAAGGGACTAATCCATGTAAATACAGCCCCAAAATAAAGCTTTACAGAAAAAGGGGAAGGCCGCTAAGCAGGAGGGCACAGGTCAGCAATTTAACCTTTAACCTAACAAATAAGAAGCATGAAAGTTCCAGAATTGGTTTACAAAAGAAAGCTCCTGTGATCTGTCAGTTTTTCTTTTCAGGAGGGAGCTGGGTGAGAGATCTGACTGACAGCTAGTGCCTTTTAACTGCAGACTGAAATTAACTGCCAAATCGAAACTTGAATATGTGAAGGAGATTTTTTCTTAAATAAATTGAGGTGGCAGAATAGGCTACATCAGCATTGGTCAGGCAGGGTCTCACATGAGGTTTCTCCCCTTGAAGTGGGGGGGCATAGGCATTTGACTGGACTACCTTTTAAGATCCCTTCCAAGTTTAAGAAAGTCTGGGGCCTGACTCTTACCAAAGTAGACATGAACTTAGCAGTTTAAGGCCAGAAGAAACTCCTTCCTCTTTTGTTACTATCACTGATACCCTTTGTGGACTTTTCATGGTTCCATAAATTAATTGCAGCCTTTACTAAAGATTTGTTAAGAGCTTTCTGTAAATATAATTAATGCGTTTGCCACAAAATAGCCATCTAGTGATTTCATAATATGTACTACTTTTACGACCTGATGCACTATTAGAAACTCTGTTGTCCCACGTGAGCACTGTAAAGCAGAGGACACAGGCTTTCTTTCATGTACTGCTGCTTTGTTCAACATGCTTAGGCATTATTAGCAGATACAATCGAGGAAATTAAAGCTGCAGAGAGTGAAATAGGGGTGTTTGTTAAGTAATGCAGTGGGGGAAATGGAAAGCTGTGAAAAATGAGGGATTGCCCTGTTTCCTACATGTACTTAAAGAGTTAACGAAATAAGGTCTGTTCTAAGTGGCAAGTTTTACTTTTATGCTGTTGTACTCATTTACAAACTTTATAAACAGTTTGTATTTATTTAATCACAACAGGTTATCTTGTTAATGAGTGTTAGTTTTTGCTTAAAGCATAATACATCTCAAGTCAACTGTTCTATTTCACTATAGAGAATTCTGTAACTGATAAAAACTTTAATTAATGAGAATCATTCAGATTAAAAAGAAACAATGAACTAATGACTTTAAAGTAGGCTCCCTGTAGATTAATAAGAATAGTAATTATACTGTGTAACTCCATTGTGGAAACAAAGTCCCAGGGACGATTGTTTTAGTTTTTCAGGTGTCCGTAGTATGATTGTATAAGTTGTTTAAAATTTACTCTTTTTAAGGCCCTAGTGGCCTGCCTCAGTTTCCCCAAGGGCTTTAGAGACCAGAGATAACATAATGCTGCAGACTAAAATTAGCATAAAGTGGCTACCTTCAATTATTAGCTTAGGCACCTACTCTTTTTCCTAGCTGATTACAGTAGCTTCCTCACTGGCTTTTATGCTTTCTTTCACATCCATGTTTAGTGCTGTCATCTGAGGGGTCTTTCAGAAGCACAGCTGAGACCACAGGACTCCCCTTCTTACACCTTTCTGTGTCCTCTTATCCCCACCGAGCTCAAGTCAGGCTCATTAGCAGGGCCAAGGAGGTCTTCCATGACCTATCCCCTGACTATCCCAGATCGTCTTAGCTGGCTCATTCCCTCCTAAATATGTATCCTCCAGTATGTCCCAATTGAAGTGCATGCGTGTTGTCTATTTCCATATCCTGTCTGGTTTCCCAGAAATGTAAGAAAGGCTGCTATCTTTAAAAGGGGGATCTAACAGTGATGTTTTTTTGGGGGAAAAAAAGCTAACGTGTACGGGCTTCACATTGTAAATGGTCCCATGCTCTTCTGTTTGATCTTCACAGCAACAATACAGAATGGGCCATGTTTTCTGAGAGGTACTTAATATTTGAATGGATGGATGAATAAATGAATGAACTGTGGAGTCAGAAAACACGACTTATAGTCTAAATTCTTCTAGTTATTAGCCATGTAGTTTTAGATAAGTAACTTAACCTCTCAGCCTACTTGCTAACCTGTAAAATTAGGTCTCTACTAGCCTTGCTTGTCATATTAGATGGTATGAGGACTGAGTGAAATAATGTACAGTAAATAAAAAATGCTTTTCATACTGTAAACGCCATGCAAATGTTGGTTTCTGCTGTGAATATTCTTAATGTATTCCAGGTCCTATAAATGAAGAGAAAGCATTCATGGATATAGATAGATTTGTGTTTTAATGGCTGAAAGAACATCAGAACTGTTTTATTCATATCATGTTAAAATATAAGCCCATTTTGATAGCAAACAGAAAACAGTATACCCTTGTTTTCTTTCATAACGAAAATGTCAGGTTTATACTGTTAGTAAATGCTAACAAAGGAAGCACATACTGTATGGTAAACGGGTGTTCAAATGCAGTGTTTAGAGGCTTGTCTTTGCTCTGCATTCTCCTTGGGTTGCCTCTTAAGAACCTTAGAGACATATTTGCCTTCTAGCTCTGTGAACTATATACAACTCTTTGGTAAGTTGTTATTTTTTGTATGCATTTTTTTGGTATTCATATCTCTGGCTTTGTCTTCCTTTTATTTTCCTTTTATTCTTACTCTCTCAGTTTACATGTGTATTTTTTATCCCTTGAACTATATATATTTCTGTAAGACTTCTCAAACTGTTACTGGAATGTGGTGGATTGTAAACTCTCCTGGTGTGATCTTAGTCATACCTTGGTTTCTCCTGTCACCTACAGACTGATAGTTCCTTAGTCTTGTGTCTTTGGCTTAGACTCCTGAGTGCCAGGCTTGGATCCCCTGCCAGTGCTGCTTCTGGATGTGCCACAGGTTCCCCAAATTGAATTTAACAGTCCCCCCAACATAGACACATCTGTTTCTCCAATATTCTAGCCCCCACCCCCCCATTGCTGGCTACCCAGTCCTAAACTGTTCCTTCTATTCCAGGGTCTTTTTGAATGGCATTAGTACTCATTCACTTGCTCATGCCAGAAACCTAAAAGTCATCCTGGATTCACCCTATATCCAATTAAACGTCAGTATTTCTTTTCATGTTTTTTTTTTTTTTAAGCTTTAAAAATATTTTAAACAATCTCAGAGTTACAGAAAAGTTGTAATTATGCTGCAAGGAACTTGTTTTCCCCTGTACCATTTGTGAATAAGTTGCAGACTTCCCCCTCAAATAATTAAGTATTTGCTGCAAACAAGGAGATTCTCCTGCATTACCACAATACACCCATCATAAATGAGGAAATTAATATTGATACAGTACTGACATCTAATTCTCAGAGTTTCGCCAGTTGTCCCAGTAATGTTCTGTAAAGCAGAAGGACTCTGTTCAGGACCACATACTGCATTTAGTTTTATATCTCTTTAAGTCTCCCTCAGTCTGGAACACTTCTCAGGCTTTCTTTGACTTTCCCAACCTTGACATCTGAAGATTGCAGGCCTACATTTTTGTTGGTCTGATGTTTCCTTATGGTTAGACATAGTTTAAGCATCTTTGGCAGGAAAATCAATAGAAGTGATGCTGTGCTGTTCTCATTATATCCTATCAGATAATGCACGATTTCAACTTGTCCCCTTCCTGATAATGATCACATGATCACCTGATTAAGATCATATTTGCCAGGCTTCTTTATTGAAAAGTTACTCTTTACCACTTTTTTTTTTTTTAAAGATTTTATTTATTTGAGAGAGAGATAGCGAGAGAGAGCATGAGCTGGAGGATGGGACAGGGAGAAGCAGGCTCCCCACTGAGCAGGGAGCCTGATGCAGGGCTCGATCCCAGGACCCTGGGATCATGACCTGAGCCAAAGGCAGACACGCTTAACCAGCTGAGCCACCAAGGCGTCCCACCACTTTGTAATTAATAAATGTTTTGGGGAGAGTACTTTGAAATTATACAAATATTCCATTACACTTTCAGTTTGTTTATTTGGCTTTGGACTCATCATTTCCTTTTTCATTGAAGGCTATTATTGAATTACTCAGATTATTTGACTGAATTGCATTATTTAGTCTGTTCCAGCTTTGATCTGTAGGAGCCAGCTTGAAGGAGCTCTTACGCTCTTTTGACATGTCCTCCTCATTCTCTGAACTCTTCTTTGCTTTCTGGCACAAGATATTCCATGCTCATCTTTTACTTTTCTTTGGCTTAAAAGCTGCCATTTCTCCAGTGAGTCTTGGTTCCTCCTAATGGAGAGTGCTATTTAAAATCTGGATGGTAATCGTACTCATTGCTGTTTGGGTGTTGCTATCTCTAAGCCTTCTTAGTAGACAGAGCTGGAGAGTATGTGCTGTGTATGTGCACACACATTTGCATCTGTATGTATTTCTGTATCCATCTGTGTATACTGAAAAGCGTGAGTTCACGCCAATATTTCCAATTTCAATCTAACACCACAGAAGTCATTCTAGTTTTCTCCTTTGCATATTTGTAACTTCCTTCTTTGGCAGCAAGCAGCCAGGTTCCCGTGATACTTAATACATCTACTTATTAATCTCTGGTATATGACCATTCTCTCATCATGGCTGCCACCGCTCCCTTCCTAGCATGGATGCCTTTCCCCACTAGGGTTCTCATACCATATGCCACTCTGCCTCGGCTACTTGGATGCCCGCCTCATCCAGCTTGGGCTTTGACAACCCATGACAGGCTGGTCCTTCATTATGCATGCTTTCTTCTTCTTGGGTTTTGACACCCCATACATGACTGCCACTTCCCTCCATGTTGTCCTCATCCTGCTCGGGATTTGACACCCTGTATTAAGTGGCCTCTGCATGGATGTCCCTTTAGCCTCTCAGGTGTTCTGACATCTCACTTTAGGCTGCTGCTCCCTGTGGATGCTCTCCTCTCCCTGCTTGTGCTCTGACTTCTAACCCTGGGCAGCTCCCCCATGTGGACACCCTTGTTACTCTTCTTGGGTTCTGACACTCTCTGCTGGATTGCCCCTTACAGCATGGACCCCCCTCCTCAAGACAGAGTGCTTGGCCTCTGTCTCCCCATGTTGGGTGCCTTCCTTTGCGGACACCGTCCTTCACTGTTCTAGACTAGACCACTTGTGGCTACTTCTTGCCAAGTGTGGACGTGTTCCTTGACCTTAGAATTAAATTGTTAACTAGGAAGAGGGGAAGAAAAAGGGAAGTTTAATTTCTTGATCTCTTTTCTGTCTTTTTTTTGTCATCCAATTCCATTGTCTTTGTCTTGGTTCTGGCCGTCCTTATTCTTTCTTGGATTATTGCCACATAGTTGGTTTCCTGGGCTGGAGTTTTCCCCCTTCCTGTCTGTCTTCCATTCTGCTGTCAGTGAGATATGTGTACTCAATAGATACATGTGATCATGCTTGTCCCTTGCTTACACTCTTTAATGCCTTTCCATTACCTACACAGTAATACTCAAATCCTGGGCATAGTATACAAGGACCTTCATGACTTGACTGACCTCTCCTCCCTGATCTCTCACCAACGCCTGTCGTTGACCTTGACTAGCTAAATCACTCTAGTCTCTTCTGCTTCCATGCCTTAGCACTTGGTTTTTCTCCTTTCTGTGCCATCCCCTTTCTCATTTTCTTGGTGTACTTGCATTGTCTTTTAGGACTCAGTTCTGGTACCCCCTCTTCTAGAAGGCTGCCTCTGGTTATCCCTTTTCTCTGTCCACCCTTACTTCCCCCTCTCCCTTACCCCATGCAGACTTGGTTAAGATGACTTTCCTCTTGGTACCCTGTATACTGTATTATAATATCTCTTCCTATTATACTTGAGGGCAGGAACCATGTAGCCTACATTCTTTGCCAAAGAATTACCCTATTCAGTAGGTAGCTTGCTAAATGAAGAGACATTTAAAAATATTTCTGTTTTGGAGTAGTTCTCAGTTAGTGGGATTTGTTTTGTGCGAATAAGCAAGGCAGTATTAGTATTAGTTGTTTGTGAGGCTTTTGAAATAGCCCCATTTACATAGGACTGGACTTTATAATTGTATTTTTTTTTTTAGAGTGGGATTTTACCTATAGTTATATTTACTTGTAGAATATCTCCAGGGATTTATCCTTGTTTCCCCTAGCAGGGTGAAAAAGAGATTTAGAGTGTATCAAGGATCGGTTCATTATCTTCTCTTTCCCATGCACTGCGCTTATTACCACTATGCATGCAGTAGGCTACTATCTAGGTAGCTGATAAAGACATGCTTGACAGAGAGACAGGAGAGGGGAGACAGACTTCACACGGTTTGTTAACCATTTCCCTAATTGATGAAATCACTCAATTCATTTGTTTTTTGGTTCACTTTGCTTTCTGGATCAGTTTGAATTGAATTTTTTGATCAGAGGCAAAGTTGTAAGTAACCTCCAGGGTCCTATAACATGCAGTAGTTCTTTAGAAAGGTTGTGATTGAGGCCAAGAAATAGTCTCAGATTCCTGGGCAGGAGAGCCAGCCCAGGGCTGGAATGAACGTTCACTACTTACCATTTTTGTTAAGAGTGACTGGGAGGCCTGATTATCAGAAGAAAAGTACTAAGCATGATCAGGCTTAAAATGAGATAATGTAGAGGCGCCTGGGTGGCTCAGTCAGTTAAGCATCTGCCTTCAGCTCAGGTTGTGGTGCTGGAGTCCTGGAATTGAGCCCCACATCGGGCTCCCTGCTCAGTGGGGAGCCTGTTTCTCCCTCTCCCACACCCCCTGCTTGTGCTCTCTCTCTTTCTCTGTCAAATAAATAAATAAAATCTTTAAAAAAAAATGAGATAATGTAACAAATTCAAAACTGATGTGTAAATACTTCCATCTTGCCTCAGCTGTTGCTGCCCCATACTTGTGTCACCCAGGCTTTCCCTTTTGGTGCAAATTGTATGCTCAAATAGTACAAGTGACCTTGTGAAGGTGGAGAGATATACGTTTATTTTAGAAGTAGTTCATTTAGGTGTATTGGAATAAAGTATCTAAAAGAGCGGCTTCTTCATCTGAGAACTTCTCCAGCCCAGTGGCCTTGTGGAGAAGCTAGCATCTCCAGGCAGAAAGCTGGCTCTGAGGGCTGCCCTGGAGTGATAGTGAGTGGTTTCTTTACTCTGTTATTGAGCTCTTCTTGTGTCAAAAAAGAAATCTCTTAGAAACCCTCACAGAAGGATTTGTTCCTGAAAACCTGAGTGTTAGCAGAGTAAACTAGCTAGAGCTCATAATTTCGGTGTCTTCTATTCAGGGCCTTTTACGGAAGTGTTGTTTTAAATGAAATATTTTCTCTTTCCACCCCTCTCTCCTCTTCTTTTACACAACAGCTGGGGAGTCACCTCCACCCTGCCCTGTGCATAACCTGTCACTGGTTATTTACAGTCAAATTTAAAATGAAGAAAATCATCTTGGGGAATTTTTTTTTTCCCTTAACCAGCTGTACTCTGATCAGACAGTGCTTTTGAGTCTGTCAGGCTATTTAAGTATGGTTTATAGGGCGGTGTTTTCAGGATGTTCTTGGGATTCAGTCCTACTTTTCAATACTCCATATGCTGTGGTGCATAAAGTGACCATTCTTGTTTGTTTTAGAGCACAAGTGTGAGCAGGGGGAGGACGGGGAGAGACAGAGGGAGCGAGGATCCCAAGCAGGTTCCACACCCAGCGCAGAGCCCGATGCTGGGGGGGGGGGGGGCTTGACCTCATGACCCTGAGATCACGACCTGAGCCAAGATCAAGATTTGGGTGCCCAACCGGCTGAGCCACGCAGGTGCTCCTGACTATCCTTGTTTTTAATTGCTTAGTGATCCTATGTGTTTCAGTGGGGACTCACAGGTGCACCAGCAATGTGATGGCATCGCATGGATTTGCATGGTCTGAATCCCCGACAGCCTGGGCTTTCTTCATATACTGACTCATGAATTCAAACAGGTATTGGAGGGACCGGTAAGTGCAGAGGATAGAAACAAAACCCTTTGCTTTTAAGGAGTTTAAATCTGATGAGGAAAATAAACACTAAACCAGTAACTGTAGATATTTGGGATAAGTATATTAGAAAGAGGCCAGAGTGCTGTGGGAACGCTGTAGAGGGAGCAGGGAGCAAACAATTGTGTACCCAGTTGCGATGGAAATATATGTACACCCAGTCTCTCCCAAAGCTGTGCCCCTCAAAGTTTCATCCCATTATAGCATCAGCTCAGACCCCTCTATTCCCTGAACCGTGTCAGGCCTAGATGGGGATGAGGCACCTTAGATAGATTCCTTAAGTACAGCTTCTGAAGCACAGGCCCTTCTAATTTGTAAGCTGAGAGAATTTATCTGTCTTCCCCCCTCCCCATGTAATGGCGGGACAGTCTTAAGACCACTGCTCTAGACACCTTTCTTCCAAAAGGAGGAAGGGACATAGGAGCACACAGAAGGCCCTGCTCCATTGCAGTTCGGAAATAAGGCTGGGCAAATGCCAGAAGTTTCTTGATGGAGACTCAGTCCTACTCCTGAGAATGACTCTCCAGGGCTCCTAGTACCACCTTCTAGGCTTTTGGATTCTGAGTTATCTTTTTTTAAGAATTTTTTTAAAAATAAAAGGTTATGTTTTTTAACTCAGTAGTTTTTGCAGCCTGTTTCTGGCCTGTAGAGTTTGGTGTTTCCAATGCCTGTTGTTTTTTTGTTTGTTTGTTTGTTTTCTTCCATTTTGTGTTGTCTCTGTCACTTTCAGCTGCTCATGTTTTTCCCAGCACAGGTCTGTAAAGTCCTTGGTTCTCCTGTGGATCTTTTGGAATTTGCTCCTTCACATTATATTCATATTCACAAATGTCTTTGAGATTAGCCCTTTTCTACTTTGGGTTTCTGATGAGGCCACTGAGGGAATTATACTCTTAAGCTTATTAAAAGCCTTGCTATTTGACTGAATGGTTCTCTATAATACCACCTTGGATCTTTCACTGGTCTTACAGAGACTTTTAAAATTATACTTTCAGCTTCATCTTTAGACTGTGTTATCCTAGGAATGCTCTGGATTTGATCTTTACCCAGAGGCCATTTCTTAATTTTAACATCATTTGTCCTCTGAAGAGGCTAGAAATGGATAAAGAAATCCAGTTATATGCATACAATAGAATATTAGTAAGTAATAAAAAGGAACAAAATATTGATATACTCATCAACATGGATGGATCTCAACATGGTGATGCTGAGTGAAAGAAGCCAGACCAAAAAAAGAATACATACTCTCTGATTGCATTTATAAAACCTCATAGAAAGTGCAAATGAATCTACAGTGACAGAAACCACATCCGTGGTCTCCTAGGGATGGGTGGTGGGGAGTGGAAGGGAGGAGTAGATTACAAAGGAGCAGGAGGAAATTTTGGGGAGTGATTGATTGTGGCCATGGGTTCATCAGTGAAAAAATAGGCTAAAACTCATCAAATTATACAATTCCATCTTTTTATTTTCTTATTTTTTCCATCTTATGTTGAAATGTGTCTCTTACAAGTAACATTTAGCTGGGTCTTCTAAAATCCAGTCTGATTATCTGTATCTTTCACTGGGAATGCTTTTTATAGGCGTTTTCATATTTTTTTTTTCCTTTTTGCTCTCTTTGGATTAATCAGGCATTTTTATTGTTTCATTTATTTTCTCTTATAATTTGAATTTAAGTAGTATTTCTGTATTTTTTAATAGTTACACTAAAAATAATAGTGGCTATGACTTAATGTAAGGTTTGCTATGTACTAGTTACGGTTCTACGTGCTTAACATATAGCTCATTTAATCCTCACAAAACCCCTGTGAGATAGATACTGTTATTGTCTCAGTTTGCCAGGTGGGGAAACAGGTGGCATGGAGAGGTTATGTAATCTGCACAATGCCACACAGCTATCAAGTAGTGGATCTGCTCTAGTACTACATTACCCAAATAGTGTGCCTTTAGAATCCATGCTGTTAACTAGAACAAATATGTAGTCTCCGAGAACCTGCTTATGTGACTTAGCAAGTTAATTGGCATATTTACCCTCCTCCTGAAAAATATAAGGACTCTATATGGTTTAAACTTTGATCACTCCTCTCCCAGCTTGTATGCTTTTATTGTTACATATTTTACTTTAAACCTATATATTTAGTTTTAGATAGCCAGTTATTTAGATTAACCTACCTATTTTCTATTTTCTTTTTTCTTCTTGCATCTCAAACTTTCTCTGCCTGGGATAATTTTATTATAGCTTGAATATAATATCTCTTTGTTGTTGGCAAATCTCTGTTTTTGTTGACCTGAAAAGTTTGTTGTGTTTTTCTTTCCCTCCCGGATTGGTAGTTACTTTAAGCACATAGGAGCTATCATTTAAGTGTCTTCTGGCTTCTATTGGTGCTGTTGAAGTCACCTTGCATACTAGTTATCATTTTTAAAGGTAATCTGTCTTGTTCTCCAGTTTAGCAATACACATATGTCTAGCAGTGGATTTTTCTTAAGTATCTTGATTAAGATTCAGCTCTTGAATCTGAGGATTGAGATCTTCTTTATATCTCTAATTCTCATTTCTTCCCCTACTCTCTCCCTCCTTCTCACTTTTTCCTTCACAATTTTAAACCATGTTATTTTGTGTTTTCAATCTGTTTCTCTCTGCTGCATTTCAATCACTTCAAGTCTTTTTGTCCAGTTTCCTAGTTCTCTTTGCAGCTGTGTCTGATTGCTGTTAAAGCCATCAATTTAGTGTTAAATTTTTGTATTTATTTATTCATTTGTGCTCCACGCCTAGCGTGTGGGGCTTGAACTCACGACCCTAAGATCAAGACCTGAGCTGAGATCAAAAGTTGGACGCTTAACTGACTGAGCCACCCAGGTGCCCTAATTTTAATTATTTTTTAATAGCTTTATTGGGGTATGTAATTCACATATCATTCAATTCTCCCATTTAGAGAGTACAGTTCGATGGTATTTGTTGTATTACATTAATTTATTTAAATTATGGCAACATGTCTTTATATATTATAAAATTTGTCATGTCATCCATCTTAAGTGTACAATTCAGTGGCAATTGCATTCACACTACTGTGTAACCATCTCCAGAATCTATTACCAAAACTGTTTTATAACCCCAAACAGAAATTCTGTAACCATTCAGCAGTAACTCCCCATTTTCCCTCTGACCAGCCCCTGGTAACCCTCTAACCTACTTCCTGTCTCTGGATTTCCTTATTTCAGATTATTCATGTGAGTGGACTCACACGATATTTATCCTTTGTGGCTGGCTTATTTTCACTTACTGTTATTTTTCTCAAGGTTGTCTGTGTTGTAGCAGGTATTGGATCTTCATTTTTTATGGCTGGATAGTATTCCATTGTATGTGTATACTACATGTTGTTTATGACTCTTGGGTTGTTTCTACCTTTTGGCAGTCGTGAGTCATGCTGCAATGAACAATGACATATAGGTATTTGAGTCCCTGCTTTCAATTCCTTTGGGCACATACCTAGAAGTGGAATTGCTGGATTATATGGTAATTCTATTTTTCGCATTTTGAGGGACTGCCACGCTTTTTTCAAAAGCAGATGCACCATTTTCCATTCTGTGAAATAATAAGAAATAATGTATATTGGTCTTTGCCTCTGGTCCCTGACACGGGGCTCCTATAATCTTTGTAAGTAGAGGTACTAGGAGACTCTTTTGCTCTAACATTTAGTCTTTTTTTTTTTTTTTTTTAAAGATTTTATTCATCTGAGGGAGGAGAGAGAGAGAGAGAGCGTGAGCACATGAACCTGGTGGAGGGGCAGAGGGAGAGGGAGAAGCAGATTCCCTGCTGAGCAGGGAGCCCAATGCGGGCTCGATCCCAGGACCCTGAGATCATCTAACACTTAGTCTTTGACCACAGTTCTTGGCACAGACCTCCTACAACCTTTGTAATTTCCTAAGTCATAAGAACACTAGGAGCATCTTTTGTTCTAATATTTGGATTTGACTGCAGGTTCTGACACTGGGCTTTTAAATCCCTTGGAATTTCCTAGGGGGTAGGAGTGTCTTTTATTTTAATTAGGTGTCTCTGAGAGGGCTCCTCGATGGCTCCCGGATGGGAGCTGGTCTCCAGAAAGACCAGGCCGTGATTAGAAGCTTAGAATTTTTAGTCCCAACCTCCATTCTCTAGAGAGGAGAAAGAGGCTGGAAATGGAGCTAGTAATTGATCAAGCCGACATGGTGAAACCTCCATAAAAATAGTATGGGAGGCTTCAAGTTTATGAAAACATCCATGTACTGGCATGGTTACATAGCCTAACTCCGTGGGGTTAGAATGTCCTGTGCTTGGGGTTCTCTCAGACCTTGCCCCGTGTATCTGTTTATCTTGCTGTTCTTCTGTGTCCTTTATTATATCTTTTATCATATAATAAACTGGTAAACATAAGTGTCTCCCTGAGTTCTGTGAGCTGTTCTAGCAGATAAACCAGTACGAGGGGGAGGAGGTCAAGGGAGCCTCTGCTTTGTTTTTGTTTTTGTGTTTTTGTTTTTGTTTTGAATCTCTGCTTTGTAGCCAAGCCAGACAGAAGTTATGGGTAACCTGGGGACTGCCTTTTTCCCCCCATCCCCCTACCTACCTCCCCTCTGGTAACTATTAGTTTGTTCTCCATAGTAGTTAAGAGTCTGTTTCTTGGTTTGTCTCTCTCTCTCTTTTTCCCCTTCGTAAAGTTTTGTTTCTTAAATTTCACATATGAGTGAAATCATATGTGAATCATATGGTATTTGTCTGTATCTGACTTATTTCACTTAGCATTACACTTTCTAGCTCCATCCATGTTGTTGCAAATGGCAAGATTTCATTCTTTATGGCTGAGTAATATTCCAGTGTGTGTGTGTGTGTGTGTGTGGTGTGTGTGTGTGTGTGTACACATATATACATACATATATATGCACATATATATACATACACACACACATATATATATCACATCTTATTTATCCATTCATCTATTTGAAGCACTTGGGCTGCTTTCATAATTTTGCTATTGCAAATGATGTTGCAGTAAACAAACATAAGGGGCATATATCCTTTCAAATTAGTTTTTGTATTCTTTGGGTAAATACCCAGGAGTGTGATTACTGGATCATAGGGTAGTTCTATTTTTAATTTTTTGAGGAACTTCGTACTATTTTCTGTAGTGGCTGCACCAGTTTTCATTCCCACCAGTAGTGCAAGAGGGATGCCCTTTTTCTGCATCCTTGCCAATACCTGTTGTTCCTTCTGTTTTTGATTTTAGCCATTCTGGCAGGTGTGAGGTGATATCTCACTGTGGTTTTGACTTGTGTTTCCCTGATGATGAGTGATGTTGAGTATCTTTTCAGGTGTCTGTTGACCATCTGTGTGTCATCTTTGGAGAAATGTCTGTGTGTGTCTTCTGCCCATTTTTAATTGGATTATTCGTTTTTTTGGATGTTGAGTTGTATATCTTCTTTATATATTTTGGATATTAACCCTTTATCACATATATCACTTGCCAAGAAGTTGTGGGTAACCCGGGGACTACTTCTTGGGATTGGCATCTGAGATGGGGGCAATCTTGTGGGATTAAGCCCTTAAGCTGTCAAATCTGACACTGTCTCCAGGTTGATAGGAGGAGACCCAGCTGAAAAAAACCCCTACACATCTGGTGTCAGAAGTATTGTGAGTATGGTCGTAGTGTGAGAATGAAGGATAGACATGGGAAGAGTGGGTTTTTACAATCCCACAGCAATGTACAAGAGTTTCAATTTCTTTACATCCTTGTCAACACTTGTATTGTTCATCATCTTTTTATAGCCATCCTAGTGGGTGTGAAGTAGTATCTTATTGTGGTTTTGGTTTATATTTGTCTGATGACTGATGATGATAAGCACCTTTTTTGTGTTTATTGGGCTTTTATATATCTTCTTTGGAAAAATATATATTCAGATCCTTTGCCTGTTTATTAACTGGGTTATTTATCTTTTTAATATTGAGTTGTAAGAGTTCTTTATATATTCTGGATACAAGTCCCTTATCAGATATATGATTTGCAAGTACTTGATTTCATTTTGTAGATTAACTTTCCCTTTCTCTCTCTCTTTTTTTTAAAGATTTTATTTATTTGACAGAGAAAGACACAGCGAGAGAGGGATCACAAGCAGGGGGGTGGGAGAGGGAGAAGCAGGCTCCTGGCTGAGCAGGGAGCCTGATGCGGGACTTGATCCCAGGACTCTGGGATCATGACCTGAGCCGAAGGTAGACGCTTAATGACTGAGCCACCCAGTTGCCCCTAACTTTCCCTTTCTTGATAGTGCCCTCTGAAGCACAAAAGTTTTGAATTTTGATAAAGTCTTATCTATTTTTTGTTTTATTATTCATGCTTTGATGTTGTATCTAAGAAACCACTTTCCATCTTAAGGTTACACCGATTTATTCCTATGCTTTCTTCTAAAATTTTATAGTTACATTTCTTATATTTGAGTTTATAATCCATTTCAGTTGATTTTTGTGTATGGTGTAAGGAGGAAGTCTAATTTCATTCTTTTGCATGTGGATATCCAGTTGTCCTAAAACTATTTGTTGAAAAGACTGTTGTTTCCTCTATTGAATTGTTTTGGCTCCTTAAAAATTGACAATTATAAATATTTATTTTTAGACTCTTCTATTCACATCCTTATACAAATATTACACTATCTTGATTTCTGTAGCATTGGAGTAAATTTTGAAATTGAGACGTATGAATCTTCCAAGTTTGTTCTTTTCAAAGGTTGTTTTTTGGCCTTTCTGGGTTCCCTGCATTTCCATGCACATTTTAGTGTCAGCTTATCAATTTCTGCAAAAAACCCCAAAAAACCAAAAAACCCAGCTGGGTTTTTGATAGGGATTAAGTTGAATTTGTAGATCCATTTGGTGAGCATCACCATCTCAACATTGTCTTTCAATCCATGAACATGGAATGTCTTTCAATTTATTTTGGTAATCTTGCTGCAGTTTTGCTGAACTAGTCTACTAGTTCTAATCGTTTTTTGTAGATATCTTAGGATTTTCTTGACGTGAGATCCTGTCATCTGCAAATAGAGATAATTTTACTTCTTGCTTTCCATTCTTGATGGTGTCTATTTCTTTTTCTTCCCTATTGCCCTGGCTAGAACCTCCAATACAGTGTTGAATAGAAGTTACAGGAGTGAATATCCTTGTCTTTTTTTAAAAAACTTAAAGGGAAACATTCAGTCTTTCACCCTACAGTATGATATTAACTGTAGGTTTTTTTGTAGATGCCCTTCATCAGGTTAACCCCATTGAAGATCTGGTCCCCTTCTAGTGAGCAACACCTTTTTTTTTTTTTTAAATCCAGTTATACAGGCTAGAAACCTACTAGCTTTGTCCTTGTCACTTACCTTCTCACTCATCCTCCATATTCAATATATTAGAAAAATTTGATTGATTTACCTAAATGTCCTTAAAAACTAGGTATTTCTATCTCAACTATCATTATCTTGAAATTCTCACCTTTTTTTTTCCTCATTAGGTAACTCCCATTCCTTCAGATCATACTTCATACATTGTATCTTAAGGGAAACCTTTACAGATCACCAAAGTAAACTTGTTCCTTACACTGTATGCTCTTGTAGCACTTCTCATAACTTGCAATTAAGTTACTACAAGTCTGTGAGGGTAGGATTATCTGCTGTTTTCTTTACTGCTGTGTGGCCAGTGCTCAATACTAAGAAGATTTAATAAATATTTATGGAATGAATGAACCAGTGAAAATGGGATAATTTATGTGGAAATGCTTTTAAAATGAAAATTGCTAGAGAAACATTATTTTGATCTCAACATTTAGAATAACTGTTATTACTTTATTGAATTTACAATTTTTTGCTTGGCTGTAGAGAAATTCTAAGTTGTGGTATTTAAGGGTGGATCATCTTGGCTGGACTCACTTATTACTGATTAGGTTTTGTTTACTTGGATTATGGAATTAGTATAACAATAACAAAGTGTATGGTAAGATCTCTCTAGAAAGCACTGTAATCCTTCCTAAATGACACCTTCTTGGTAATTATCACATTTGGTTTAAGATTTCACTTAGCACAAAATGGGTTGCAGAAAGCCAAACCCTCGTATGTATTCAAGTAAAGGTGATGACTTTCTTCACAATAGAGCAGAGATGAAATAGCTCCCACATTTGTTATTCTGAATGGAGCCTTGGGATGAAATTCCAAGCAGCAGAATGCCACTTAACATTCTGCATGCTAGTTTGCTCTTTAGTAGTATAATTGTAAAATGAGGCAATAAAACCAGAGAGGATATAATATTTATACCTGTGCAGGCACTTCACATGCTAAAATGTCACACGGGACTGTTTACTCCATGCTGGTTATTTGGATAATGCTCCACCTGCCTAGTGACAGGAGGTGCTGAGTCTTGCATAAATCTTGAAAAGAAGGTTAGGGTTAATATAGTGAATTTTTCAGCAGGAAAAAAGAATACATCATATGGGATAATAGTAATGGCTACTCTTTGAGCACTGTTTTTGTGTCAGCACTGTACTGGGTCCTTGGGGAAAAGAGAGGGACAAAAGAGGAGAGAATTAATAACTGAATACCTTCCATGTGTCAGTTACTCTGCTGCATGCTGTACTTACAATATATCTCAACCTTATAACAACTCTGCCAGGTAGGTGGTGTTATCCCCATGTATATGTGACTGACTCTTCTTTATCTCATAAAAAAAATTCTAATGACTTCATTGGAGTTCTGTTACAATTATCATGTTTAAACTTTGTGTGTGTGTGTGTGTGTGTGTGTGTGTAATTATTTATTTTTTTAGTTTAAATAGCCTTTTTTTTGAGACAAAAAAAAATTAATGAGAAGAGACAAAGAAACATCAAAGAGCTTTTTCCTCTGATTGCTGTGTTAGAACTTTTGCCTGAAAATAGGTTACATTCCTTCTGTTTTCAGCTGAATCCTCATTAACTTTACATTTTAATGATGTCCAGGGCAAATTACACCATTTATGGTCAGTGCCTTAAAGGGATGCTTAAAAGGGACTTAATTTTTTTTTTCTTAAAATGGTGGATGCATTTACCCCAGAATATAAATTGACGTGGAATTCTTTAAAAAATAAATAACAAAAACTCTCTAAATGTGGGGTTGGATTTCCATTTCCAACTATTATAACAACTTAATTCAGAAGAAATTATTTTCAGCTTAAAGTAAATTAATCATTGAAGAGAGTTTTTATAATATTTGGAAGTATGTAACTGAAACCAGCGTCCTACATTTATGTTTGAAAATAGTTTCAGTTTCTCCTTTACTTGGATTTAAATTCAATTTTACTGCTTAGCTTTAGAAATAATTCATAGGTGGTAGATGCTCCATAGGAATAAATGAAGACAGCTTCTCCCAGTTATGAAAAAAGCAAGGGTGATTGAAATGCTAATATGTTGATAGACAGATTGTATTTGCACACGAATGAGGGAATATGCTGTAAGGTGGAACTCTTTACAGGATTCCACATTATTCAGTTTAAAAGAACAATATGAACTACAGAACTGTGCTTTCATTGTAAGCTTTGAATGCTTAATTATTATTAGATGATAAATTAGAATAAAGTGTCATGTTGTGTCAAATACTGTTTATTTCCTTAACAATTATTTGATAAGTGGATTAAGGGAAATTGGCCTGTCTGTTGAGAGAACTGTAATTATAGGAATGCCCATCGAACATCAGGTATTTTGTAAGGTTTGTGCTCCTGTTTTTGAAATGTGTTTAATTGAATCCCTTCTGTGTGCTAGGCAATGGGCTAATGTCCTTGTAAGGCTTTTTTGAATGCAAGGAGAGGAACTGCACTAAAACTAGCTCATGAAGGGCAGGGATGGAAGTGGATGGATCTATTGTAGAGGGAACAGGAAGCAAAATGCAGCTGGGGTTCCTGAGGACAGACTAGAAATGGAAAGTCGTGGATCCTTTGACTCTATCTCTTTCATTGTGGCTTTGCTCATCCCCCCCACAACCCTCCCTGACCCACCCGGGCTCTCTTGCTTCACTACTTATCTTGATATGGTTCACATTGATGTATTCAGCTTATATGATTTTTCAAACATGGATTCCCATGGCTAACAGACATTTTTGTGTTTGTTAACAGCATAGAGCAAGTGGCTCAGCCCAGGCCCTGGATGATCCCTATGGTCACCCAGGTGTTATGTTGCACTGCCTTTTCTGGGGGCCTCGGGTGAGTGGAGAGTGGAATATAACCAGATGGATAAGACATGGCTTTTTCCTTTGTGTAGACTTTTGTGAAGATAATGCACATAAAACTGATAATTTCTACTTAATGTGTGGAGGACTTCTCTGTAAATAAAAACATCCTGAACTATCTTAGTCATCTGCAATGTTTGGAAACTGAGGAAATGGAGAAAGGGTTTGGGGGATACCATTGAGGGCAGATGGCATGATTTTCTTTTGGAATGATGTTTCTGAAGTAGGACTCCCCAAGGGTCCAAATCGTTAGTTGGATCCTACTTGCAACTATGCAAGGAAACCAAGTTTACAAAGAAAAATAAGACTTCTTAGTGTGCAGCATTGAATGATTGGCAGAAATATTTAATATAGTTTGAGTAAGTTTGAGTTTGGTCCATTGTGGCTAATGACTCTTGCTTGTCAACATTTCAGTTTCTTAGTGACCTCATTAAAACACTAGTAGATTCTGAACTTGCCCCTCAACTGTATCATCATCATCTTGCTTCTTTTATAACTGAGCATTGAAATGGAGCAAACTCCAGGGGTAGATAAGAGTGTGGATAGGACATCTGTTGAGTTTCTGTTTGCTTAACATATACACACACATACATATGTATGCACATGTGTGTGTATTTTATTCTTCCTAGAGCCCATAAAATATGAATTATTGTCTCCATTTTACAGCTGTTGCAACCCAAGGCACAGAGAGATGAGGTAACTTGCCGTAAGGTGATAGAGCTACTAAGTGGTGGATTAGTGATTGGATTCTAGCCTGTTTCTTCCCACTATACCATGCTGCCTCTAAATAGACACCTGGGTTTGTAATATCTCTGTTTAAGGATCGTGGTTCACTTGTGTTGTGGAATGTTCAACTTCTCTGATGGCACAAGGTTTTGTTTCAGTATGGTTATAAAAGCAAAATTTTAGTTCAGGTATAGCCATTTATAAGCTTTGTGATGATAGGCTTTGTGAGTTAGCTCTTTATTTTTTAATTTGTAAAATGAGATTATTAATGGGGCCTGTCCTGGAGGCTTGGCATGAAGAATAAAGGAGCTAGTACAGTTTTTGTCACATGTGTTTCCGTAATGCAAATTCACTCCTAGCCAATTGGTAAAGAGAGGAATGGTGTCAAATAATATAGAAGTTGCATTGGTTTGTATATTTTATACCCCCAAGTTACATTAGGTGAATTCAAAGTAGATTAACACAGTTTTTCTTGGTCTTTACCTTTGAGCAGATTTTCAGCTTTAAGTTCTGCCTTTTTTGGGAGGTCTTTGGGAAGAGAGGTTTTGATCTTGAGGCTTGGAATGAGATTGACATTGATAGGGTAAGGACTCCTGAATTAATGCTTGCAGCCTTTATAGTAATTACATAGTTTTGAAAAATAATTTAAAAATAGTTTAGTATTTCAGTTTTCAGAAAAGCTATATATGTATGTATGTTTTTGTCATATTTTTACCCCTGGATAGAAGAATATGGTTGCTTCTGGGGTGTGGTGATCCAGCAAGACTATTTTGAAGTTGTGTTTTCTCCTCCTTTAAATTGACCTGGTTTGTTGAAAAATGCGCAGTCCTTTTAGGAGCAAGCAAGGGGAGCTAGTGGAATATCTTTGTTGAGTGTTGAGACACTGGTGTCTGTGAATGCACTGGGGTAGTGTATCACTTTGATTATTTTAATTACAGAAAATGTAGTAATATGGGGAGAAAACAGCATGCATAATATAAGAACGACAGGCTCTATACTCAGTTTGGAGTTTAAATCCTGGTCCTTCAATGGCCATTAAACTGACTTGAGCAAGGCAATAATTTTTTTGGATCTCTGTTTTCTCACCAATAATGCAGAATTATCCCCATCTGCCTCATAGGGTTCTTTTGAAAATTTGATGGCATTAGAAATTTAATGATATGAGGTGTTCAGAGTGCCTCACTCATAGTAGCTTTTTAGTAAATGTTTAGTAAGGGAACTACAGAACATCACAGAAATGCAGTTGTAACCTGTTTTGTGCAATTAATACTCCAAATAATCTTGTTACCATTTTTTAAGAGATAGATTTATTTATCTTAGAGCTCGAGCAGGAGGGGCAGGGGGAGAGGGAGAGAGAATCCTAAGCCGACTCTGTGCTTTCCCAGGTGCCCTTTATATTGTTACTGTTTTTGTAATAAGTCTGTCAAATGAAACAGAAATGGAACTTCTAAAAAAGTCTGGTGAATTTTGTAATGTGAATAACTACTTGTAAGACAGCATTAAAATTTTTTTTTAGAAAAACAGTGTATACCTGTATAAAATTTTGTTATAATGAAGTAATATTTTAATATTTTCTCAAATTTGAAATGAATAGTGTGTTATATTCAGTTCAAAAAATCCTATAATATGAAATATTTAAAAACTTAGACCAAAAGTATAATATATTTTACCTGCCTCCTTAGCTTTTGGGCCACTTTTCTTTGGAAATTGTATTTTATATCCTCTCCTTTAAATAAAAAACAAAGTATATTAGCTCTTTAAAAAAAAAACATATTTTTCCTCTTTATAATTTTATATGAAAAATAAATTTGGTTACTTTTTTCCTCTCACAGGCGCCAAGACTACTGAGTAAAACACCCATAGCTAATTTGCGTGAGCTTGGTTACACTGTTAACTCCTGGATTTCCTTCAGTCCTGTTAATTCATATGTGAACCCAGGGGTATTATTGCCCATTAGCCTTTCCTCACAGTTATTTTGTGAAAGTCAGAATTGATGTGTGGTGTTGTGCAGTCTTTGGAGGCACAGTGCCTTGGACATCCTGGGGTAAATTTTGTTCACAATTGGCATATAACAAAGTACCATAATCTGCCAGTGCCTTGTTTATGTAATTGTCAGTAAAATTCTGGTTCAGCAAAGACTTATTATCCTTGAAACTTAACCTACAATGTGCCAAGAGTCAAGAAGAAATAATAGTAAATGCTGTGCACCTACTGTGTGTCAGACACGCTGCTGGATACTTTATAAATAGGATCTTTAATCCTCATAACTGCAAAATGGAGTGTATTCGTCATTTGATGGAGCTAAGGAAACTGCCCCAATCACATTGCTTTTGCCAGACTTCATAGCTGCAGCTCTCCTCACTTTTATATTCTATATTCATTGCGACCCCATTGGATCTAATGGAAATCAGAATGTATTTTGATAGAAAGTTAGTGATTCCCTTCTACTTAGTCCCCCCCCCCCCCCCCCCGCCCTCACTGGAATAAATGAAGTGTGTTGTGGAGGAGTGGCAGAAAGATACTTAGATTTTCTCTAATGTTTTATGAAAATTAAGAGGAAAATTCAGACATATACACAACAAAGAGTGAGGGTAGTTGTAGTTTGTGGGCAGAGTTTAGGTTAACCAGATTTCTGGAAGGACCATTGGATTTTTGAGTTTATTATCGTGATTGGATATTTGTGTGTGGTGGGGGTGGGGAGTGGTGATGTGTGTGCTTGGCTCTCATAAAACTAGAGGGACAACAGATTTTTTTCCCCCCTCCATGACTGTATAGTTGAAAGCTTTCTTTTATCATTTTGCTGCCATATGTGTTTGTGAAAATCAGTTGCGTTGTAAAAATTCTTACTTCCTGGAAACCAGAAACCCATTCAGTAAGTGTCCCTGCCTTGACCACTTCCTCTTCATTATTTCTAAATGATAGTGCTGTTCTCGTAGCATTCCAGACGTTCATCTAGCTAGGATTCCTTTTTCACATTTGCTCTTTGGTGCATTTTCTCCTGTTTTATTTTGTTTCTTTGTTCTGATTAGTTCACCAAGTATAATAGAGGAGACATTTGCTTTGTTTTTTTTCTCTAAAGCAAGTTATTTTAGAGGGAGAGTTTACTAGTGATAAGAGCTGTTTATGTCCTAAGCGATTGATTTGTAATTAATGTTGCCTGGGCTCTCACATGTTGGCAGAATTGGTAACAGCTTGCAGAATTTTTTAAATTCACTTTTCTTTTTGGTATTTTGACAATGTCATTCATATCTCATGAAAAAGTACCTCAGACAGGTTAAATGTGTTAAAACATGGAATGAAAAGGATGGAAGGAGACCCAGTGCTGCCTAGAAACCTTGATCTTTTGCCAAAGTATTTAAACAATTTAGTGTTTTGGTTTCCTAGCTCCAAGCTGCTTCTCAAATCCCTTGCTAATTAATCCAGTTAATGCTTTGTAGACTTACTATATGCAGTGCTTTGGCTTGCTCGTCTATCGTTGAGAAGTCCGTTTTGTTTCTTGGAGCAAACTTAAGCTCTCTTCGGGTGCAGTGATACACAGGGGACTTGCTGACGTGAGTATACTTTTTTGTCTTTAAAACCATTGTTAATGTGAATGTATGTACATATATGTGCAGGTTCCCTGCTCTACCTAGTACTTAGGCTAAAAATTTCAAGATAAAAAACTGACACAAAATAGAAAACATGAATAGAAAACACCCTTTACACCAAACTAAAGAACTGATTATGTGAGTGATGCAAACTATTCAACTTCTTCAAGCCTCAGTTTTCTCATCTGTAAAATGGGGAAAATAATCTTTCTTGCAGTGTTGTTACAATAAAACGAATATCTTAAATGCTTAGCAAGTGCCCAGCACTTGGTAAAATTCAGGAAATGATGACTTGCTTTTATTATTGTGTTATGATGTTGAATAAATTCTTCGGGTGCTTGCTAAAATTTGGAGGTGGTAGAGTCCTTTCATCAGTTTTTCTTTTGGCAAAGGAATTTCAAATGTCTTAATTTGTGTCCAGGATATAAAAATCAAGCACTCATTCTTTTAGCAGGGATAGTAAGAAACACACAGCTGTATTCTGCTTCAGACTGTGGTTGTAAGACCCATTGATGTGAATTATCAATACAGATGATGTTTTTTAAAAAAGTTGACAGGTAAATTTCTCTCATTTGCTCACTTGAAAGCTTAGGTACAAAAAAAAAAAAAAAATACATGGGCTGTCCACCCGCCCCTCTCCACCCCGCCCTGCCAGTTAAATCAAACATGGATGCAAATTCAGGAAATTGTCACTGCTAGTGAAACTCATGATGACTTTTTGCTACCCCATTTCTGCAATCATATATTAAGCCTTTTAACCTCTGAGTATGTCCTAGTGATTCAGAATTGATAGGGTCCTCATTTGATCATTGGGGGAAATATCACCGCCCCCCCTCCTGCCCAAGGATTTCAGAGAAGAAAATTGGCTGGCAAACCATGTTACATTCTAATTTTTTCCCCCTACATACGTTAACAACTTGATGAACTATCACAAAGTTAAAACATCCATGTAATTCCCATGGATGTAAGTCAAGAAATGGAACATTACTAGTATCCATTCTTAGGTGTCTTTCCAATGATCACCCCCTCCATTCTCCCTAAAGAGAACCGTTATCTTCTAACAGCATTGATCATTTTTGTCCGGCTTTGAATACATGTAAGTGGAATCATATAAATAGTCATGAGGGTAATTTGGGTTTCTTTTGCTAAACATTAAATTTATGAGATTATCTTTGCTGTGTGGTCCTGTGATTTGCTTGTTTCATTCATTGCTATATGGTGTTCCATTACCTGAATATGCCGTAATTGATCCATTCTATTGTCCATAGACGTTAATGTTTCCCCTTTGGGCTATTTCTAGTAACGTGGCCATATGTGATTATTGTGACTCTATCTGGTGCTTACGTACTCACATTTCTGTTCTGGTAATGTAATTAGGAGTGAAATGGCTAGGTCACAGTGTATGTTTAATGTTAGCATAAAATGCCAAGCAATTTTCCAATGTGGTTGATCCAATTTACATCCCACTGATGTGTGAGAGATTCTGTTGCTCCATGTCTTCACCAACACTTAATATGTCTCTTCAATTTTTGCCTTTCTCGGTGGTAGTATAGTGTATTTCATTTGGGTTTTAGTTTGCATTTTCCTGATTACTAATGAAGTTGAACATCTTTTAATATATTTATTGGTTATTTGGGTATCTTTTTTTTTTTTTAAGTTCTTTGTGTATTTAAAGCCCTTTGGTGGTTATATATGTTATAGTTATCTTCTGTGGTTTATCTTTCCACTTTTGGTGGAGTCTTTTGATGAACAGAAATTTTTACTTTTTATGTAGTCCAACTTATTAATAATTTTCTTTATGCTTAATCCTTTTTGTGTTCTATTTTAAAACTCTTTCCCTGTTCCAGGGATTTAAAAGATTTTCTCCTATATTCTAGAGGTTTTTAACATTTAATTTTACCTTTCACATGTAGTCTGCAATTCACCTGGAATTGATTTTTCTTCTTTCTCTCTCTTTCTTTCTTTCTTTCCTTCTTTCTTTCTTTCTCTTTTCCTTTCTTTTCTTTCTTTCTCTCTTTCTTTCTTTCTTTCTTTCTTTCTTTCTTTCTTTCTTTCTTTCTTTCTTTCTTTCTTTCATGCTATGAGGTATAGGGTGGCAGTGGCAAAAAAAATGGTGCTGAGTCCTTGCTGTATATGATTTTAATTTTTAATTTTTAATTCTGTGAAATTTTTTGGGATTTGGTTTTCGGCCCAGAATTTGGTCAATTTTTGTAAATGTTCCACGTGTACTTTAAAATCAAGTATATTGTGTGGTGGTTGTTATAGTGTTCTATGTCAGGTTGATATTTTTCTATTCATCTGTGCCCTTACCAATTTTTTATCTTCTTGTTCTTTCACTTGCAGAAGAAATGTATATTAAAATCTCATTCTGTGATTGTGGTTGTTTTTTCATTTATCCTTGTAGTTCTGTCAACATTTGTTTTTTATATTTTATGTGCCTTTATTGTGGTTGCATACTAATTTAGAATGATTTCTTCCTAGTAAATTGAACCTTTTATTATGAAATAACTTTTTATATTTAGTAATGATTTTTGTCTTAAAGTTTACCTCATCTGATATTTTAAAAATTTGAGATATAATTTATATACCATAAAATTCACCATTTAAAGTGTACTAGTCAGTGGTTTTCTAGTATATACAGGGTTGTACAGTCATCACCACTACCTAATTCTAGAACATTTTTATCCTTAAAAAGAAACCCCATGCCTATTAGTCTCTACTCTTTCTCCCCATGCCTTGGCAACAATTAATCTACTTTCTGTCTTTATGGATTCACCTATTCTGGACATTTCTGGAATCATACAATATGTGGCCTTTTATGGGGTTTGTCTACTTTCACGTAGCATAATGTTTTTGAGATTCATCCATGTTATAGCATGTATTATTACTGCATTCCTTCTTATGGCTGAATAATATTTCATATGGCCCACCCTAATGTCAGCTCCTTCCTCTCTTAATCACTATCCTAACTTTATAGTGATCACTTTCTATTTTTCTTTATCACTTTATCACTCAGATGTGCCTCCTAGGCAGCATAGTTTAGTCTTGCCCATTTAAAGATTTTTAATGTGTCACTTTAAATTATTTAGTTTAAAGATTTTATTTTTTTAGAGAGAGTGTGAACAGGGAGAGGGGCAGAGGGGGAAGGAGAGAATCTCAAGCACACTGCTGAGTGCAGAGCCCAAAGCCAGGATTGATCTCGCTACCCCAAGTTCGTGACCTGAGCCGAAACCAAGAGTCAGACGCTTAACCATCAGCCATCCAGGTGCCCCTAAATTTCTTTTAAACTAGAAACTTACCTTCCATCACTTTCTTTTCACTGAAATTTATCTGTTGAAGAACACCAGGCATGTGACTTGTAGAGGTTCCCAAAATCTGTATTTTGCTGATTCTGTACTCAGTGTGCACTTTAACATGTTCCTCTCTCCTTTGTATTTTTTGCAAATTGGTTGTTGGGTCTAAAGGCTTGATTGGAGTCATGTTTGATCTCTTTGTCAGGACATAGGTGGTGGTATGTTTTTTCATGTGGGGACATCTAATGTCTAGGTACCTCTGTTTTTATGTTAAAAGCCGTTTTTGCTCACTGTCTAGATCTATTTATTAGTAGGACTGCTTTTACAAGGAGGCACTATCCCTTGTTTACTATTTGGTAAAGGTGTTACTGGTCTTGGGTAAAGACAGGATAAATGGTTGTTTCTTTCCCTTTATTTACCAGTTTTTAAGATAATGAATTAGTTTGTATTTTTCTGCTTCTTGCATGCCTGGTAATCTTTAATTGGATGCCAGAAATAGTGAATTTACCTTGTTGGGTGCTGGATATTTTTGTATTCCTATAAATATTAGTGACCTTTGTTCTGGGACACAGTTAATTTACTTGGAAACAATTTGATCCTTTTGGGTTGTGCTTTTAAGATTTGTTAGGGTCAAAGCAGTATTTAATCTGGGACTAATTATTCCCTACTACTGAGGCCAGACCCTTCTTTGTACTCTATCTGGTGCCCAGTGAATCATGAGTGTTTTTCCAGTCTAGCTGGAAGGAACAGTCACTATTCTTGGCCATATATGAGTGTGGGCACTGTTCCCTCCAGTTCTCTTGGATGATTCTTTCCTCTTCCTTGGGTAGTTTCCTCACATGCACGTGCAGATCAGCACTGTCCTGATTATTCAAGGGAGCCTCTGAAGGTTTCCAGAATTCTCTGTGCAGCTGTTTCCTTTTTGGTATTCTTCCCTGCTAACTCTAGCCACTTTGAGTTCCCTTTACCCCCTTAGCTGTGTCTCTTCAGTTCAAGGAGTCTGATGGGACCCTTCTGGCTTTACCCTCCTGTGCTTTGGCCTGGAGACTTGCTGTAGGCAGGAAGCTGGTGCAGTTGTAGGCTTACTTCATGTGTTTCTCATTCTCAGGGACTACTGTTGTTTATTTCCTGATGTCCAGTGTCTTGAAAACTCTTTGTTTCATGTTTTTGTTTTTTGTTGTTCAGGTAGGAGGTAAATCCTGTCTCTGTTACTGTTCCATTGTGACCCAAAGCCAGGTGATTTTACTAGACAATGTGATGGTTGGATGTTCTGGGTCAGTATTCTCAGGTGCTAGGTGTGCTTTTTCAATATGTGATTTCAAGTCTTTTTCTAAATTTTGAAAGTTTTCTTGAATTATTTTAGCATTTCCTTGCTTTTTGTTTTCTTCTTTTTGTCTTTTCTTATGTATCTGTTTGATTTTCTTTGCCTCTCTTCGATATTTGCTACTTTATTTAGAATTCTTTTTATCTACTTCACGTTTGGAAATGACTCCCCCCCGCCCCCCCTTCTGTTTCTCTTCAGGCATTATCTGTTGTGTTTGGTTTTTGTGCTTTCTCTAATTAGTTTTCATATCCTTTTTTGCTTTTAATTCTGATTCTTCCCTGACTTCTTTACCTCATTTGTACATTTTTATAATTCTGTCTTCTGTTTCATGGCTATACAATTTTCTTAATGTATTTTAATGATTTTGACATAGAAAGTTATAGTTTTGGTTATTATGTGGTCCTGTCTTTCTGGCTGTAGGGATATTAGTCTGAATCTTATTCTGATTTGTCTTATTGTAACTTCCTATGGGATTTTCTTTTGTTTTTTTGAAATGTACTTATTTAGAGAGGGAGAGAGAGCGGGCGGTGGGTAGAGGGAGAGAGAGAATCTTTTCTAAAAAAGATAACTTGGGGTGCCTGGGTGGCTCAGTCATTCAGCATCTGCCTTCAGCTCAGGTCATGACCCCGGGGTCCTGGGATTGAGCCCTGCATTGGGCTCCCTGCTCAGCGGGGAGCCTGCTTCTCCCTCTTACACTCCCCCTGCTTGTGTTCCCTCTCTCTCCATCTCTCTTTCTCTGTCAAATAAATAAATAAAATCTTTAAAAATAAATAAAAAATAAAAAAGATACTTATTTTTTTTGAGCGAGAGAGAGCGCATGTGAGCGAGGAGGAAGGGAGGTGGGAATGGGAGGGGGGAAGAATCTCAAGCAGACAGCGCTGACCGCAGAGCCTGATGTGGGGCTTAGTCTTATGACCCTGATATCATGACCTGAGCCAAAACCAAGAGTTGGATACTTAACCACCTAGGCACCCTAGGGAGAGAGAGAATTTTAAGCAGGCTCCACATCCAGGGCAGGGCTCGATCTCATAGCCCTGATATCATGACCTGAGCTGAACCTATGGGATTTTTCTCTTAACACGTTTTTATTGCTCATTTTTATATGAAATTAATTTTCCTGTAATGTTAGGAGGAGGAGCAGTTAGGTGGGTTTTTTTAAAATTTAATTTTATTGTTATGTTAATCACCATACATTACATCATTAGTTTTTGATGTAGTGATCCATGATTCATTGTTTGCCTATAGCACCCAGTGCTCCATTCAATACATGCCCTCTTTAATACCCATCACCAGGCTAACCCATCCCTCCACGCCTCTACCCTCTAGAACCCTCAGTTTGTTTCTCAGAGTCCATAGTCTCTCATGGTTCGTCTCCCCCTCCGATTTCCCCCCCTTCATTTTTCCCTTCCTACTATCTCCCCCCCCCCTTTTTTTTAGACATACAATGTATTATTTGTTTCAGAGGTACAGGTCTGTGATTCATCAGTCTTACACAATTCACAGCGCTCACCATAGCACATAACCTCCCCGATGTCTATCATCTAATCACCCCATCCCTCCCACCCCCCACCACTCCAGCAACCTTCAGTTGTTTCCTGACATTAAGAATTCCTCATATCGGTGAGATCATATGATACATGTCTTTCTCTGATTGTCTTCTTTCGCTTAGCATAATACCCTCTAGTTCCAACCACGGTGTTGCAAATGGCAAGATTTTGTTGGGTTTTTTTTTGATGGCTGCATAATATTCCATTGTGTGTGTGTGTGTGTGTGTGTGTGTGTGTGTGTATATATATATATATATCACATCTTTATCCATTCATCTCTCGATGGACATCATGGCTCTTTCCATAGTTTGGCTATTGTGGACGTTGCTGCTATAAACATTGTGGTGCACGTAGCCCTTTGGATCACTACATATGTATCTTTGGGGTAAATACCCAGTAGTGCAATTGCTGGGTCGTATGGTAGCTATTTTCAACTTTTTGAGGAACCTCCATACTGTTTTCCAGAATGTCTTCACCAGCTTGCATTCCCACCAACAGTGTAGGAGTGTTCCCCTTTCTCCGCATCCCCGCCAGCATCTGTCATTTCCTGACTTGTTAATTTTATCCATTCTGACTGGTGTGAGGTGGTATCTCATTGAGGTTTTGATTTGGATTTCTCTGATGCCACGTGATGTTGAGCACTTTTTCATGTGTCTGTTGGCCATTTGGATGTCTTCTTTGCAGAAATGTCTGTTCATTTCTTCTGCCCATTTCTTTTTTTTTTTTTTTTTTTTTTTTTTTAATTTTTTATTGTTATGTTAATCACCATATATTACATCATTAGTTTTTGGTGCAGTGTTCCATGATTCATTGTTTGTTCATAACACCCAGTGCTCCATGCAGAACGTGCCCTCCTCAATACCCATCACCAGGCTAACCCATCCCCCTACCCCCCTCCCCTCTAGAACCCTCAGTTTGTTTTTCAGAGTCCATCATCTCTCATGGTTCGTCTCCCCCTCTGACATACTCCCCTTTTCTTCCTCTCCTGTTATCTTCTTCTTTTTCTTTTTTCTTAAAATATGTTGCATTATTTGTTTCAGAAGTACAGATCTGTGATTCAACAGTCTTGCACAATTCACAGCGCTCACCGTAGCACATACCCTCCCCAATATCTATCATCCAGCCACCCCATCCCTCCCACCCCCAACCACTCCAGTAACACTCAGTTTCTTTCCTGAGATTAAGAATTCCTCATATCAGTGAGGTCATGTGATACATGTCTTTCTCTGATTGACTTATTTCACTCAGCATAACACCCTCCAGTTCCATCCACGTCGTTGCAAATGGCAAGATCTCATTCCTTTTGATGGCTGCATAATATTCCATTGTGTATATATACCACATCTTCTTTATCCATTCATCTGTCGATGGGCATCTTGGCTCTTTCCACAGTTTGGCTATGGTGGACATTGCTGCTATAAACATTGGGGTACATGTACCCCTTCGGGTCCCTACATTTGTATCTTTGTGGTAAATACCCAGTAGTGCAATTGCTGGATCGAACGGTAGCTCTAATTTCAACTGTTTGAGGAACCTCCATACTGTTTTCCAGAGGGGTTGCACCAGCTTGCATTCCCACCAACAGTGTAGGAGGGTTCCCCTTTCTCCACATCCCCGCCAACATCTGTCGTTCCCTGACTTGTTAATTTTAGCCATTCTGACGGGTGTGAGGTGGTATCTCATTGAGGTTTTGATTTGGATTTCCCTGATGCCAAGCGATGTTGAGCACTTTTTCATGTGCCTGTTGGCCATTTGGATGTCTTCTTTGGAGAAATGTCTGTTCATGTCTTCTGCCCATTTCTTGATTGGATTATTTGTTCTTTGAGTGTTGAGTTTGATAAGTTCTTTATAGATTTTGGATACTAGCCCTTTATCTGATACGTCATTTGCAAATATTTTCTCCCATTCTGTCGGTTGTCTTTTGGTTTTGTGGACTGTTTCTTTTGCTGTGCAGAAGCTTTTTATCTTGATGAAATCCCAATAGTTCATTTTTGCCCTGGCTTCCCGTGCCTTTGGCGATGTTTCTAGGAAGAAGTTGCTGCGGCTAAGGTCGAAAAGGTTGCTACCTGTGTTCTCCTTTAGGATTTGGATGGACTCCTGTCTCACGTTTAAGTCTTTCAACCATTTGGAGTCTATTTTTGTGTGTGGTGTAAGGAAATGGTCCAGTTTCATTCTTCTGCATGTGGCTGTCCAATTTTCCCAACACCATTTGTTGAAGAGACTGTCTTTTTGCCATTGGACATTCTTTCCTGCTTTGTCAAAAATAAGTTGACCATAGAGTTGAGGGTCCATTTCTGGGCTCTCAATTCTGTTCCATTGATCTATGTGTCTGTTTTTGTGCCAGTACCATACTGTCTTGATGATGACAGCTTTGTAATAGAGCTGGAAGTCCGGAATTGTGATGCCACCAGCTTTGCTTTTCTTTTTCAGTATTCCTCTGGCTATTCTGGGTCTCTTCTGGTTCCATACAAATTTTAGGATTATTTGTTCCATTTCTTTGAAAAAAGTGGATGGTATTTTGATGGGGATTGCATTGAATGTGTAGATTGCTCTAGGTAGCATTGACATCTTCACAATGTTGATTCTCCCAATCCATGAGCATGGAACGTTTTTCCATTTCTTTGTGTCTTCTTCAATTTCTTTCCTGAGTATTTTATAGTTTTCTGAGTACAGATCCTTTGCCTCTTTGGTTAGATTTATTCCTAGGTATCTAATGGTTTTGGGTGCAATTGTAAATGGGATAGACTCCTTGATTTGTCTCTCTTCTGTCTTGTTGTTGGTGTATAGGAATGCCACTGATTTCTGTGCATTGATTTTATATCCTGCTACTTTACTGAATTCCTGTATGAGTTCTAGCAGTTTTGGGGTGGAGTCTTTTGGGTTTTCCACATACAGTATCATATCATCTGCAAAGAGTGAGAGTTTGACTTCCTCTTTGCCGATTTGGATGCCTTTGATTTCTTTTTGTTGTCTGATTGCTGTGGCTAGGACTTCTAATACTATGTTGAATAGCAGTGGTGAGAGTGGACATCCCTGCCGCGTTCCTGACCTTAGGGGAAAAGCTCTCAGCCTTTCCCCATTGAGAATGATATTCGCTGTAGGTTTTTCGTAGATGGCTTTTATGATATTGAGGTATGTACCCTCTATCCCTATACTCTGAAGAGTTTTGATCAAGAAAGGATGTTGTACTTTGTCAAATGCTTTTTCTGCATCTATTGAGAGGATCATATGATTCTTGTTCTTTCTTTTGTTAATGTATTGTATCACGTTGATTGATTTGCGGATGTTGAACCAGCCTTGCAGCCCAGGAATAAATCCCACTTGGTCGTGGTGAATAATCCTTTTAATGTACTGTTGGATCCTATTGGCTAGTATTTTGGTGAGAATTTTTGCATCCATGTTCATCAAGGATATTGGTCTGTAATTCTCTTTTTTGATGGGGTCTTTGTCTGGTTTTGGGATCAAGGTAATGCTGGCCTCATAAAATGAGTTTGGAAGTTTCCCTTCCATTTCTATTTTTTGGAACAGTTTCAGGAGAATAGGTATTAATTCTTCTTGAAATGTCTGATAGAATTCCCCTGGGAAGCCATCTGGCCCTGGGCTTTTGTTTCTTGGGAGATTTTTGATGACTGTTTCAATTTCCGTAGTGGTTATAGGTATGTTCAGGTTTTCTATTTCTTCCTGGTTCAATTTTGGTAGTTGATACATCTCTAGGAATGCACCCATTTCTTCCAGGTTATCTAATTTGCTGGCATAGAGTTGCTCATAATATGTTCTTATAATTGTTTGTATTTCTTTGGTGTTGCTTGTGATCTCTCCTCTTTCATTCATGATTTTGTTGATTTGGGTCATTTCTCTTTTCTTTTTGATCAGTCTGGCCAGGGGTTTATCAATCTTGTTAATTCTTTCAAAGAACCAGCTCCTAGTTTCGTTGATCTGTTCTACTGTTCTTTTGGTTTCTAGTTCATTGATTTCTGCTCTGATCTTTATGATTTCTCTTCTCCTGCTGGGTTTAGGCTTTCTTTGCTGTTCTTTCTCCAGCTCCTTTAGATGTAGGGTTAGGTTGTGTATTTGAGACCTTTCTTGTTTCTTGAGAAAGGCTTGTATTGCTATATACTTTCCTCTCAGGACTGCCTTTGCTGTATCCCAAAGATTTTGAACAGTTGTGTTTTCATTTTCATTGGTTTCCATGAATTTTTTTAATTCTTCTTTAATTTCTTGGTTGACCCATTCATTCTTTAGTAGGATGCTCTTTAGCCTCCATGTATTTGAGTTCTTTCCGACTTTCCTCTTGTGGTTGAGTTCTAGTTTCAAAGCATTGTGGTCTGAAAATATGCAGGGAATGATCCCAATCTTTTGGTACCGATTGAGACCTGATTTGTGACCTAGGATGTGATCAATTCTGGAGAATGTTCCATGGGCACTAGAGAAGAATGTGTATTCCGTTGCTTTGGGATGGAATGTTCTGAATATGTCTGTGAAGTCCATTTGGTCCAGTGTGTCATTTAATATCTTTATTTCCTTGTTGATCTTTTGCTTAGATGATCTGTCCATTTCAGTCAGGGGGGTGTTAAAATCCCCCACTATTATTGTATTGTTGTCAATGTGTTTCTTTGCTTTTGTTATTAATTGGCTTATATAATTGGCTGCTCCCATGTTCGGGGCATAGATATTTACAATTGTTAGATCTTCTTGTTGGATAGACCCTTTAAGTAGGATATAGTGTCCTTCCTCATCTCTTATTACAGTCTTTGTTTTAAAATCTAGTTTGTCTGATATAAGGATTGCCACCCCAGCTTTCTTTTGGTGTCCATTAGCATGGTAAATGGTTTTCCACCCCCTCACTTTCAATCTGGGGGTGTCTTGGGGTGTAAAATGAGTCTCTTGCAGACAGCATATTGATGGGTCTTGTTTTTTAATCCAATCTGATAGCCTGTGTCTTTTGATTGGGGCATTTAGCCCATTTACATTCAGGGTAACTATTGAAAGGTATGAATTTACTGCCATTGTATTACCTGTAAGGTGACTGTTAACTGTCTGTTGTCTGTGTTCGTTTCTGCTCTTTGCTGCTTTTAGGTTCTCTCTTTGCTTAGAGGACCCCTCTCAATATTTCTTGGAGGGCTGGTTTCGTGTTTGCAAATTCTTTTAGTTTTTGTTTGTTCTGGAAGCTTTTGATCTCTCCTTCTATTTTCAATGATAGCCTAGCTGGATATAGTATTCTTGGCTGCATATTTTTCTCGTTTAGTGCTCTGAAGATATCTTGCCAGTCCTTTCTGGCCTGCCAGGTCTCTGTGGATAGGTCTGTTGCCAATCTAATGTTTCTACCATTGTAGGTTACATATCTCTTCTCCCGAGCTGCTTTCAGGATTTTCTCTTTGTCTCTGAGACTCGTAAGTTTTACTATTAGATGTCGGGGTGTTGACCTATTTTTATTGATTTTGAGAGGGGTTCTCTGTGCCTCCTGGATTTTAATGCCTGTTTCCTTCCTCACATTAGGGAAGTTCTCTGCTATAATTTGCTCCAATATACCTTCTGCCCCTCTCTCTCTCTCTTCTTCTTCTGGGATCCCAATTATTCTAATGTTGTTTCGTCTTATCGTATCACTTATCTCTCGAATTCTGCCCTCGTGATCCTGTAGTTGTTTCTCTCTCTTTTTCTCAGCCTCTTTATTTTCTATCATTTGGTCTTCTATATCGCTGATTCTCTCTTCTGCCTCATTTATCCTAGCATTTAGTGCCCCCATTTTTGATTGCACCTCATCAATAGCCTTTTTGATTTCGATTTGGTTAGATTTTAGTTCTTTTATTTCTCCAGAAAGGGTTTCTCTAATAACTTCCACGCTTTTTTCAAGCCCAGCTAGTATCTTTAAAGTCATGATTCTGAACTCTAGGTCCGACATCGTACTAATGTCCATATTGAGTAGGTCCCTGGCTGACGGTACTACCTCTTGTTCTTTTTGCTGAGGTGATTTCTTTCGTCTTGTCATTTTGTCCAGAGGAGAATAGATGAATGAGAGAACAAAAGGCTAACAGGTTTACTACGTCCCCAGCAAATATACTGTATACAAATCAGAAAAGACCTGAAACCAGGGGAAAAGAAAGGGAAAGAAAGAAAAAAGAAAGAGAAAAAGAAAAAAAAAAGAAAAAAAAGATAAAAACAAAAACAAAACAATTCAAAAAAGGCAGAATATGATCAAATATGATCAGGCTAGTGCATAGATCAGTGCCACACACTAGATTTTGGGCGTATTTTGGTCTGTTAGAAAAAAGTGCCTCCTAAAATTTTAAAGGAAGAAAGACATATATGTACAAAATAAGGGTTGATACAATGAAGGGATGGAAGATGACTGTAAAGATGAAAATTATAAAAGATTTTATAAAAGGACTTGGTAAGATAAGTTGTTTGAAAAAAGAAAGATTTAAGGAAAAAAAAAAAAGGAAAAAGGGAGAGAATGTGATCAGGCAGGAGACTAGAACAAAGCCATACACTAGTGATTTAGGGTATATTTTGATCTGTTAGAAGAAACTGTACCTCAAAATTTTAAAGAGAGAACAACTTATATATATATGCCAAAAACAAGGATAACTACTATGAAGGGATAAAATATGACTCTAAAAATGAAAAAAAAAAATGTTTTTTTTTTTTTAAAAAAAAGGGATTTATAAGATGTTGGTTGAAAAAGGGAAAAAGAAAAATAAAAAAAAAGTCAACAAAAATTAACTTTGATGAAATAATGAATCATGGTAAAAAAAAAAAAAAAAAAAAAAAAAAAAAAAGAAGCCATGAATCTATGTGCAGTATTCCCCTAGCGCTGGAGTTCTCCTATTCTCCTTGATCGATCAACTTGGTCTTGGCTTGCTGGCTGTTTGTGTTGATCTTCTGGGGGAGGGGCCTGTTGCTGTGGTTTCCAAATGTCTTTGCCGGAGGCGGAATTGTCCCGCCCTTGTCGGTCCGGGCTAAGGAAGCTGCTCCAGTTTGCTCTCAGGAGCTTTTGTTCCCTGCAAGCTCTCGGCACAGCTTTGGAGGACCAGGGCGAAAATGGCGGCCTCCCAGTCTCCGCCCGGAGGAGCCGAGAACTCAGGGCCCCACTCCTCAGTGCGCCCCCAGAGAAAAGCAGTCACTCCCGTGTCCCCGGTCTCCGGCCGCTCTCCATGCTCACCCGGCCTGTGATCGAGCGTTGCTATCTCTGGCACCCGACCCCGCTCGGAGTCTCCAAACTCAGCAGATCCCTGCAGTGCGTTCCCGCACCGCTCCTCCCCGGGAAGGAAGGGGAGTCTCCCCGGATCTGCTGCTTGTTGGGTCCTTGCTGGGGGAGCCGTGCCCCGACTGGGCCGCAGATCACAGTTTATGGCAACCCCGAGCTGAGAGCCCGCGACTCTGCTCCGTATCTCCAGCCGGCTTCCCCGCCCCGACACCTGGGAGCTCTGCTGCACTCAGGCACCCCCGGTCTCTCTGTGACCCCAAGGGTCCTGAGACCACACTGTCCCGGGAGGATTCCACCCCCCGCTTAGCCACTGCAGCGACGTCCCTCCGCCGAGCCAACTTTTAAAAGGTCCGATTTTGTGCTCCGCGGCTCTAGCACTTGCCAGAAGCGGCCGGCGGAGGCCCCTCCCCCGCCGTTTATCCTCCCGAATATCGCCTCGGATTCACTTCTCCGCACGTCCTACCTTCCAGTAAGTGGTCGCTTCTCTGTTCAGAGAGTTGTTGCTACTCTCCTGTTCGATCTCCTGTTGAGTTCGTAGGTGTTCAGAATGGTTTGATCCCTATTCAGCTGAATTCCTGAGACCAGACAAAATCTAGGTCTCCTACTCCTCCGCCATCTTGCTCCGCCCCTTCTGCCCATTTCTTGATTATTTGTTCTTTGGGTCTTGAGTTTGATAAGTTCTTTATAGATTTTGGATACTAGCCCTTTATCTGATATGTCATTTGCAGATATCCTCTCCTATTTTGTAAGTTGTCTTTTGGTTTTGTGGACTGTTTCCTTTGCTGTGCAAAACCTTTTATCTGATGAAGTCCCAATAGTTCATTTTTGCCCTTCCCTTGCCTTTGGCAATGTTTCTAGGAAGTAGTTGCTGCGGCTGAGGTCAAAGAGGTTGCTGCCTGTGTTCTCTAGGATTTTGATGGACTCCTGTCTCATTTCGGTCCTTCATCCATTTTGAGTCTGTTTTTGTGTGTGGCGTAAGGAAATGGTCCAGTTTCATTCTTCGGCTTGTGGCTGTCCAATTTTCCCAACACCATTTGTTGAAGAGACTGTCTTTTTTTCCATTGGACTTTCTTTCCTGCTTTGTCAAAGATGAGTTGACCATAGAGTTGAGGGTCCATTTCTGGGCTCTCTATTCTGTTCCATTGATCTGTGTGTCTGTTTTTGTGCCAGTACCATACTGTCTTGATGATGACAACTTTGTAATAGAGCTGGAAGTCCGGAATTGTGATGCCACCAGCTTTTCTTTCCCAACATTCCTCTGGCTATTCAGGGTCTTTTTGGTTCCATACAAATTTTAGGATTATTTGTTCCATTTCTTTGAAAAAAGTGGATGGTATTTTGATAGGGATTGCATTAAATGTGTAGATTGCTCTAGGTAGCATTGACATTCGCAATATTTGTTCTTCCAAACCATGAGCATGGAACATTTTTCCATGTCTTTGTGTCTTCCTCAGTTTCTTTCATGAGTATTCTATAGTTTTCTGAGTACAGATTCTTTGCCTCTTTGGTTAGATTTATTCCTAGGTATCTTATGTGGTCTTGGGTGCAATTGTAAATGAGATTGACTCCTTAATTTCTCTTTCTTGTGTTTTGTTGGTATATAGAAATGCAACTGATTTCTGTGCACTGATTTTATATCCTGCCACTTTACTGAATTCCTGTATGAGTTCTAGCAGTTTTGGGGTGGAGTCTTTTGGGTTTTCCACATAAAGTATCATATCATCTGCAAAGAGTGAGAGTTTGACTTCTTTGCCGATTCAGATGCCTTTTATTTCTTTTTGTTGTCTGATTGCTGTGGCTAGGACTTCTAGTACTATGTTGAATAGCAGTGGTGATAGTGGACATCCTTGCCGCATTCCTGACCTTAGGGGGAAAGCTCTCAGTTTTTCCCCATTGAGAATGCTATTCGCTGTGGGTTTTTCATAGATGGCTTTTATGATATTGAGGTATGTACCCTCTATCCCTACACTGTGAAGAATTTTAATCCAGAAAGGATGCTGTACTTTGTCAAATGCTTTTTCTGCATCTATTGAGAGGATCATATGGTTCTTGTTCTTTCTTATATTTTTTTGTTTTTTTATTTTTTAAAAGATTTTATTTATTTATTTGACAGAGAGAGCACCAGCAGGGCGAGAGGCAGGCAGAGGGAGAGGGAGAAGCAGGCTCCCCGCTGAGCAGGGAGCCCGGTGTGGGGCTCGATCCCAGGACCCTGGGATCATGACCTGAGCCGAAGGCAGACGCTTAATCGACTGAGCCATCCAGGTGCCCCTGTTCTTTTTTTTACTAATGTATTGTATCACATTGATTGATTTGTGGATGTTGAAGCAGGGATAAATCCCACTTGGTCGTGGTGAATAATCCTTTTCATGTACTGCTGGATCCTACTGGCTAGTATTTTGGTGAGAATTTTTGCATCCGTGTTCATCCAGGGATATTGGTCTGTAATTCTCTTTTTTGGTGGGGTCTTTGTCTGATTTTAGGATGAAGGTAATGCTGGCCTCATAAAAAGAGTTTGGAAGTTTTCCTTCCATTTCTATTTTTTGGAACAGTTTCAGAAGAATAGGTATTAATTCTTCTTGAAATGTTTGGTAGCATTCCCCTGGGAAGCCATCTGGCCCTGGGCTCTTGTTTGTTGGGAGATTTTTGATTACTGCTTCAGTTTCCTTAGTGGTTATGGGTCTGTTCAGGTTTTCTGTTTCTTCCTGGTTCAGTATTGGTAGTTGATACATCTCTAGGAATGCATCCATTTCTTCCAGATTGTCTAATTTGCTGGCATATAGTTGCTCATAATATGTTCTTATAATTGTTTGTATTTCTTTAGTGTTGGTTGTGATCTCTCCTCTTTCATTCATGATTTTATTTGGGTCATTTCACTTTTCTTTTTGGTAAGTCCGGCCAGGGGTTTATCAATCTTATTAATTCCTTCAAGGAACCAGCTCCTAGTTTCGTTGGTCTGTTCTGCTGTTCTTTTGGTTTCTATTTCATTGATTTTGGCTCTGATCTTTATTATTTCTCTTCTCCTGCTGGGTTTAGGCTTTATTTGCTGTTCTTCAGCTCCTTTAGGTGTAGGGTTAGGTTGTGTATTTGAGACCTTTCTTGTTTCTTGAGAAAGGCTTGTATTGCTATATACTTTCCTCCTAGGACCGCCTGTGCTGCTTCCCAAAGATTTTGAACAGTTGTGTTTTCATTTTCATTTTCATTTGTTTCCATGAATTTTTTTAAATTCTTCTTTAATTTCCTGGCTGACTTATTCATTCTTTAGTAGGATGCTCTTTAGCCTCCATGTATTTGAGTTCTTTCCGACTTTCCTCTTGTGATTGAGTTCTAGTTTCAAAGCATTGTGGTCTGAAAATATGCAGGGAATGATCCCAATCTTTTGGTACCAGTTGAGACCTGATTTGTGACCTAGGATGTGATCTATTCTGGAGAATGTTCCATGGGCACTAGAGAAGAATGTGTGTTCTGTTGCTTTGGGATGGAATGTTCTGAATATATCTGTGAAGTCCATTTGATCTAGTGTTTCATTTAAATTCTTTATTTCCATGTTGATCTTTTGCTTATATGATCTGTCCATTTCAGTGAGGGGGATGTTAATGTCCCCTACTATTATTGTATTGTTGTTGATGTGTTTCTTTGATTTTGTTATTAATTGCCTTATATAATTGGCTGCTACCATGTTAGGGGCATAGATATTTACAATTGTTAGATCTTTTTGGATAGACCCTTTAAGTATGATATAGTGTCCTTCCTCATCTCTTACTATAGTCTTTAGTTTAAAATCTAATTTGTCTGATATAAGGATTGCCACCCCAGCTTTCTTTTGATGTCCATTAGCAGGGTAAATGGTTTTCCACCCCCTCACTTTCAATGTGGGGGTGTCTTTGGGTCTAAAATGAGCCTCTTGCAGACAGTGTATCGATGGGTCTTGTTTTTTAATCCAATCTGATAGCCTGTGTCTTTTGATTGGGGCATTTAGCCCATTTACATTCAGGTTAACTATTGAAAGATATGAATTTAGTGCCATTGTATTGCCTGTAAGGTGACTGTTACTCTATATTGTCTCTGTTCCTTTCTGGTCCATGTTACTTTTAGGCCCTCTCATTGCTTAGAGGACACCTTCCAGTATTTCTTGTAGTGCTGGTTTTGTGTTTGCAAATTCTTTTAATTTTTGTTTGACCTGGAAGCTTTTTATCTTTCCTTCTGTTTTCAGTGACAGCCTAGCTAGATACAGTATTCTTGGCTGCATATTTTTCTCATTTAGTGCTCTGAATATATCATGTCAGTCCTCTCTGGCCTGCCAAGTCTCTGTGGATAGGTCTGTTGCCAGTCTAATGTTTCTACCATTGTAGGTGACAGACCTCTTGTCTTGAGCTGCTTTCAGGATTTTCTCTTTGTCTCTGAGACTTGTAAGTTTTACTATTAGATGTCGGGGTGTTGACCTATTTTTATTGATTTTGAGGGGGCTTCTTCTCTGTGCCTCCTGGATTTTGATGCCTGTTTTCTTCCCCAAATTAGGGAAGTTCACTGATATAATTTGCTGCAATATACCTTCTGCCCCTCTCTCTCTTTCTTCTTTTTCTGGGATCCCTATTATTCTAATATTGTTTTGTCTTATGGTATCACTTATCTCTTGAATTCTGCCCTTGTGATCCAGTTGTTGTTTATCTCTCATTTTCTCAGCTTCTTTATTCTCCATCATTTGGTGTTCTGTATCAGTAATTCTTCTGCCTCATTTATCTTAGCAGTTAGAGCCTCCATTTTTGATTGTACCTCATTAATAGCCTTTTTGATTTCGACTTGGTTAGATTTTAGTTCTTTTATTTCTCCAGAAAGGGTTTCTCTAGTATCTTCCATGCTTTTTTCAAGCCCAGCGAGTATCTTTATAATCGTCATTCTGAACTCTGGTTCTGACATCTTGCTAATGTCTGTATTGATTAGGTCCCTGGCAGTCGGTACTGTCTCTTGTTCTTTTTTTTGAGGTGAGTCATTTTGTCCAGAGGAGAATAGATGAGTGAGAGAATAAAATGCTAACAGGGTAACAACGACCCCAGAAAAATATACACTAAACAAATCAGAAGAGACGTGAAACCAGGGGAAAAGAAAGGGAAAGAAATTAAAAAGGAAAAAAAAAAGAAAAAAAAGAATATGATCAAATATGATCAGGCTGGTGCATAGAACAGTGCCACACACTAGATTTTGGGTGTATTTTGGTCTGTTAGAAGAAACTGCCTCCCAAAATTTTTCAAAAAGAAAAACTTCTATATGTGCAAAAATAAGGGTAAATACGATGAAGGGATGGAACATGACTCTAAAGATGAAAATTATAAATGATTTTATAAAAGGAATTGATAAATTGGTTAAAACAAAGAAGAGAAATTAAAAAAAGGAGAGAATGTGATCAGGCAGGAGACTAGAACAAAACCATACACTAGAGATTTATGATATATTTTGGTCTGTTAGAAGAAACTGTATCCCAAAATTTTAAAGAGAGAACAATACACACACACACACACACAGACGCACCAAAAATAAGGTTAACTACAATGAAGGGATAGAATATGACTCTAAAAATGAAAAATAAAAAAGAGTTTAAAAAAAGGGATTGATAAGATGTTGGTTGAAAAAGGGAAAAAGAAAAATTAAAAAAAAAATAGAAAAAGAAAATTAAAAAAATTAATTTTGAAAGACTAAAGAATCAGGGAGCGAAAAGTCATGAATTCTATGTGCAGTATTCCCCTAGCGCTGGAGTTCTGCCGTTCTCATTGATCGGTAAACTTGGTCTTGGCTGGCTGCTCTTGCTGATCTTCTGGGGGAGGTGCCTGTCGTAGTGGTTCTCATATGTCTTTGCTGGAGGCCGAATTGCCCTCCCTTGCTAGGGCAGGCTAAGTAATCTGCTTGGGTTTGCTCTCAGTAGCTTTTGTTCCTTGCAAGCTTTCCGTACAGCTTTGGAGGAGGAGAGTGAAAATGTCAGCCTCCCATTCTCTGCCTGGAGGAGCTGAGAGCTCGGGGCCCCACTCCTCAGTGCACCCCCAGAGAAAAGCAGTCAGTCACTCCCATCTCCCCAGTCTCTGGCCGCACTCTGTGTTCACCCGGCCTGTGACCGAGCATTTCTATCTCTGGCACATGACCCCGTGTGGAGTCTCCAAACCCAGCCGATTCCTGCTGTGCACTCCCACGCTGCTCTTCCCTGGGGCAGGAAGGGGAGTCTCCCCGGATCTCCTGCTTGTTGGGTCCCTGCTGGAAGAGCAGTGGCCCGACTGTGCTGTGGATCACGGTTTATGGCCACCCTGAGCTGAGAGCCCACTCCTCAGCTCCGTCTTTATAGCCGGCTTCCCTGCTCCGATACCTGGGAGCTCTGCCGCACTCAGGCCCCCCGGTCTTTCTTTGACCCCAAGGGTCCTGAGACCACACTGTCCCAGTGAGGGTTCCACCTCCTGCTTAGCCACTGGATTGACGTCCCTCAGCGGAGCCGACTTCTCAAAGTTGCGATTTTGTGCTCTGCGGCTCTATCACTTGCCGGTAGTCTATCTTCCCGAATGTCGCCTCGGATTCACATTGCCGCATGTCCTACCTTCAAGAAAGTGGTTGCTTTTCTGTTCAGAGAGTTGCTGCTATTCTTTTCTTCAATCTCCTGTTGAGTTTGTAGGTGTTCAGAATGGTTTGATACCTATCTAGCTGAATTCCTGGGAGCAGACGAAAGTTTGGTCTCCACTCCTCTGAGGTCTTGTTCCCGGCCCTCTCCAGTTAGGTGGTTTTATAACTTCACTGGATTCTGTCTTCTCTTATTTCATGTGGTGGTTAAAAGTGTATAATGGTTTGCTGTGTAATTTCTCTTGGTCTCTCCTCTTCTCTCACTTTTATCTGAACCTTCTCTTTGCTTCATCTCTATTTTCTCTGTTCAGTTTTACGGTTCCACTCCCAGCAGTTTCCCTTTAGTGGAGACCCTTATCCCTTACATGAGGATTTGGAGTTTCAAAAACTGCTGCTGTGCACCAGCCTCCTCCCCATCTTTGATATTTTCATTGGGTATAAAAATCTCATCATCTGCAGTTATTTCCACCCCAAATCGTAAAACTTTTATCTCATTGTCTTCTGGCTTCTATCGTTTCTACTGGAAAGTCAGCCGTAAGTCTTATTATTGTTCCTTCAGTGCTAATTTTTTCTTTTTTTCTGGCCGCTTTGACGATTTTCCTCTTCATCTTTTGTTTTCAACAGTTGTGCTATGTTGTGTTGCTTTGTATTTGTCCTACTTGAAATCTGGAGTACTGCTTGAATCTAGGATTTGATTTTTGTCATTAATTATGGGTCATTCTCACCATTATTTACCTACCTGTTGCTTGTAATCCTAGTCCTCTCCTCCTATAAGCAATGTGATTTTAGTGTCTGTGTCTTTTTAACACCATTATTTGAATCTCTTCTGGGTCTGTTTTTCTTGCCTGTGGGACCCTGTAGTTTTCAGTCACTTTACTTTTGTTCCTGTTTTCTTGGTGGTTGTTTTGTTTGAGTGCCAGTTATTAATATTCAAAACTGTAGATCTATTTTAAGGCCTAGAGTGAGGATTTACACTTAGTTTTGGCATTTAGGCTAGGAGCACTAGCAGTCTCCCATCCCTTTTCCCCATCCTTCCTTCTCTCCCAATCGGGATTTAGATGATTTGAAGATGTGCTTTAGTCTTTGTGAGGATTCATCTATTTCCTTTTCACTTTTCTCATGAGAAGTTCTAATTATCTGGGGTCCCAACCCAAGGCCTGAGGTGCTTCCTGGGACCTCCTCCCTTTTATAGGCTCTGAATTCCAGTTTTGTCCTCTTAGCCTGTTGGTGATATGAAAACTCTGGTCAGCTTTTAGCCTCTTAGTTGCTTCTCCTGGAATCAGTCCATGTCTTTAGGAGAAATGTGGCCTCAAATGCTAGAATAATTGTTTTTTTGAAGATTTCTTCTCCTGGATCTTGGCTCAGGGTAATTTGATACTTTTTTGGTAATTCTTTGATGCCTTTGAACAGTTGCTCTTTTTTATATTTTATTCATCTGTTCTATTTTATGAATAGAAACATTGATCTAAATCCTAATTCACCTTAACTGTAGTGCAAATCCAGCTAGCTTTTTAAAAAGGAGCCCTTTATTCAGGCAGTGGTTTGTTATAATGTATCCGAATCCTAACATTTGCTCTTTGAGGCTGATGGTATCATCCCCATTTTCCTTCTGAGGAAACTGATGCCTAAATAGGTTAATGAAATTGTCCAAGGTCACAACAAAATCTTTACCTTAAGGCACTAAATAATTCCGTTCCAGGCGACCTTCTTTTTTAGACTTTGGACTTTCGGATAACAAGTACCACGATATTAATATGGTAGGTATGCAGGAAATCTAAGTGATAGAGAAATGAGTCCAAAGAGGATCAGTGTTATGTGGGTGTATATATATATATGGAATGTAGACTTTAGAAAAACCTATAATTAATTTTGTGTGCATGAATAATTGGGTGTGAATCCTCCCACACAATCAGTTAAGTTGTATTTAGCTATTTTTCAATGTAAAAATCATCTTCCAAGTATTTGTCATACATTACAAGCTTTGATTTCCTGTTGATTCTGTGTATAATTTTCCATCCATACTGTGTGATTAATCATGGGTTTGTTAGAATTACAGAAATTATTTTCCAGCTTTAAGTTGCATTTAAAATATTTTAGAGTTGTACTTTGTACTTTGGTATCTGTTTCCATACTGCTGGGGATCATATTCAGTTTGAGAGAGGAGTTGTTAAAGTATTTCATGGTAGATCTCCAACTAAGAGAATCTAGTTGTTGTTTGAACCTTTTATCTGATGCAAAGTCACCTGCATTCACATTTCTTTGGCACTCCTTCCGTGGAGAAGGCCACTGCAAGCCATGTGGCATCAGGCAGGGATATAGAATTCTCTTCAGGAAGGAGCAGTGAAAAATTGGGTACAAAATTACAATCAGCCACATCTTCCTTTCCAGATGAGACTTTCATGTGATAAGTGTATATAATCTTGTAGGATTGGAGCTAGTTTACCTTATTGATTCTAGAACACATTTTCTCCCATAGTTTAATGTCTGAAGTCCTGATGCATTTACAGTAGATGGGATCTTGTAATCACTGCAAGCCACGCAGCTGTTCTGATGTCATTGCCCAGGCATGGACAAACTTGGCTGTGAGTCCTGGTGGTACGATGAGACACCTGCAACTATTGACATTTCAGGATCATTTGAGAAAGTAACATGAGGCATGATTTTAATCTGAAAACTTTCTGTTGACCTCTTCTTGCAAGATCAGCATCTATTACAGGGTGGGTGTCAGCAGCTTGGGAAAAAGTCTGGGAGGCAGTAGCAAAACATTTAATTTTGTTTTGGAAAAGCTCCATTATTAAGTGCTCCTCATAGCACAATGGGTGATACTGTGTGGAAAACCTGGTTTAAGGACTCTGAGCTGAAAAGCGATTCAGAAGAGTTGCTTTCTGATGTGAAGAAGTTTTAGGAATACTTTGACTAATTTATTGTGCTTGTATTTTATGTTTTATGTGTGCACAGTGGTGTCAGATTAAAAAAAAAATCTGTTCTAAACTGAATAAGTTAATTTTACATAAGAAACCATTGTACTGTAATTTAATTTTCCCTCCTTTTTTGGGGGGGAGATAGTAATAGACTGGTGCATCTTATTCTCAGTGGTTTCTTAGATTCTGTGAAGTAGAATAACTTGCTTCTTGCATACTTAAAAGATGTTCAGTATTTATTGGGTAAACGGAGCCAAGGTTTCTTTCTTAGAAGACCTTACAGTGCATGCCTTGAGATTAAATTTGAACTAAGTTTATTTATTCTAGTTTTAAATAAGATTTATAAAAGATGGGTTAGTAATAACTAGTGTTCTTTCTTTTTTTTTTAAAGATTTTATTATTTGAGAGAGAGAATGAGAGAGAGAGAGAGCACGTGAGGGGGGAAGGGTCAGAGGGAGAAGCAGACTCCCTGCTGAGCAGGGAGCCCGATGTGGGACTCAGTCCCGGGACTCCAGGATCATGACTTGAGCCAAAGGCAGTCGCTCAACCAACTGAGCCACCCAGGCACCCAATACTACTATTCTTGAACTGAAATTTCATCCCATTGTTTGGTACCACATAGTGAAGTTAACCTTTTTCTCTAAAAGGTAATCTTTTGGTAAGGAGATGAGTTTTATTTTCTTTATTTTTTTTCTAATTTTATCTTATATTGGGAGTAGATGGCTAAAACCTTCTCTTTTGAAACAAAATAACAGTTTATAGTAGTAGATTGGGAGGTATGCTGGTGTCAGAAATACAGTTGGATGATATATATATAAGAACACATATGGATGAATATTTTTGACATCTTTTTTTCCTTCACTTTGTGGCCCTCTCAGTTTTGAAGTTGCTTATGTGATTTTTTTTTTAAAGATTTTACGTATGTATTTGAGAGAGAGAGAGAGAGAGAGAGCATGAACTGGGGTGGAGGTGCTGAGCAGGGAGCCTGATGTGGGGCTCGATCCCAGGACACTGAGATCATGACCTAAGCCAAAGGCAGATGCTTAACCAACTGAGCCACACAGGTGTCCTGAAGTTACCTATGTGTTTTGAATTTAAATTATATACATTATAAAAAAAGTTAATGATATGCAATCTCTAGGTGATTTTTCCAAATCTAAACCATGTTAATAGCAAATCAAGAACATGCTTTCTTCACATTCTGTTCAGCAAACCATTAATGATGCATTGTGGTAGAATTTACAGAGATGAGTTGAGCACTCCTCTGCCTTCAGAGAACTTTAAATCTCTTGTAGGCAGGTGGTTGGGAGTTAAAGGTATTGGTATCCCCACTCTGGATTTGAGTGGCACTGTGGTTTAGAGGTCAACAGCATAACTTCTGGAGTGTGTCTAGATCTAAGTTTGAATCCTGATGTTCTCCTTTGTCACCTTCTGCAAAGGTACTTTCTCTCTCCAAGCGCAGCTTCTTTAATAGGGTGGTGGTTGTGAGCACCTAGCACGTTGTAGAAGTTCAGTAACTGTTATTTGATGCTGTATTGTATTCCTCATTCTTACCATCAGCATTCTCATCTGCATTTCAGTGTCGTGAAAGAACTTTGATGTCAAATAGACCTGGAAGGATTCCAGTCTGTCTCTGACATTTATTAGGTGTGTGGTATTACACTGTTTACTTGAAGGCTCCTCTCGAATTTCTCCTTCTGGATGTCATAGACTGAACTTAGGCTCTTGCCCTCCAACTTGGCTCCTTCTACAGCTTTCCCATCTTAGAGTTGTTTGTATCAAAAACCTGGGAGTCATTGTCTGTCTTTGTATCCTTTCCCTCATTCATCTTTCCTGTCCAGTTCTGTCTCTTGTCTCAAGTCTGCTAACTTCTCTTCCATTACCATCACCCGCATTGAAGCCTGCATCATTTCTCACTCAGACTATTGCTGGGGCTGCCTAATTAAACTTACATTCAGTTTTGCCTAATTATAGTCCATTCTCCACAGAACAGCTAGAGTAATTTTTGGTAAAACATATCTGATCCTCTTGCCTCCCTCCTGCTCCTTGTTCAGAACTTTTCAGTGGCTTCCTTTTACACCTGAACAAAGTCCAGAGTCCTTCATGTGCCCCGTGAGACCGGGCATGGCTTGGCACCAGAGTCTTCTGGCTTCATTTCCCTTGTGTTCAGTGATTATTACACTGGCCTTCTTTTATTTCTTCTTTTGACCCAAATTCCTTCCTGTCTCAAGCATGCCTCTAGTCAGTGCTGTTCCTGCCCTCCACCCATACCACTGTTTCCCACTTTTGTCTGATTCCCTTGCATCCTTGAAGTCTGTGTGTACGTGGTACTTCTTTTGGAAACCTTTAAAAATCTCCCCATCTAAGTTGGATCTCTCTGTTATGTGCTGTCATAGCATCATAGCATGCCGTGCTTTTTCTTTGTAGCACTTACCTCCCATTTAAGATCTTCTTTCCATGGAATCGAGCTTTTTGAGGGCATAGACTATATGGGTTTTGTTCACTGCTCAGTTGTTCCCAGAGTTTTAGCACTGGTACCTAACACATTATATGCGCTCAGTCAACATTTGTTGTAAGGATGGTACTTTTATTGAAATGAATGAACATTACCTGCCTAATAGGGTTGGTGTGAGAATGAGGACACAAATGGTATCTTACTACCTGTTATGTGGCACATAGTGAGTCTGTGATATTATTCTTTTTTTTTTGCCATCATCCTAAGGATTAAGAAAGGCCTACCAGTTTTCAGACGATAGGTTGTGACCCACTCGTGGGTAATGAAATCAATTCAGTGGGTCTTAAAGTGAATTAAAAAAAAATAAATGGAATAGAATAGCAATTATTAGAGAAAATAACGAATAGTAAGAAAAAGTATTGTTTCCTGAAACTTTTGTTCTGTGGGTGTAATATATCTACCAGTGGAGATATAACCTATTTGTTAATGTGTGTAATTAATGGGTAAAAGAAACTTGAAAGCCGCTATTGTATCTATAACACAGTATAGTATATAGCTTCTAAGCAACACGGTGTTTAAATTAGGGCAGCTAAATGCGAATATATCCAATTCTTAAATGTAATTCCATGTATCCTCGCTGACTTGTTATATTATTCAAGGCCCTAGAATCTTCTTTAGACATCAATGTCATCCCCAAAACTTGGGGGATCACTGGTTTTCCCTTTTATCTAGAGCCTGTAACTATCTTTTTCTAACCTGTGTATTTTTTGAAAGTAACTTTTACTTCTGTACGTTGTGTACTGTGGCCTTTTCCAGGGTATTGAAAAGATATCTCTAATATTGTTAGTATTTTTATGGTACAATCTGTCTTATATAAACTATACAGCGATGTTAACATTATGTTATAATGGCATTCTCTAATAGCTCAAAGTACTGCTCTTATTAAATTTTATTGCCCTGATGACTTTATAGGCTAGTATTATTAGTTTGATAAAATCAAGGCTATACAGATATATAAAAACCCAGATTATATGTAGGGTCATAGAAAGACCCAGACAAAAGGAAACAAAAACATTTAAGGATTAAGACCATGATAGTTATGATTGTGGTAGCTTGGTAAGTGATTTCATTTTTCAGTGAATTTTTAAAATACAGGTTTGATAAGCAACTGAACTGAACTATGATTTGTGTAACTGAACTATGATTTTCTTCTTTAAGGCCAGTGGTCACTTCCAAACCTTTGATGCTGTTGACTTCCTCAGCATTAATCATTGTTTTATACTCCAGTCTCCAAGGATGCATAAATTATGATAATGGAAGCAAGAGGAGGGCTGGAGCTTGTGGTTGCTGCTGCATTATTGTGTCCACTGGGATGGTATTTTGTGTGTTTGTCCTCTGCAGATTGTTGGGCCGAGAACTGGATTCCGTTTGCAAAGCTAGAGACAACAATGAATTTTAAAAGGCATGAGAGCAGTCCTGTTAAGTGGTCTGATTGGAACTGTTACAGACTTGGAAAAAAATTATTCTGGGGATCTTATGAAATCTCATGCAAGTATAAATTGTCTCCTTCCTCACAGTTAATTTGTTTTGTGGGTGTTAGTGCCAAATGCTCAAATAATGCAAATTGTTACCTCCAATCCACCATAAAGACTGCGGTCAAGTCACAGAGTTTAGTTTTCAGGTTTTCTCATGACTGATTGCTGTCAGCCATTGCAGACTGGTGAGCTAGATGCTGTCTCATTCTTAGAGAAGGAACTAAACAATGGTTCCTTGTTTATTCTTTACATTCGTTTTCATTTTAAAAGTGCGAGATTTACTTTGGAAAATCTGGGAAACAAAATATTTAAACTGCAATATAAAAATTTCCCAACACTCAAGTAAATTCCTGTTATTATGTCTACTTTTCAGTCTGTTGTCTGTTTACACATAAAAGAATACTGCATATATTTTTTTTCTGATGGATGTGAGATAAAATGAGTATTTTTAGGGAAAACACATTACTAAAGTAGATGAAGAAGAGGTGGAACCCTTAACCTGGAATGATGTTCCTGGAGGAATTGATAAAGTTGTCAAAACACTGTTCATAAAAAGTTGCTAGTTCCAGAAGGCTTAGCTAGTCAGTATTCACATCTTTGTAGACAATGCCTGTGCTACTTAAGACTGTCCTAAAGTATGTTTTTCAATGTCATGCTTCTTCTTTTCCTAAGTTGTTGTAACCCAAATACAGAAATGCTGGACGAAAAGATAAGGTTGGTCTGTACTTTTCTTTTTTGTCTTATTTATGACAAGGGCACTGACGTTGGATGATCAGTGATCGTGCTGTTGCGCCCACCTGTTTTTTGAAATCCTACAAGAAAATAAACTCTGTATATTTTGAATATAAAATGCTATTACATTATTCACTTTAGATATAAATAACTTAAAAATTAAAGCTTTCATCCTGCAAAAGATGATTTATCATATATAAGATGTTGAAAACAGCAATAAAAATTTATTTTCAGTTCTCTATCACTGCCTATAAAAATCACCTCAAAACTTAACACAGTACTGATAGATTATTTCTCGTGCTTCTGTGGATTGGGTGAGCTCACCTTGGCAGTTCTGCTTCAAGTTGTTGGCTGGAGCCACTCATTCAGCTTGGATCTCAAATGTCCAAGATGGTTTCACTCATGTGTTTCACGTTTCACCTGGGTGGCTGGAACAGCTGGGTCCTGCCTAGGTCTTTCTCTGTCTCTGTGGCCCCTCTTCTTTCAGAAGGTCAGCCTGAGATACGTTCCGCCAGATCCCAAAAGGATGACAGCAGAGCTGTCAAGCCTCTAAAGGCGTAGGTCCAAAAGTGGCTCAGTGTAATTTCTGCTGCATTCTGTTGTTCAAAGCAAGTCACTATGTCAGCCTGATTGAAGGAGGGGGAAACAGAACCCGTGGCTTGGTGAGAGAAGTGGCATGTGCCAGAGGTGACATCTTTGAAGACAGTCTACTGTATTAGTTTAAAACAGAACATTGCTAAAGCCTTGAAGCCCTCTGCGTGCTCTTTCCCTGAATCTGCCCTCCTGTCCCTTATTCCCATCCCCAGATAACCACTGCCCCTCCCCCCATTATTTTTTCATTTTCTTTTTTCATGATCATTTTACTGTATATGTAGGTATCTCTAAATAATGTTTTATTTAGTTTGCATGATTGATATGTATTTCTTAAAATCTCTTAAGCTTCAACTTAGAATACCTACACTAAAGATTATTTACAAAACTCAGAAATGCAAAAAGAAAAAAAATAAAATAGCTTCTACTTCTAATTCTTAAGTATAATCCTTGGTAACATTCTGGTATATGTTAACACATGTGCACACTCCCCAATTTGTATCCACTATCTCTTGTTCTCTGAATCTGTTTCTTGAGTTTGAGTGGTAAGGGCTTCTGCTTTGTGATTCTGTAATAATTGGTTCCTGCATTTTGGATGACAAATGGCAAGAACTTGGATTTGTGAGAGATTCATTTAAACATTATTTGACTCTGTTAGGATGGTTGGAGTTTGCGGAGTGAACGATAGATAATGTGTGTGTGTGTACATATATACATATGTGTACTAAGTGATAATTCGTTCAGCCCAGGAACCACACTTTGAGCACTTCTGTTCTACAGTATGATTTTTAATGGATATATTGTAGCTCATCACATAAATGTATCCTACTTTAGTCAGTCCTTGTAAGTCAGGTTGTCTAGTGTGGCTATTATAAGCAATATGATGATGACTGTCACGTACATTTATTAGCATTTCCTTTTAATATATTTCTAGAAGTTGAATTACCTGGTCAAAAGGTTGGCACGTTCGTAAGGCCTTTGGTATATGATGCCTAATCATATTCCAGAACACTGTATTTATTATATTCCCAAGTAAGAAAATAGGAGAAATTTAAATGAACGTTCCAAAGTCTCTGAGGGAAGTTACCAAAGGGGACTCTCAAAATTATTTAACATTCAAATAAGTGTATTGCCTCCATAAGGTTATTATTTTGTGAGGGTGATACTCCTTTGGATGTAAAAATTCTAATATCTTAAAAAATTGGCTGGGCACCTGGGTGGCTCTGTCGTTAAGCGTCTGCCTTCAGCTCAGGTCACGATCCCAGGGTCCTGGGATCGAGTCCCACATGGAGCTCCCTGCTCTGCGGGAAGCCTGCTTCTCCCTCTCCCACTCCCCCTGCTTGTGTTCCCTCTCTCGCTGTGTCTCTGTCAAACAACTAAGTAAAATCTTTAAAAATAAATCAGAGTTGATCAGTTTATGACTGTTAAACCTTGTGCCTGGATGATTAGCATTTTTCAGTGTATGTCTTCAGATAAAAGGGTCTCTTCTTCCTCAAATCTCCCCAGCCTGGAGACCAACATGTTTATTGTTTATAATCTACAGTGAAATCTCTGTAATTTTGCATTTCCTATTGTAATTTGGCATAAAGATGAGTTATCTTTCGAAGCAGTTCTAGGGAAGGTAATAATTTCTAATCTTGAAGGCCAGACATTGGGTCTGAATCTTGTGTTTGCCACTTACTTTGTGACCTCGTTAATAATCTAAGCTCTAATTGTCCTTTCTGAAATGATAGGAATACCTGGACTTGTTTATGTAGAGAGATTGGGTATTGCTGGAAACAGGGCAGAGTATTCTCTTGCTGTAGCCCATGGAGTTCTACCTGAAGTGACCTCCTTGCTTGAGCTTTGAAGGAGGATCGCAAGTGAGAGACCAGGTAGTGGACTACTGCATTTTTTATCCTGGTGGCCATGTTTTTGCCTTGAGAAGGTGTGGGGATAGAGTTAGCTAAGGACTGATGAGTACTCTTGTCTGTGTTTAGAATACCTCTCTTTATTTTCCTCTTTATGTATCCACTATATTCCTTTAACTTTTTCATTGGATTGTTTTGAGGATTTTATGAATGCTAAAGCATGTGAAAGCTTTTTGAAAACTGTACAGTCTTTTTTGAACTCAAAGTAATATGATGTTTGGCTCTATTCAGAGACTACTGAAATGAATCACTCAGTGGCCCTCAAGGGTGGTTAGTATCAGAGAGCCAGGTAATTATTTATATTCCTCTAAATTGTTTTCTGATAATTGTTATAGATTTTTGTTACAGCTGTTTGTCATGGATTTTTGATGTATCAGATGTTCACAACTTAGAGGGGTTCATTTAAATGAGTTTATAAAATACTTACTTGGAATTATAAATCTCCTTAGGCACAACTTCATCCACAGCATTTTTCTCAGGCCAGTCCATAAAACCCATTTCATCCTCCTCCTTTGTGTGTGTGTGTGTGTGTGTGTGTGTGTGTGTGTGTGTGTGTGTGTGTGTGTAGTGTAGTGTAGAACTTGGTGTAGATGATAGTTTGGAGTTGTACAGACTTTAGGCTAAATCTTGGCTTTGTCCCTTAGTAGCTTCGTCACCTTGGGGAAATCAATTAACGTCTGAGATTTGTTCTCTTCTTCTGTAAAGAATAATTGTGCCTATTTCATAGGATGGCTGTGAAGATTAAAAAGGAAAATGTGAAGTCAGTTTGGGACCCGTATGGCAAACAGGTCCTCAATAATTGTTTCCTTTCTCCTTACCCTCTGAATATATTGCTGTAGGTTTTCCTATTCTTTTGAATCACTCCCCTAGTTTTGTTTTGTTTTTGTACGGATTGCTAGATTGTCCTGAAAGACTAAATTATAGATGTTTTCGTCTCTTCGTATTGTTAGATGTTATGTAATAAAGGAGAATAATAAAGTCAGTGTGGAAAATCAGATAGGTCATAATAATGTGTATCTTTAGGAATTCTCTTAGAAAACATGCTTTTAATAAATTAAAACAGTTCCCCCATTTTTGGTATTAGAAGTTATTCCTGATCTGCAGCACAATGGCTATTTGCCATAATTGATTTTTTGATGCTTTTTGAATTAGATTTGTTGAGTATGTGCAGTTGTTTATAGTTGTGTGAATTTACTGAAGCAGTTCTGTGGTCAAATGTATATTGGGGAGGTGTCAGGCTTTACACATTTGCTGATTATCTAGTTAGGAATACTGCTTATGCTGGTCAGTGGTTCCTGCTGATTTAAAAACAGAAGGTGCATCTGTAGACAGTGCTTAGATTGTATAAAATTGGTTGCATTAGCATCTGACACTGCAGGAGAGCAAATTATATCTTGAACGAATAATTTTAAAGAATACAGCTGTTTGTGATATCTTTGTAATGAAGGTAACATTTTATCTCCATCATCTTAATTTCAGTAAGATCTAATTTCCTACCTAGCCACATCTCTTCTTTTCTAGTGGGATTTAGTCTTTATAGGTTGAATCGTTTTTAGTTTTATATTTTTAATGAAGAAGATTGTCAGCAGTAGGATTTCCTGTGAGGAATTTTAATTCATTTGTTTTCAGCTGAAGTTGGAATCATTGCTAAACTCATGAAAATATCATTCAGTGAATAAGATCTTAACTGATCAATTTTAAAATTATTGTATTAGTATTAATATTATTCCAGTTATTGCATCTTTAGTTTTTCTTGTTTAAATATTTTTTAGGTAGCATCACTTGGGCACGGGAAACTACTGTGCATTGTTCTATTAATAAAGAAGTGGTTGTTCTCTGATTTGATTGTTTGAATTGTGTGAATTGGAGAGTAATGTTTTTTTTAGCATGACACTTTGGGAACTGCTTCTTGGTTAGGATACTTTTGTTCCAAGGTCTCCTTGAGTCAGTTCCTATTAAAAGTGAAATGTGACAACCTGTATAACAATGAGAATATTTGAACAATACAAACTTATATTATTGTATGGCTTTGAGGAAAACCTCATACTGTGTCTAATTGAATTTATTATGCTTAATGAATATTTAAACCAAAGAGTACCTTTTTTGTTTCTTTGACCATTGAGTTTACATTTTTAGGTATATGTAAAATATACTATAAAGTATGTAGAATGCTGAAAATTTGCAGCCTAAGAGATAATTATATAGCAGTTGCATTATAGCATTTCCAAGGAAATACTGTTAAAAAAATTGTATTCTCAATAAGTTCTAACAGTCGGCAGAAGAAGGAAGGGGTAAAAAATATTAAATTAACATTTGCTTTCATTAATAGTTCCTGTGAATTTTTATAAAAGAATTGATCACAGTGAATTTATTTGGTAAATTATCAATCTCCATATTACACACCTTCTTAAGAATGCCTTGGAGTGTCATATTCAGAAACATATCATTAACTTAAAATGGTGTTCTTTCCCTTTTTCAAGAGAACAAGGAATTCACATTTAACTGCTTGATACTAGCTGTATTATGTAAATTATTATGGTAAGTGTAATATTATGTAAAAACCTCCCAAGTAGTTACAAAATAGTAGTAGTTATATGAAGATTTATATCCAGTGAAATAATTTTTGTTAGTTTATTCAAGGACGTCACTGTGAATGAAGTTTAGTGATGATTACAGCAGTATCAAGTAAGACGTTTCTCTTAACATTGTAACTATTAAGATACATTACCTGAGTGACCTTTTTCTAAATTTAAGCTTTGAAAAGGAGTGGGAAGGTGTGAGAGTGTGAATTTTGAGGCTAGATAAAAGTTTGGATTTGTGTCCCCATGAAACTCTTAAAACTTCTGTGATAAAGAAAGCTGGGAGGAATGCCTGACCACTTTGCTATTGCCCAGTATTTTCACTTGCTACATAGTTTAGTATGTTTGGAGTCATTACGCTTTTGTTGGATAAAGGTGAATCAGTCCTTTTCCTTGGGTCTAAGAAAAATTGACCCAGTATATTCTGGTTTATTCTGTCCTACCAAATATCATTAGCTATGACTTGTCATGTTTAAGGGATATTAAGAAATATCAAATCCTTACCTTAAATATTTTTTTGGATGAGGAGGACTTTGCTGGCTGCCCTTAGGAGTTAGCAAATGGCTGTGTCAGGCAGTTCTGCTATTTTGAGACAGTTGACTAGCCTCTTGAAGACAGTTCCCTGCTCATAGCATTCATAATAAATTTCAGCTGGATTAAAGACCTACATTAAAAAGCAAAAGTTCAAAGTATTGGAGGAAAATCTGAGGATATTTTTAGAGATTTGGATAGAAAAGAATTTCTTGAATAAGCTATGAGAAAGCCCAAACCCTGATGGGAAAGACTTGATTTAACCACACTAAAATTTAAAATTTTGGTATGGCAAAAGAAACTGTAAACATAATACAATTTTCAGATTGAAGGGCAATTTTTGCAAGCTTGGGATCTAAATACATAAGGAACATGAAAGAAACAGGAAAACAGACCAAAAAAATATTAAACAGGTCACAAAAGAAGAGATTCAAATGGTTAATAATCATATAAAAAGACTACATCATTAAAAATCAAGGAAATACAAATCAAAGCCATATGAGATACTACTTCTTACATGAGAGTGGTAGAAAAATTTAAAAGTTGAATAATACCAAGTATTGGTGAAAATGTGGGGCAGCAAAAACTCAACTCTTTTGGCAATACCTAGTAAAGAGAAAAGTGCTCATACCCTGGAACCAATAGTTTCACTTTTAAGTAGATGATGTAGAGAAATTCTCACATGTGCACAAGGAGATATAATCAAGAATGTTCATAGCATCATTTTTTTTTGTAATAGAGAAATATTGAAAACTTAAATGACCATCAGTAGAGGAAATGGATAAATTAGGACTTATTTGTAATCGGAGAATTGTATAGCAATTGAATGACTCCAATCTACTTGCAACAAATTGGACAAATCTCAAAAATATAATTATGAGTAAAAGCAAGTTGAAAAAGCAGTATACAGATATGTAAATGTTAAAATTATGAAACTGTTTTGTCATGTGTGCATTCATATGTATTAACAGTATAAAAACATGGAGGGGAAGGCTGCACGCTAACCTCAAGACAATGGTGATTCTCTGGAAGGAGAAGAAGGAGATGAAGGTGGAAGGTGGGGCTTTAGCTATATTTGTAAATAGAAATGTTGTAGAAGTTAATATTTCTGCTCATCAGTTGGTGAATTAATAGACAAAACATGGTATATTGATATAATGGAAAACTATTTAGCTATAAAAAGAAATTACTGATATATGCCATGGCATGGACGCACTTCAAAAACATGCTAAGTGAAAGAAGCAAGACACAAGACACCACATACTGTATGATCACACTTATTGAATGTCCAGGAAAAGCAAATTTAGAGGCATAGAGTAGATTAATGCTTGGAACTGAGGTAGGAAAATAGATTAACAGTAAAGGGGCAAGAGGAATTTCACTGGGATGATGAAAATGTTCTAAAACTGATTTATGGTGATGGTTGCACAAGATGGTAAATTTACTAATAATCACTGAGGTATATAATTGAAATGGGTGAACTATGCAATATGTAAAATGTACCAAAATGAAGTTGTAAAAAGTTAATATTTGTTAAATCTGTATGGCAGTCAATATAAAAGTATTTCAGGGGTCCATTTAAAAATTATTAAAGACGACACCTATTCATGTCATTTATAGTTCCAAATCACTTTATTATTTTAAAAAATGTATTGAGATTTAGAAAGAGGTAAATCCACAAAGTGTGTAGCTTCGTGAATGTATATAGTTGTGTAACCCTTACCCAGATCAAGATCATTTATATTACAGTAATGTGATTATAGTTGACAATGCTGAATTGTATACTGGAAATTTGCTAAGAGGGTATATCTTAAATAAGCGTTCTCACCACACACGAAAAAGGTAATTGTGTGAGGTGATGGGTGTATTATGTAGCTGGATTGTGGTGACTATTTAACAATGTATATGTATATCAAAACATCAAGTTGGACACCTTAAATTATTCCTAAATAAAGCTGGGGTAAAACACCTGATGTGGCACCCCAGAAGGCTCCATTGTGTTTCCTCTTAGCATCCTCTCTTCTCCTGCCTCCAAAGGCAACTGTTTTATTATCATTATGTATTAGTCTTGTTTTTGAACTTCATAGAAGTGGGATCATGTAGTTTTCTTTTGTTTAAAAATACGTCTGAGATTCATCCATGTTGTTGCATGTAGTTCGTTCATTCTTAAAGATTTATTTATTTTAAAGAGTGAGTACATGAGTGGGGAGAGGGGCAGAGAGAGAGAATCTCAAGCAGACTCCCAGCTGAGCATGGAGCCTGACACGGGGCTTAATCTCATGACACTGAGATCATGACCTGAGCCAGAATCACCAGGCGGACACTTAATCGACAGAGCCACTTAGGTGCCCCTAGTTCATTCTTTCTAATTGCTGTACAGTCTTCCACTGTAAATATAACAATTTGTTCATCCTTCCATTGATTGACATTTTTATTTTACTATTAGCAAAAAAGCTACAATGAATATTGTACATGTCTTTTGGTAAACATACACACTTGTTTCTCTTGGGTATGTTTCTAAGAGTAGAATTACTGGGTCATGAGTTGGGTGTATGTTGAGTTTCGCTAAATATTGTCAAATTTCTAAAGTAGTTGTGCCAGTGTATCCTCCCTCTAGCAGCATATGAGCGTTCCAGTTGCTTCACATCCCCCTAAATGGCTCTATGGCATGGGTTTCCCATACTTTATTTATCCATTGCCCTGTTGATTGATGTTTAGGTGGTTTCATATTTTCAATATCTTGAATAAAACGCTCATGAACTTTTTTGTAGAAGGCAGTGCTTCGATGAGTTCCATGAATGCTTTCCTAGAAATAAAATTGGTGACTTAAAAGGCATGGACATTTAAAATTGATTCTGTTTGTGTTGCTGAAAAATTATACTAAATTGCTTTCCATCCAACCACATTCTCAATTACCAGGTGTATGAGAGTGCTTGTTTCCCCAGATGCTTCAGTCTCCAGATGTTTCCCATACTTTTAACCTTTGCCAAACTGATGAGGGGAAGAAAACAACAGGAGTTAGGGGACCATAATACTTCAGTACCACTTTGCAACCCTTTTCTGGCATCTTTCAGGGTGGTAAGGTAAAGGGTCTGCTGTCCCATCTCCTTTGGAAATGCTTTCAGTTTTGAAGGCTACGAGAGGAGAGGCAGGGTTGGTCGCTTAATGGGATCTAGTCAAGGCTTCATGCAAGAAGGATGAAAGAATTCAAGCTCAAATCAAAATGTTGGCTACCTAGATAACACCTGGACTATGTTGGTAAGGGCTAGAGGAGCAGATACAATTCTTTGGCAGAGGCTACTGCCTTTCTTACCTCATTTGATTAGGTATGAGTTCTTTTTTTTTCTTTTAAAGATTTTCTTTATTATTTGAGAGAGAGTGGAGAGAGAGTATGAGAGCGGGGAGGGTCAGAGGGAGAAGCAGACTCCCCGATGAGCAGGGAGCCCAATGTGGGGCTTGATCCCTGGACTCCAGGATCATGACCCAAGCCAAAGCAGAGCCAGGTATAAGAGTTCTCAAGGTTCTCAAGGCTAATGAAGCTGCTTAGCCCAGCTAAGTGCCTTGGTATAAGAGTTCTTAATTTACCTCTTCACCCTTCCTTTCAAAACTGTCCCAATTTCTGCTGTACCTGCGCAACTTCAGGAGAGTATTTGTTGCCTCTTACAAGGGAGAGACTGTAGATCATTGTCTCTTGATGCCCTCTTCGTGCCTAACATGCTACTAGTAGTGGGCGTGTAAATTCAGTGAATGACTCACTGGACTCTTCCCCCACCCCCCTCACTTTGTAAAGGAAATGTCAGAATAGTATGACAGCCTCCTATTATTGCTTCTCAAGACTGGACCTTCCTGGGGAGGGCCAGTGGTGAGCAATTGAGGACAAGGACTGGCGAGGAGCCCAGCATGAGTAAGGGCTCCTCTCTAGCCTAACCAGGATAACGGCACAAATGTAAACTATCACGTGTCTCACTGGGCAAAGAAGGGGAGCAGCAAGCCCGCAGCGCTGACGAGGAAAGGCCAGGATTTTTAAGTCCAGCTCAGAAATAGAGCTGTGGTGAGGACTCCGATTCTATGGAAGCAGTGGCTCACAGAGAGGAACAGAAGCACTGGTTACTTCAGAAGCGGTTGCGAGTTTTCATATGCCTCCTACGTAACGGTGGCTTTGGGAGGAAACAGAGTATTAAGCGTTTGCTAGGTGCCAGCTACCTTTCAAAGTGCTTCACTTCCATTATTTACTTAATCCTGAAAATCCTGTGAGGCAAACATTATTAATGCCCCATTTATAGATGAGGGCACTGGGGCTCCGAAAAACTGATTTGTCCTGGATCACACAACTGGTAAGTAGTTGAATTGAGATTCTAGTTTAGGAATGAGTCCAGTGCTGGGGCGCCTGGGTGGCTCAGTCAGTTGGGTGGCTGCCTTCGGCTCAGGTCATGATCCCAGGGTCCTGGGATTGAGCCCCGCATCGGGCTCCCTGCTCCGCGGGGAGCCTGCTTCTCGTTCTACCACTGCAGCTCTCCCTCTTGTACTCTCTCGCTCTCTCTCTCTCAAATAAATAAAATCTTTAAAAAAGAAAAAAGGAAAGACTTCAATGCTCCTTCTCTTCACTTGCCACACTAGTATGAAAAATAACATTAAAAATGATAGTAATGTCTAAAATATGCTGATAGCTTACCACATGCCAGGCATTAATTCAACTTCTTTAAGTGCATTATTTCATTTAATGCCCTATAAAATAGATGCTATCTTAATCCCCACTTTACAGATGAGGAAACTAAGCAGAGAAAGGTTAAATAACCTTCACTAGGTCACACAGCTGGTTACTAGAAGAGTCCATGTTGAAATCCAGTCCACACCACCCTCTCGGGTCATAGTCTGGAGTGATCTTGCCTGGATGGTTCCTAAACAGCTTCATTAGCCTTGAGTCTTTGGCTTTCTCCTCTCAGGCACAGGGATCACCTTCTTGTTTACTGTTTGTATAATCCTGCAGGTGCCAGAGGCTTCCAGAAGGCATATAACTAGACTTGGCTGTGTATGTTAAGCTACTGTGGCAGCATATGGGTTGTCTACCATTAGGTGAGATGCTGGAGGTAGCAGTGCTACTTGGATTACATACTTCTAGGGTAGGGCAAGGCCCCATGCAGCAGGGTCCAGAGCGGGTTTGTCCTGACGAGGATGCATAGGGAGAAGGGCCTGATCAGTGCCCTGAGCTAGCTTTCCATAATCTCAGTTTGCTGCATCCTGTGAATTCAGTTGTCCATCCCCGCCCCCAGTTGTAGCTGGGAAGAACCAACCCTGACAAAGTCCCATTCCTATTCTCAGGGATAAGTTGCTTGTTTATTCAAAGATAATTTATGTGAGGGACTGTGTGAGCAAATCTGAGAGAAACCATAAGAAGACTGTCTTTGCTAAACCTTTATCTCAGTGCTCCCTGAGCACAGACTAATTCTCTTGAGAATCCTAGTTTATTTTGTCTTGAAGAGCTTGAAATTATTGGAATTTTGACAGTGGTAGAGGCACTGTAGGGTTTGGATTGTTTTTCTGTCTTGTGTACCAGCCTTCTGCTGCCCTCTTAACTGCTCCCCTCTACACCCCCAACAGCCCACATTTCCTGTGTGTCCTGTTTCTCAAGCCCTGGCTCCTTACCTGGCTCCACGGAGCCTTCCCTCACTTGTCCGTTGGCATGGATGGGGAGTTCAGAGGCTGGGGAAACCTTGCTGATTTTCACCCAGGGGAGAGTTGTGTTTTTAAGACTATTGAAGACGTGCAAATTGAGGAGGAAAGCTCTCATAGCATTAGTCCAAGCTAAGAATCCTTCTGTTATCTGCTATATATAAGGTTTTATTGGTTGAAATGGAGGCTGGGCCTTTATAAAATGCAGGTTTTATAGTAATGGCAGGAGGGAGGAAACTCCCCCAGATAATGGAGTAAAACCATGGAAGCAAAGTCATGGAGCCAAGCCGAGAGGACGAAAGGAGGCTTTAAAATTCTCACTGTTATGTCAAGTGTATCAGCCTAGTTTAGGACAATTACTGAGTTAATTGCTTCTTAATGGAAAATACATATTTCAGTGTTCAGACTTCCTAAATCCTTAATTAAAAAGGCATGTTAAATTAAAGTACCAATTAAAAGTACCAATAGAATGGTATTTAAGTATTGGCCACTGCTGCTTAAATTTAGAATTTTACTTCATTGAAAGGACCTTGTTTTGTTTTCTTTTATGAGAGTCTTAACTCTGGGATGGTTGGCCACGGGGAAAACCAGAAAGAAGTGCTTTCCTTGAGGCTATTTTCCTTTAAAGGTTACTTGTAGACATGGACATTTTACCAAAGCAGTGAGTTGTCTTGAGGATTTTTAGATCATAGGATGACAGAATTTTAGAGTCCAAAGAATTCTTTTAGTCAACACTTTCAGTTTATATTTGAGAGAATTCATATTCAAAGACTTTTTTATGATCACATAGTGGCAGAATCTAGGCCTGCTGATGCCCAGTCTGACACTTTAATATTCATGCTAAATCTTTCTCATGTTATAATGATTGTTGTGATTGTCTGAAAGCTTACTAAACATAATTGTGTGTTAAGAGTCAGATATTGTTCAGGTGTAGGAGACACAAAGATAAATAAAAGTGGTTCAACTATCAAGAAGGCTTGGGCTAAGGCTAAGTAGATGGAAGATTGTCCAGTGTGTTAAGTATAGGAAAGAGGTATGCACAAGATGTGTATCAGTCAAGGTCTAGTTGAAGATAGAGAGACCACTCCATCAGAAAAGGAGTGACTACAGAGAATTCAGTCTTACAGAATCATTGGAAAGAGTGGAGGAATATGCTTCAGGCAAATCTCCAGGAATGACTTTCAGAGTCACACTGCAGAAGTAGCACCAAAAGAATGACCACTTCTGCCATGTCAGGAAGCTGGGAGATTCTGGAAGTTGCTCTCCCAAATGTCAGCCCCAGGGTATTCCCACCTCTGACTACTTGGGCTTAGAAAGTCTCCATCAAATTTGTTGCCTCCAGAGCCATCAGGCCATTCCTGCTAGTTCATGTTACCTCCTGGCTCTCTTCTTGACTGTGCTTCAATTTCAGGTCTCACCAAGTGGATCTGATTGGCAGAACCAAAATTATACCTGGTAGGTATCCTAGTTGCAGGGGCCTTTGAGAAATAGTTTTCAGCTTTCCAGCCTTTATAATACTAGGGGGCCCACAGAAGATTGTAATAGGTGTCTTAATGTAATAGTAGTGTTAATAGTGGTTTATATGCATATAATATGTAGAACATATATATGATTTATATAATGCAGTATGTACACACACAATGTAATAGTAACATAATGCTCAAAGTAGAGTGAGCCAGTCTCTAGAGTCTTTGGGATCAGTGCATAAGAGGGGCAATCGATCTGCTGGTGGTGGGGAGGAAAAGTCAGAGAATTTAAACTGAGAAGTAGTACCTGAGCTGAGACTCAAAGATGAAATTGCAGATGTCTCAGCTTTTCTAAGGAACTTCAGACCTATTTTGTCAAGTCTGTAAAATAGTTATTCACAAAATACAATCCTCAGATGAGTAACATCAGTTTGACCTTGGAACTTGTTAGAAATGGAAATTCTTGGGTGCCACCCAGACCTACTGAGACAGAAACTGAATGAAGCCCTTCAGGTGATTTTGATGCATGCCAAAGTTTCATAAACTCTGTTGTGTCTGCACGATGATGAAGACCTCTAGTCAGGGGTAGATTTCTGGGAAAGACTGATAGGGACCTAGTAAGCTATATAATTAAGCACAGTGATTAAAACCAGTAGTTTCTTGCGGTAAATCTCTGAGTTCAAATCTTGGCTTTTACATTTACCTATCTGTGTGATGATGAGCTGCTGGGGTAACAATACTTACCCTGCAGAACTGTCAAGCTTAAGTGACATGACAGGGTATATGCCTCTCACAGTATGTGACATAGCATAGGCATTTTGTAAAGTCTTTTGGAGGAGACTTGACTAGAAGCATTCCTAAATCTTTCTTGGGAAATGTTACAAAGGCATTTCAGAGTTGAGTTCAATTCAGAAAGCATTTATGGAAGGCAGTCTGTTCTGTGCTCAGCACTGTGCTTGAACGCTGTGGTGCCTTGATTCTTGGGAAGAGTCCAGATGGTAGGGAGATATGGGTCCTGGCCTTAGGAGCTGTTTATTTTATTTATTAAGAAGAGAAGTCCTTAAACAGGGAAGTAACAGTCTAAGATAGTAAATGATTAGGTGTACAATCAGGTGTTAATAATTAGATGCTACCAAAACAGTAAATATTACAGAAGCTCAGAGGAAATCAGTCAATGTGGGCCAAAGTAGTCAGGGGTAAGTTCCTGGAAGAGGCAGATGGGGACCTTATATGCTTTTGTGGGCCATTTAAATCAAATTTCTGAGGAGCATATTTCTTTATTTACAAAGGTTTTTTGTTTTTGTTTTTTTTTTTAAATTAACCTTGTTTAAAGATGTGGAAAATTCAGGAAATAAGGAAAAAAACCCCTATAATTTCACAGTTCAGGCACTCATAGCTAGAAGTTTTGGTGGGTTTCCATTTACTGTCTTTTGAAAATCTTTTTTAAAAAATAGTAATTGCTGTTACAGTGTGATAAATCTCTCTATTCTGTTTTGACTTAATTCTTCATAATGCAGTGGTGTTAGCATTTCCCCATGTTATTACAGACACAACCTAATTTTAATGGTGGCATAGGTGTTGGGTCACTTGAGCTTATTAATACTCCCAATTTTTGAAATGAAGTTTGAAATAAACATAAAAGTAATTACTTGTATTTCCAGTTATTTCCTTGGGATAGATACTGAGAAGCAAATTACTAGGGTATGGATTGTGGACTTTCTTAGTGCTTTGGAAACATATTGCCAAATTATTTGCTGGAAAGAGTGGTTGAATTTATGCTCCCTTTCCTCCTTCATTCTTTTTGACTCATTCATTATTTATGTGCTAGGCCCAATTCCAGGTTCTGGGGATATTAGTAGTGAACAAAATAGGCAAAAATCCCTGCCATATATGCTAGTAGGGGAAAACAGATAATAAGAAAGTATAGTATGTTGGATGACAAAATGTGCTAAGGAGAAAACACAGGAAAAGAGAATAAGGAATGGTGTGGGGATAGGAAAATTATAATTTTAAATAAGGTGATTGGGGAAGGCAGCACTAGGAAAGTAACTTGTGAATGAAGACAGCACATGCCCCATTCCTTGGTATTTATCTCACGGAATGAACAGCAAGGGAAAGGTCCACGAAGTGGAAGCATGGCTTTCATGTTTGAGGAGCAGCAAGTAGACCTGTGTGGCTGGAACAGGGAGTCGGGGTTGGCGGGGGGACAGAGTAATAGGAAGTGAGGTCAGAGAGTTGCTGGTAAAGGAGGATGTGACTTACTCCGGCTGCTGTTTTGAGAACAGTCTGTAGGGAATGGAGGCAGAAGCAGACACCTGTTAGGTGACCGTTGTAGTGGAAGTGATGGTGACTTAGACCAGCGTGGTAGTGTGGAGATGGAGAGAAATGATCAGAACTTGAATTTATTTTGAAGATTTAGTTGACAGGATTGCCCAACAGATTGGATCTGAAATGTGGGAGAAGGATCAGGAGTTCAGTTTTGGACATGTTAAATTTGAGATGTCTGCTAGGCATCCAAGTGGAGATGTTGAGTAGTAGACAGATAAATGAGTCTGGAGTTGGAAGAAATAAATGTAAAGTTGATAGTGCATATTTGTATTTGAAGTGATGAGACTAAAAGAGACCAGCAAAAGAGGACATCAAGAAAGAAAAGTGAAGTCCAAGGACTGAGGTCTGGGGCCCTTCAGTTGGAAGAGGTCTGCAAGGAGCTTAAGGAGAAGCAGTGAGGCAGGGGAGAGGGATGCTGTGGAAGCCACATAAACAGAGAAAGTGGAACCCATCAAGGATGTCAAAGGGTGCTTATAGGTCAAGTAAGATGAGGACTGAGGATTGATAATTGATGTTAGGGGTAAGAAGTGAGTTGGTGTGGTCATTAGTACATGAGCAGTTTCACAGCTGTGGTGGGGTAGAAGCTTGACTGGCACAGGCTCAGGAGAGTGAGAAGAGAGGAACTGGTAAGGTGGGTACAGACATTTCTTTGAAGTATATAGCTTTGAAGACAATGAAAGAAATGGGGTGGTAGCTGTGGGGGGCTTGACCTTTTTAAAAAAGATTTGCAGAAATAACAGTCTGTTTGCGTGCTCCTGGGAAAGCTCTAGTAGAGAGGTCAAATTTATAACACAGGAGAATTGGTAGAGCAGTGTTTGAGTTGGTGAGAGGGATGGGATCCTAGTTCACAAGTGGAGGAAGAGCCTTTGCAAGGGGGCATGGACAGTTCTTCATGGTAGTAGGATGAAGGCCGCGTCTGTGGGTCAGTGATAATAAGTGGGTAGGAGTAGTGATGGAGGCTTGTGGGAGTTCTCTTCTGATTGGTTTTCTCAGTGAAGGAGCAAATGAGGTAATTAGTGGCAACTGAGGATGGAGGAGGTTTGAAGGGGGAGAGGAAAGTATGAAATACTCTTGGAGGAGACCAAGAGAGTGAATGAATTAAGGAAAATGTGGTATACTTACTCAAGCTCACTTACAGTAAATAATCCAAATTTGAAGGTAGTGTTTTAGTATTTTAAGCATAATAGGGTGATTTTCTCCACCTGGTACAGGGGTGCAGGTGGATCTTTGGATTTAACAAGGATTGTTGGACTTTTGCCAAGTGAAGTTGACAAAGTAAAGACACAAAGATGTCGAAGATGTATGGAAAGGAATGGTTATAAATAGAATTTAAGCTGGGTGAGGATGATAGGGTGGGCCTGAGGTGGATCAAGGGCACTGAAAATGTTGGTATAGTGTCCCTGTGGGATTGAAAAATGAAGACAGAATACTGTAGGGGCTGAACTAGAAGGGCGGGAGGTGGGTCATGGTTGGAGGCTGAGGTGCTTGAAACTGATTATTGAGGGAGTTTCAGTTATTGGTAACTGTAGAGTTTGGATATGACCATGGGAGTGAGTAGTTGAGATTGGGTAGAAAACCTTGGCAGGGAGGAGGCCAAGGAATCAAGAATTCTGGGATTTTGGAAGGATTGGCTATGTGCATACTGAAATCGCTGAGACTATGGTAGGAGTGCTGGTAGAGTGAGGGGCAGTGTACCAGGATCCATGTGACTCAGGAATGGGGAGTAATGCTAGGATTACTAGATGACAGCAGGGCAGAGTGGGAGTGGGGAGTGTAGTCTGGTGAGCTCAGGTTAAAATCTGGGATTTTGGAAAATGAGGAAGAAAGGTCTGGAAATGGAAACAAGGAACGGAGGCTGCCTACCCTGCCTCCAGGCCAGTGGGAGGGATGGAGAGGAAACACTGACTGCTTGAGAGGGCTACAGAGGAAACCAGCATTAGGTCAGAGGAAGAATGTAAGAATGGCAAGGGAGCTTAGTGCTAAGAGATTGAGAATTGTGCTGATCATTGACCAGGAGTGCCAGAAGGCAAGTGAAGGTCGCGAGTGTGCCAGTTTTGTTGTTCCTTTGCCAGCTACACTTAAAATTCACTGTACTTGTGATGGACAACATGATTCTTTGTCTTTTTTTTAATTTTTAAACTGCTAGTGTAATTGAATGTTAATTCATATAGGAATATAGAATTGGCCACGTTTATAAATTGTGATGCTTAAGAGCATGTTTTGGAAGGGTCTGATTTGGATGTGGGAAGAGAAAGATGAGCAAAGCATGTCAAGTTTTGTGGGAAAGTGGATTGATCAGCCTGGCTAGATTTGGGGATTCATTTTTAAGAAACAAATGAAATTGTGTGGTTTGGTCCTTTTTTTAAAAGATTTATTTGAGAGCGAGCGTGTGCGTCTGCATGGTGGAGAGGGGCAGAGAGAGAAACTTTATCAGACTTCTGCACTGAGTGTGGACCCCGATGCAGGGTTCGATCCCAGGACCCCAAGATCACAACCTGAGCTGAAACAAAAAGTCGGAAAATTAACTGACTGCGCCACCCAGGCACTCCAGGTGTTTGGTCTTAATGGCCAGGCTAAGGATTCTAGGCGGTTCTAGCTTTATAACATAAAGGTCATGAAACATATTAAAAGTAGTATAGGTCCTCAAAAAAATTAAACATAGAATTGCCATATGATCCAGCAGTTCCAATTCTGGACATAAGTCGTGAAGAAGTGAAAACAGGGTATTGCAGAAATAGTTACACTCATGTTCATAGCAGCAGCATTTTTTAAAAAAGATTTTATTTATTTATTTGGGATAGCGAACAAGAGAGCAGGAGCAGGGGGAGCAAAGGGAGAGGGAGAGAGAAGCAGGTTTCCCACTGAGCAGGGAGCCCGACATGGGGCTCCATCCGAGGACCCCAGGATCATGACCTGAGCCAAAGGCAGACACTTAGCCGACTGAGCCACCCAGGTGGCCCTCATAGCAGCATTATTTATGATAGCCAGAGATGGAAGAAACTCAAGTGTCTGTAGACAGATGAATGGATAAATAAAATGTATTATTACAATGGAGTATTATTCAGCCTTAAAAAGGAGGGGAGTTCTGACACATGCTACAACATGGATAAGCCTTGAAGACATTGTGCTAAGTGAAATAAGCCAGGCATACAAGGATAGGTATTGCATGATTCCATTTCTATGAGGTACCTAGAATGGTTAAATTCATAGAAACAGAAAGTAGAATGGTGGTTTCCAGGGGCTGTGGGGAAGGGAAAATTGGGAGTTATTTAATGGGTTCAGAGTTTTAGTTGAAGAAGTTTTGGAGATAGATGATAGTGAGGGTTGTACAATAACGTGCATGGACTTAGTGCCACTGAACTGTATACTTAAAAGTGTTAAAATGGCAAATTTTATGTATATTTTACTCCCTGCTCCCCTCCCCACCCCCAAAGTGGTATAGGATATATAGGTACAGATTTGGATATATATATCCATTTGGATATACAGTACAGATAAGGACTAGGCAGCAATGGCTTGTTTCCAGGGGAAGAGAGGCAGAATTTTGTTGACAAGAAAGTCTTCTGGTTGACAGGCATAGTATGTTTCCTTTGCTGGTATTTCAGCTTTATGTATACTGTATGCAGTAGTTTGGCTTTAGCTTTGGGGTTCTGAGTATGGTTTAGAGGTACTCGGGAAACACATTTTCCAAGTAGGGAAACATTCCTCTACATTTTTATCCATTCTGTTTAGCAAATAATTTTTTTTTCATAGATTATCCAAGGATACCCTCTCATCTTCAAAATTATTCTAAGTTAGTAGGAATTCATCTTTTCATTATCATGTTTACTAGTTGAATTGAGCGCTACTTTGGAGTCATTTTATTTATATCCTGAACTTGGCAAAGGAGTTTAAATAGAGAAATTGGAAAGCTCTCATTCATAATCTGCTAAGGCCTGTTTCGTGACAACATGTTTTGGTTATTTGTCCAGATGTATTCTTATTGTTGAGTCACAATAATAACTAGAAGACAGATCAACAGGAGGACATACATAAATAAAGCCAGAAAAGAAAGCCACTGTTGGATTCTTGGGAGTCTGATGGATCCAGGCTGAATCCTAGCTCTGTTGCTTAACTGAATTTGTTCTTAGTGAACCTCACTCTTATTTATAAAACAGGGATACATCTACTTACCTGGCAGAGCTGTTGTTACGATTAAGATAATAAAATCACCTATGGCAACTGCTGGTATACACAGGCATTCAGTAAATGGTAGCTGTTAGTATTCTAATTATTACTGCAAAAATGTTTAATGGAACTCTGTTTCTGAACCCAGAATGCAAACTTAGAAAGCAAAGAAATTAGCAGAAAGGTCCTTCAATTTATACAGAGATTCACCTCAGGGTTTCTGTAAATCTGGGAGAGTCCCTAGTGCATTTGATGTTTACAGATCATTAGCAAACAGATGCCAGGAGGCAAATAAACTGTAGCTTAAGGATTTTCGAACCACTGACGTTGAAGAGAAAATCAGTTTCTGATAAAGTTATAACATTTCTAAAGTAATGGCAGGCAATGGGAAAATTTTAATTGGGTTTATAAAAGTTTATTTCAGGAGCACATGTATTTCCAATTTGAGGCACACCTATACATCTGTAGCCATCTAATTTATAGTGCTTGCTTATTTCTCCACTGGGGTTAATAATAAAACAACAACTAATATTTATTGTGTGCTTACTTATATGCCAGTGTGTCTTTAGGAAGGAAGCCCGTAGCATTCAGAGGCTTGTTTTCAATTGGATATTTTAAAATTGGCCCTTTATCCATTTAGAGAGGGTATTTAATGAGTTTATCCTGTTATGCCAAAATATTTGTTAAGCATTTGTAACAGAGAAAACCTTCTGTAGCAAAGCTAAGTAGAACATGGGCCCTGACCTCAACAAATGCTGACTCGCTGTCCTCTAGACTGTTCAAAAGGGGCTTGTGGTAGCATGAGATGAACCACGGTCTAGTCCTAGATTCCACATGTGGCCACTTTGTCCCAGAAGTTTTTTCTGTCCTGGTCAGAATTAGGTTTGATGCTCTTCTGCTAATCCTAGCACAGCACTTTGTCAAACTCTGTGGTTAATTAATTTGGTGGATTCTCCATTTGCGTCACACCGTGTATACTCCTTGAGAGCAAGGACTGGCTTTTTATCACCTGGGCCAGTCACATCAGCATGTTTGTGCTGTGAATAAATGCTAATTTTCAAACTTTGGACAAATGGTAACCTATTGCTTTCTTTAACGATGATGCACTTACGGTAGTCCCAATATCACAGCATTGTCATGAAGATTAAATTAGAAACTGTGTATAAAATGCCTATCCCAGTGCCTGATACATGGTGGGTATGCAATCACTAGTTTATTTGAGTAAATAATGAAGTTATCTCTTTCCACCAGATTTGACAGATGTGATATATCTATTTATGAAGACTGTATGCAGTGATGTCATGTTTGTAGTACATAAAGGGCACAGCTGTCATTTAGGTTAAGTCTGAAGTAATTATTCACATTGGAATGAAAATTGGACACTTATGGTGCTCATTCAGAAACAAGGGCTAAAATGAATCCTAACTCGCAGGGAAATTAAATGGAAACCTGAGATTATAACCATTAAAGAAAAAAGGGCCTTCATCAATATTTATCAATTTGATAGATTTTAGGAATTAGTTCCAAACCTTGAACTAATTTTTAAAAACCTAAATATTTAAATAATAAAGTTGAAAACTAAGATATTCAGCAGGCAAAAAGGGAAGTATAAGTGAACGTATTCTCTGGACTTTTTTGTTCTCTCCAGTACACTCTCTCTTTCCATTTTAAAACCCCTTTAGAATTTGACTTATGTTTGATTTTTGGGTTTATGTGGCGTAAGTTTGGTTGAGAATCAGATTTATATACCTTTTGTAGATGGAATTAGTTGTGAAAAATACTTCAAATTATTGGTAAGTAGTGGCATTTGCTGGTCAAAATCTATCACCATTCTCTAGAAAGAGAGATGAAACTCCCAAGATTTTACTGCATAATGTCAGTGGACTCATTATTTGTAGAACAGCTGATGCATTTAGGACTTGTTGATTCACTTAATTGGTAACTGTACTACATTCATAACTCCAACAACTGAAAACAATAGGTCAGTGTCTGCTGTTTATGCATAAATAGTCACATCAGAGCAGGATATGTCTGAAAGGCAGAATCTGTTAGTTTGAGGAGGAATCTGGCACGTGAATGGTTCCATTGCTTGCCATACTGAGGTGGGTTGTGCTCTCCTTCCCTGAATAATGCTGTTTGCATTTTTATTATAGGTGTAGATGGTGAACTGGTCCTGTGTTATCAGGCCGGCTGCTGTGAAAGTGAATATTTGAAGTGTTTTAAATGCTGGCGTGAAAGCAAAAGACTAGAATAGAAACATAGTTTTAAAATCAGTGAGGACTGGTGCGCCTGGGTGGCTCAGTTGTTAAGCGTCTGCCTTGGGCTCAGGTCATGATCCCAGGGTCCTGGGATCGAGCCCCCCCACGTCGGGCTCCCTGCTCAGTGGGAAGCCTGCTCTCCCTCTCCCACTCCCCCTGCTTGTGTTCCTGCTCTTGCTATCTCTCTCTCTCTCAAATAAATAAAATCTTTTAAAAAATAAATAAATAAAATTAGTGAGGACTAAGGTTCTTATGTCTTAGGGTCTTCATGTTTTAGGGCAAAAAGTTAATACCTGGAATAATTTTTAAGAAATTCCAGTTGCACATGGAAACCAAATGTTCATTTAAAGTACTTTGAAATGAATTTTTTTTTTTAAATTAGTGAAGTATACTCTTGTGATTTCAGGATAAAATCTGCATTGTGAAATGAGCAGTTTTTGTTTGAAGCAAGTAATTTTTAGTTTAAAAACATTTTTAAAGGAAAGACAACATAAATTATTCTGTTTCATTGTTAAGGAAAAGGAAATCGTGTTGATGGTTTTTTTTTTCTCTGTAAAACACTTGAAACATTCCTTTCAAAAATATATTTTTAATTAAATTTTAACTATCATAAATGGAACAGTTTACTAGGATAATTGTATTTAGTTAAAATGCTAAACTAATGATTCAGGTATTTTATAATATAAAGTGAGTGAAACTGACTCTTTATAGCAGCAATGAGTTTAATAGGGAGTGTCCTTAAAGCTCTTTTTAGTGGAGTCCAGCTTGTAATTGTAGTGTCAAGAAACTTTTTAATTCTACATTATACAAAAAAAAAAACACTTTTCTTCTTGAAGATGAAAAAAAGCTTATTTCTGAGTGTGTTTGGGGAAGATTGAGCTCATCCTCAAAATGTGTAACTTCTCAGACTACTTTCTGAGCATATACATTTTCAGTGTATAAAATTTGAACATTTCATTAGGGAAAGAGCAGTGTAATGGACTATCCCCTGCTTGCAGCATATTCCCATCTTCTCATCTGGAAAATTAAATCTGATTACAGCTTGGATTAACATTTATGGTTGTGGGGGAGAGGAAGATAGTATCTTAAACTACATGAAATTGAACAATGAAGATTATATCGTTTATGGCGAATTTTTAAGTCTTGCTTTTAAAGGGAAGCATTCTTACAATTGTAAGCTTTAAATATGTTTGGTATTTTGTTTCTTATTGACTGAAATATCCTAGGGATAATGACTGGATAAATTTTAGTGGGCATTAAATGTAATTTTTTCTGCCTTGATACCTACCATGTTAAAAGTGAAAGCAGTGTAGATTCCCGTGTTAGCAGCTACATTTGCTTGCAGTCTCTCTTAAATTTCCTAAAAGAGCTCCAGTTATGGACGATTGTAACATTTGGTTCGTGTGCAGTTGTCACACATTTCATAGAAAATGAAGTCAGTGTATTTTTCAATAATCAGTTAAAGCGTCATGCCTTCAAATGGAGTCATTGGTGCAACAGAGAAAAACAGGAAAATAATTTGGTAAGGAGTGTGTGTGTGTGTGTACACACACATACTAGTTACTGATCTACAAATGAGCCCTCATACATAACCACAGTACTTTTATGAATTATTTTGCATTTCTGTTGTAAAAGATCTGTCTACCACGTTTTCTAGGAACTTTAAGCCTAAGGCAGAACTCAAGGTTTTGGAGCCTGTGTAAAATAATTTATAGCACCGTTCCAGCAAGTCTTGCCCAAACTCTAATTCTATTAATTAAACATCCTGTGGCAATCTGGTATATCTTAAAGATTTAAAGTATGTTACAGTAGAAGACTAGAAAACATGAACAATTGAGGTCGAAGAAAATTAACCTTTCTTAAAAAAAAAAAATCAAGACATAGTTGTTCTGAGACTTTTCTTTATTTATTTTTCCCCTGTGAGGACCTAGCCTCTTAAGCATGGTCACGTTACACGCCTGAATCAGATTGTGCTATTGGGAGTCCTATGCTGGGAAATGTCTGTGTTAAGTATAGAAATGCTTCCTGTGGCCTCCAGTGGAAGCGGTGGTGCACATGTCTCTTTGTGGAGACCTCCTCTTGCATGGATGTGGTGCTGGAAGAAGGTAGTGGCCCATCACGTTGATGTGATGCGAAGCCTTATTCCAGACCCAGCTGCCTCTTTTAGGCTTATGTGGTCAAGAGATATATGGACTCTACCATACCATACATCTTGTGGCAAGATAAGATATTTTAAATACGATATTTTAGGTTGAAAAGTATTTTCCTGGGAGATGATGAAATTGATTTTTAATTTTAAGAATCTACTACTTAAATCTGGAGAAAGTTGCTGAGAGAGAAGGAAAAGGAATGTTCTTAATTTTCTGTCAGAGGGACAATTCTTTGAGAAAAAGCTTGACATATGCCCATGACTCTGTTCTTTCTGCCAATTGCCTAAGCAAATTGTTGCTTTTTTCCTTGGTAGTTCTCTGATCTGCAGATTTTTGTGTTGAAAGTTAGCTGTTTGGTGACACTGCATTTGGCGGTGAGGGTATGAATGTGAGAAGGTGTTTTGGAACATTAGCAATTATAGTATTGGATGGTGGATAAAGAAATAGATACATAAATATTAGACTGATGCACACTTTTCCAGTGTATGTTATTTTCCATATAAAGATATAGAACATTTCATAAAATGTTCCCAGACCATTTAAAACTCAAAGAAATGCAGCTGATGCAATGAAATACATAGAGTACTTGTAAAAACATACAGACACGCAAGTGGATTGCTGCCAGACAGAAAATTTAAAGGCGGTTTGCTTAACTGCAGGGTGCTAGGTTTTGTACATGTGCCATGCTGAAACTGTTAGTAAGGCGGGTGTTGTGTTGCTTGAGAAAAGCAGATTGTATTTGGACCTTTTAAACTCAGATGTTTCCAATGTCGATATTTTGGTGACATTATGGCATTGTGATCGACTCAAAGTGAAAAAAGATGATTTCAACCCACTGTGCAAAATAGACGTTTTAAGAAAAATTATTTTCAGTTTTTTGTTAATTTTTACAAAATGGCTTTCATAGTTTTATAAACTATCAGATTGGATCTTTGAGCTAATTGAGTGGAACTTTGTAGGTTGGGCTTTTGTTTTTAAAAAACATTGCCCCCCCCCTTTTTAAATATTGCTTTAGAGAGTGTTAAGAACCCATAAAGTTTGCTTTTGTAAACCTCAGGGCCTTAAAGGAAATCAGAAGCTTTATGCTTGGATCATAGTAAATAATAATCCATGTATTATCTTGGAACATGATTCTGTAAAAATCTGGGAATCTCACTCTGGGCTGAGTCTTAGGACAGTTGAAGGAATTTGGTTGATGATGTTTGTTGTGCCTGCCACTGAGGCAGTGTTTAGGATAGTATGATTTGCATGACTCCCATCTTGGCATCTTTACCTTCAGTATATTAAAATAAGTGGATTTTTTTCATCCATGTTTCCTTCTCTTTTTAAAATTCTGCTATATTGTATATATGCATAAAATACATTTTTAAAATAAGTTAATTATTAATATAGTTTCTTATTAACATAGTTGACTAAAGATGTAAAAACCTTCCTTCTCCCACCTATAAACAAGAAACTTTTTAAAATTGAAGAATAGATCATAAATTTTGGTTTCTGACCTCCATCCCCTCACAAAGTGGTGATTAAAAATATTAGTCTTTGGTTTTATTCCATCTTGATTTCCATCAGTATTTGTGGTTCCTGAGAAGCACAAACTACTGCAAAAAGACATGATATTAAAGATTATATGTGAGTCATTTCTACATGAAGTTTTCTGGTTGAAGAGTGTTAACCACGTGACAGTTGGAAGAAAAAGAATAAGCCTTATTCTGTGGCTTTCCCAACTTCTGTTTTACTGTGTCCCTCAGTGGCTTACAAGTGCTTTTTTTTTTTTTTTTCCCAGTCTTGGGAGCATATTTTAAATCCTAAAATACCAGCTTTTCCTGCCCCAGGGTGATTTACCTATGTTTTAGGGATTATAACTGCTACCCTCTTACTTAGGCTCTCCCCATCCCCCAACCCAACAGCAAGCACACTTTTAGAGGTGTATTAGACATCTGGTTGTCCCTTTGCATCCTGCTAATTCTTCCCTGTAGACCTAGTGCTTTTCATGCCACACCATTAGCGCCCTCTGGCCTCCTGTCTCAAGTGGACCAAGTCCTTGTGTGATTTCAGCCCTTTCAGCCAGAGAGAAGCAACAGTTTCTTCCTCTGGCACACTAGGGCAGCCCTGCACGGAGAGGACCATGCCAGCACTCTGCTGGTCACAATGTAGACATGGCCTTTGTCCCATCGAGTGTTTGCACGGGAGGGTAAGGAAAGAAATTGATCCCCAGTTTTTAAGTCAACCAGAAGATCCCTCAAGAGCTGAAATGGTCTACAGATAGTTTCATCTCTTTTGGACCACCCATTTTTGGAAGCTCTGCATTTTTGGTATGCCCTTTTGAATACTTCTGCTTTTGTTATTAGCCTTGGGTTTTGAAAAATAACATCCATTGACTTTATTGACTTGAAAACTGATATTTCTAGGATTTAAATGTAGCATGTGAATAGGCCCTTAGTTTTTTCCCTTTTTGATTCTTCGCTGCAGAAAGATTAACTGCATTTTTGTGTTGTGATTTTGGAGGGTTTTAACTTTTATGTGGATTCACTCTCACAGAGAAGGAAATTGATGTTTTAAAATATAGCTAAGAAAACTGAATAGTATGTTTTGTGATCAGTGTGTGAGGGGACCCTCAAATACTGTGCTTTTCCATTGATACGTGATTTTTCAAATACATATTATTCTTATCACTCCCCATAATGTGTCTCTGAGGAACCAAATCTCTTTCTCTTATTAGAAAAGATTGAATGTTTTCCTAATCAATAGCAAATGGAGTGCTAATAGCATTTAATTAGTACAGTTCTGTATTGACTTACAGACGATGGCATTGGATTATCTTGCAATTATGATTGGAGAATCAAGTGACCCCTTTAGTAATTCCATTTTAAGCAGATGGTCATAAAAGGTGTTTCCACCTATGTATTTTTATAGTTGATGAGCAAGTCTAATTATGTTAGGTAGAACATAATATCTCATTTCATGATATTTTGTTTGTATTGACAAGCCAAAAGTGTATTGTTTGGTTCTGAAGAATATTTCATCCGGTTTTATCTGTATTTTCAGGAGTTCATAAGTATTTTGGTAAGGATACATTTTATTTTTAAAAGCAAGGAGTTTTGTATTTGTTCTTTGAAAGAATTCTTCTCCCGCTCCCTGCCACCTGCCAGTATGCGCGCATGCACGCGTGCGCGCGTGCGCACACACACACACACACACACACACACACAATCTGAAACTGGTGTTTAAGGTGGTTTATCAAGCACACATCTGTAACTGTGAAAAGGAGGCTTCTGATTAGAGAAAAGTCAAGCCAGGTTTAGGACTCATTTTCTCTGGAAAAATATATTGAGGGCAATTTGCAGCAGGCAAGATTTTTGCATTAGGTAATAGTCTAAAGTTAACAGTAGCATCAGGTCTTCAAAATTTTTCTTTTTTATATTTCTGGAGGAGGGTAATGGGAGTGCCTTGCCGAGTCCTTCCTTGTGCTCATCAACATAGCAGCCTCAGCTGCCCCCCTTGGATCCCCTGCCAGGGCTGCTATCATCTTCTGATCAAATATTAATGTGTGATCCTCTGCTTGCTCACTAATCCAAAGCCAATTAATATTATCTGTCAATTATTTACAGATCCTGAGGTGCAGAGGCAATTCCCGGAGGACTACAGTGACCAGGTTCGGAATGCGTAATTAATTTTTTACATGACAAAATTTATTTCAGAGTTGTTCAACATATTATTACTGTTCTTTTTACTGAAGGAGATAAATGAATTTTTAGAGGGAAGAGAAAGAGCAATTAGGAACCCAAGACAAAAAATAAAAACATATTGAGGTCAGATTGAAAATATTGTGCTAGATTTGGGGTGTTACCTTCAGGGGGAAAATGCACAGAAAGTAAGGAAGAAAATCTATCACGAATTTTATTTTTTACTTTGAGGTATGCTGTAGTCTGCAGTTCATTAGGAAATCCTTTTTGGATTGCCTGTGAACTTTTTTTTTTTTTTTAATGCCATTTAAGCAGTCAAAAACCAGT